>NC_081142.1:13605820-14313320 GCF_958295425.1 Solea solea
TAATTAACATGTATACATAACTTTCACTTTAACTGCTCATGGCATGTCAAATCAAAGTGTCTGTCAGGGCTGTGAAACAAGGGATTGATACTTTGCAGGTCTTCAGTTCAAATCCAGCTCTGTGTAACAGCTCCAGCTGGCCAGAAAAGCTGGCACAAAGACATGAGTGCAGGCAGACAGGCAGGTAGACGGGCAGCCTGCCACTCAGTCAGTTTGATGAGGTAAACATCTCGCAATAAAAGCTCTGCAACACCCAGATGAGCTTAGCTCGGGCCAAGCGAAAAGAAAGACGGTATGTTTTCAGTGGAAAAAGAAAGCGTACACCCAAGATAGAAAACCTGATGTGAGGCTTTTATCCAGTCAAACACACACACAAAAAAAATGAATTAAAAGATTTTGAATCCCAATTTATGACAACTGAAGGAAGCTGTATTTTGATTTTAGTGAATCAAAATCAGAGACCTTAAGGCTGTAGTGCATGACTTTTAAATACAAGTGAATGTGACTTTACACAGTGCCAATTAAACCCATCTTACGCCTAGTATAGTGGTGTTTTGTTCTTGCATGGCCCAGCAACAACGTGCTGCGTAGTAAGTGATACGGCACGACTAATGGAGAAAATACCGAAGCACAACATATAGTTTCAGAAGTATACAGTTAAAAATAAACATGGACATTAAGTTTGACAAGATAAACACTAATTGCAATTAGTTAGTGTAGAGGTTGACCAATACAGGGTTTTTTTTTTTTATGGCTGGTGTGATACCGACCTTTAGATCCCGAATGTCCCGAATGATACACAAAAATGCTTGGCTCAAAAGGACATTAACAGAACAATTAGTTATGGTCTGTCTGCACTGCGGTGCATTTATCAATTAAAAAACAATGTCTAAACGAAATAGTAAAACATCAAACAGGCATAAAATCATAAGATGTGTAATAATTAATCAATCAATTGATCAATCAGTTACACAATATTTGGGCAATGTCAATGTGAGATCCACTAGAAATACATAATATAGCAGTGTTTTTGTCAATTCCTCAGAATTCCTCCGGGGGGGGGAGCGACATAAGTTTAATTTTAATTAAAATTGTGCTTTACAGTTTATAATCTGTGTGTGAGGATGGAGTTGGGGTCAAAGTGTCCTTCCTGTGTCCATCCTTTTGTACATGATTAGATAAAGTGGATCGATCAGTCAGTCTTTGTGCTATTAGGACCTACACCGTTTCTTTCCCACACGCACACACACAAACATCCAGTCATTTGGGCTGTCACGTTGAGGAGGGGACCCCCAAGCTAGCCAGCCTGCTTCTACAGGATGTATGGCAGGAGAGGAAAACTGAGAGTGCACACACACACACACACACACACACAAACAAGCACACGCTGAGGCTAGCAGCAGGACCAGAACTGGTGTGTGATGGCTCAGGAGAGGAGGGAGAGTTATTAGCTTAGCCCTGAACCACCTACTTAATATAGGGGCCGGCGGTGATCGCTAACAGAGCCTGGCAGAGGTGACAGCTTTTGGCCCTGCTTGAGGAAATCCAATTGAAAAGCAGCCAAGAGGAACAACAAGCCCAAAACAGATGTTGCTCGCTACCATCCGCGCAACTTGAGTACACAACCCCATGGCAACAAACTGCGATGTCAAATCTTGCACACAAACGCACACACAGTGGACAGTGTATGTAACACACACACATGCACTAGTGGAAACAGAATCAACTGCCCAAAAATAAAAATGTCCATTAATGAAAAATGCGCACAAATAATGTTGTTTCTAGTTACTGCTTTGCAATTAGTATTGTTATATTAACATTAAGATTATGTTTTTCATGAATGACCAACGTTGCCTCATGTAACTGGCCACCACTGCTGACTGTATCCGTTTAGTATGGCAGAATTTAAAAAAATATACAAAATACACAGTTTTAACAGAAAGAATACATCAATCTGGTTAAAATGATGTCCCAGTGACAACCACACAGACACATACTAGGCATTTCCATAGAGTTTAAAGACGATATAAGATCAGTGAACTACATCAATCCAATGGTGGAGCACAAAATACTTTAACAAATATAAATGGAATGAATTCCGGGAAGCAAAACCAAGAAGGGAAAATGTGTTAATGTCTATGAGGTATCTCTTTATTAAAGCAGAGATCAAGACCAAACCCTTACCTCTCATAACACACCTGCCCAGTCATTCATTAATCCAGCTCACGTTTCTTTTTCAACATCTTTGGCAAAGGCTTGCTATGAAAACACGCCAGCCCTCAAATCATTATAGACCCCTTAGCTCTAATATTAATTGAGTTAGGCGAGGCTGACCATACTTCTGTCATTGTAACATCCATCTGTTTTTGTTTTTTTTCTATTACCGTTACTGCACAAGACCAAGGAGAAGTGTGCGAGAGAGGGAGAGGTGTGTGTGTGTGTGTGCGCGTGTGTGCATGGTAGAGGTAAAAATCAATTATGACATATCTTTATTGCCAGTCGATGACAAATGATGACACATTTGCCATCGCTCCGGCATTGTGTCAGTGTGTCTCATATTGATTTTACATCAGACACACAAATGTTATTGATGAAACGCCTCAGTAACAGATGAGCACTTTATTTTACTTGTTTTAATGTTTACATGGAACAGAAAGACAAGAGCGGGGCAGTGATGGGCTTGTGCGTCAGATCTGTTCATTCTTTTATTCTTCAGTATTTCTGCAAAAAATTAACCACATTTGTCAGCATTTACACAAACTGGCTCTGCTGCAAGTGTAATGGGAGCGCAGTGGATAGTTACACCCTGAACCTGCTCACACTGCACACACATGGTAATGGAGGGGTGGGGTGAAGAGAGCACAAGAGAGAGAGGGAATTGTAAACAAACCAGCTTTTAAACAAGACAATTTAGGGTTGCCAAGGTGCCAAGTCAAACAGAGCAATGGAAAACTGATACAAACTTTTAACACATGGGTCAAAGTATGAGGCTTTGAACTGGTGAGGGAACGCACACTGCTGTGAAGAGAACTGTTTAATTAAAAATACTTAGGTATCCATCGGGTCTTTTTGGGGCACCCTCTTGTCAAACTGTATGTGATTACACTGTCAATCTGAAAAGTTATTTTTTTTGTTTTTTTCCAAATCACACAGTTTTCCACTGATAGAGAGAAAGAACACGTTGGGAAAAAGCTAGTCCTGAGATACAGCAGCTGGGGACTGTGGGTTTGGTTCATTTGGAAACTGTGCACACTCACACACATACACTTAAATACACTGTATGCATCAGCGTGTCGACATAGATATATATATATATATATATATATATATATATATATATATATATATATATATACAAATAAAATATGTCCTATGAAACAAACACAAGCACACACAAATCAAGTTTGCTCAGTGTCCTCCACATAAACTTACTCACTAAGAGACGCACCTTTTTGCACAGGTGCAGACAAAGGTTTCCGGCAAATAAACAGCACTACAGCAACATCCAGCAGTGCAACTATTGGGGCTGAGGAAACAAGGAAATTAAGCCGATGACGCTTCATTTTTGTGATATGTTGTTTTACAGGGAAGGATTAATACACCAGTCTTACACCAGTTGCCCTTAATCGGTTTCATAACTTGTCAGCACTACTTTTATTCTTGAAAACACAAATTACTGACCTAAACGTGCAATTTCCAGGAGTTAAACGGATGGTGGGTAAAGTGTTCGCTTGTGGGCCAGCAGTACACCAAAAGAGCCTCAGTTTTTCTACTTTATCTCGTAAACATAACCTTTGAAAACAAATACGCGGGTATACAATGTATACAAATGCAATGTTTTTTTTTTTTGCATAAACCATACTTTGCTCAGGACAACAGCATTTGCCCTTGGTCTCTTCTGTTTGAGGTGGTGTGCAATGTGTCCAGCTATTCATATGCATACATTTGTGGGCATGAAAACACATTTAAAATCACCTGACAAGTACATTCACACCCACACACACTTTATGCATTCACAATAACTGAACACCTAAGAATGTGCAGCTGACAAGACTATGTTGCAGTGCCCTTGACTAACAATGACAAATGGATGCAATATGCAAAGTCTGAACAAGTTGCTTTTGGGTACAGAACAGGAAAAAGATTACTCCAGGCTCCATTATGGGATGCGTTTGCTCTCCTGTTTCTCAGCCGAGGAGAGCCAAGCTGAGGTTAATGGCATGTGTCCAGCTCAAGAAGTAAGTGGCTGAGGTGTGTGTGCGTGCGTGTGTGTGTGTGTGTGTGATACAGGCATAAACAGAACTTTTTCATCTATGGCTGTTTTGTGCCATAGATAAAAAAAATGTCTATAGATAAATGATTTGGATATGAATAAATACGTAGGTATATTTTTAAGCAACTTTGCCTGACTGCAAGCAAGTTGCTTAATATCCTCACTATGACTTGCAGCTTTTAAAATGACACTTATGTCTCTGTGTCCGTGCAGTTGTCTGTGCGTGTCTGTGCGTGTGCATGCTGGAGTGTGCACACGTGTGTGCATGTGAAGCACAGCACTGCCAGGGTGGCAGGGTGTATCCATCATGATAAACCAGCAGACTCTGCGACTGTCACATGCAATCACACTTTACTACGGTTCGCGGGACTTCAAAGTGAAAATGAATGGTAGTTCATCGACATGAAGACTTCATATATCTTCGTTTTTTTCAGCTTTTTGTAACCCCCCCCCCCCCTTTTTTTGGAGAGACGAGTCTGTTTTCTCTTAGCCACTTTTGTGTTTCATCACTTTTGCTTTTTGTCACCGTCGAAAATGACTGACGGGGAAACATGGATTTTTCAAAGAAATTAAATTTGAGTTTGTTGGTCCCATCCATCATTTTTAGCCTGCTTACTAAAATGGGAAAACAAAAGTTTACTGTTGCTGTACTGTTCATAACTAAGATAGCACATGTCTACAGTTTAGAGAACAAGTGAGGAGACCATTGTGTAACCATTAGAAAGGTACGGACTGATTCATACTGATGGCATATTTGTGATACTAAATCAAACGTAATCAAATCAAAACATATCAACTTACTGGCAAATTACTTCCTACCCATCACCTGAAACATGACTTAAGTGCAAAAAAAAAGGTTTTATTATTACAAACTTTTTAAAGTACAAGCAATTTAAAGTGACGAAAGATAAGGTTGGGGTTTTTTTTTAACTTACCATTAAGAGTTAAAATGTTGAGGGCTAATGGCACAAAGGGGGAAACAAATGTAGTTAAGTGAGCCTGAGTGAACGCAGTCCTGCAAAACACATGCAGCTCCCTCGCATGCATGCTACTACTGCACTGAGAACTGTTCCAATATTGATGACTGCTTGGACTCTACGGGATGTTTCGATGTTAAAACAGAGCTTCAGTTGCTGCTACAGCTAGACCAGTAAGTAAAACAACCTGTCTACTTATTGATAAATCAAGGGAGTTTTTAATGTCTTTGTCACCGCTGAGATGTTTCGGGTTGTTTCTTGCTTTAGACAGAAGCCAGGCTGATAGTGGTAGCCATGTAACATGAAAATGTTCACTGAAAATTCAAAACGACAATGTCTGATAACCTGATAGACTTGACACCTACAGTTACATTTGACTCATTAAACAGAAAAGATATTTTTGGCATTAGTTAACAATTCCACAATCCCTTTCAGCATAATGTAAAGCAAGTTATCTGAGCGAGAACTACACTTCTGTACTTGTTGGTACCAGCCTTGGAGAAATCTTGCCCATGACGGGAGAAACTAAGCAGTTACATGGTAGGTCAGTAAGAGGGCACTCCTATTGGCGCTTTTACTAAGCAGATACAGGTACATTAGTACCATCTGCCTACAATACGTAAGTCAAAGTAGAAAGAAAAAAAGAGAGACGGACTTGGAACATAACACAATAAAATGTGTGTCAATATTGGTGAAGCTTTTTAGAGATTGCCATGGGTCATGTGTCAACGTATGAAGTGAGGGTGGGTGTCCTTATTCTATAGAGGGGCCTGTGCCAGAGAGCTGTGATCTCAAAACATTAGTATTTTAATGGGTGAGACAATAAACAATATTTCTAACAATCCAGCCAACGACAGCTTTAATGTACAGTTCTCTTTATTGAGTGTGTGTGACTACTCCCTCAGTTTAAATAACCAGGCATTAAAACCACCTTTTAACTGAAATCCCAAAGTGGCTGCAGGCCGTCAGGAGTGGAATATTTCTCACAGACACCAAAATAGCAACCAGTGAACATTAATTGGGTTTTTGTATTAAAATAATATCATAGGAAGTTTATGAAATCGTACGTCTTTAAAAGCTTCCACAAAAACAAAATAACCCTGAACATTTTTTTGTTCCGGAGAAACACCTACCTATCGCAAAAGTAAATAAATAAATAAAATGAAATAAAATAAAACTAATATGCCATCAATTTCAACACAGCAAATGACAAAACAAGCTCCTCATAAGATTAAAAATCCAATGTGGTGTTAAGCTTTAATTGAACATGGCAAGTGTTAAATGTGATAATCATCAAATTTGTTTCCACTAGAAAGTCAAATGAGCCATAATAATGCCAGCGCTGCAGCTGCTGCAGTTCAACACCACGGAAAGGCTTGCCTTTAATCTAGTAATGACTCTGAAATGACACCGCGCTTTAAAAAAAATTCTTGGAGATGAGGCTTTAGGTCTCTCTGCCTCTCTCCCTCTCTCTCTGTGTGCCCTGGCCCAGGCCCTGCTCTCCAAGCTGTTTGATTGGCACATGCTTTCACTTAATGAGGGATAATTACTAAGGAAAACAAGTGGCAGACCACATCTGCTCAGTGTAAAAAGGAGTGCAGGCCCAGTACAATCTGTCAGACAGAACTTTCACATTTTGGTGTATGTGTTTAACCCACCTTCAGAGGCCTCCAAGTCCAACACTAACCCTCCAGGACCCCTCCTCCACCCAGCTACGATGAGAAGCAGATTAATAGGAATAAGCATGTGGCTGTAAACACTTAGCGGGAAGAGCGTATATCTGTGTGTGTTGACGTGCATAGGAAATGACCCAAGGTATCTGTCTGGGACAAGCCACAGGCCACAGCAGGAAGGGCAAGAGGCCACCAGGGGCGATCAACATCAACATCCCAATCAGTGTCCTGCTGCCAGAGCTGTTGTTCTCCAGCTCCCATCACCACCATCGCCGTGTTTTGTTTACTTTCACACAATACTGTAATGGTAGTAAAAAAACACAGGTAGCTCCCACTGCTCTCCAAATACTTCGACACATTGCCCATAAATCATCTCTACATGGGATTTACATTGTGTTAAACGGTCTCTTAATGATCTGCCCATGTTTGCCTTAATTATGTGTTCTAATCCTAGAGTTGTAAATCAGAGACTCCAAGGGTCGTTTGACATAGTTAAAGGCACAGTGTGTGGGATTTTATTGTGATTTTGCATGTTGCAGCAGAATATCTTGCACCTCTCCCTTCCCCTCCAAGCATGTAGGAGACCCTATGGTAGACTTCAGCTATCATTAAACCTCAAATAATGCTTAAATATAGCGGGCTCATTCTGTGGTAATGAAAACAATTCATACATTCACGTGATTGGACACTAATGCATCATTGTAATTGTTTTTAAATTCTATTTATGTTAAATGGAGTTACTGTCAAATGTATTGTGGCAAAATTATATATTATTTTCAAATTTGCACAAAAACTGCATCCAAATGAACAGTTATGAAAGACCTTCATAAAGCTACACATAGATTTCTATAAACAGAGCAACAAGTAAGTCGTAAGTCATAAATGTCAACCGAGATGGCCAATATGAAAAGAACATTACATCATTTAAATTATATTAATTACTTTTTTTTACAAAACATCAATTTATTGAAAAGCTCATTAGACGACACTTAATGCAGTATACTGTAAATTCATCAAGTTGGCCCATTGTGTATGTTTAATTAAACTGCGCTGCCTCTCGTTTTATGAATGAGAAGGGAAAAAAATTGTTGCTCTGCTAACTTCATTTTAAAAAGCTGTTTTACTGAAATAAAAAGGACAGCAGCATTTATTTACTTTAACCTTAATGAAAATTGGAATGGATATTTGACAGGCGCTTAACCTCTCGATACCCTCACCCCCTTCTTCATCCCACCACCTCCCTGCCTCCCATCTTCTAACAAGAACAACGGGGTTGTGCTTTCTTGCCCTGTGCCGACCCAGTTCTCGCTAATTACCAGCAAAGTATAGATCAAAGCCGACGCAGCGCTACAGATCTGGTGCAACGTGGCGGGATAAAGGACACCAGGACTCTAGTGAACGTAGTCACCGCCAGTCATCATTGATTAAGAGTGTGTGTGCACGTGTGAAGTGGTGCATGCCAAAACAAAAGGCAAGGCGGTGAACTTATAAATAGAACGGTCATTGTTTCGACATGGGCAATTTTGGATGTCGGGGGGGGGTTTTCCTGACACTGTTGGCTGATGGTATGGGGGGGAAGGGGATGTGAGGGAGTGAGGTCACAAAGTTGAGAGTCAGCTGATGGGATAACACGACCGTTGACATGCGGGCACACACACACACACACGCACACAAACCCACGAGTATGTGACGAAATGCATCCAAGCATGGATGACAATACAAACACGAAAGTGGTCTAAAAGTATCTCTCATCTCTCACTCACTCTTGCTCTCCGTCTTTTCTCCATCTCTCACACACAGACACAAATGTGGACACCCAGGTATGGTCAGGCAGGGGCAAAAGGGATGGTTTGCTTTCTTATGACACAGGCTATTACTAAATTGAGCAGAAAAGTAATTCTAAGGCAAATGAGTGCCAGCAGGTTTAACACAAGGAGGGGTCGGCATGAGCAATGACAGGAATTCTCTCACCTCTTTTGACAGGAAGCCTATTATTCTCACTGCTTTATTTTCCCAGGCTCGCGTTTAAAAAGTGATCTGTGCGATAGGATTTCATTCCAACCCTCCAACCCCCCCACCCTCCCAAAAACAAAAAAAAATATGCAGTCCTCCCTCATCTGAATTACTGTCGCTCTTTGTTCACTTTTGTTGGCCTGTCTCTTCACTCCTAGACTTAATATTTAGAGTACAAGAGGAGGTGCAGGGTTCTTATTTCTCACAGCTTCTTTCACCAACTATTTTTCAGTTAATTCCAATGGTACTTATGTGACCATTTCTATGAAGGCTATCACACTAAGTTGAGCCTCCATCTGTAAGAAATGCTGCCTTCAAGTAGGTAAGGATACTATGTTTTCAAATGTGCAACAAAGCTCTAAAGTTAACACTGTTCAAAAAAAAAAAAAAGATGAAAAGATGCAAAAGGGGAAAAAAAAAAGAAGACAAACCCCACTATAAATATACTACTTTAAAAAGCTTTGTTACATCCTCATTATAAGTGCCATCTCAGAGAAGCGTGGTGGGAGTCAGTGCTGACCTTGGTATCCCGTTTGAATATTGTTTTAATGCTGTAGCTGTTAATTGAGGATGCAGTGCAAACAGTGGACTCCTTTTCAAAGGGGAATTTATTTTCCCAGGCAATGAAAATGCAAAGAATCATGTCGTGCATTTATTTTATTTGTTTGTTTTTCAACCCACCCTCATCATTATTTAAGACACTAATTAAAATATGGATTTATAAATAAATCTCGACGACTTTTTACCTATGACTACATTCACTTTTTAGTGTAAATCACCCTCGCTGTTTGTTTTCCTCTTCACGAAAATCCTGAAGTATTTTTGTCTTGACATATAATTTTTTTTTTTTTAATTCCATATCTCATATGAGAGCTGCTGTTTTTTTAACACTTAAAAACTTATAAAAGGAAGGCTATACTATGAGACGTACAAAAAAAAAGTATTCACTATATACTACTGCAATTATATATTTCTATTGTCGGCCAAGGTTTAACTACTTCCAATTTATCAGTTTGTAGTAGTAGTAATAGTCCCTTATAACAATTAAAGTAAAAGAATGGCAGACATAACCTTCGGAAAAGAGCGCGTTGTACAGAGAATAAGGACAACATGAGAATGTGGTTCCCGCTTTTTCAAATGATCCTCAATGAAAAAACATTTCCCTACATCATCTGGCTGGTGAGAGGGGGGGCTTTGCAGTGTCTTTGTGAGTGTGCCTGCTCCTTCACATGTCCCTGTATGTGCAAGTATGGATGCACCGTGTGCAGGGAAGTAAGGCAACGACTAGTTTAAGACCAAGGTTGTGCCGATATAGGGTTTTGTGGTATTGAGTATGTAAATGAAAACTGCTTTTCTCCTGGTGTGGCGAGTTAGAATCACATAACAGTAAACACCCCCAAATGACCAATGTACAACAATGTCACGGAATTTCACAAAATAATATTTCTTATAAATCTGTTCAAAATTATTGAATTAAATATTCAGAAAAATCTAAATTTGCTTATGATTTTGAATATTACGTGAGAGCAAAACTTTTAAACATGTCAATAATGTGATTTTTGTTGTATCATTAGATTTTACATTAATTTCTCTTACAAATACAGTTTATTGTCTAAATGCTGTTTCAATGGCTTTACCTTAGGCTTTAAATTTTAAGCATTAAATAAATCATAAATACTTAAATGCTGGCATATCATCTAGCGAAGCTCAAGGTCCTCACAAACGGGGTAAGCCCCCTGTCATGAAGAGGTGAAGCAGGAAAGAAGCATGTAGGGAAAACAGGAAAATAAAGAATTTGAATGGGCCAGTTGTGCAGGTTCAGACGGGTGGAGAGGAGATGTCCGACTGAGAAACTGGATCCAAGTTCTATTGTTTTGAAATCATCTGGCAAATGAGGAATTTAAATTACTACCTGGGGTAGTGGTGAAAAGTGAACACACACACACACACACACACACACGCGTTTAACAATACTTGCGAGAGCATTACTTGCATTTACCAAGTACAGGATCAGCTACAGTCAAACAAACAGCCAAAAGTTTGAGTTTATTCTCCTTTTCATTCTTCCTGAATTGTTTGCTGCTTATTGTTACCCGACTTATTTTTACTCTCTTATTTATTTTATTTATCTTTCATATCCTAAATCATGACCTACAAATCACAGCGAACCACAGAAAACAGCCCACCACAGTGTGTGTTTGTGCATGTGTGTGCAGTCATTGCAAACTATAAAACTTGTTTCAGCAATAGAATTAAGATTTAATCCATGCAAATGAACATTTGCAGTGGGAAGGGTTTTTTGGGTTTTTTCTGTGGTTCTGTGTTAAAGCTCCTGTCAGTTACTATTTCTGGGACATAATTCAGTCTGCAATGAATTTGTCTCACTGTCATTTAACGCAGTGCAAGCTGACCAAAAGTTTTATATTTAAGTTGGTTATGAGATGATAGAGCAAAGGGGGACACACCACCATGTCAGTAATAGCGTCTTATAAAAGCCCGCCAGTGCAATCTATTGACAAACTCAATGTGAAAACATAATATTTCATTTCAGATTTTCCAGATAGTTTGAAAATAAAGGGCCAATAACTGAATTATATCAGCCTGAGTTTACCTCCATGTGATAGTCCAGTGCTCTATGTTCATTAAGCTAATGTGGGAATAAACCACCAACTCCTGTCCCTAATTATATTCAAATGCAGTTTTGTAGCCACTGAGCTACTGAAAAGGAAAAAAAAACTAACAATCACTTCACATGCTGTAAAAGCATTGCTCTCTCACACTACAAATCTCCCATATGGCAAAAATCAATAGGTAGAGCAACACTCTATTGATCATATCTATATCTTGGATACACTCTGATGTCACGCTCCACTAGGCCAGTGCATCTGTTTGTGTGTGTGTGTTTAAGGAAGTCAGGGGCTGTTGCAGGCTTATTGAAGCCTTAAGCTGCATTAAAATATGCCTCAGGTAAAAAAGACTACTTTTCCAGTCAGTTTTTCTTTCCCTTATTAGGCATCTAATACACCTGTGAATGGTGAACCAGGGCATTATTTGACTGCAGATAATCCCATGAAAAAAAAAAAAAGATAGAAAAAAAAAGCACAGATCGGCAAACTGCAACACAATGTTTTCTTTAAGAAGTAAATGCAGTTTCTGAATTTTAAGAGGTTTAAGATTAAAAATCAAACCGATTCGAGTGATTTGCTTGGTTATCTGAAAATCTGAACGAGAGCTGTCCTTTTGGAGCACGCTTATTAAAAGTGTACTACCACTTCTAACTGACCACAGTGAAATTGATGTCAACATTTTGTCTGCTTCTCTTTTGAAAAGATGAACTACTAAAGTACCATAAACATTTGCTTTATTCTTCATCGACATACTCTGTATTTTCTTTTCTGAAGTTAGATTCAACCCTGACTGAAATGACAAATTTCACTTTAAAGCTCCACTGAATGCCTGTAAAATCTCGTTACCCCCTCGCCGCTCTGTTGATTTAATAAAAATAGTAAAATACATTGTTGCCATCAGTTCAGTGATATAAAAGACCTTAATGTAATATTAATGAAATGGCTCTGATAAATGCTCTCATTGATTTCTCTATATTTCTGCAGTGTAACGACAAAGCACAGGGTTGCCCTCCACAGGCAGCAAACCGACATAACATAAATATGAAAGGACACATTCTTGACAATTGAATGCCCCACAAAGTTACCAAAACAAACCACAGACACTTGCACTCTCAACAACTTGCAGAGGACGATCGTTAACCTAACATTTTCTCTGCGACTCCCTAACTTCCTTCACCTCTCCACATTGTTTTCCTCCCGCTCTACCTTTCTCTTCCCCCTGCTGTCTGCCAGTGCAGCTCTAAGTTATTGATAGTTTAAAGTTATGGGCTAATAATAAGATGGACACTGCATGGCCAGATGCCTATTATACCCAGGTAATGGATGGCGTGCGGGTTTTGAATGGCATTGCCTAGAAATTGGATGACGGAGAGTGGAGCGATTTATAGGCAACTGAGAGCGCCCCCCACTCTTGCCTGCACGCACACACAAACAGGCGCACACACACATCATCCTATGCTATTTATCTCCGGCTTGATAAGGAAGCAGATGAGGCATGCCACTATTTATGGTGACACTGTTCATAAAAACTGATGCCTTAGAGAAGGAAGTTTGCACCAATTCTGAGGAACCAAATATCTACTTAAAGTAAAGCTCTGTCCGTACAGTCCAGTGCAAACACACACATATATATATATATATATATGTATATATATATATATATATGTATATATGTACAAATGAGGCTCTTGGTTTAAAAAGAAAATGTGACATGATGCAATTTTCATCATCATTGGCCTTTTGGCATTTTAAAAAAAACCTGCTGATGCAAACGTTTATAGAGATGTAAATGTATGTGTTGTCACTGTAAATGTTGCACATGTGTTTGAAATAATAATAAAAAAAACTATCTATATGTTACTGTGCTGATCGATGTTATCAGAATAACAGACCAGTAAACATACAAGCAAACACATTCCCTTGTATTCTTCTTTAGCAAAGCAAAACAACTTTAACAACGTGTACACATTAGTGATTAAAAAAAAATACAGATACTGTATGTTGGAAGCTTCTCAGACAAAAAAAAGATAAAAAAAAAATCTAAATCCCAGGTTACCGAGGTCAGTGCTGCAGGTATGCATTAATGCCAGGTCTGCACTATGTTCACTCATAATGGCGTGCTCAGGCCTCTACTGAGAGAAATAACAGCGACAGCAGAGACACTTCAGTCGGGACTGCTGTGAAGGAGGAGGAGGAGGAGGAAGAGAAGGAGAGGAGAGGGCATCAGGGAGTGCAATGAAAAAGGTTTGTCAACATTATCTGTTTTATTGATTTAACAGTAAAGGCTTGCCGCTTAAGCTTTATGTTGCTTTGGCTGGCCCCAATGAAAATACAACGGCTGCAAATAAAAAATGATTTCTTAAAAAAAAAAAAAAAAATATTGATTTATTTTTTATTTTCACCTCCCGTTCACTCGCTTAGATTTTGCATGCATTATTGTTAAAGTTACACACTCTTTATCATCTTTATGAGTGGTCATTATGGCGGGACTATGTTCAACTCTTCTCTCCCTCCCACAGGGATCAATAGCACTGAAGAAGGCAAGACAGTTTTCTTCACGACAACAATGATCTAGTACATTGCAGGGTCTAATTAACGTATTAAGAGGGTCATCAAGTAAAAGTAATGGGGGGAAAAATAGGCCATGTTCCAACATATACACCCGCAGAAGTGTATACATAAGCGCAGTGATCCTTAGAGCTCAGCGCTTACACCAGCTCACATCATTATGTTAATATGTTGATGTTTACCTACAACTTCTCCCATCTTGATTTAGCATATTAACATGCTGATATTTGCCACAATATTTAATATTTATACACTAATGTGTGTACCTATGACCAGTGCGTAACAGTAAGTGAAAACCTGGGATCAGAGTATAACAGAGGTTCTGTTCCGTGGATGATATGTTATGCATCTGTAATCCATCTGAGAGTTGTAAAAAAAAAAAACATCCAGAGTTCATTCTAGAGTGGTGAAGACATTGTAAACACAAATATGGACTTGCCGGTGAAGCTACAGCAGAAGATCCCGTATGTCATCAGAATACATATGTTAATATGTTAATACAGGAGATTAACAGTCTGCACAGAACACTTATGGGTGTAACAACTATAAAGGAAATAAAAAAACTACAATCACCAAAAAAATGATATTTCAAAAATCTGTCTTGTTGTGTATTTCTTTAAATAGTTTGCTGTGTTTTGCATTTCTACTTCATCATGAGCGTCTTGACTTCACAAGCAAAAATACAGTGTTCTGCCTGAGGTGTCTCTAGAACAGCAATGCACACTCCACCTTAGAATGGATTGAAATTCTCCCAAGACACACCCCACAGACACTTGAGGAAAACTCCTTTTAAGTGTCACTACACCCAATGAAGACCAGAGAGCATGGGGTCAACAGAGTGTGTCATTGGAGCAGCTTGAAACCTGGTAGGGTTCCTGTTGTGCCCTGAACTGCTGAGGCTTTTCAAAGACACTCGGTGCAGCTCTATTATGCCAGAGCAGCTGTTCATTACCAGGGGGCTCTTACCGCTATCAAGAAACCCGTTAACACACAAAACACAATCATATGTACGCGCAAACACACACACAGCGCAAGGTACATGTTAAATAATCCAGGTTATTTTGTTTATGTGAGAAATTTTCAAAGGCATTTTTGTCCTGTACTGTGCGGCTAAAGAGCATGAAAAGAGATAATGTTTTCAGTGAAATACACTGAATGTATATTTACAGTATATACGTATGTGCAAAAAACAAATACATATATATGTATATATATGTATATGCATTTGTTTTTTAATAAGATTCATTGAGATTTGCATTACGTGCAGACTTAAGAGTAACTGAAGTAGATTAAAATACATTTAATAAAGCTGTGAAAGTAGAATTGCTGCTAAATGCCACTTTATGTATCAACAGTAAAATTTAATCATCAACACATCAGTAAAATAATGGAATACTGTTTCTTATCTTACCTTTAATTTAATTTAATTTAATTTAATTTAATTTAATTTAATTTAATTTAATTTAATTTAATTTAATAATGTTAATAGTCAAAGGCATTGAAATCAAACCACATATTCAAATATATTAACAGGGTTTATATGTAACACCCCAAAGTAAATTGTAGTTTATAAAATAAAAAAACACATCATCATTTAGCCATTTGTTCCTCCCACAGTGTGACGGCCACAGCATGTTTTAAAAAGGAACAAGACAAGTGATAAATAACAAGACTGCCGCTAGAATCTCTATTGATTTTCTTGTTAAATATACAACTCAAACAAAGATACAGCTGATTAAAAGACAATAGCAAATCACAAAAGGTGGATCTAGACATCCTGGGGAAGCTGGGTAATTTGGGGCCGCCTGCTGCAGACAGAGAATGCAACTTTTTTTCCCTTGCTCTCTGCCTCATCACTTTCGAGCAGTGGGAAATGAGGCTCCACAGGTATTTTTTTTATTTTTCATGTGAACGCAAACATTTCTCAGAGTTGTGGCCATTTTGCATGGGACAGCAGTGTCTGCAGGTGTAATGATGTTAAATTAATACAGTGCCTAAGAAGAGTTTGAATTTCCCAGAAAGTGACAAAATAAGAAAGCACAAAAGCACAAAACCAAAGCTGATGAGCCACAGACAACATCAATAATGCTGACCTCTGAATACATAAATCTGAATATGTCAAACGAATAACAAATGGACTTCCCTTGTTAAAATAAATACCTGTTGAACAAAAGCCATATTGAGCCTCTTTTTCCTTAGCCTTGTCACTGACAAATGACTTGATCTAACCTTACCTCCAGAAATCAAAATTTAAATGTATAACTGACAACCTTTCTATTTTCCACAAAAGAAAAAACAGTTCAGGGTTCATAAACTGCCGAGGTTACTTATTATTCTGTTTAATTACATCATCACGAGGTATTTTTGTATGTTTTGTGTGAGTGTCTGTTTGCGTGTACCTGTAGTGAGTTGAGAAGGATGAAGATGTAGGCCATGACAATGGAAAAAGGCACCAAGACGCCGCACAGCCATGTTAATCCAAGAATGGGCAGCAACACCAGCACTGCTTTAACTGCAGCCCTGTGTGCGCACACATGTTACACAAAATTACAAAAAAATATTAGCATAAACAACATCATATCGACTGATCTGGTTGTCTGGCAGACTAAGCTAAATGTACACAAGACCATACAAAATCAATTTAAACATTCCCTCAAAAAAAAAAAACTCTTCTGGGTTTCTCAATATTTCAGCTTTTTTTTTTTTTGGACAAAACTGAGCACCTTTGGCAAGCTGCTTGTTCCATATACAACACAGTGCGGCTGCAAAGGCTCAAGGGGTGACAACTTCCCACCTTAAATCCACCTTAATTCTGTTTAGAGTGGAATTAGCTTCCCACTCAGGTGACCGCCAAACCGCACCAGCTGTGTGTGTTGGTGCGTGTGTGACATGGCGGGCGGCGAGCCCTAGTTTACTCAGCAGAGAAATGTGTTTGAAATTCTGAGACGGCTGCCACCCAGAGGTGCCAAATGGTTCAAGGCCTGCTTTGAAAACCTTCATAGAGCACCTACTGTGAGCCGCGGTGGGCTGACATTGTGAAAAAAAAAAAAAAACACGTATATTTAAACATGATTTTCACTAAATGTATATGAGGTTGACTGGATCACACACAGCAGACTTTCACTCTGATGAGCAAAAACAGAACCAAAACAGAACGTGCAAAACGAAGACAGTGATAGAGCTTATAAAGATCAGTGCTACAGTCCCACAAAACAATGCAAAAAAAGCAATGGTAACCTATACTGAAACTAGTTAAACTAGCTTAAATGTTCACATAAGTAATCATAATGATCTATCTGTAAAACATGCACTCATAAATGTGACTAATTAATTTTGTTAACACACAAACACACACACACATCTAATGAGCAGTTACAATGAAAAAACTAAATTATGAAACCCTTAAAAAACTTGGAGACATTTGGAGTATTTTCATACATTGTAATTTAATCTTTTGGGCAGCAGCAACTATAAGTTTAAATACAATTAAAATAAATAAATAAAATGAAAATAAATAAAATATTTTGCATCCCAACATTACAAAGGGAGCACAACCACCATTTATTTTTTGGTCAGGTCAATAAGGTTTTATGGAAGGAAAGTAGTAGTGCTGCTTAAGTAATGTTTTAATAATAACACTCACTGGCCAAGAAACACTTTTATATGAACAAAAATCTTTCTTTATCCTGTCAACATTGATGCTTGAAGCCTATTATATGTACCGCACTGATGCAACTCATTCAAAATATATTCCTATCTTGTTTGATAAATGAGGCTTGCTGGGTTTTTTTTTAAATGACAAATCCAATATAAAATATTCCATCTGCTTTTTATTTGATGCCCAGTGACTGCAGCATGTCTGCTCCAAGTCAGTCCTGTAGCCCAGGTGGAGAATAGTAAAAAAGAAAGAAAGAAAGGAAGAAAAAGGACAAACAGCACCTCCTTGTGGTTCATACCTGATTTGCTCATAGGCTTGTTCCACAGGACTGGTGCCCATGGCCAACATGATGGACCTTCTCCTGGCTGTGGAGATGGATATGAGCACTACTCTCGATAGGATCATGATATTTACCTGAAAATAAAAGCGAGGAAACAGAAATGATTGGCTGAAAAACAAGAGCAGAGAAGAGGAAAATATTCTCTCTATAATACCATAAAAGCGTACCATGTGAAGTGCCTTGAGATGTTGGGAACTATAAAAATCTTTGAATTGAATTGAATTTAACTGTATTGAGTGGAAAAGAAAAAGGGCAGAGAGGCAAAAAGGTTGGCATATAATCTGTGGGAAGGACATTAAGGCCATGAGTAATGAAATAATGTCCAAAATGTAGGGCTGGGCGATAAATCAATTTTAATTAATACACATTTATAGTTCAGGAGGATTTGACACAGTTTGAAGCCAGTAGAAATCTTGCTAAAAAGTTATATTCCTGCAGTTGTTTACAACGGCAGGGCATGCTATCTTGTATTGTTGCACTTTCCATCTGAGGAGGAATATTGTCCAAAGGACCACAAGGGAAAATAAAAACTAAAGAAATTATTCAAATAAGTTTTTGTTTTTGTCGTTTTTGGTTTGAAACATTTTCTTTATTGAAATCGGGAGTTTGGTGGGATAAATCTGAGATGTTATTGTTAAGCCACATTGCCCAGCCCTACCAAAATGACTGCTGTTTAAAGAATTAATAAGAATATTAATCTAAAAATCATTTTTGAATTTCAACAATTTCAACTTAAACAGGCAACATATGACAGGATTACGATTTCCCGTGCGAACCATGATGATGAAGATGACGGGTCCAGCAAAGCCCCAAATAACGCCATTCTGGACACTGAGCCAACAGTAGCCGTCGGCTGAGTATTTGCCTGAGGCCGATGCCAGTGTAATGGTGACTATCAGCACCGGCAGACCTAAAGTGATGCAGGGGAGGGAGGGAGGGAGGGAGGGAGGGAGGGATATTTGAAAGGAGAATGAAGGAGAAGAAAACAAGCAGCAAGAAATAGATAATCAGGAAGATGGAGGAAGGGGAAAACATCAATCACTGTACAATTATGGAAAGAATAAACTGACAATTGTTTTACCCCAGCCAATGAGATAGTAATATTTCATATGTTGATCCTCGCTTAGGTTGACTGCGACCACCTTGCTCCAGAGCAGCAGACCCTCCACCAGCATCCAGCTAAATGCTGCCATGAAGAAGAGATGAAGCAGCGCTGCCACAAGTGTACACGCCACCTACAAACACACAGGCGGACGGGCAGACCAGACATGTTAAAAGTGTTTTCAAGGTAAGGCTCCAAGGGATCCATGAAAGCAAAAGGTAGATCGCATGAATTCCTTTGCCACAAAGGCACCACACATCCGCTCATACACATAATCACAAAAGTGTGCCCATCTCCTGTAGGGTAGGGTTAGATTGAGGATTGGTTTATTGCACATGGCATTTAAACAATTTGCAAGGGTCACTTTTGTGTGGGGGGAAAAAAAACCTCTGCCTCCAAAAGCCAGATGTAAATGTACGCACAAACAAGGAGGGCTGCGGTAACCCAAAGAAAGTTTAACTGACAAAGTACATTATTCAGTAGAAATGTCAAGAATGCAGCCATAGATCGGCACACAATGAATGCAAGCTTTTCTGCATGTTTTCTAGCCCTTTTCATATAGCCACCTTTTGAAAACTAAAACTTTCAAGACTTACAGGTATGTGCTGTTTCCACATACAGGCAAGAATCTGCTCACATTTAAGAGTCTGACACTACAATAATCAATGAAAAGAATTTATGGCAGAGTGGATGCGATAAATTTCAGTTTTCTCTGAAACCCACACGCTAACACAAATTGTCAAAGGTTGAGCCATATGTTGTTGACGGATTGTTTGAGGGCATAGAAAACCCATTTATAATGCTTACAATTCCAAACACATAAATAAGTAGGTGTTGATACCCCACAAAAAATGTATTATGTATTATTCTGTAATGAAAAATACTACACGCTAAATGTAGCAGTTCACTTAAAAACAACATTCTCTTGCACATGTTATGTTTCACTGTCCCATTGTTCAATTTAGGTAAATGTTAGACTGACATGTCACAATCGCAATAAATCCAAAAATTGCAATACAAATCCAAACAGCACATAAGTATCATGATAATACAATCAAATTGTGACAGAAGTCACTAACTGATTAGCCCACGTTGGACATAATCATGTGGAAAAAAAACCTTGTTAAAATTATCTTCCTGATGGTTGTTCTGCCTATTTATACACACATGAAACCATTTGCTACATTTGCCACAAGCTGCCATCTGCTCCCAGAGGCTAAGTCTATCCTGATGACCTGGAGTCAAAGGAGCAGGGGTCAAACCAACTACAGGTTATTAAATGACCACAGACGGCATTTTGGCTGATGGACATGGCAGCAGGGGTCACTGATGTCAAATCAAAGGCCAAAGCATTTGTTGGAATCTCAGTATGGATTTAAATTTTTATTGAATTTCCTAGTAACAAGACAGTGAAGAAATGAGCACTGAGGATTATATAATATTTAAAGCTGTTTGACTTATTGTATTGTAAAAATAATCACATTTTTTTACTTTCACTTGAGAAAAAACTACTACAAATTAGTTTCTGTTTCAGTCTAAAATTCACTTTGAATTTTCGTGTAACACCATTCAATTCTGTACATTGTAAAACAAAGAGTGGATGTTTTAGTTGTGTTGTACAAGATGTACCTTGTTGTGAATGGCTGAGCTGCTGCAGAGCAGAATCACCTGGGCACAGATCAGAGCAATGAATAGGTTCTTATGAATGGACGTCCTGTCAGATTTTGGGATACTACGGAAGGAGAAGGGATAGGGTTAAAAACAGTAGAGGACGTTTTTATATATATTTATAAAACAGCAATAACAATAAAGTTATAGTCAATCATTTTCATATATTTATATAACAACAAGTCTACGTCAGTGGAAATTTTAAAATGAGATGATCCTAGATGCATTTATTCACAGCTAAGCCTTGAACTAATTGAGATGTTTTACTCAGTGTGAGACACAAAACTGGTTCAACCACACTCACTAATATCCAAGGCTATAAAATGACCTGACTGATTAGCTTTGAGAGCTTTGATACTATTCACAATCTCTTCATTTACTAAAATGTCCACCCTTCCACAATGCTCCTCCCTTTCCATCATCAATTTGTTTCTGTTGTTGGTTGAGATTTGTACAGAAGTTCTACAAGTGCAGTTTGTGAGAAATGTTTGTTTTCCAATTAGTTGCTATGCAGATGCCTGATGTAATTTTACTATGATAAAATTTAAATATAAAGAGGAAGTATTTACAGAAGGCATATATAATTCTATCAAACAGAATCATCTCTGAAACAAACCATGGGTTAAGTGGGTTGTTTCCGTTTCAGGGGGTTCACAAAACATAAAAGAAACAGTCAGGTGAAACTGCTGCAACGTCGTTTCAGTAAATTGACTGAAGAGCCTCTCATTACCTCATGATGGGTTCAGCCTATTAAGACACATTCCATAACTGCATCACTGCTTGTGCCCACCATAATTTTATGTGTGATTATACATGTGTCTGTGCACATGTACGCCTCTGCTTTGTGCATGCGGGTGTGTTGTGTGTATTTAAGCAACCAGATCCATGTACATCATACGCCCGGCACGTGTGTGAAATGCATGGCTGCTCTCTCTGATTTCAGGACAGTCATAAATCGCAAAACGGCAGCTTCTCTCTGGCTGCCTGTGATCCCTCAGTGACCCTAATCTTAATTAACAGCTGCAGAATGCTGCCATAAACCTTCAGAGTGGACTCACATGTAGACAACAGTAATTACTGCATTAGCACTGGTCAATACTCATACCAGCCTTAGAGAGGAGACGATGGGTAACTACTGGGCCGGTAAGATATTGTGCTGTTCCTTAGTTTCTTTCCTCTGCGTCTTTGAAAGCGAGCATGGTGAGATTCAAGTGTTATATTTACAATACCGTGTGCAGCTAAATGCACTGTATCCACAGTGATATCACTCCAGGTGACTACACTGCATATACAATGGTGTATTTTTACAGTTACCACTGTTGTTGTACTGTAGCAACAGTTACAAGTGACTATATTGTGAATATACAATGCAAAAAAAAAAAAGGCCTGAGGCCAAGTTGTGTGTACTGGCTCAAACAGACAGAAACCAGGCAGATATTTTGGAATTATAGTTATAAGTGGGACCGAAAAAATCAACTACTCACTCCAGCACAGTGAACAGCATCAAGGTCACCACCAGTGCACACAGAGACGCACCAGAGCCAATGAATGTCAGCTTGGTTAAAATAAGCTCTTCCTCAGGACTCCACTGGGATTAGGAGGGAACAGTAGTTGCATGTGGAAGAGAGAAAAGAGGAGTGATGTCAGAGTGGACTAGTGGTTAATCTGCAACCATGATGCCATAACTTGAAAATCACAGGTTTAGCCCATTTCCATTTGTTATTCTCAAAAACAATGTAAATCCTCTAAATGTAAAAATCTAAAAAGATCCAAATGCTCTTGATGTTATTTATTTTATTGTTTTTACCTTATTTAAATACTTAACATAAATATCGTAAAATACAGAGAACAGTCCTACCATTGAATTCATAAACAATATAGACACACTGGGAGTGACACCTGCTGGTTAATATTGCGCACTGCAAAACACTGCCACAATTTTAGAGGTTTAAGATCTTCAACTGGTGTAAGATTTCACATCAGCAGATAGATAAATGTAGAAGCAAATAATTATTTATATATATAAGTGCTTCTGTATTACAAAAAAAGCATCTATTAGATATGAAAAATTCAATAAAATACATATAATCAGTATTTAAAAATGAATACTGAATAAGTTCTCATCACCTTTACCACAGTTTGAATTTATGGTTTGACTTTCAAATATAGAGTTTACATTTTTGCCCTCATGCAACCTCTGAGTCTGTGTATGTGTGATTTACGTCAGCGCATCATAAAACATCTCGAGTTACCTTCGGCTCCAGGTAATTCATCAACACTGCAAAATTGGTGGTGTGGTTACATAGACAGGAAGTGACACCAGAGTCAGCATGGGTCACCCTGCATCCGACATTGGACCAGCAATTGGTACGATTGGGCCTGCAAAAGCACATTGCATAAGAGCAGACCCATCAAACGTCATTTTATTTCAGAGAGCATAGATTTGTTTAGTTTTAAATATCATGAATCTAATGTGTTTGATTGTTGCGTTTATAATTAGCGCAGAAAAGCTTGAATACACATTTGTTGTTTTAGCAACGCTATAATGACCATACAGTGTAATTATTTCTTCACCACATCACTGGAACATTCAGAAAATACAGGAAACATGTATGTACTTTTAAAATAACACATTTGTAGGTTAAAATGTCAAGTATTTTTAGTAAAGCCTACATTTGTCCTCCTATTTCATGTCCACAAATATCTGCTGTGAAAAAGATCCATCATGCCAGGTTTATTCTGGACATGCCGAGCATTACATACACACGTTGTATAAGTTAAACTCATTGACAGCTTGCTAATATATTAGAACAACTTTCAGTCACATCATTCCAATACAAATGTCACCAAACACAGATTTTGACAAACTTTGGCACAGTACTGTACATCTTAAAAATTAATAGTACACAGAAAAAGACCAAATTGCTGTAATTTACCCACCAGCTCTATCAATCTCTATTGAAAGAGCACATTCATTTCTCACTCCAGAATAAGTAAATTTGTGTTTGTGTTGGTCAAACTCACATCAGGCTGAAATTCCAAAAGACACAAACTCGCTTTGAGTTTGAAAGTCGCTTTGAATTCTCCACCTAGAAACAGAGACATGCACAAATGAATGCCGCGTGCTTGTCGCTAATTAACATGCTCCAACCTCAGCCATTCACAACACAGTGCAACAACTCAGTTACAACTTTTTATCTTTGCTCTTTTTTGGGGTGCATACTAAAAATGTGTTCCCGTTAAGCTCAAACATTTAGAGTTACATGACTGTAACAAATTCTTGTCAACAAGAGCTACCCTGGATCAGAATGAAATGTGTCTGTGTAAGCTATATCATGTGCAGAATAATCATACGGCGTGGCACGCTCTTTTTCTCCATACCACATCTGATGTAGAAAGGGTGTACTGGACGGCCGCAGGGATGTTTTGGCGATTCAGGGGATCTCGAATCGTAGCTGATATGACAGCAGAAGACAGGTGACCTGGGAGAATGCTGGGAATGACGAGGTTAAGGTCAAAGGTTCATTCAAAAAAATAAACACAACTGATGTGTCCCAATGAAGTTTACCACTTTTATTATTTAATTTTTTTTTAATGAGTTGAATTTAAAACAATTACTACAATATAATGGCACGTCACTAACAGAACTCTGGTGATCTGTCATTCTGCAGGAAATTAAAAGTACATTTTTGTCATTGCATGTTCATGTTTTTTTTTTGTTGTCGCTGAATGTTGGCTAATTTAAATTTAAATGTAAATGTACACATTTTACTGAAGGCAAAACCTTTACTGACCGATAAGCCGAACATGGTTTCTTCTGCTCAGTTGCTTTTAACAACTAATCCCTAAATTTGTCGGCCAGTATAAAAATACATAAAATCTATATAAAATGAAGTACATTTTCTGTATTTATAAAACACTTTTCTAGTCTTGACAACCACTCAAAGCCCTTTCGATGGCAGGAATCAAACCACTGACTTTCATGTTGGTGGACAACTAGCTGTCCTTCCAGAACAACACCGATTGAAATAAAATATGCTAAAGCCATTTTTTTTTTGTTCTGTGAATTTCTGTGGGTTGACTCACCTTTCACCTGAGTCTGGCTGACTCACTGGAGGTTCCTGTGTTCCAGATTCAGTAGGGCTTAGATACGAGAGATTTAGATCGCTATAGTGGGTATGAATGAACACCACTTCCTCATATCCTGATTACGGAAAGAGAAAGAGCACAGCAGCTTTATTTCTCAGTCAGTAATGGTGCAAAAACAAAATGTTGAGTATGCATTAACTTGAAGTTTCAGCAGCATCACACCTCAGACACCACTTTCACATGCCCGCACTTTGAGTTGCCAGTGACAATACACTGAACTGTTAGCAAAGAATGGTTCAGGGATTATTTTCAACAAGTCCTCTATGCCGACATGTTGTTTTGTTTAACATCTGTCATAACCTTACATAGTATTGAAACGTGTACACCATAGTAATTACAGCTTCAAAACCATACAGTTGTGATTAGGCTTTTAAAACATAGAACTGAAATTGTAAAATTAAAAAAAATCTTCAATTTTCATCATCAAATAAATTTGCATTTGGTCATTCTAACAGCACTGAGTGTGTGTGTGTGTGTGTGTGTTTGTTTCCTACCGAGTGAACGTATCCTCTGAAGTTCAGTATCAGAGAATTTTATCCCATCATGAACACTGATGTTCGTGGTGTGGAAGATGGCCTCAGATGGACTGAAGACTTGACTACAGTTCTCTTTAGACAGTCGCAGCCATTTCATCAAAATAACTAGCAGCAAAGACAACAGAGGACACACCGACAAAAGACACAGATTAACAACAGGCGTGAGCCCAGACAGAAATGCACTGTATGCTTTATGCACAACACATGCATTAATCTATGTCACAAAGACTAAAGTGGTAACAGATATTAGTACAATGAAAATATGGTAATAGTATGATTAATATTTTGAAATAGAGAGGTAGTCATTTTAATTTCTATGAATTTCAACTTAATAGCACATTTGAAGGTATTACACACTGATGGCAGACTTTAGGCATTTTAATTGCCAAACTATTACCTGGATATTACTTTGGAATTTGGAAAAATAGCTCCGTATTTCCACACAATTACTATTGTTATGACCAAGTTTGAAATTGCATTAGTCATAAGATGGTAATGCCATACATATTACAACCCTATTACATCAGCATGTTGTTACTTTACTGTTTCATATTTACTATAATAATTTATACAAAAGGCGCAATGTGAAGATGCTTTGTACTTTTCAAGGTTAAACTGTTAGATGTTTATACATATGAAAGCTTCAACTGTGCAAAGAATGTATGAGTGAGAAGTTAAATCTTTGCACTGACTTAAATTCTTTAGTTTTCAGGTGATAAGATGATAGCAAGAAAGGTATATCCACTTTGATATTTGATATTTTAAACATGGCGCACAAGATGATTTACCAATGTTCTCCGTAGAAACAACGATGCCTCTTGTAAGACGAAAAAAAGTTAAAAAGTCAGCCACCATTTCAAACAAACTGTCAATTTCCTTGACAATTTTAAAGGCCTCCACAATGTCCTGTACAAGAAATATAGAACCAAAAACAAAACAAAGAAAATCAGATTAAGATTCATGGAGGTTAAAGAATAGGGACTACTTCATTTCCCAAAAGTAGAATCAGACATGTGATACAAATACAGGGAGCCTCAATTTACTGGAGTTGTTATTCAGGAGATTGATGCCAGTTAATTACAAGACACTGTTATCATAAATAATCCTAACTTTTCTGGAATAAAAATAACAAATAAACAGATCACCTTCTTCACCCCATCGCCTGTCCGGGTCATCCTCTTTGTCGCCATACTGGGCGCCAGTGTCAAACTTGCTGCCCTCACAAAGTTTGTAGCAATGGAAACCACGACCTCTACTGCATCAGGTCGAGCAGAGCGAGTACTAGCCACTGCTGCCATGTCAATCCTCTCGGAGAGGTAGAGGACATCAGCAGAGGTGAGGGAGTCCTGGCCACCAGCTTCCACAGTACCCAGGACAGCCTGGGCCATCTGATTCAGCAAAGTCAAATCTTTCTCCCAGGAGGTGTTGATGCTCAGCTTCTCCATCAACTGAGGAAAAAGGGAGATAAAATGCGATTTGCTAGTTATCGGTCCTGATTTAAATGTAGTAATATGCTGCAGACAAATCACCTTCCTAACTCACAGCTTTATTCGCAGGATCCTTGCTCAGTCTGTTGAAGAACGGTGTATTTGGTAAACTGAAAACATCCACCACGTCTAAGGAAACAGAGAACAATGTAATAAAAGACAATGCAATCTAGTACAAACAGCAACGTTAGAGACAGACAGACTAATCATATTTACTATTCTATGTATTAATAGATAACAAAGCAAAAGCATGTAACATAAAACACACAAAACTGTAGTGGTGTTATTATTACCTTTTTTAAACTGGCACACAGACCCTCTGTATGAGTCACAGTTGGTTAGACTCAAATTTTCAATAATGGGATCAAATATGCCACAATTCTCTTCAGACTGAACGTTGTGGAACACCTCAAAGGAGAATGTTTGATTCTGCGAATAATTTCCATCCGAATTTCCATCCATGAGTGAAGTCGGGAGCGGATTTGCTAAATCAGTGAAATTACCTATTGAAGGAAATAGTGAAAATAGTAATGTTAAAATTCTAATTCAAATCAACAATGAAGGTAAATTCCAGTCACAATTATGTGTGTAAGGCATATTTGAAAAACTCAATTTTTCAGCGTACAAAGATATTAGTCAAGCCAGGTATGGCAAGATATTAAAGATACGCTGTCATTTCCAGCATCACATTATAAAATGTTTGCACATTCTTTAATTATTTCAAATTTTGTTAACTATTGTTTAGTGTTAAGCATAAGTTAGCAATATGGCCTTGTTAATATTATATCTGAACTGTGTTGAACCATATTGGATTAAGTTCTGAGACAAATCAGAGATGCATGGTCATCATTAGCTCTTACACATGCTACAGCTCAATCAGCGTCACTGGCAAACAAATTCTTATACTGTGTCTTAGACTTACTGGAGGAGTACTATCCTTCCCCCACATTCAGTTTTGTGAGGGGGAGTGAAGCTACAGTGCTCACTGGGGACCATGATGTCAGGGAAATTTGTTTAGAAGGGTGGGATTCAGGGTGACGCGAGTTACAAAACATTTACAAGAACCATTAGGAGCTCTACCATTTGCCAATTACAACTTGGTCATCTTCTCCACTCTTTACTGAACAGGGAGAGCACGCCAGGCAGATTCCCCCTTTCCTCACCTTCATTAAACGTTCTAAGTTTGAAAAGGAAAACAGTGTGTATGCAAGTTAGCCAAAGCATGCCACAAACTGAGAAAAGTACTAAGGGATATCCTTGTAAATCATGAGGGGTAATTCCAATCGGAGACATTAAGTACTGTCTTTATCATATGCCAATTCCAAGTCCTGATAATATTAGCTGATGTTTCCATTTTCTTGAAATGACAATGCAATTAATGCTTTAAATCAGGGGTGTCAAACTCATTTTTGTTCAGAGGCCACATACAGCACAATTTGATCTCAAGTGGGCCGGTCCAGTAAAAATAGTAAAATAATAGCATAATAACCTATGAACAAAAAGAACTCCTTGCTTTTTTTCTCCTTTGTTTTACATTTTATGAAGGATATTTTCACAAAACATGAAATTTCTTGTGAAATATAAGTGCAATTTCAACAATATCGTGCCTAAATGTACTATTTACACATCACACTGGATCTAAAAAGGCACAAACATTTAGTCACAGGTATCTGGAAGAGAAAAATATTGTATTTGACATTGCGTTTAGATTGTAATCGTAGTGTGAAATTTTAACAAATTCATCCTGTGGGCCGGATTGGACTGTGCGGCGGGCCGGTTCTGGCCCCCGGGCCGTATGTTTGACACCCCTGCTTTAAATCAATTCCAGCAATGTGTGGACACGGTCATTTACAATACTTGTGTAACACAGGTAATTTGTCACAGTGCTCGCACAATAAAAGCTCTTCATTGGCATTTTTGTTCAGTGCTGGTAATGCAGTGGAAAATGCAATAGAACCAGAAAATGTGCCAGCTTTGCATTGCCAGGGGCATTTATATATGGGAGAGATATATATATTGTGTGTTCAACACAAATCCAAAATTCAGGTTGACAAATTAAAATGTGTTAAAGTTGGCAGTTCACCCATTTATTTAAACACTGGTAAGTTGGAGCTACCTAAAACTGTATTATACAAAGAGCAAATTTAGAGCTCGGTGGACCCCAGAGAACGGCAAAACAAATTCTGCCATCTACTGGCCAACTCATCATCATCATCAATGTCACAGCATCAATCAAACAACATTTAACTAAAAAGTGTTCAAAATACTGCTGCTGGGCTTTTAACCAGAACTAAGAATCACATCACTCCTGTTATAGCTAACTTACACTGGCTCCCTGAGGCCTTTACAAAAATAACGTTCTCTATCTGTTGACATGTTTTTATCGCATTTTTAGAACATGTCCAAACCTTTCTGGAAATAGTAAAAGACCTACTTTTACCTGCCTGCATGTGAACATCATTTGACCTGAAACAATACAGTATATAAAGTAGGTTAAGCTGAAGAAAAGAATAGGATAATGAGAGCAAATGTGGGCCTGGATACATGTGATTTTTTTTCACATCATTTGTTTTATGCTGCCTGAATTGCCAATTGGGTGGAGTTTACATCAGGCCAGCTCAGATCTTGGCAAGTTACTGAAAAGTGTGTACTCCACAATGACTTTCAAATGGTCTCATGTGATTGCTTTTCTGCACAGCAGCCCCACCCAAATCAAGAGCCAAACTAGCTCAACATATGAACATATGTCTAACACAAGTAAACTGATCTATAACAGCAGATCTTGTAAATAGATTTAAGTTTATTTTGTAGTTTACGATGTAAACTATTCCTGTTATTCATTTAGCATTTCTAATTTTAATTTAATTTCTGGAGACTCTACTTCCCTCCTGTGCCCATGCAGAATCCTGACTAATTTACCTTGACATGGGATGTCGCTCCACAGCTCCACAACGGAGGACTCTATTTTCATGGCTTCTTTACTCCACTGGAACACCAGCCCAGAGGAAATGAGCGTGCACTCATTTTCCATGGTGGAGATTTCATTGCTATTCAGTACCCGGTCCCAAATGTGTAACTCTGTGATGTTCCCCGAGAATGACTCATCCTTTTTAAATGAGCCCCCAAAGGTGTCCTGCTCCTGCCCAATAATGAAAACGCCATCAGGACCAATGCTGTCAGAACTGTTTAGGCTGTCACCTCTAGAAAATTCAAGGCCATCAGCATATATTGCCCAGTGTCCACCATTCTGGCTCCAAGAAACGCACACAGAGTGCCAGAAGTCATCATGGTCAAACGCTTCTTGGTAGGGCCCATGAATGCCATGGACCAGCAGAGCCAGCTGCACAGGCTTGCCCTGGATCAGGTTTGCACGAAGCTGGAACTCATTAATATATGACTGGATGGAATAAGAGAAGATGGTGGAAATTCCAAAGCAGTTGGGATCGAAGCGGAGACGGGTGCAAACGGTCACTGAGCCCATGGGGGAGAACTTGTGCTTGAGACTGGCATGCTTCCTGTCTGAGCGCCCTCTGAATTCCAGAATCAGGGTGCTGGAAGAACCTTTGGTTTCACCCCACATAGAGAGAAGAAAGACATTACAATGAAGAAAAATCCTGGCACAGCTCTTGGAAAAGTTGGAACCTGATCATAAAATTCCAGTTCCTGGTCCAATTCCTACTGTAAACTTGGGAAATACTTATTCACTGTGGTTAGGAGTGTTGTATGACAGCATTACCCTTTTTGCTTAATCAGTAAGAAGACAGAAGCACAACTTGTACAACAAAGCAGAGCAAGGATGCTTATATGTCAACATAACATGTAAACATTTGGCCCAGTGAACCTACTTGTCAGATATGTCATGACTTTCTTGGCAATCCACACAGGTTGAGAGATTTTTATCGACTTTAAAAACCTGTTTAGGTTTTGGTTCTCTGCTGAGTTGGCAACTGTGGCTAAGGCCCCAAAGCGCTGGTTACATAGTTCCCCTGCACTGCTCCACTGCAGGCGATCAGGCACATACTCATAATAGGACTCATCATATGTCAGCATTCTGGCTTCCAACGTAAAGCCTGTTCAAAGAAGAAAAAAAAAAAGACATGACTGGAGAGACCAATGCCAAACGTACCTGGCAAAAACTCAGCCTGATATGTCTGACTATGTTTTAAATTCTTTTTTAAATTCTGTTAAGATCATATCAGGCTTCATGACATATCAAATGCTCTTGCATCTGTATTAACATGTCTGTTTGCTCCACTGCCACTGCTTCAAAAAAATCTCAGAGGGCACTAGTGAAAGCTTGTTGCCACATTTTCCAAGTAAAATGTTTTACTATGAATGTGAGACTAGCAATATTTAGAGAAAACAAATCTAGTTTCCAATCCAAACTCAGAGGTCACCACCAGCCAAACGATGATGTATTCTAAGCCTTTCTGTTCACCCATCAGAGTCAAGTCAAGTGCCATTAAACACTGACATCTGTCACACACTCAAAGTCGAGTTTACAGCTGAATATGGAACAAATTCCCAGAAAACCATCTTCATAAATGGTGTGGTTGACAAGTTAAATCTACCTGTGTGTGTGTACTTGTTTTTGTTGCCTCTTTAAGACTTTTTTCTGGACCACAGGTCCTCACAGAGACCAAAGCACAGTCCAAATGAGACATACCATTGTGTCTGAGGCTCTGTTTAAGGTTAGGATTAAACTGTGAACTGTAAATCAAGGGTTAAGCATTAAGCAATAACTGGTTATGGCTATGGTTTGGAATAAAGGTTTTGTTAAGCTGTAACCAATGGATAGGATAAATGGAAGACATTATTGAGTCATAAGAAGAATAGCAGCACAACCTGTGTGTGTGTGTGTGTGTGTGTGTGTGCGTTTTTAAGTTAAGTGTAAGGTGAGGTAAGGTAAGGGTCTGATGAATGCATTCAGTCAATGAGGAAACAGATATACAGTCTCTTGAGCTTAAAACAAAAGACAAATCTCAAAAAGTGTATATTTTACATTGTGAAATACTATGAAGTTCATTCCCACTTTTAATAAATCACAGATTTGATCAGTTTTATTAATAAATTATTACACTATATATCATATCACACACATACATATAAATATATATATATATATATACACACACACATATATATATATATATATATGTCATCTCTGTTTTCAACATTGTTTTCTGAACCGTCTCGTTTCATTGTGCTAGATACTGCAAGTTATTATTATTGTTGTATTAATTGTCCAATGTATTAATGGACGATAACATTTTACCACTAACATTCTTGCTAGTTAGCTTTCAAGTGAGACATTTAGCTTCACACTACACACGCTACATATTAGCTGTGGTTTACTTGATAAATAGCTAGTTAGCTTTGTTTTAACCAATATAGCTCGTTTTTTAACTCAAGAAAACAAAGTGACTCACCAGATAAACAGCAGTGAAAAGACACCTGAAACAGAAGTAAAAGTCCAGTTTAATTAACAACAGGTGTCCTTATTCAAACGTAAATATGATACAACAAAATATCATACTATATAAACACAAAGATTGTGTACTTACAAAAATGACTATGAACACCACGCTGGACATCCTGAGGGGGGGGGAACAATATTAGCTAATAAAGAAAAGCAGTTTCATCATACGGTTAAAGTTATTGTAAAAAACTAAGAATAATACAAAGTAAATGAAAAATATTTTACCTGAGCTTTTTGTCGTGTTCTCATTCCAGTCGCGGGGAGTCAGTGAACGCAGCATTCAACCAGTGTTAGTTTGTTTTTTTGGAAATGTTTCCCACTCAGCTGTGCTCCTTCTGTCACACCGTCACGGGAGCACATGAAGAACCGTGGCGGGATCAGAGTGACAGACCGACTCCTCCACAGAGCATGAGGAGATGAGGAGGAGGAGGCGGCTACAGGGAGGAGGAGGAGTGGTGTAACCAGCAGTGAGCAGAGGGCCAGGCTATCAAAACTATGGTTTAAGGCCCTCCAAGTTTGAATGCAGTTCAGTGGGCCTAGTCAAGCTGGAGAGGCTTGTACAATGATGTAATACACCAGCGAATGTGGAACCATTAATCACCTTGATAGAGGGAATCTCTTTTTTTCTAGTTCACTGCTGACGTTTGACTTTTGTTTTTAATATAAGTACAGCTAAATAAGTGTGTTAGGGAAGGATTTGAATTTGTCACTGACATCCAGGTCCCACCAAGGGCTGCTAAGGTCTTGAGCTTATCTGAGGTTTCACATGAAGAAACATAACACTTGTGTTAAAGTTTTCTCTGAAAAATGTACTTAGTTTGATCAGACTGACCTAAGATTCCATGACTGTTGTCCACAAAGAAGATTTCAACACAACAACATACACTGTTATTAATTTGAATAATTTTTTGTTTTTGTTTTATTCAAATGTTTTACTCTCTGTGTTCCCGGTCATGAGAAATGAATGTGGGCAGATGGACACAGGTGCATGCATGGACGTGCACACACACACACACAAACACCATGGGTTCCTGTGTTGTACAGTGACAAAGTACATATACTTTGTCACTGTACTTAAGTACAAAATTCACATATATGCACTTTACTTTGTCATTTATATTTCTTTATAGTTTTAACATTTACTCCACTACACTACATTTCCTCTAATTATCTTTGTTACTCGTTAAATAAATAAAATCAGAAGAGTTGGTAATGGTCTGTATTTATATAGAGCTCTTCTAGTCTTGATGAGCTGCTTTACACGACAGTTTTGCCATTCACACGATGCAACACGATGCTCAAGGATACATATAGACTAGCAGAGGCAGGAATTTAACCCACAACCTTCCAGTTGAAAGACAACTCACCCTACCACTGATCTACCATTGCTCAAACTAACTCCTCACTTTTAATACTTTTACTTCTTAAACTTAAGAACATTTTATATCAGAAATTACTTTTGATACAAGATGACCTCAGGGTCTACAAAATATGCCGTATCCCGGATTGATGACATCAAATCCTGCTTTAAACTGTTTGTTTGAGTCCAATGAAACCATAGAGGTAAATATGAACAAGGAGGGGACATGGATTTACAATTGGAAGGAGGTAACACAGATAGAAATCAAAGCATGATCTTGAGCGGTGTGTACAGATACAGAAATTAATCTACCAGCACTTTATGGGATGCAGACCAGCAGATGGTTGTTCCCGAGAGGAACCAAGGGAAGCATGTAGAGATGACTGCAGGTCTCGGGACACAACACAACATGTGATCATTTCTTTGACCATAGTGGGGACAATCAGAAGAAAACAAGCCTGAGTTGCCTCGCGCCTTACTTGCTACCCAGGACAAGGATCACTTTTCCTCTAGATTGGCCTTCACCGATACACTCGTGTCCTATTGTCCAAAGAAAAGAAAAAAAAGTGCTCCTGATGACAACTCTGCACAGGGATGCAGCTGTGAGCACCAAGGAGGACAGGAAGCCCAATGCCATCCTGAATTACAATAGGAACAAAGGTGGAGTTGACAACCTTGATAAAGGTACGTCGATTTTTATTTTTCATGGACTTCTTCTCTATCATCAGATTGTTTGAAATGCACCAAGTAAGACTTGGTTCTGGTGGAGTGCTATCCATTTGAATATATAAACAATGCCTTGATGCATCATGCAAAACATGAGATATCATTTGTATGTACTTCCACATTCACCATGCCAACACCTTCCCCGATTGTCAGGCTCCACAGCGTTGTTAACAGAGATACAAGGCAGAGAAGCGAGATCGAGAGGTGACAAGAGGAAGAGATGTGGTCTGTGTGCGCAATAGATGCAAGAACAAGCATAATGTGCCATGAATGCAATGCATATGTTTGCAAGAGACATGCAACAACCTGCGCACAATATTATTGTCCAACATGTGCATGAGGGAAAAAAACACCATTGGAGTTTGAGTTGACCCACTCCACCAAGTTAAGAAGCCTGATTTGTTATCAGTTTGAAGTTTTTTCAGGCAAAAACACATCTGATAGAATGATGAGCATTGTAATGTATTGTAATGCAGTGCTATTTTTGACCGGGAACACAAAATTGTTTAACATGAAAGGAAAGGTTAAAAAAGTAAAAATTCCTTTAGTTAAATCCAGGTGGAAGTGTATATTAACCGATGAAGGGATGCACCCATCATGTCTAGTGCCTACAGTACAAGCCTGTGGAGGCAGTGCTAGGATCTGGGGTTGCTGCAGTTGGTCAGGTCTCGGTCAGTTTTTTTTGGCCAGGCAGTGTAGCTTTTTTTACATACATACAGTACATCTTACACTGCCATGTTTCTGCAGCAGAATAAATGGACAGACCAGTCAGAACATACATTTTGTGTTTTAAAGCCAAAGCTTGCTATGCAAAAAGAGAAAAATGAAAAAAAAACAAAAACACATCTTTCTGGTATGTGACACACATGGGAAAGAGGATTATAAGAGGAGCTCTCCACTTACTACAATCTGCAGTCGCACCTTTAGATGTCACAAATTAGTATAAACTGGACATTTAAAGGAGACAGTAATGCAACCCTCCCCAAAAAAAAAACATTTCATTTTTCAACATTCGCGTGACCTTAACCATGAAATCACCCATTGATGACATAGGCCACTCCCAAATACTTCAGCATAGACTTTCCAGCCCTGATTAAGTCAGTGACCAATCAAACATATTTTGAAGCTGTTATTTAAGGATTAAAAAAGATTGGTATAAATGTAAAAGTTTGACTTACATGTTCCAGTGTCAACCTACAATAAGGACAAACAAACAGTTCCAGGGGTAAAAGTATGTGTAACTGTGTGGATTTGTTTTAAGTGTGAGTTCAGTAATGGTAGCTGAATAAAGTAATGTATTGGTAAACATGTATACTTTTATTCCTCTTATAGTGTTGACTTTACTGTTGACTTTTGCAAGTCATTCATTCATCATCTACCACTATCCTCCACATGAGGGTCAATATAAATGACAAAGTAAAGTGCAGATAACAAATGTTATCTGACAGGAAAAAAAAAAGTCAGGTTTGGTGAATGGGGTGCAACAATTAGAAGGCCTTTGTTCCTGTCAATGTAAGCCACGTGAGTTTATTGTAGTAGCAGAGGTGCATTTATTATTTTGTCTTCTTTTTTTTTTAAACCATACATTAAAAGAGTATAAAGAAGAGACCCTGTGTATAAACAAGTCTCTCCTGAGTGCAAGTGTGCAAGTTACAGTATGAGAATATTATTCAAAGACTTATATCAATATAGGGACAACATACACCTGATTGATAAACAGAGAGAAAAATACAGCAGCGTTTAGCCACCCTGAATAATTGTAAGACATTATACACCTTCTAGTGACTCAAGTGTTTTTAAAAAATGCCATTATAGTACTCAAAAAAAAAAAGCATATATATTATAGTCAGACATGAGGATGAACCTCAGGTGTATCTTAAAGCCTAGTACCGCATTTACTCATAGTGTCTGCAATTTTAGCTTGTCTGTAATGGAAGGTTTATAATTATGGGATGCCCAGCAAAAGAAAAGAAATATACCCACATTGTAGTAAACGCTACACAGAATAACATTCACTATGTACATTACACCCAATGTGGGCTGCCTTTGGCTGACACACCAGCAGGCAGAGAATAGACCATTTTACTCACGACTCGATTTCTAACAGCGCTGTGAGTGGAACCACTGTCATTGGTCAAGAAATCATCTTCTGCACTCTTATTTGAAGCGCCAGAGCTTCTGCCTTCTCCTGTGCTCTGTTCGTTGCAGGGCGAGGACAGGGATTGTAGGGCAGAGTGGACTTCGTCTCGTGCCGTCGTGCTACTCTGACGTGGACGGTTCCTATTGAGCTGCGAGGACGGTGTCAAAGCCCCTTCCTCAGCCAAACCAGTGATCAGCTCATCAACAGCTTTGGCAGAGGACGAGATCAACTCTCTGCAGCTGCTGAAGTTAGAGTCTCTGTCTTTCCCTGGGAGGAGAATGACAGTCAGGTAGAGAAAGTGACAGCTGCTACAACAATATTGTGCATTTTGACTGAGACTGTTTTTTTTTTTACACTATTCATACTTACTTCAAATCCAAAACTCGACATTAACAACCCAAAGCAAAATTATCATAATATATTTCATGTTTTTGTTGGCTGAGATATTGACAAAGCTGCAACTAAAATGGACACATAAACCCAGTAAATACCATAAAATACTGCATGAAGAAAGTTGGTAGTAGTTATTTAATTGGTAGAGATTTTAAGGCAAGGGACATTTTTATTCTGTTTTTAGTAATTAAAGTAAAGCAATGGAATTAATTTAACGGAATCAGTTACCTTTATATATCTGTTCTAGGCTATAATTTTGTTTAATTAAAATTCTTTCTTTTCTTATCTTAAAACAAACTGTTCATGGTTTCAGTAACCCATCTATACTGTTTATACATGGATCAAACGCGAGGATTCATCTCAAAGGGTTTATCCCAATAAATTTTTATACTTAAATACAATGATGAATTTGTCAAGGTTTACTAGTCAATTGTTATTATTTTTTTGCAGTTGTCCATCAGTGGTATTATATTGTAATTAAACATTTAGGAAGGGAAAATAGTGAAGGACAAAAGGCTAGAATATAGCTTTGACCTTAGAAGTACTTCTTGTGACATTTGGATACATATATTTGGATATATATATATATATATATATATATATAAACAACCAGCTTCTGTGTACGTCGGGGGCTTCACCTCGCAGTGCAGCAGACAAAGAGGAATGCAGTTGTCGGATAGCCTGGTTCAGCTGGAACAGTTTGGTTGCTGTGGTCCTCAGCGTCTGCAAATGCAAAGCAGAAGAATCCTCCGCCCCTTCTTCCACCTCCTCTGGGTCACATTCTCTTTCCTGTTAAAACCCCAGTATACAAAACAAACACACACGCATGTAAATGTAATGCAACCGACACTATGCTGATGAATTTACTTCCACATTTGCAGTGCTGTGTCAAAAACATTATGCAAAACAAAAATAAATGCCATGTTGTTTCAAGCTGTTACTCAGGTTTATTTGTCCACAATATGCCCCTGCGTCTATATGTGTCAGTGATTGTTTTAACAAAAAAAACTGCTAGTTTGTGTGACTAAGATAACAGCAAACAAGCCTGTTAGCTGTGAGTGATGCCGCTTCATTCAACACATTCATTACCTGAATTATCTTTAAGGGGTGACTGCAGTGAGATAAGCCTACAGAGCATTGAGCTTTACAGGGACAATAAAAGGCTGAGTGGCATCTTTAACAGGGCTGCAGTGGGAGTGGGTATTAATCTCTAACATTAATCCCTTGTCAAGATGGAAGACTGTTTTAACCATAACAAATCCAGGGGAAGCTTTGCTGGACATGTGTTTTCTTTCAGCTACAGGCCCAGTGTTTCTCTAATAAAGCTGCAGACAGCTGATAGCTCAAGCCATTAATCAGATTATTTCATTCCAATTAAATAATCTGATTAAATGATTAGCAACATAGATTACAAAAACCGCATGAAACAGAAAGAGGAAAAGAATTATGTATCTGAGTTATAGGTTACACTATGTATTATTTACAACAACAAGCTGTTTTTAGAAAAATCAACACAAAACTATAACCGACATTATAGTATTAGTAGTACAGAATTGTCCCAGGAAGTACAGTTGTTTAATTAACTCAAAAACAAGTTTCTTTATTGATATGAAGAAAAAAAAAATTATCTCACACCACAACTCACCGTCAAATGGAGATGCATGTAGTTCTGCAGAGCACGTGCAAAATCGAGTGACTTCGATTTTAGGCTCTGTAGGACCTGAGAGTAGACATGACAGGTATCAATAATCACAAAGCATTCAGAAAATGTACATTCAAAGTTATAATTTAAAAAAAATAAAATAAAAAATCTTTGTGACATAAACTCAAAGTATCATTTACATCTAAAGTAAAGTAGTCTTACCGGGGTTCTGGGATATGCCAGCTGAGCCTCTCTTAGCATTTCCCTGGTGATGACGAGGCTCTCCTCAATAAGAGAGCGAACACCTCTGTTCGTACCCTTCAGTACACACATGACCAGTGATGACTGAAAAGATGTCATAGAAAAATGAACCATTACATGTTTAACTTAATTATTGGGACAGCATATGGTATACAATGACACCAAAAAAATTGAAAACAAACGCCTTTTAGGACATCAAATAAAAAAAAAAAACTCAGTCTAGAACAAACAAATACACATAAAAACTAGGTTCATAAATTTACTATGTAAAGTAAAAAAAAGTAAAAACCTTTTCAGACTTTCTGAGGATCAGCAGCTGAATATGCCCGTAATAATCAAACATCAGAAAGTTCCCTTTTAGATATATTTGACACATACTTTGATCAGTAAGGCGGTGATTTATACTACATTTATTACAAATTACCTGTCAGACAAACTGTCTTCAACACTGGGAATCTTTTAGTTTTCATTCTGTCATTTCTGTGGCTGTCTCAAATATTGATATGAAAAGTGGAGGGGAGGAAAAAAAAGGGAAAATAAACAAAATAATGCATACAAATATGTGCAGACATAATCCCACATCCTCTAATATGTTCCTGGCCTCGAGATACACACGGCTGATATGAAATTCTTTGGTATCATGGAGTAAGGGCTTGATTATAGTGGCCCCACAAGCCTAACCAGAGATACTAGTATTAATAGTGGTGGTTACCTTGCCTACAGCCTGGGCACCCAGCTCCACAGCATTTAACGACATGCACGTCACCGCTGCCAGGTGGCCGAGTGCAAGCAATGCAGCATCCAGGCACTGGCTGCTCTTTCTCCGTGCCTCTGTGACCATTGATGTGATCTCTGACTCACAACCCTGAATGGAGACAAAATTACAATTTCAGTAAACATCATGTTAGCACAAACTCACAATGAGCTTGAATTAAAATTGATTTGATTCGAATTAAAGCAAGCAAGCTAGAAAAAAAGCTGCACCCACAGTCTGAGGTGTCGGTAAATAAATTAAAATACTGAAGAATGTAAAAACTTACGGGTAAGGGGGGAAAATTGCGTGTTTAGGTGCTGAGGCTGGTAAGGAATTTAGATTTACGTTTCATATATTCATGTTCTGTTTGGGGCTCAAGGATGAGAATTCCCACCGCTTGGCCATTTCCATAGACGGAGCTCAAACAGCTCAGAGCTAAGATCCGTCAATCAATGCTGTGCATTTTGATTAGCCGCCCCTGTCCAAACCACGCTAAACTGAAAATCAGCTCAGAGTCTGGGCTTATTTCAACTTATCTATATATTGCCATGAAATGCAGTGTATATAATATCACTGTAGTGTCATCTCTGCGTTCACCTGAATGAGAAGTTGAAAGAATCCTCCCATCTTCTTGACTTGGCTCTTGAGTTCCTCGGCGATGGTGTAGAGCGAGCCAGTAAAAGGCTTAATGTTGATCATCCACTGGGTGGTAAACACTGCGCTCTCTATGGCTGCGGTGGCCTTGACCAGCTGAGTCTGAGCCACCAGGTCAGAAACAAACACTGCAGGAGAAAAAGATTAAAAATTTGAATCATACACACCTACACATACACCTGAAAAACGATAATCCTCAGCTCAGAAGAAAGGGTTTGTCATTCCAAAACCTTAAACAGTTGTTATTTATCTTCTATGACCAATATCAGACAATTACATGAAAAAAATTCATGCAAAGGGCTTCTTCTGGTCATGGCCTTAGTCCATCTATCAGCTTTGTCTAGCAGTTAACTCACTGTTGAAACCAAATTTTGCTCTACTTCTCATTTATTACTCATAAAAAAAATGGAAAAATTCAGACCGTTCTCATGGTTATCATCATCCAGGCCGTCATACAGGTCAGATATGGTTTGGACAGCCGTATACACCAGGTTCAGATCACAGGCCAACCTGTCAGCCACACTCTCCTCTGCGCCTCTACAACCCCGAAGATGGGCCACCGACTGACCAATCAGCTCCTTGCAGATGCCAGGCAAGGCAGAGGATGTGCTGCTGGGATGGGTGGAGGGTGGTTTGGCAACACCCATCAACCCTGGAGACAAGGGTGTGCCATGATGGCCTCAGTAAATATCATTCTTGCAACACATTGTCATTATAAGTGTTCCATTTTAACCAGAAAAGCAAGTGATTTTGTTCAGTGCCTCACCAGCACACTGGGAGGAGCTATGATGGAGACTCTGAATGGGATGGACCCGGATCTCATAGAGACGCCCAGAGATTCTTCTGCTCTTCAACATACTCCGGCTCCTAACCCCAAACAAACCAATTCAAAACCCGATGAGTAACACGCCAATGTTTAGTGTTTAAAATTACACCATTTGATCATGATGATGCTCTCAGAATTCAAATTTGGTGATCTCAGACACTTAAGTTGACCTGACATGGGGAGCATTTGTGTGTATACAGCGGTAGTAGCGGCAGGCTGAGTGACCAGGTTTTCTGAGCAGTAGAATTTCTTTCTAAACGTTTTAGTGGGCCCTTCTTTGTGTTTTTAGGCATACTCAAACCTGATTGCAGCCGTGTCACTTTTGCCATGTTGTGGTTGCCTTTGTCAGTCTTGTCATCAAACTAATCACTAGGAATGTTGCCGTGTGTCAAGAGACCTAAACAACGCTGCACAGAGAAACGCAGAGAGTTGCCTGGAGCTATATCAGCAATGTTTTCATACCTAAAAGCTAAGCACTGCAGTTTTTAAATGTGTATTTATTTTCCCAAGGTTTTAAGCGTAAACAGGGTTCAATCGAGTTCTCCTGGAAAATCCATTTTATTTTGTCTTCATGAACAATCTATTGTATAGTGGGAGTGTTGAGGAGACAGCTGTGGCCATGCGGCTTAAGCATAGGTTTAATGAAGTCACACAGAAAAAAAGTGCACAAGGAACAACTGACCTCGTGCCATGTTTCATTTGGCTGGGTCTGCTGCTTAAGTTCAGGCACCAGTAGAAGCACCATAAACAGGCTTCACAAGAATAACAATAATATGTGGGAAAATGTTCATGCAAATGGGGATATGCATGAACCACAGGTGCTCTGTGTATGTTTGGGTTAAGGGTTGTAGATTGAGAAGCACGGGGAGTCTTAATGCCCTTTCCTTTTCTAAACACCTTGGCATAGCCTGTATGGGTATAAAATTAATAAACAGAGGGAAAAAAAACTTAAAACGGAAACACTGTGGGCAGCAACTTCATGTTAACTATTCATGAAAGAAAAAAAAGATGTGTTGAAAGTTAAAAATATGTGCCAGGTTGTAAATTACATTGGTGGAAACTAGGAACTCTTTGTGAAAACAACCAAAATCTTCCAAACTATGAGACAGAAATGATTTTCCATGTTCCATCTCCATACTTTTCAACTTTCCATATACATAAATTTGCCGGACATATTGTTCACATTAAAACGAGTTGAGCATCAGGGCTGTGGAATAAGGTCCCAAGGGCTATAAGGCATAAACATTTTCCACCTAAGTCATGAGAACTGTTGAAAGATGGTAATGTAGGCAGAGACAAAGGCTCGTACAACCAAGTGATGGGATAGGAAGAGGGAGAAGAGCTGGATAATTACCTTCGGCGTGAGAATGATGAGGTAGAAGCAGAGGAGGCCGATATATCTTGCTCCCACTCATCATCAGGGTCATAAAACACATCGTCATCTTTAAAGGTGGAATCCCCCTGCGGAGAGTAAACTACTGCTGACAAACCCAGTCTCATTTACACAATTTAATGAGAAAAGCACAGCAAAGTGAAGCAGCGTCCCTCTGTCAGGCATTAAACAACCCATTCTGGACTGTAAATAAGGTCAAACACCCGGGAAATTGGCAATTGCACTTGAGCAGATGTCAAACAGAACATGCAGAGTGAGGAAGAGACAGGCTGGAAGAGACGTTTTCCATGTGCTTAACAGAAACCAAACTAAATTAAATAAATATGCAAAAGCATCCACTGGATCTTTAAGAAATTTGTTGGGAAATCAGCAGTTTATTTATTGCATATCCTGCATCATTATGAGTGCAAGTATGCTTCTGATCATTCAGATTCCATTCACAATATGTAACAATACTGTCAAATAAAATTGAATGTGTCTATTAATAAATAAAATATTATGTTAATTAGAAAAGAAAAATCTAAGTGGACACTAAAGGCAGACATAGGGTTGAGAGAAATTGTTTGATTATTAATCGATTAATCAGTTTGAGGATTTTTATCATTATTAAAAACAAGTTATCTGATGTTTCAGCTTCTTAAATGTGAATATGTTTCTGGTTTCTTGCTCCATATAACAAAGAAAAGGGATTTAAGCCAAACCTGTTCGAGGTCCCTCATGGCTGCCATGTTGTTTTGGAACTTGTCCAGGCTCCAGAATGTGGAGATCCCCAGCTTTGTGTTTTGAACCCGCACATGGACCAAACCACCTTGTTCCACGTTCTCACTTTCAGAGCTCTCATGCCTACAAGAGTAGAGAGTCAAGTGAGGCAGCGGATTATAATTTTAAGCTTGAAATAATACTCAGGTTAGCGGAGTAACTGTGTAGATAGCAGCCACTTGAATGAATTAATGAATAAATGAAAAACACCTGCAAAAAACTGTGTTTTTCCTCAGTTTGGCACTGATCTTATTAGCTTCTTCAATCATCAAGGACAACTTCATGGCATCCCACTGTGGAGAGACTGTAATATAGAAATGTAATATGTTAACAACAAATTAAACAACAGCCCCGAGCCTAATTTGATTGTATTGATGGAAGAAATTCTAGCTATGAGAACATTTCAAAAACACTTAGATAATCCAGTGCAATAGGTAATAACCGTCCAACTGAAACTTTTAATTTACAGTCCAAACTTCTGTGTAATTTATTGATATTAAAATTTGGTATTGTACTGTTCATTGTTTAGTTTTGTTAATTAGTTACCATCCATAAGAGTTAGCCACTATCACACTACTAGGTAAGAGGACAGATCTAGGCATGTGGAGTTTAGGTGGCCTGTGTGGGTGAAGATATAACTTCTAACTTCAGTATGCGATATTGACTCGGAAGAATCTTACCATTTCTGGGAGTGTTGTTTTCCCTTAATGTTTTTTTCTTCTGCATCTCTTCCAGCTCTTTGGCAATCTTTCTTTTCTCAGCCTCCAGGGCCTCAACAATCCTCACTTGACTCACATGGTGTTCCTCCATCGCCTGGAGTGAATCATGTTAATGTACACAACATTAAAAACCACCAGGCCAAAACACTATGCCTAAAGCCAAGCTCTACCACAACCCAAATGGCCCATCAGTTAAACATAAAACCCAGAGTTGGCACATTTGCTTGACCCTCTCAAGCTCATTTTTATACCATCAGAAATTGTGAGGATAAGCAAATTAAGCATATGATGTCATTTGGGGTTGCAGGAATAAAACTGATTTCCTGCTGAGTGACATCTAACTGCAAAAAGCTGACTAAATTAGGATGTCTCTTAATTTCATTTGCATACTGCAAATCCGCCAACAGAAGTCAGATACATACTGTCGATTGAAGCACACAGTTTCTATCACAAGTAAAAAGACATTTAGTATGACAAACACATTTTCCCCACAACATGAAAATACATAATAAAAAGTGAAATGAACAGGGAATTTAATAATGTAAAAATGTTGCTCTGTGTCCTGACCTGGGCCTCCATATGCAGGCGGAGGCGTTTCTTTTGGGTGTCCACCTCCTGCTCCAGCTCCAGCTTGGCCACCTTCAGCTCTGCCATCTGACTGACCACCTTCTGTTGGGCAAACTCCTGTTGACGTTTCCGTGCACTCTCCTGGTTCTAAATAAATTACATTGACAGTGACCGATAAGGGCAGGCACACAACCGAAAATAGTTAGTGAGGGCCCTGTGATAATGCAATGTTGATATTGATAACAACAATGTTAATTAGCTGCAAATAATTGCACTGGCAACACATAAGTTAAAAATCAACATACTACAGTGCATAGAGGGCATTAATTAGAACTGTAATTTCCCTGCAAATGATCATCATTTAGCAGTCGTAGTGTTCACCAGAAACTAAATAAAACATGTCGTATTTTCATTTTAAAAAAAAACCAGAAGTGTACCAGCTCTCTCTCCAGGGCTCGGATCCTGTGCTCATAAAGAGACTTCTGATCAGACAGCTCCTTCTGTGCCATCTCCTTTGCCATCTGGATTCCCTGCATCATCTCCTCTTTTGCCTTCAAATGGGCCTCTTCAATTTCTGCCTCCAGTCTGAGATGCACAATTATGGCTTCAGTGGAATTCTTACATTCACTATTATTATTTCACACAATTATGTGTTGCCCTTAAAAAAAAATCAGTCTGACTCACTGTGCTCTTTGAGCTGCGAGTAGCTCATTTTTGGCAAATTCAAAATCTTTCTGGCCGTCTCCTGTGCCTGTCCAACACGATACCCGCTTCCCAGACTGCACCTCGGCTGGATGGTTAAAGCGGAAGTAGTGGTCTCCACCTAGAATCACCCTGTCCCCCTGGAAGCAAGATGCAAAACAATTAGTTTGTAAAATGTTTGGTCAAATATGGTGATGACATGCTTGGCTTAGAAATCAGTTGCCTCGTAGTACAAGGCATTAGTTATTGCTCAGAAAAGAGTAGATATTCTTTATGATCTACTTACATGATGAAGGACAGTGGACTCTGAGATGAGATTCCCGTTAACAAAGGTCTTGGCATTTTCCATTGGCGTGATGCTGACAGTATCACGGATGCTGGTTATAACACTAAAAATAAATACAAAAACAAAAACATGTGGTTTAATAGTATTGCCATTTGAAATTGGCTGGGTGTTCAGAAATCCTGTTACATCATCGAAACCTATTCATATGAAGTTAATTTTAACTCATGTGTTTTTGGTTAATATCAGCCTATTTCATACTTGGAAACAAAATGCCATAGTTGTCTCACCAGTGTTGGTCAGCAATGAGGGCTCCAGTCAGTTGAATGTCATGGCTCAAATCAGACTTGAGCTTGCCCACTGTGGTCTGACCCTCTTTGATCATGTAAAGAAGCATCTCTGACAGCTGAGGATCCTCGTTCAGGTTCACCAGGTTGGGAAGACGATTGTCCACCTTGAATGTCACACCTGCTTTCTGAGGCCGCAAAAGAGCAACAGCATGTCTTACAGCTTTTGTCTACGTATTTTAAAAGTAACACAGAACTAATTTCTTGGAGTTAAACATTGTGCCTTTACTTTAAATAAAGTTAAATGTTAAGTACGTTCACAGAAAGTTTAATAATGAATAAGACAGGTATATTTTGCTCAGGGCAATTTACCTGCAACTCTTTGGTCTCCTCACGTTTGCGAATTTCAGCTTGTTCCAGTTTCTCTCTCCATGCCCTGTCAGAGAATTAAGAACTAAACTGAGAGGTAGACCAACATTTTAAAATCACCTACACAGAAAAATACCTCATTAAATACATGCGATATGGAGTCGTCGCATCCAATCAGACTTTCAGTGTGGTTGAAGAAAACCGTATACATCTACACACAGTTTTGATAACAATGGATATGAAGAAAAATCACTTTGCTCTGAGTTCTAAATCTACTATAGCTTCTAATATGATCCCCTCAAAAAATATAATATTCAGGGGTTCATGTCAAATGAATAAAATTAATAAATGAATGATGATTCTGACCGGTTGGCCTCGACCATTTCTCTCTCTTGCCGAGAGAGTTTGGTCTTCAGGGCAGTAATCTCCTGCTGGAACAGCCTGACTCTCTCCGGTTCAATTCCGAGTGAGCTCATCTGGGCTGCTCGCAGCTTCTCCACCTCCGCCTTCAGATCTAGACACACAGAAAAAAAAGCAATACATCTACATTAGATAATGCAGCAGTTGTCACGAAATATAAACAGCGATGCTTTAACAATCAAAACAAATTGCAAGGAGTTCCAAAGTCCTGACAATGTGTTTTAAGGCATGAGGCATAAAAGAATAAAAATGTACGATTTTGTCCAAAATGGGACCAATAATGTCAGTTCCTGATGACAACTTACTGAGCAACCTAGACTGGATTAGTAATGCTAAAGTCATATTCACTTTGAGGTTCTTGCACTGTCAGGAAGTGTGAGAAATCCACAGCAAGAGCTCCCCTTAGTGGTGAATGTGATGAACAGCAACACAATCACCTCATGAAAAATAATACTTGCATGACAGTTAGCCGCCATGTGCGGCTGACAGTGCATAAATATGGCCTGGAGGCAAGGTTAGGGCCAAGACTTAATTGAACTGGGTAGTGCATAAGTTGGTGATGGATAGATGGGCAGACAGGAGGGTATGCGGGGAGAGAAGTAGAGAGAAGATCAAGAGCAAGAGTGAGATAGACATGCACATATACATAAAAAAAAGAGAAATACATAGACACAGACAGTGAGACAGAAACAAGGAGACAGATGAAAAATTAGGTAACAGGACAGACAAGAAACCAAAGAATGAATGACAATTCAAATCAGTATGTGTATAACATGACTCTTAAAATTGCAATTATTGAATCGTAAAGGACGCAATTTGTTATTTTTATGATTTTTCCCCCCAAAAAAATGCAAAACCTCCAGGTTGAAAACCTATTTTCTCTTAAAGTTTTCATTCTTGCACTAAAGTATAATAGTTAATGCTTTGAAATTATATTCATCCAAATCACTGTGAATCAGAAAATTTGCTACTAGGCTTTTCCTTCAAATTGTTTATCCTTAGTTGGGACAAGGCGACATGCACAATCAAGTTATCTTATAAGAGTTCAACTCTTATAGTAAATTAGATAGTGATAATTGCCTTTAAAAATGTCGGACATATAAAGATAGATTTTGCTCCTGCATGACATTTTAAGACAACCATTTAACTTTGGTTTTAATTTCCAGGGGCAAAACACTTGAAGCAACTAAGTAATACCTCAAGGTGTGTTCTATTGCTATTAAAGAAAACTATCCTGAAAACTAGGGCTGCAATGATTCGTTTACTAAATTACTATTTAGATAATTGATTAAATCAATTTTTTATTTTAGTTTTCAGCTTCTTAAATGTGAATATTTTCTATAATGAAAGATAATTAAATTGGGAAAATAATCATTAGTTGCAGCCATACTGCAAATTTTAATACCGAATAATTCCCCAGCCTTGGTGTATAATAATGATCGAGGGACAGAAGTACACCCTGTTCCTTTAAAACTTGATATTGTGCTGTCGAGATTCTTCCACTGCACAAATAGTTTTCACAGATGCCAGGAGTCTAGTAACAACATCACTGAAGTACAAAAAAATCCATTTCCTTGTGAATGAGGACATACAGGTGTGCAGCTTATGTAGGAGGCAGATGTTCAGGTTTACAAAAAAAACTTCAACTTTCAGAAAAACATAATGTCCATGAATGCACAGAAAGGAAAGAAGACTATTTGAGATCAAAATTGTTTTCTCAAAAGGAGAAAAGGGTTAGGTTAGCCTTGCTTCTCTATCTCCACTTTTGTTGTCACAGAGGCCACATGATTTTTTTTTTTAATGTCCCAACCTCACAACATAGGGGTCACACATGTTAAAACAGGTCCATGATTTACCACTCAGGTGAAGCCTTATGAAACACTAACTATTCATCAATTAAACCTGTTTAAAAGGCTTATTGCAGGGATGTGGGGGGGGAAAGGGGATTTTAGAACGTGGTAATTTTCAAAAACTGACCTCTGATGAGCTTGGCACTGGTATCCTCATTGACCTTGGCCACATTAATAATTGTTCGGGCCTGCTGAGCATAGCGCAGTGTGCTTAGACTTTCCTCCACATTGCTACCTGCTGGGCTCAGAGTGGCAATCATGGTCGTCTTGGAGTTACCACCGAGGCTTTCTTTCAACAGCCTAAAGGAGGGAAAAAGGGGGAGGATTGGTCAGTATGTCTATAATTCAAATATTTGCACAGATGTGTTATGGATTAATAAATATTTGCAATTATCTTCTGAGAAAAAACATTACATTTTTACTTACATGTTCCTCAATTAATTTGTGTTAACATATTAACAAGTAGGACAGGTATGAATTTTCTATGCATTGAAGTCGGTCTTAAAAGTAAATATAATAACAAAACTTTGGTAGGATGTGTTGTCAACCTATTTTTATTATTTTTAAAGACACTAAAGATAACCTACAAAGCAAACATTGTGTTCTACTACAGCTTCGTGTTTATAAAAAAAAAACAATCTCTCACCATGTGAGGACAGACTCCCTGTATGGTATGAAGACCTTCTTCCTGGTCAGTGCCTGTTCGGACAGGGCAGAGATGACCTTTCCAAGGGTAAGCAGGGATTTGTTGATGCTAGCACCTTCCTATGATGATACGGGAAAGGCAGTTATGAAAATGCAGCTTCTTCAAGGTTGGATATAACCTCAATCTACTCTACAAATATTATTTGTGGATAATATACTGGAACTGCAACAGGTGGAATGGATTTGATTCACTCTCATTAGTACTGATAAACTAGTTTTTGTAGACTCTTTCCATCTGACAGAAATCTGTTAAACAAAATACTGGGCATCAAAAAGTGAGCAAAAGTATCCACTGAGGATTCAAATACTGATTGTTGATTTATATAGGCCTTTTTCCCCAAAGCTATTATTTGGGTTTCAAAATTAAAAATGTGAAGTAGGTAGAAACAAATGTAATTTGCTCAAATGGCGTGTACTTATTCTAAAAGGGGGAAAACTGAGCGTGTGTGTTTGTACCCTGAGCCGGTCTCCACTTGTCTGGGCGGAGTTACAGCGTTCACTTCCAGCTAGGTCCACCAGGTTTATCCTGCTGGTGATACTGTGGTCATGTTCCTCACCCTCCACAAACTCAGTCTGTACACAAGAACACCCAAACAAACACATTATAACATCAAACAAATGTGATCAGAGTGTCTGACAAAAAACAAAACAAAAAGAAAAATGTATATATATCAGATCTTATGAAAGCAAAAGGTATTTTTGTACACGTGGTAGTGATATAGATGGGTCCATACTTTGGTTTGGGTCATCACCAGGGTGAAGACAGAGTGAGATCTGGAGCTTTTGTCATTCATTCCTGTCGCTGCTGTGGCTCTCTGCTTGTTTCCCAACTCCAGCCACCCCTAAAAAACACAAATGTAACCTAAGATTAAAATGTCATGCTTTATCAGCAGCAAAAACATTTTTTATAATGTGCAGTATCTTTGAAGGCTAGCATTTGTCTCCATTATGTACCTGTCCTGCACTTTCAAAATGTTATTCAGCAAAACCTCAACTTGAACCAACATTCAAACAAATTCAGATGCATTCAAAGTGGCTCATAAGAGCAACAGCTAAATACTTAGGATTATTCAAAGAAGAAAAAGTCTTGACAGCAGGTTCCACCTACCTGAACGTCACTGTAAGAGCTCACAACATTCCTGTAAAGAAATAACACAGTGAGCAATTCTGATAAGTACCCGATTGGTCTTTTGAATGTATACAAAGAGTAATCCAGCACACAAACAAACTGAGGGTCTACTTACGTAGAAAGCTCAGCAACATAGGGACCATGGACTGGATGCTCCCTCACTCTTAGCTAGAAACATTAATCAGTTGAGTTTTTATTTTTATATACAATTCTGAGGTATGACATTTTTTTATCAAGATGTTCCATGTCATCTTGATGGACAGGAAACTTTGCATTCCTACTTTAACAGAAAAGCTGATTTTTCTTAAAAAACATCTTAAAATTACCAAGACTTTGGCAATATTGTTCTATTAAATTTCAGTCATCTGCTTGCAGTCAACTACTTACAGGCATTCTCCTTTGGTTTGGCTCATCTCTGGTCACCAAGAGGTCATGGATCTTTTCATTGTACACTTCAAAATAGCTCATCTCGACATGACATTTGACCTGAAACATAATGAGGCTGGGTCTAAGTGTTGTTTGGAAGGGTGCATCCTCAAGATTTTTTACTAAAAAATAAATGCCTCTTCTATGTCACATTTTACCTCTTTATTTTCTATGGAGTTCAATCTAGAGAAAAGTTCATGGCAGAACCGAGGGACAACCCCCGCCTCTTCTCCAAAGCCCATCATCCTGCAGAACGATCATTTCAAGCATTTAACGGACAGCCGATCAATTAAAATTTCAAAAAACACCATGCATGTTTAAGAGTAGAAAAAGCAACTTGATGACAAGAGTGATTCAAAGTGAAAGCTAAGGCTGTAATAAATAAATTAAAAAGCACTCACGTGTACGACTTCCCAGAGCCCGTTTGGCCGTAAGCAAACAGACATGTGTTGAATCCTTCAAAGGCCCTCAGTAGCAGGGGTTTGGCCAGTGTCTCGTACACCAGCTGTTGACTGGCAAAGGTGGGGTCACTCTTCTCCACCGAGCAGAACGAGAAGTCATATGTAAAGGAGTAGTTCTGTTTGGACTCCGGATGTTGGACGACAGTCTCCTGGCCGTTCATGAAAATGACCTGTAATGCTTTCTCTGCCTTCTCCCTACAACAGAAAATAACAACTTTACTCTGAGCACTTAAGCTTAACAATATAACCTTCACCAAGGAGGATATGTTTTTGGACACACTGGATGACATTTGGATGGAATTTACTGGGAGAGCAGGTTATGGCTCGATGACAATGATTAGATTTAGGAGATGATCTGGATCTGGACTCAGGATTGCAATGACACTGTGGGAAACTGGGCAGCCTGAGCGCTTTTTCTAATTTGCAGTGCAGTGGTCAAACACAGTATTCCTCAATCCTTGACCTCTTGAACCCATGCCCTGCATGTTTTAGATGTTGCCCTGCTTCAACTTTCAACACACCTGATACAAATGGTCAGCTCACCCCACTTATATTTATAAACATTATCATCATCACTGTTTCCAAATTGTCAAAAGAAAACATTTGCATACAACTCCTGGATACACAGGAAAATGGTTTTGTCCCCCAAATAACTGAGAAACTGTATACAGTGACACTTCACAGTGGCTAGGCACCCGTAGAAGATTAAGCAGATGTAACTTTAGTTGAAATAGTGGACAGAATATCATATTGGGTGAATTCTGCATCACAAACCTGGCACTGAAAGGACGGACACGGACAGCCACAGTCACGGCACTGTTTTCCATCTTAAATGAATCCTGCAGCTTCAGAGCTTCACAGGGACGAGTCAGCTGCTGCTCGGTAGGAGCAGGAGCAGGAGTTGGAGTTGGAGTGGATATCCCAGTCTGGGTCACGTCTCTCTTTAGACTTGATGTCCTTGTCACGTGCAGCGTAGAAATTGGCTTGCCCGTGCTGGTTTTGTTGATTCGTGGAGTTGGCACGACTTTGACTTCTTGTGCTCTAGGTTTAGGCCTTTCTAGACTTGCGGACTTGGCTGCCGCTGGTTTAGGGGCCTCTTTCCCCGCCATTCTCTCGAACACATCTCTCTTTGCTGCGATTCTCTGGAACGGTGTCTTCTTGGTAGGGGTTTTAAATGTTTGGGCCTGGCTCTCCTGTTGTCTCACAGTGGTGGTAGTAGTGGTGGATGATGATGGTGTTTTATTCTGCGCCAGCTTGCCTTGTGTTTCCAGGTGAACAGCAGTAGTTTCTCTACCTTTGCTCTTACCAGCAGCTTCTCTTAAACTCGTGGACCTGAAAACAACAGGTGTTCTACCGTTTGCTTCACTGAGGACTTTGGACACCTGCTGCAGGCCTGCACTGTTGACCTCACGCTGCCCCTGTACGCTTTTATCCATGGAGGGAGTTCTGGTTCTGCGCTGCAGGGTCAGTCTTTTCTCTGACGTTGGAGTGTTGTTGCTCTGGCTGTTCTCTGTCACGGTTGTATCCACAGTCTCGCCTCTGGTCCTCCTCCTGGACCTCCTCTGCAGGGTGAGTCTGCTCCGGTGGGGAGTCTGCGGTTTTGACAGCGCAGAGATGACATACGTCCTGTTGACCTGTCGGCTTTTCTCGGATGTCCTGCTGTCTTCAAACGCGGAGGAGTCTCCGGACGTTGTGTCACTTTTTTCCAGCGTCGAGTCCGCGGATTTTCGCTCGGCCGTACGCCTTCTGCCCGGTGTCGACATTAGATGGTCATAATACGCCGTGTGTTTCCTCGCTTGAACGCTGAACAACGACATGGCTGTTCAAAACAAAAACTAACCGCGCTTTACTACGGTTACTTCACTTCCTACAGCAGCACACGACACAAAACAATGGCAGCCGGACGCAAGTAGAGATAGGCATGGTAGTAAAAACTTCAAATAAATACAGTCGGGAACAGTTTAAGCCATGTACACCCTAAAACAGAGCCGCTTTTGTTTATGTGTCTTCTCTTCCGCTTTCGCCCGCTTCGATTTTCAAACCGCCTTCGCCACTGGCAGCTGATTGGCTCAATTTTCGGGAAATTGCTACGTCACCGCATGGCCCAAATGTTTGGAACCGGAAACTGCCACTAGGTGGCAGCACAATCAAGGCTATAATCGGTATCTGAGCACATTCAAAGTGAGAGCGTGTAATGTGGGATTACTCATGTTTTCCCCTCCAAATTGAGCTCTTTGCCGTTGGAAAAGTGACGAATACTCATTCGTTTAAACAGAGCCAGTGACACGGACAGACTTTGAGACAGTGGGACTGTGGGTTTCGACATGCAAAAGGAGTCCCTCCATCATCTTTCTGTGATTTGTTATGGAAGTCTTATGATAAGCAAGGGTCAATTATTCATGTACACAATGTAAATCAAAATTAACATTTATTGTTTTCCAAAAGACAATATACAAAATAAACATTTAGTATTTCCTCATTAAATAGACACCATTGCAGGAAAGATTTGCGGAAATTGCTACTTCTTAGAACGGTGGTGTTTCCTTATGATGTCTAAGAGGTTGTTCTTGGTGACCAGAATGTCCTCATGAGCCAGTTTTATCTTTTGTTTTTGCCTTCTCTGTTGCTCATGGAGGTGGGGTGAGTTTAGTAGCTGTGGGGGAAGGATGGACCCTGTGGGTCTGACTCGGTTCACCACCTCTAGGAACAAGCGCTTGTTGTTATTGTTGAGAAGAGAAATGGCTGTTCCCCTGTGTCCCAGCCGACCTGCTCTGCCCACCTAGATGGGGGAAAAAATAAATCACGTATCAGGCATTACTTGCGATAATCCAGTATTCCAAATAAAGACGACATCTGCCATCACTTACCTGATGGACGTACTCATCCATTGTGTTGGGCATGTCAAAGTTAACCACCAGTCTTACGTTTACCAGGTCTAGTCCCCTGCCCAACACTCCTGTACTGATCACAACCTCAAACTCCCCATCCAGCAGACCCTGAAGAGATAACATAATATTATAGTGAGACACTTTTTTTAATATGGTCAACAGTCTTAGGAATGTATTGTAAATAAATTCAATAAATCGTTTAAACAAGCACAGTCATAACAAAAGAACAATGCTAATGAAAGGTATTTAGGAATAGGTTTGAGTGAATGCAACACTATTGTGTCTTTTCAACAAAAGCCCTGGTAAGTCTCAAATGTAGTGTCTGTGGTCCTCAACTACAGGTAATTCAAGAAGGGACTCTCTTGGACATCAACCATGACAGCACTTGCTACTTATACCCTTGACTGTGCATGTTCCGGCTGCCAATGGACTCACTCTGAGGATGCGGTTGCGTTCCAGTTGGCTCTTGTCAGAGTGTATTGCCACTGTATTGAGACCAGTCACCTGAGAGACTGCCTCACACAGCAGATCAGCCCCCAGTTTACAGTCCACAAACACCACCACTGGGGGGTGGTAGAGCTTACTGTCCTGCAGAGCCATTAAGAGAAACAGAGAGAAAACAGTTTACATGATTTTGATATTTCTACATACAAATGTTTTAGAAACTATACACAGTTATGGGTACTGAGGGCTTTGATTCATGAATGTTCCCTTCAAAATCCAGTATGACAGTCCACTGATCTTGCAGAACCCACCCACTATATCACTGATCAGGGACAGTTCTGGGTTAAACAGCTGTAATCAATAAATAAAAACATTACTATCGTAAAATCCAACTGTCTCAATCATTTATCACAGTGGTCTAACCCCAAGTCTTCACAGAGATAAGTGAAGCAGACTCTTCCTGTGCTGTCTTGTATTATGGTACAGTCCATTGCTGGGATTCGTGGAGTCCAGCCATGGCTCAGGGCCCACCCATTTCCTCTCGACGGGGGCCAGGGCTGTAGCAATGGCTGTCTAAATATGGAGTAGCTGGGAGACTGTTCCTTGAATTCCCAACTTTATACAACCAGTTAATAAAATACAATGTGGGTACTGGTGCATGCCAGGACTGAGCAATAAAGCCAAAATTAACTAAAACCAAAATAATAACCCACTTTATGTTTGTCCCTTGCACAGCATTTTCTGGTTCTCCAGAGTGCTATAACTGTTGGTTTAACAGAAAAGCTATAAAAAAATAAAAATAAATAAAAACTGCTGACAAAATTAAAAACGCCTGGTTTGGATTTGAAAGTGCAGGGATTAAGGCAATACTAAATTTAAGACTATCAGCATTGTGCTGGCTGGCCAAAACATTATGATTAAAAATCAAAAATAGTTGCAACCTACATTAAGAATCTCAAACAACTTCTTCTTCTTTGAGGGTTCTTCAACCCACAACAGGATCTGCCTCACATCGGCACACGGCTGGTTCTTCTCTCCAATAGCAATACGAACAGGGTCGCGGACAAGTCGAGCAGCCAACTCTTCTGTTCCTGTTGGGATGGTGGCCGATGCCAGCAGAGTCTGGTGTTCTTCAGGGACTTGTTCCAGTACCTCCAGCACCTGCTGCTGGAAGCCCATCTTCAACATAGTGTCCACCTACAGATCCACAAGAAATACAGTACATACGGTTCCAGGATGTTCTCAATAATTGCTACTCATGAATCCACTTACGGGGGCAAATAAATAATAATTAATATTCAATGATTATTTTTATGAATGAAGGTTTTCTGTAGAACTTGTATTTTGATGCAGAGCACAACAATGTGCTACAACACAACTGTCTAGAAACATTATTTTGGGGGAAAAAATGCATTTAAAACCCAGTCATTTAACCTTTTAGTCCCAACATTTTTAATACTGGACACTCTCAGAGAACTGAACTTTGAAAGTTATGAATTGCGTCGTGTTTGCTGTACCTCATCAACCACCACAACCTTCACTTTGTTTAGCGTCACTGCTTTCTGCCTCAAGATCTCAAGGAGTCGCCCAGGTGTGGCTATGATGATCTAAAGGGATTAAAAGAAAAAAAATATATTATGGTGAGAACAAAAGCTGTAGAGTCAAATGACTATAAGACAATGTTAGTATGCTTATCACAGAGAGGAAATACAGTAAAAAGAGCAATTGTACTGTACTTTGATGCTGGATTTGAGGCGGTGGAGCTGTGGGGGAAGCGGCATGCCGCCTACCAGTAGAGCAGTTCTCATGTTGGGAAGACACATGACCAGTTCCTTGGCCTGTCTCTCTATCTGAATGGCTAGCTCTCTAGTGGGAGTCAGGATCAGAGCTACAGGGCTGTGCGCACTGTGGGCTGGTTTCTAAAATTTAATAAATAAAAGAGAGATAATGCTTTCGGCACACATGGAGACCAAACAGCCACAGATTAACAATCTGCTGTATTAAACACCATGTTATTCACTCTGTATCTGCAAATGACATTCAGTGAACACTAGTTACACACTAGAAATTATTTATGTTTGTGACATTAAAGGTGATAAATGTTAAACATGTACAACAGTGACCTTCAGTGTTTAAACAGTTACTGCAATCCCAATTGAATATACAAGCACATACATATCTGACCCAACGTCAGTTTCTTTTTTAATTTAAAAACACTGAACCCAGTGTTTTAAGCATGTCAGCAACAAGCAGATATTAAAAGAGAATGTGTGTCTGCTGGAGAGCAGACTTGCACCAGCAACAGAACAGCTGGTGAATGTCTTACATGTTGCTAAAGGATACATCAGCAGGAAAGATGCTTTTTACAGCAGTCTGAATCCAGTCTTAACAGCTCGCTTTACCTTCTTAACGTGCAACTACACTTCTGCAAAATAATGATCATCGTACTAACTCTCTACATTTTGTAGTATGTTTTAATTTGACCCAAAAGAAGAACACGATGTGACAAATGCAGGTTATTGTTAAATGGATTTGAATCATCAATGATCAGTGGATCTTCATGATTCAAAATCACCTTAGACGATGGACTGTAATTGTGTTAATAGTGGCTCTAACAAATGTAAGCATGTAAAGCCAAAACAAAACCCCTAAATATTGAAGATTCAAATATTTAATAATTTAAGAGGGAACTGCTAGGTTTATAGTGTGGACTGCATTGTGTAAATGGCAAGCTAAAGACATTAGATAAAAGTAATAATTCTGTCATCAGTTGTACTACTATACCTCCAGTGCTCTCACTACCACCGGCAGCAAAAAGGCAACAGTTTTCCCTGAGCCTGTGTCAGCGCTTGCAATCACATCCCTGCCACTGAGACCAACAGGCACCATCTGCATCTGGACCGGCGTGGGCGCTTCATAGCCAGCCTTCTTCAGGTTACTCCTCAGAGTGGCAGGGAAACCACAGTGTTCAAACTCAATGATGGGTCTCCTTACATCAGTCCCCTGGGTTTCAATGCCTAGCTCCTGCTTAACACGCTGCACCTGTTCATCTGTTAAATCTGATATGAATGCATCTTCCTTGTAGGAATACTCTGCTTCGCTTGCAGCCACCCCACCTCTGTCAACTGATGCCTGTTGAGTCCTTCCATCTCCTTTTACGTCCTTGCGGTTAAACACATCAGGCCCAGTCCCCATTCCCATTTGCTGTAAATGGCTAGCTTTGCATTCAAGACTGCAAACATCATTGTCAGTGCGGTCACAAATGTACTCGCCATAACGACCACACATCACACAGACAGGTTCCCCTGGCTCCGGCCATCTCTGGCTCTTTTTAAATGACTTGACCGGTTCATCCTCCTCTTCCTCCTCCTCCTCTTCCCCTGAGTTACTGGACGAAGACTCCAGTGCATCTTCAACTACTGAGCTCTCTGTCAAAGTTGCAGAGTCACCTCCTGATTGTATTGTCTCATCTTGTATTGTTGCATCTTCATATGGCTTGTCCTTAAGAACTTGTGTCTCTGATATACTTGTATCCTTTCTCTCACTCTGTTCAATCTTGCTTTTCTTGTTTACAATGTGCCCTGATCCTTGGACAGGTCTCTTCACTTTCAGGGCTCTTGGCATAAACATCCTGTTTGGCGATTATTGACCTGAAAAACAGATATTACGATTAAGAATTTCTGCACGATTTGTCAAATAATTTATATATGCTACGTTAGAAGGTCAGGCAAAGGCAATCGGAAACATTACACATTTAAATACACGAAAAAGACACAGAGCGTGGTAAATTCACCTTAATGACTAGCTAACAGTATGGTACTATTAGTTTTACCATTGGCTTTGAAGAACGGAACGACTCTGAACTGCGAACAAGTCAAACAACCTACCAATCCTACAACGAATTCATTTGTTTTAAAATTATATTTACAAACCAAACCTCGGCAGTCAGTGACTCGTGTATTTAAGCCAATGTCTCAGTATCTCGGAGCGTCTGGATTTAAAGTAGAACACAACCTTCCAGCGCTTCAAAACAATCACCGTCGCACACTGATGACGCAGAGCTGTGTTGTATGACGGGAAATGCGGTTCGTAGACGAGCCGTTCTTCTTCGTCTCAGTGTGGTTGTAGATAAACATTTTTATTGATTCAGTTGACAAAATATATACCGACTGTTGCGGGTTTGTCAAATTTGCATGAACGTTAGTCTGGACAACATTAAAACAGTAGCTTAAAAAACGAATTCGTATTTTTAAAAAGTCTGCCTTTCTCTTTTTTAATTGTTTTCGCGCCCTCCTCTTTCCATGGCGTATTCAAGTGTTCATGGAAATGTTAACTTTATAAATAGTATTACGCAGTGGCGTGGCAGGTCTGTCTTTAACAAGGTAGCGTGTACTCTGGTCTGCTATGATCTGAAGAGGCGAAATCTGTTTGGTAATCTCAGCATGTACAGCAGGAATTATAATCTAAAACATAATTATTTCGTGATCAAATGTTTTGTTGTTTTTTTATCATTAGTTATTCAAACTTAAGTCCATACATCGTTAACGGTTTACGCCCGGAGTTCACGCCAGTTTAGATAACCTGACTGGTTCGATAGAACATGATTTTGGTATTTGGGCCAAACAAACACAAACACAACACAAACGTATCTAGTAGTATTATGTCCGACAGCAAGTGAATGCATCACGAGCGCATGCGCTGTTCGTAGCAGAGATGCAGGGTCTGTGGAGCCCACAGTGCGGCAGGAAAACCGCACCACGGCACCAAGAGGAGGCACCAGAAAACCCAGCGTACACTCCATTCATGAAGACATGGACATGGAAGACAGACAAAGGACAGACTCTAAAGACTCCAAAGAATGTATATGTTCCAGTTAAAGAGCAGCGTTCCCTCTGAAACCAAAGGAAACCTTTTCAGCTCGGTCCGACGACAGGAGCCCGGATTTCAACTGACAAGGAGCAGAATGGATGGAAAAAAACACACACAATGACTAGCGCGTCATTGGACCAACACAACTGAGAAACCCGTTATTAATGTTGGTGTTTTATGACTGAGATAAGCCGCGAAGAGTCCGCGGAAAGACACTGCATTTGCTTAAATCACCACCCTTTGACCGTTTCCTGCGAAATTCCAGCAGTGAGATGCTTTGACCGTTGTGTTGCGGCAGAGGCTCCATTGTAACGGTGAGAGCGATTCGCGCAGATGAATATGGGTGAAGTTCAGGACGTCAGTTCTGTTCTCAGGACCTTCGTTGCCCCAGCTGTCAAGCCTTTCGAACACTATGACTTTTCCCGAGCCAAAATCTGTTGCAGCCTCACGTGGCTGGTGGCCAAAGCGTATGGGACAGGTAGGAACCGACCGTTTACCTGCGGGCTGTTAACGGTTGCATGATAGTATCGGAGTATTGCGATGACGATATTGCGATAATTAAAGAAATACTTAAGTATACTGTGTTCATGCCTTTCTAGGTTGGCATTGCTGCTAATATAGGTCCAGACAGTGTTATAAACTAAACATAATTCTCAATTTTAATGCCCCCTTCAGTGAGTTGTTGTTTTTTTTTGTTTTTTTAAATAAGTCAATAAAAAAATCCAAAAACAAATTTTCAATCCATGACTTGGTTGTGGGAGGTTTATTTTCCCAGCCTTTTACTTAAGACTTGTAAAATAACACAATAAGAAGAAATTATGTCATTCATTTTTTCAAATCAATATCTTTTGGAAATAGCTGGTTTTCTGATTCAAAGTAATATTACAGAAATGGTAGTAATACAGTCAGAAATGTTTTTACTGTGCACACAACTAGACATATTTATAGTACACATATTATACACATTCATAATGTGAATACACAACAGTAAGTCATGTGTATTGGTATATATGTTTTATTGCAGTATACTTAAGTATCCTTTGAGGTGTATCCATTGTGCATGTTGATATTGGAACCATAATAAATTGTTGATTTATTGCTCTGTGTGGATATGTTTTCTGCATTTATTGCCATGTTTGTTTATTTGTTTCCCATGCATGCATTAAAAATTAAGTACTACAGAATCAGATGTAATGAATGGATCATAAGCCTGTTGTGCATTTAATATATATATATTTATATAAATTAAAGGATAAATTTAGGATTAAATGTAGGACCACCATTGATCCCTCAAGGCAGTGCTTTCCACTAAATTCCCTGATGAGTTGATGCAGTGTTTTTCCCATGTTTTTACCTCTGTGATCCACAGACACCATTGTTTTTCTGTTGCTGTTGCCCACTGTGGACCATCTTAAATTAATAGTCTATTAGACAGACGGCACATATATGATCCCAGTAGGACATAATAAACCATTTATCAAAGGCTGAAGTCAGTGAACAATAACATAATGCTGTCTTCTTAAGTGGAATGACAGTATTCAGTGTAGGTCTGAGTTATGAAGGTGTCCCAAATTATATCCCCTTCAGAGAACTGTATCCAAGGCAAATTTAGCGACATCAGATCAGGAGGGTATACACAAAGGTTGTTCCTATTAAGATTTATCAGTCAGTCAGTCATCATCTACCGCTTTATCCTCTGCCAGAGGGTCGCGGGGGGTGCTGTGCCAATCTCAGCTACATCGGGCGATAGGCGGGGTACACCCTGGACAGTTCGCCAGTCCATCGCAGGGCCACACACAGATAGAGACAAACAACCATTCACTCTCACACTCACTCCTATGGTCAATTTGGAGTGTCCAATTTACCTATCCCCACATTGCATGTTTTTGGACTGTGGGAGGAAGCCGGAGTAATAAAAAAAAATCTCAATTACATCCATCCATTCATCCATCTTCTACCACTTTATCCTCCACATGAGGATCTAATCTCAGCTGACATAGGGCGAACTCTTTAAAACCTGTGATATTGCTACTAGCGATGAACGTTATATTGAAATAGTCATTGTTTCTTGTTTTATTGTCCAGCATTAGTTAAACAAAGATTAAAAAAGCATAAATGCAATGAAAGTGGGAGTATCGGAGTTAGCTGTGGCCAGAATCATACACTTATGTCATCTTTGGAGACCAGGATCTGAGTTGTCTTTATAAACTTAATTACTGAGATTTAATAATATTCAGTGTGTAAAATATTTAGCCTGCATCGCAAACAACTCCCACATGCATCATTTGTGAGTGAATGCAAAAACAGCATTATGTTCCGAGGCTTTTCTAATCTACTCTTATGACTGAACAGTAAATTACACTTTGATTTCCAACCTGAAACTGAAAAATAAATCAGCTCAGACATTTACAGAAAAAAAAACATCTATTCATACACAGATTTGCTAAAAAAGAGATATATAAATACATGCTTGTCATTATTTCTTTTCATCGATATTATTATTTGATGCAATTCCTTAATTGAAGTCATATCTGCTCACTCTTTTTTCGGCTATTTATAAATTCACCATCCATCCTATATTACCAACTGAGACACTGGTGCAACAACCCAATTAAACATGAAATCTCCTCCTGATCCTCTGTGTATTTCAATCAGGACTCAGTGAAATGGGCTAAATAACTTGAAATACGCCACACTCCAGGGAAAAAGAGAGAGAGAGATACAGGAGAGGGTGGAGTCGGCTCTCCTTGCTTCACATGCATCATCCTCATCAATATCATTAATCGAGTGCATGAAAAATACCAACAGCAAATCATCTACGATCAGAGAAATACTATCACACAGCACATGTACTGATACAGTGAACTACTGTATGTCACTCCACTTCATAAGCAGAGCTCAGTTAATGTTCACTGTGACCAGAAGAATAACATCCATGGTTAAAGCAAATCAGACTAATTCTCTGTGATTGCTTTCCAAGCTTCTTTTTTAAAGCTCAGAATGTTGAGCCACGGCAAATAAATATTAGATTACTATAACTTCCTTTATTGGCAACATGTGGGATACAGTAACAGTGAGAACCAGCACAAGCAAATAGCAAAAACAGAAAAACATACAGATACACATGAAAATGTTGATTCTTAGTTACCTTTGGCAGCTGCAGGAGTGTTCGTCTGTAGTCCACCCTGACCTATGCCTTTGCTTTAGAGCCAGCCGATTCAAATGGCGGCCCGTGGGCCACATGTGGCCCACATCCAACTTCTTTGTGTCCCAGCCTTTGGTTCCACCAGAGATAACTGAAGAAATAACTGGAGAAACACGTTTCACTGTCCCCCAAAGATTCCTTTATCAATTCCTTCACTAGTCTACAGGTTTAAAAGCAATGTTAGTTCTTTTGTATGTCAAATGTGACAAACACTTTGAGGTGTGACCAAAAACATTTTATTACTAGTTCTCTTATAATCAGAATGCACTTTCTGATGTACGTTTTAAATTTGTCATCACCTGCTGCTTACTGGCTGCAGAAAATGTCTGGCCCAGCTAAATTTCTTTGTTTGAAAATGCGGCCCAACTGAGTTTGTAATTGAATAGTCCTGCGTTAGAGGATGAAGTGTAGATATGAAGATTTTTGTCTTTATTGATATCATAAACAGGAAAAGGTATGTACCACAAATGGCTACTGCTGTTGCTGTCTGCATTTCTGCTTCGCAATAGCACAGATGACCTTGGTGATAATGGTCAGTCGGTGATTTACCGACTGCTCTCTCTCTCTCTCTCTCACACACACACACACAGACAGAACATGCTGAAACAATGATGAGCTCTGCATCTGTGTGTGCAAATGTACTGAGTGTCATCACACAACGTCAGTTTATAGTGTTGTTATTGTTTAATTCCTTGTACAGATCGAAGAATCTGGCATCCACTCAGCCGTGAAAGCCATACTTTCTGTTTTCAAGCAGTGGTTTAAACAAAAAAAAAAACAATGCTTTCGAATCCTATCGTGGACTTGCTTACACACACACACACACACACACACACACACACACCTGCAGGCTCTGCCTTTGAAGAAGAAGGCAGTAAGAACACAAGGGTGTTCCCAGGGAGCTAGGAGTTGGGAAGATACGGATCGATCAGGTTCCCCCTCCTCCTGCGGTTGCTATAGCAACACTGACATCTGTTCACAGACATTTACGTCAAGATGTTGTCAAAGCATGGCAGGGGTGCGTGTGCACTCAGAGGAATAAAGGCAAAGTCACGAGGATTTGGAATGAAGGTTGTCGTCACTGAACATCAGCTCACTTCAGATTAATCTGCTTTTTTCCACACGTATTTATTCAGCGAGTCCTTGTGAGAAACAGGAGAAAGGGCAATGAAAATATTCTTCCTATCTCCTGATTTGATCTTTACTTGTTTGATCTTGTGTTTCTTTTCTTACATACCCCTTGATCTTTGCTGTCACACTCTCTCAAATGTCACGCTTTCTCCCATTTTATCCCCTTTCGCCACACAGACAGTATCCCAACAGACCTGAAGGACCCTTTCTATACGGACCAGTATGAGCAAGAGCACCTGAAGCCGCCTGTGATCAGCCTGCTGCTGTCTGCAGACCTGTACTGCAGGGCAGGCAGCTTCATCTTTCAGAGCGATGCCTCCAAGCCACTGCTGGGCCACGACGCTGTGATTCAGGCTCTGGCAGAACGTGGACTCTACGTCACCGACCAGGAGAGACTGGTCACCGAGAGAGACCTTCGAAAGAGGCCCTTACAAATGGTAGGGGAACTGTTGTCTTTTTTCAAGGTTTTCAGGTGCGATATTGTGGCATGACGTTACAATAATCGTTCTATCAAGTGGTTCATATGTCATCCAACTCTTCATTTTAAGTGTCTTTAGCAGTAGAATGTTAACCCATACCCCCATACTGATACTGGCTTCCCATCTCCTCAGTCCCTGAGGCGTATTTCATGCACATAATCTTTTTCCTCATTCCTTCACTCCATTTACCGTGTCTTTTAAATGTGACATTGGCGAGGCATCCTGGTGTAGCAAGGTACAATAGGAAGGACTGCCCACATTCACATAGTTTTTTGCTTACTTGCACTTCTGCAGACGCTGCATCCTAATTGGCCTAGTTTCTCCTTCTGCAAGAAGTCGTTTTATGCTTTTATGTTGCATTAAGTCAAGGTTTTCTATTTTGAAAAGTCAGTACCAGTTACATCAATAGACAACACATTTTAAAGCCTTCGAAAATAACACATTTATAGTGAAGAACAAGTCTCTTCATAATTGACATAAGTGACATCATTTGAAACGAGACAGAAGGTGTGTCACCTTGCACCTTCCACCACCACGTGTGTGTGTTTGTCATGTCTCGCCATCCTAATCTCTATCTCTCTGCACCGGATCTCGCCGTGGAGAAGACTTTGTATTGACTCAGACAGAGGGATCCTCATTACTTTTCGGTGAAACCTCAGTGGGAGGCCTCATTGCTTTCATTGCTTCAGTGCATTGCAATTGAGACATGATTAGCACACAGTATGCCTGCAGACTGTTTGCAGAGTCTTGCTGGTTTTAATTTCCCTTCCATGCTAATTCGAAAGTTATTTAAGTTTTGCGGGGGGGGGGGGTTACGTTTCATTTTGTATGTTAGAAATGTATACAATGTTAAGCAAAAAGGCAAAATTATGATTTTGTGTTTACACGGCAGCAACATCTCACTGGTAGGTCTTTTAATGTTCTATTAGCAAAACGAATAAGGGATCAACACTTGATTTGAACCTGATAAAAATTGTGACAGATTGTTTTGCCAGAAAACGACTTGCCTTTCACTGCTCCATACAATATTTCAACCTCACATCCTGCATGCCTCATTTCTGTCCCCATCAACCTGATACCCCCCCCCCCATCTGCCAAATTCAGGACACTAGGTTGAATTGACCTTCCACTGTCAGCACCTCTGACGTTTCAATGTTTCCTTTGAGCTTAATATGAGAGACAGTGAGGTTCTGTGCATGCCACACAATGAAAGGACAGCACAGGTGCGGGAGGAGTTTCTATTTTCTATTATTTAAAGACTGCTTCATCATCTTACTTGGCTGATTGACTACAGGCTGAGCTCTGTGAGGGTGTGGTAAAGAAAAGAAACAGCTAAACCGGCACATTTTACTGGAGAACTGGAGAGAGAGTGAGGTTTCGACGGTTTAAGAGGTTTCTCCCAAAATAAAAACATCACTGGTTTTACTCCTGAGGCAGTGAATAAGCAAGAGACTGAGCACCTAACTATAAGCGGCTCTGGAGTGTGGAGAGAGTGTCATTAAATTGCTGCTTCGTGGCATTTTAGCTAAGTTTTTTGTTTGTTTTTGTTGTCGTTTACTCAGCAGTTTCTATGAGGGGGGAAAAAATAATGTTCAGATCAAGCCAATTTCCAGAATCTTCAAAGGAGCTATATGATGTCAGTCAGCAGCCGAGGCAAACACCGCTGATGATTCGCCTGTCAGTGTGTTTCATAGGTTGCCAACGTCTCTTTTCATTGTAGTGTTGTTGTTCCCCGACGCTCGCTCTCTATCCGTCACCGTTCCGCCCACTTGTATCTCTATATTCAGCCATGTGACGGGTTCCCACATGGGAAAACTCAAGGCTCCAAATCGCAACTGCCGCCCACTTAGTCGCCTACACACACACACACACGTTCTGCACCGACACTACCCTCCACCTATAACACTCACAGAAAAAGAGGTAGAGATGTGGAGGCTGGATCTGAAAACATTAATCTAGTGTTACACATTTCAGCCCACATGAAGCACCGCTGTGTGTGCAGTGATTGCAAAGAGGTTATTATCTGAAGGATTTCATTTTCATCGTCATCGTCGTCGTCAATGTTAGCGACTTGAGAAGAAAAACGAGATGCATTGGTTTGTACCCTCACACACTAACCTTAACCTAATCACAGATCTAATCTTAGCCCTTAACCTAACTAACTTAGCTCCTTGGAAATGAAAAGAGTCATGAGAAGTACTGGTGTTTTTGCCAGACAAGGTCCTAAAATGGTGACACATATAAATACACACACACACACATACATGCAGATATATATATATGTATATATGTACAGTAAGTCATAGCACTGTATGTGGTTTCTGGGTCTCTTTATTGCGTCTATAGGTGCTGCATCTGTGGCTGTATATCAGAAAGACAGGTTTATTGTTATGCCTTTGTCGGAAAATGCTTTCACAGTTGTTTTCCAGTTGTTGTGGTGGGAGAAATTGCACCTCTAATGTAGTGCATGTGGAAACAAACCATTCTACTTCAGAATTAGGAAAAAATGTAGGAGAATCCACTCATTCTCCACTTAATTTAAATGTGGCCCTTTTTTTTATATACGTATTGTAATGTGTACAGTCAATTAGTGATGCACCACTAAAATGTGGAAAACGTTCTCTTTTTCAATTGGCTATTCAGTCTAATACCAGACAATTCAATTCATGTGTGTGTGTGTTAATCTATAATCTGCAGTAGCATAATTCCTTATATTAAATTCCATTACAATCTCATCAGGCCTTACATCTCTTAAGTCGGCGGTAACAAGAATCAGGGAATCTTTCTGAGTGAGTATCAGTACTTAACTGTTATAGTTGAGCAGTTCAAATTCACTGTGTGACAAATTGATTCAGCATCTCATCTGTGAGCATGAATAGAGGTGAATACTCTTCTTCCTGTTAGTCTCCCTCTCTGCTGCCTCCGTCACAACTCCTATTGGGCAGACACTTCGTTTCCATGGTTACACTCCAGTAGGCAGGGTTTTGCGTGTGTGTTTGTGTAGGTGCAAGAGTGAGTGGGGATGTGTGTGTTCTCGCATATGTCGTTTGTGCAGTGTGTATGTACAGTTATGTGTCGTGTGTGTGTGTGTGTGTGTGTGTGGTGGGGGTTGTGATAGTGATGAAGGCTGCCAGACTCTGAGCCAGAGAATACTGAAATGCCAGATTCACTCAGAAACGGGCACACAATGTTTCCAACATCACACACTAAGACACACCATCACCTGCACCTACAACGCACATGTGCAGCAGTGAAACACAGGAAATCTCACCTCCACATCGCACCGATTCACTCCGTCCTTAATATCTTTTCCTTGATCTCACGGGCCAAGACGAGCCGGAGCAGCACGACAGAAGAGAAGCACGTCCAAGTGCCGTCTGTCCCTGTTAAAGTCACAGTCAGTATGTTACGTTCAAGGCCAGCAGCAGCTTCCAGGCCATACAGGACAGTACAGAATGGCTGGATAAGCAGGGAACACACAACATGCGATGCCCTGAGTCCGTATTACCTTTCTGTGCTTACGAGAATTAGACTATGATTTAGAGTGAGGTTTTGTTTATGTTTTTTTAAATGTATTATATTGGCTGGAAAGAAAGAACATCAAGGCTGAAGAAGACCTCAATGTGCTGTTGAACCAGGTTTTCTCATAATAAGCTGATGCAGCAAAGACACAGAACGTTTCTCTTTTCTTCTGATAGTTTTTGTCATCAATCTAGAGTCAAATGTTCGTTATGCAGTACAAATCCTGACTATGAGGGCAAGGAAAAACCACCATTTACTTGAGGGTGTTTTGTGCAGCCCATTTGAGCTCGTAAGCTTTGTTCTAAGATGAAATACAGTCTCTCCTGGCTGGGTTTCTTGTTGGCGAGCAATTTTCCCACGTGAGAACCCACCCACAACACATTTAAGAATCAATATCTTCAGGACAAAGCAAACCAAGGAACCTCCTCAGTCTAAAAGTGCCCGTGGCAATTACCTATTCTTAGACAAAATTTCACATTCCGCTTCACTCAAAAATAAACGAAACTACAAAAAAACTGACTCAAGTGTTGACGAAACCGCACTGTATTTAGTTAGGGAGGACTCTATAAACTCAATTATCTTTGATCACAGATTAAATTAGAAGCACTCTCAAGCTAAATACTGTTCATGGGATAAATAGTACATGTGTAGTACAATCATTAATCACCTAAACTGTTGCAGTTTGTTCTTATCTAGTTTGAAAGAAGACAGTATGCAGTATACTGTCTACTTGACAATATGTTGACCTCCAAGAGAGACCAGAGGGACTTACAGCCGAGTGCTTTTTCCATATCCGGCTGAGGTGGCATACAGTTACCTGAAGCTAGACAGAGTCTGTCCTTTTGACAGCTGCCAAAGTGTGTGGGTCTGCACAGGAAACTTGTAATACGAAAAGCAGACTGCATTTTGATATTACATCACTCCTGAGCTTAATTCAATCACCCATGTTATGTGTTTCCCCTGTTTGGAGCTGGCCGAGGAGACGGCACGTTATGACTATTCTCTGCTCTGAATATGCGTGACATTATGTTTCCTTCAAAACCTGGAGATTGGAGAGAGATCATTTTTGTGTTGATTTCACCGATTCATCATGGATGAAATGTCACAGATCGCGTCCATTTATGAGAAGGATGTTACGTGTTGAGCGGTTCCTGGTGTGAATACTGGGTTTACACCTCAACAAGCAGCTCAAAGCTCTGAAAATAGAGACTTCAACCGATTTCCATCCATCCCCTGTTTCTCAAAGGAGCCGTATTAAAGATTAAAGAGTGCTATTCTATTCCTCCCACTGGAAACACTGGGAACCTTTTGAGAAATAAAAACAAGCTTTATGGATGTAATCAGCTTAGATGAGACGGCACAAAATGTGCGTGTGCTGTGTGTATTCATCACTGTGTGATCAAAAATGCCTATGGACAAAATTGCCAACCTATAGATAAGCAAAGCTTTTATTATCTTGTAGAATTAAATAAAGGTCAGAAAAAGAATCACATAAATAGAACGTTGGCTGTTTAAATACCAGAGAGAATTAGCGCTTCTATGTCGCAATTTAATCAGTGCCAAAAAAAACAGTATTGAAAGTCATCTCCCAGTTATATTTCTACTGCTAATTGCTGACATTAAAGACGTTTAAATGCTGGAAGTTGACACATTATTGACAATACAAACTATAGTTGCACTTTAAAAAAGTGGTCTAACACTACACAACGTCCTGGTGTCATATATTATGTCTTAGAGACTGCAGCTCTGTGGTCTTGTAAACACGATTAGCTTACCTGACTTTGTTGCCATTCGATCTTGTTGGACCACAGCAGATCTCAATCAATATCCTCAAGTCTGTTCAGCGGAGCCGAGGAGAGGATGGTGAAGGCAGAGTGGCCTCCGAGGACTTACATTAGTCCCCTGGCCCTTTCAAAAGTGTTCTTGCCTGGAGAAGATAATGTTGTTGTTAGAACACAGAGCGGGGTTTCGCTGTAATAACAACATGTCAGTGCATTAGTTAGTGCGTGTGTGTGTGTCTCAAGGATAACGTTACACAGTGTTTGGACAGACATAATGAAGGCTAATTGAAAACGTCTCGAACAGTGTGTTATTAAATGGGGTTTGTTGCTGGGTTGCCAGATCAGAGGTACTGGAAATGAAGCGTTAAACTAATGGCGTGTCCCACTTAGAATTCATGACAGAGCTGATGTTGCACATTCAGATATTAGTCTGACAGCTAATTGCTAGATTTAGCACAAACTCGGCGTCTCGCCGGCGTGTATCCGTGCCGTGTTGTTTCCCAGCTGCCCTCACTCAAAGCTCACAGCCTCTGCTTTTTGACTGACGGCGTTGTTGTTAGTCACAAAACTACGAATAAAGGAACCACAAAGGAATTAAACACAAGTGTGCACAATCTTGGAACATGAGTTGTAATTAATCTCGTATTATTATTATCATCATCATAAGTGTGCAGAGTAACTGTTCATCACCATAAAGAAAAGCCATTGTTTTTATATATACGTATATAAATATATATATATATGTATATAGGCTTCCTTGTTCCTTTTGTTTAGCTGTGGCACGCTGCGTCACAGTGGATCTTGAAAACCACTTTAACCTTATGGTTGATTTATAAGATTAGCTCATGGAAAAGCTGCTTCTCAAGTATAAACATTTGGCAGTCTGATTCCTGGGTGGTACAGGCGGCTGGGTACTGAAGGGTACGGACTACAGAGGGACTAAAGAGCTTAGAACTTAGATACACGCATACACAGAATACCCGGTTTGTTGCTATAGTGCCATAATGTGTGGAAACGTAGCATTTGCTGCACCACGGTGCTGCAAATTCACTGTTATGTTTTCATTTCAGCATTCCCATATGCTGTCTTTTACTAGTACCCACTGTACATAATGAACTAACGTGAGTTTGCTGACTATATCTGAGGCTCTGACACTCGAACTGTTGTCTCGACATGTTATGTCAGTTGCTCGTTTTGAATCCAGGTTAGCAATGTTTTCTCAGGTGATTCTTACGGCACTGGTGCCAAAGTTTAAGACTAATCCATCACACTCATACAAAGTGACTGAAAACTGTACCAACCAGACTCACTGTTGTGTGACTGTTGTCAGGACACATGTCTTAAATTGTCTTAAAGGCAAGTTGTCACTGTGACAAAAGTGGGCCGTGTAACCAGTGCATGTATGCACTTGTTTCCAGGACAACAGCCACAAGGGAATATTCAACTGAAGACAAGGATTTCAGATGTACAGTACAGTGGAAGTTTCCTGGTCCGGGGTTAAATAAATCATTGGCCTTTCAATGTCATGCACCACAACCACCGTACAATATTATGGTAATGCAGTGATTCACTGTGACTACAAAACCAATGTTTCTTAAAACAATGGTTCAAATGGTACAGAATATGTCCTTTGGCCTAGTTTTACTCTTAACGATAAAAACAGACTTCTTGCAAGGTAACAGAGGACTTTTTTTCTTACAGTTCCCTCTCCCTGTTGCAACTCGACATGTTTAAGGATTAACTATCCAGTTTTGCCTGCTTCGATACAATGGGACGTTCGTGCTTGTTTTTTTTTTTCAATATTATGCCAGACCCAGAATGTTCCTATAATCGCTGCGGCCCACTTCCTCATATGTTATTTTCATTACACTAAACATTTGGGTCGATAATATTTGATCTTCTGGTTTAACTAGCTACATCAGTTTAAGTGTCCTCTGTGTTTTCTCTTCCAGAGTGCCCACCTGGCTATGATAGACTCTCTGATGATGGCATACACAGTGGAGACTGTGAGTGTGGAGAAGGTGATGGCCTGTATTTGTCAATATTCTTCCAGCAGGCCAGAGTTCGAAAGACCATATGATACGGAGGACACCGTGACCACCTGGATCAACAAGGTGGGTAATAGAGAATGCCTGACAGCCGACATCCATTTTCTAATTTGTTGCACCAACCTCTGTGACTTGTATGTGATATCTGGCGTCATGGCAACATGAGAATGAAAATCATAGTGCAAAAAATTAGCATATTTTAATGATAAATGGTGGTATAGCACTTTTTTTATTACGGTAATTTCCCTCGCGCTGTTTAAGGAAGCAGGAGAATCTGTGTCTTTGAGAGGAGATAGTTGAAACCTTTTGTGTTTCTTCATTTTAAATTGTTACTACACTACTTTAACATGCAGTACGTTGTAAATAACTGCCAGATATTGAAAGTTATTTGTTAAAAATGGGCAAACTCACAGGACATTTTCTGGCCCTCCTTATGATTCTAAAAGACGGACATTTTGAGGCTTAGGTGTTAAAGGATTAATGTTCAATTCTTGGATTTTGCACCTATGTGCACAGTATAAATTAGCCTTTGTGAATCATTTCCAAACAGATGTCCACATGGCCTTCATGTGCAGATGGCTTTTTCTCCTCCATACAGTGACAAGGCCCAGTCTGTTTACATTCTTCTGGGAGAAATGCTGGGCTGCTGCCAACTATGAGCTACACTCACACACACAGAATATCTAACAGGAGGTGTGGTCGAGCAGTCCTACTGGTCAGACATATGGCTCTCTGTTGGAAGACAATGTGCGTTCTAAAAGTCCATAGAAATCCAGTGATAGATTGAGAGTAAATTTGACTCCATTTAGGTTCAAGTGTAAGAAAATCTCCTTCCATGGCTGCCCTTAAACGCATACTTGTAGTGGTGTATTCTTTAAATAATAGTGGAAAAAACGAACACTGAATAATAGGAATGGAAGGAAGGAATAGTCAAGGTCACAGTCCAGAAAGATAATCACGTTTGTCATCTGTCTCCCAGGTAAATGAATATCTGAAAGACATCGTGGCTCAAGAGCAGAAGAAGAAAGAGACGCAGAATGCCGAGCCTGCTGGGAGTCCTCGGGTGGGTGTTCATCTTTTTTCCTTTGTCCCAGTTAACTACACATGAGCAAAAAAAAAAGACATCACTAATCAGATGGACAGTCCCTTTGATATGAAAGCTCTAAAACTCCAGTCAAATCAAAGAAAATCTCAGTAAAAATTAAGAATATTAATAAAATGAAAAATAAAGAGACATACAGACTACGTGTATTTACTCTGCTGAGCTTCCCTAAGCAGCAGACCAGTGGTTTCTACTCTAATTAGACCAGCAGTCATTCTAGTGAAGGATGGTTCAGCCTGCGGTCCATACACAGTACTTTCTACAAGTAACTCCAGTATAAGCAGTCATTTTAAATGCCATAAGACAGGCTGGGGGGGGCTGTGTTTGTTTGTGCAGCACTGTACTACACTACTGAGGGAAAGTGGTGAAAATGTGTGATTTAAAACCTAATACATAATAATAAAAGTGTAATTTTTCTGCATCTTAAATTTGGTATGGTATAATGGCAGACCTGCATGTTTTTAGTATTGTAACAATAATAATATTGATACTGTTTTATTAAGACACCAAAAGAGTCCTGAATACATAGGAAATACATAAATACTATAAGATGTAAACATGTGAGAATCAGTAGACATGTAACAAGCACAGTTAAGTACTAATACTAACAAATAACAAAGTTATTATAAAAATAATATAAAAAAGTATATATTAAATCTACAGTTCATTGAGAGAAATGAACTCAAAAAAATAAATAAAAAACATTACAGGGCAACCATGGTGGTAGAGTGGGTTGTCATTCAAGTTGAAGGTGGTGAGTTTGCACTTTGGCTCCACCGCCCCACTTGTGTGCCGATGTGTAGAGTGCTCCTAACGACTATGCCAGCAGTGTTTAAATAGGTACGATAGACCATATTATGCTGCATGAAAGATGATTGAATGGGTGTAAATGGGTGCATGGCAAAGCTATAGTGTAATACAGCATTTACTTCAGGACTTAGACTCTAGTGTGCCTGGGTGACAGGGACTTGCCCGTGGTTTTTCAATGACGCAGAGGGATTAAACAAGTTTCACTGACCCGTGAAAGTCATGAACACCCTCAGCGCATGTTAGATAACCATGAGACGATTCAGTTCACATTCACCAGCAGCAGCATCCTTCTCTTCTCTTCTCTCTCTCTCATGTTTACCTCATTATTTTCCCTTTTCTACAGAGTTATTATGATGCCCTGCTTTTGATCTGTGCTCAGCTCCTCCACATTCTCCTCAGACTCTTACTACTTGTCTGGGACACGCCTCTTTCCCTAGCTTCCTCTCGATCACAGGTTATGTCAGGCAGCACACTAACGCAACACTGTTGAGTGATCCGCTGGAACGTTTACCTGAGGGAATCTATTGTGACCACACCCTATGGCGTTTTAGCGTGCGACGAGTCAAAGTGGAGCCGCTGCAGTTTATGTATGCATGTGAGTTTTTCCGTTCCCAGCCTCAGGCTTGTGCAGACTTTCACGGTGTTTACTAACTCACAGGGAGATGCACGTTGCCCGTTCAGCGAGTGAAGGTGAATCGGAAATAAAACGACATCATAAAACCCCTTACAGAGCGAGCAGTGACTCACATATTATGTGGCGCCGCAGCCACGCCTGTTTAAGTGTGAGTGTTAGCACAATACCAACATACTGTCACGTCATGTTTTCAGGTCTGTGAGTTTTGGGTGCGTGTGCACACACGTGCATGCTTTCAGTGCCCACAGAAGACACAGTATAGGCTGCGTCCATACCACTACGCACAACTAAAAGGCTGCTGTTTTATTTGTTATCAAACAAAGAAATAGAGAGACCAGCATTTACTAATTTCTCCATTTGGGGGGCGAAAATGCCAGAGCTATGACTCAAACAGAATAATGTGGATGAAGCCATGAAGTACAATTGCATCTGTCATTGTGTATTTGTCTGTGTTTTTCAAAAAAACATGTTGCAACAGAAACATCTAAAAACCTGATTGAGAACCAGATATAGTCGTGTAAGACCTGATTAAGTATTGAAAATCTGTGAGACGATAGAAAGACAAGTCAAGACTAAGGATTTAACGTTAAGGCCTCCTTGCCTCAGACATTGCACAATAACCACTGAGTGTGTTGGCAGGCAAACTATAGGCAGCGTTATGGCCTTTTAAATTGAATACATAGTTTTCCTTGCGTGTTATATATTGTTGAGTGTAAAGAATGCATTCTGGGGAAACCAACATCATGTGTGTGTTATGTGTGATTAAACCTCTAATATGGTGTTAGTTTCCAATTAAAAAGTGTCCCATTGTTTGCTTTCTGACACTTCTTATTTGGACTGCTCTCATAACAACATCAGTTGAGGATGAAATTCCTACTCAATGGGGTAAAATATATGAGTCACGGACTGTACTAAAATGCAAAATAAATAAAATTCTTAAACGCCTAGGTAGCGCCATCTACCCTCCCTCTGCCCCTTCATCACTCTCCACCTCACTAAACCTCCCCCACTTGTGTCTTTGCAGTATGACTGCAGTGTGAGTCACATTCACAGGCAGCTTCTCCCTCAGTCAGGCATGGAGAAACACGTGCCCCTTCTAGGACAGGACTGGCGTTCACCAGGGCAACGGTGTTTTTATGGGGTGAGGAGGGTGGTTGTGGGTGTGGGTAAGAGTGTTTCGGGGAAAGGGGAGGTTGTGCGAAGGCCATCGTCAGGACAGGACAGAGGGGACTAATCCTTTTACATTGCAAAGGCTAAGCTGCAGCTCAGTCAGACGCGTCGAGCTTCAGAGGATGGACTTTGATGGGAAGAGGCGGAGTCATAGGATGATTGAAGTGGGATTTGGGTGGTGCGTGTGTGTGTTTTGTATGAGGGATGAGAGTCTTTCCTCTCCACAGGGGTTTGATTATTGGTCTCAACAGATTTGAAACTCTTCCTGACTCTTCTTAGCACCACAGTTAAGATCATTACTGCAGATGTACAACGTTACTGTCCTCTCAAACTAGGGCAGCAAGGTTTGGAAAAGTGCATTCACAACATTTTAAAGTAAGGTCTGTATGTGAGAGCTAAGAGTGTGCAGTATGTACCCCAAATTCACCCTTGGTTACTTATAGTTACCGTCTCTGCAAGATAATATGCATAAAATAGTCACAAAACCACTGTGTTCTCTACTGTGCCTGTTACAATGAATGTTTTTGTTTGACGTAACATTCATTTGGTTACCTTTCAGTCCTGAATTACTATATTGAGTCTTACATTTAAATATTTACATTTACATTTAAGCATTTAGCAGACGCTTTTATCCAGAGCGACTTACAAAAGAAGAATAAGCTACATAAAAGAAGTCTTGGAATGAAATCCACTTGAAAGGAACAACCTATGGCCTGACAGGGGGGTGAGAGTGCAGGGGAGTGCAGGGGAGGGGGTAAGGTAAGTGCTAGGATAGAAGAGCTGGGTCTTCATGAGATTCTTGAAGATTGACAGGGTCCCTGTTCTGGTAGAGCTCGGTAGGTACACAAGAAAAGATCTTAAAAACAAGACTCCTAATGTCTTTTAAAACCTCATTGGACTCAGAAGATTCCATAAACACACCATGCAGTATGGACAAGGAGTAAAAAAATATACCACAGCACTGATGTACAGTATAACTGGTGAAGTAATTGTTGATACTAGAATCTGCTTGTGGTAGTAATAGTGAATCTAAAGAAACAGAAACTACAGTAGGAAGTAAACCCACTTTGCACTGTGCCATGCCCCCCCTCCCACCAACAAAATATTCAACCTGGCCTATAAATCAGCATTGACAATGTATGGTTATGTGTTATGTATAATGATTTGCGAGCTACAGGAATCTGTAATTATGACGACACACATAACAAAAATACTCGCTTCACTCTACACTGCAGTATTTCCTCACTGTCACCGTAGTGTAAATCTACAGACTTCAGTCCACTACGCTCGTTTCATCTGATGACATGTCTGCTACGCGTCTGCAGTAGCCACATTCATGCCTGCCCTATTAGTTCCACAGAAGGCCCCATTCACTTCCGAACAGATAAAACTGATCAACTAATAATCTGTAGATTAGATTACATCCGGGCTGTTCCACCGATGATGGCATCAATCTGAAATTACCACTTAGCTGCGACGTTGATCAAATCAGGAGAATCCAAAAAAACACGACGCCCTGGTCCTTTCATCCTCCTGTTACTGTTATTTTCCTCACAATTCAAGTTTGCCTTTGAAGTTCAGGACTCGTCGGAAGGCGAAGAAGCCTCTGAGAGTGCCACTTACATGTGGTTCTTTGATGCTTCCACATAGTGTTTGAGTGAGCTGTTAAGGAAAACCTCCTTGTCTGAAATCTGTTTACACTGTCAGCTGATAGGCAATGGGATTGTTATTTGCTGTCCTGTAGCTACTGCGGCTCTTTGCCTGGTGCTTCTCTCTTTAAAGACAATTAAAAAAGAAAAAAAAGGAAGGGCCCACTCACTGGCTGTTACTGTGTTAAATAATCTAATCTGAACATGCACACAAAAACACACCGGCATACAAATGAACTGACTCTCACACAAAAACTGCAGCACATTTGTAATATTTTGTAGTGTTTGTGAACGAATAATTGAGCTTAGGTAAATAATGAATACTTTCATAAAGAAACAAGCTCTGAACTCTCTTAATATTTGTGCCAAACTTAATTATCCTGTTTATTCTGCACCAGCCAATGCTGGAAACGTAACACTAGATTACACGAAACACAAAAGTCAGGCTCACACAGGTGTTCTCTTTGCTCTCATACCTGTCATGTCTTCCCTTGTTAATCTAATCACATCAGACTAATCTCACTAACAGGTGTCTCTTTTTCGTTGTTTTCTTTTGCTGTGCTGCTGCAGTCTCCAACCAAGTGGTACATGAAGCTTGTGCCTGTAAGTCAGATATTAAGATGTACGCTTTCATCTGTGTAACCATAGTGACCGTGTTTCCCCGCCTCCTCCCTCCCTCTGTCTTGTTTGCCATCGTTTTTTTATTTATTTATCACAATTGTGCATCAGGCTGTGACTTCACTGTCTCTTAAAAAAAATTTCTTTTTCTACCTCTGGATGTTACATGCATGTGATTAGAATTAAAAAAATAGACTTTCTTATATTTGCACAAACACCATTCAGTGCTCATTGCATTTTACTGCATTCGATCCGTCCTTATTACACAGTAGTAGCAAAAACATGGCAGGGATTAAAAAAACACATTTATGTAGATTTGTCGTACAGCAAAACTAAGAAAATAAATTCTAAAAATGCTATAATTAATTCTAATAATTAAAATATGTATGGCGTTATTATATTTATTATTTACATTTGAACTCTTCTCCTACATACTTGTGAAGTCCCAAGAGATTTGCCCAAATGATAAATAATAATTTCACAGAAGGCAGCCTCTCCTAACATTGTCTTATTTTCAGGGTGAGGCTAAACATCCATTAAATTCGTCCACCGACTCTCATTGTTTTTACAAAACTGATACATTTCTTTTTTATTTCAACATGTTGAGTTTAGTGTTATTTCCTCTCTTTTGGCTCACCGTTACATCTTATAGTGTCGTTGCTACATTCATGAGACAAATAAAATATTTCCTACCATGCAGGCGCGGTACAGGAAAGAGCAAACCTCTCCCCAGTCCGATCTGTGGATCCCTCCTGTGGACAACCTGCTGAAAGACAGCACAGACGGCTCGGCCCTGGGTGCTCTGCTGCACTTCTACTGCCCGCAGCTGCTTCCACTGGAAGGTAAAGGAGCTGGGGTGATCGTTGGCAGTGGGAAGCAACTTATTGTTGTCTGGAGTCAGCGTTGTGTAGTGTGTGTTTTGGTTTGGAACGGCTCCGTAGGTCCTGCAACAAAATGCAAAGTAGAAGTTTCACAAAACATGAATCCAGTGATTGTGTTTCCATTTTTGTTCATGTTGGTTATGTATGTATTTGTAACCAGCTCCTCTGAGCAAAGATCAGTCACAAACAAATAGTGGCAGACAATCACATCATCACGCTGATTAAGAAACACTGTGATGATAATGGCTCAGACGTTCACAGGTATTCCTCTTAAGTGAAAACATTCAGGAAAATAAAAGATCAATCACTTGCATTAACTTCTTCATTCGTCAGTCATCCGCAAAGCCTTTCACCTACACTGTATTTAACACTGCACACGTCAGACCTTACCATCGCTATACACTCGCACTTGCCAGCCAGGAGGCTATTAATCATAAGATTGATTTCACACTGACCCTAAAAACCTGATGGCTCCCTCTGCCCTTCCAGATGTTTGTCTGAGGGAGAACATGACGCTGGCAGATCGACTCTACAACCTGCAGCTCATTCAGGACTTCTGCAAAGACAACCTGAGCAGCTGCTGCCCCTTCAGCCTGGAGGACATGCTCTACGCCTCCTCCACCGTCAAGGTACTGCTCCGATCTCCTCCGAATATGTTTGATTTCCGAACGGTGACGCTCACGTTCACAAATAATTCTGCCCTTCAGCCCTGTATGAAAACACTGTAGTTTGGTCGGTAGGTTAGTGGCAAAACATATTGCATTTACCTTTATTTTAGAAATCATGAAATTGATTTTCTTTCCCGGGGTAAGAGTAGAGAATTAAAGGCACTCTGATCTGACACAAACACCAACAATGTAACTGTGTATGAAACTAAAATCTAAAAGCTACGTTTTAAAAAAAAAGTGAGACAAGTCAGGTCTTAGTTGGCACACACAATGTAGAGAATTATAGTTAAATCCAAACGTCCAAATGTTAAGTGAGTGATTGTTACTATATAAGACGAGACAAATCCCACACATGTGCTATTACTCCATTCATGGATTTCTGACTACGCAAATTAGAAAACCATATGTAGCTGTGTCCAATGAAAAAGAGACAAAAAGGGAAAAAGGAGAAATGAGTAGCTCCGTGTGGTGAGTCATACTGTGGAAAAACCCATCAATCCAAACTCTTCTGTCTCCACCAGCCGCAAGCATGGAGAGCTCCACTCAGCCCACTCTCAAGAACTCGCCTGCATGTTTTATTTTTTTTCCATTCTTTTCTCACACTATTTATGTATTTTTGTAGTTATGTCACCAGCCTGTACTCTGACAAAGGGCTGGTCACGGTCCAAACATGAGTTTTGACTTCATTTTATGAACAACGTGCTTTGCTGGTTCAGTCCTTCACACGCATTACACACAGTGCTGTGCAAAAGTCTGAGGGCAGCATTAGATTTGCTGTTTAGTTTGACACTAGATTCTTTTCTCAATCGCTTAATTGGAACAAATAATGAAAAATATGAAAAACAGACCAGTGTAGGTGCTCAGTTACAGCACAAGAAATCTCAAAATTAATCATTTTGTGCCAGCTTGAATGTTGACAGCCAAAAACGAGCACGCATCAACGAAATACACGACATGGTACAAATAATAATTGAATCATGTGAACCAGCCAGTATCAGTATTTTGCTGACCTGAGGGATATGAGAAAAAAAAAAAAAACCTTAGCACAGCAGTGCAGCCAAAACTGCCTACAGAACCGGTTAGATTCAGTGACCTTGACCCACTTTCCAGGTAGTCTCATCCGCAGCAACTGTACACTCTTTGCCTGTCATACTAATGAAGAATTTATGAAGATTGAGAGCTGAGACGTGGGGGGAGGTGATGAAGAAAAGAGGAGATGAGGAGGAATGTTAAGAGTTAAGAAAGGAGATGGAGGTTGAGAAAAAGCCTCATTTGGGGAGTGAACGATGTGTTTCGACTGTTCTTTGTGCTGAAACATGCGCACAAACAGAGACGCACTCACACACCACGACAAGTATCACACTTGGCTGGAAGTGTGCCTTTGCTCGTTCACGCAGAAGATGTGATTATGAGCTCTCACGTTTTATCAATTACAAGAAAGAACACAAAACTATAAAGTAGCATTTTTCCAAAAAAATATGGTTGAACTGTGTGGATATTTTTGCACAAAACCCACCAATATGCAGTTTTTTCACAATCTTCTGAAGACAGATGCAGTATGGGCAGAGAACTGAATGAATCCTCAGTCCACACTATATGTTGATAGTGCTTTGATAACAGACAATAGATTAGCCCTTACTTCCCAACCCCCAAAGCCATGGAATACACTCATTACTTAATGCAATCCTTTCCTAATGGACACCAGGCTTGTAAATCAGCATCAACACACTCCCATCTACTGGCTCTTTATGTAATTAATCCGGAGCCCATCTAAATTGCCATCTGTGGATCCAAGAGGAGAAATTAAATTCATTATCTTTGGGATTTTTGGGAAGACAGTAAACACACACACACACACACACACACACACACTGTAATTTGAACTATGCCTCTTCAAATTGGCTTTGTTGATCATATGTTTACGCTCTGACTGGTGCTCATCAGTGGTTCACTATGAGGTACAGGTTGACAAACACAGAACATCATGCTATGATTATAATTCCTAACATATTCCTTACACGCATACATAGTGTGACTTGCAGTGAGCACTGCATTAGCACAGACTGCATCTGGGACATAGGGTTGTTAAAAAAAAAAGAAGCTTTGGACTCTTGTCTGTATTTGTCCTCTTGTCCTTTTTTTTTCCACATGAATTCAGGTTTTCCAGCAGGCAATCAAGGGAAGCCTCATTAACCTGGTGGTAAATCAGGAGAGTGGGTATTTCAGATTGAAGTGTGGCCCGTCTTTCAGGACCTCAATCCTTTAATCAACCCTCTGGCACGGTGATCGATGACATCAATGCCCCCGTGAATGCCTAATGTGTGTCTAGGTCTTGAGTCTTACTAAGTTGGATAATTTGACCTGCTGCTTGTATCTCTAAGCCTTCACGCAGGGTGCATTTAAATGTTACACCAGTCATGTGAGTGAGCGTGTGCATGCATGTCATTGTAGGTACAGGAAAAGAGGGGGGGGGGTGTTTGTGCCCATCCCCCAGAGTGGACTAGTCCCCCCCCTTCTCCTGCTCTTGTAGAAATCACCAATCAGATTCCTGTATTTAGAGTGCCACAGTTTGACACTCTACCTACAAACAGCCAGATCTGGCAACACTGCTGCAGACCAAGCCCATGAGGTAGTCATGGCCATGAGTTGGGAGGCAGGTGCAGTGGTAGTGAGGTGTGTGATGGTCGTATTAAGCACACCTAGTGTGTTCATCAGTATTTAAGTAAGTGGAAGGGAAGAGAGAAGTCAGGCTGGATTATTGCCTTCAACGTGGGCAGAGAGAAGATCAGTGTCTCTCTTATTTTTTCTGCATTTCCTCCTGGCTCGTCCTCCTTCCAGTTTTTATCCAATAAAAGGACTGCTTCAAATGCTGGACAGACTTAAAGGTAACCAGCACTTAAGTATTTGACTTGGTGTTAAATTGTATGTTGTAATCATAAGAATAGAACATTTATCTCAAAAACACGGTTTGAAAGATTGGTGGTTTCAATGAAAACACTTTTAAACATTTTAAAGATACGCTTCTACTTTACTGTCATCATTTTGTCAGATGTGACACAAACTGGCTCTGAAGCCTAAAGCAGAGACGTCTTTTCAGACTCTTGCACCTCATCACATTTGCATGTGAGTTAAAGACAAAAAAAGGGGGGTAAAATGCTGCAGTAACACCCAAAGGAGATGAATGCTGCTGGTGTTAATTGCCTCTGCCACCCCCCCATGGTGGGATTTTGGGCTGCAGTTTGAGGGCTTCGGGGGAGTAAGTGTAATGTGCGTGTGCTAGTTCTCGCACGGCAGAGGGAAATGTTGCTGATGAGGTGAATCAGATAGTGTTCGCGCTGTGCCATGCAGCATTGTCTTTGTCTGGAGAGCATGGACTGAGGTCGGGGAGGCGGCACGTCTCCTCAAGGTCGTCCCTGCTACGCTGCATCGTTCTGCATAGACGTGTGTGTGTGTGTGCACTTTTAAGGCGGTATTTATTAAAAACAAGTAAAGCTACACCGGGAACAGAAGGACACTTTTTTTTATCCACAATGGCATTAATTGGTTGTCATTAAAACAAGTACTATGAGAAGAAACTAGGTGGGGTTTCTTCAGGTCTGTCTGTTGAAAGCTAGACATTGTACTCTCTATACTGTATAAAGGTTTTGCATTGTTTACATCTTTATATTGTTTAAAAATGATAAATGTCAGTGGTTGGGTGAAAAATATCAGGGAAAATGTGCACAACATTGTCCTCTAGCTGTTAGAACTGCTACTGTACACTGACCTCATTCAGATCTTGACCTGATTTGACACAGCAGTGGCAATAATCCTTCCCACATTTCTCAACTTTCTAATCCAGTTTGGTTCAGTGGATTACACGTTGTTTGACAACAAAACCGTCTGACCTCTATTTTGTTATAAATTAGGTCAATGCCTCTACTCCTGCTCCTCACAATGGCCAAAGGAACTAGTGGTATTCTTAAATGAGCAGGTGATTTAGGTTATCCAGCATGTGAAAAGCTATAATGCGGATTCAATTTTGTTGTCTAACACAAATACGGTGTTACAGTCTGAGAAGTCTGGTTCTGGAATAATCGGGAATTTCACTGTAATGTACCACAACAAACTCATGGAGGAAAGAAACCTTTGCCAACAATATAATTATGCATTCCCCTGTCAATTAACACATTGTATTTCCGAAGAGGATGGAGCAATCGTGAGTGAATAGTTTATGTTTATGTATAGATTTTACTTACATAGTATTTAGGATTAGATGTAACTCTGTCCCACGTATATATATGTAACTCGTTTGATTTTTTTTTTCTCTCTACAGAACAACTACCTGGTGTTCATGGCAGAGCTGTTTCAGTGGTTTGAGGTGGTCAAGCCGTCTTTTGTGAAACCAAGAGCACTGGCCAATGAAGGCACAGGCAAGTCTTGTCACTTGTCTGTAAATATTATTGTAACATGGAACGCGCTTGCAGGAGAGTAATTAGATGTTTTCGTCTGTATCTGTATCACCTCAGAGACGTCATCCTTGCTGAAGAGTGTGCCAGAAATGACCACAAAGGCAACCAAGAGAAGCTTCACGGAAAGACCTCCTAGTCCTGAGGGAGACAAGTATGTTCAAGTCAACATTTGTGATGTGAATTCCATGTGTGATATCTAGACACATTAAAATACAAAAACAAATACAATAAATATATACAGTATATTGAAATGTATCACATACCTGTTATTTTCTGTCTTTTTTAGTTTGTTCCGGCGACCTCAGCCTAGAAACTCGGGTAATTATGACTGAAAATCTAAATGTGAATACTTGTAGGTACACCATCCTCTGTTTTTAATCTTGTTGTATTCTCACTTCTGTCCTTCAGGAGAGATTAAGAGGTCGAGCTCAATGTCTTTTGTTGATGGGAACCTTGGTACGTGGCCCAAAGAGAAGAGGTCAGTAATACTTTTATTTGCTTCTCATGGAAAATATCTAATCCCCAACAGATTTAATATTATCCCACTGGGTTTAGGGGAATTAAATTGTGAATTAAATTGGGAATTGTGTGTTGCCAGATGATACTTTTCCATAAGTAAAATTTTTCAATAAGAAAACTTGTTTTTTTGTTTTCATATGCAGATCTGGGCCTTATGGAGTGTCGTTTGACATCCCGTTTGACAAGGACGACTCTGCTACAGTTCCGCTTTCTTCCACACGTGGCATGGTCAGGTCTGTCAGCACCGATGATGGCTCCGGTTTCAAGGTCCACCACATGCCGCGTGGAATGAAGCGCAACTTGTCCTTCCAGCCAGTGAACGGTCAGAGTGTTGGCATCGAGGAGGAGGGCGGTCCAGACAGTCTCGCTGGTGCGGAGCCCGGCAAGCAAGCGTTTCCCAATGGACTTGAGAGTGTCATGGCAACAGCTCCCTCAATAGAAGAGGCCCTTCAGATTATCCACAGTCCTAGCAGACCTGTTGCGGAGGGCATCAACAACAGTGGTTTCTTCCTGCACGGTCCGGCCCATGGTGGTGGCTTAGAGCCGGTGTCAGAGGTGCAATCGAAAGGACCCTCAAGCACTACAGACACCACAGAAGTGGACACAGGTGTCCATATCCATACAGAGGACATGCTAGATGAGGATTCCTCTCTGAAAGACTGCTCGATAAACATGGAGCTGGACATGGACTCGCCAAGCCCTAGCCCAAGCAGTCAGAGCAAATCTCCCTCAGCAGCTAAATTGACCAGCTTCGCCGAGCAGAAGTTCCGTAAATTCAATCCTTCAGCACCAGACTCAGGACGGGGTAGCAGCAGCTCCCTCAAGACCACACCTGAGGGATCGGAGTTTGGCCTCTCATTATCCGTGTCCTGGGCTCCAACCCCTGAGCACAGTCCCACCCACCAACAACCCACAACGCCCCTTACTACACAACAATCACCCACACCTGTGCAGCTTCCACCAAACGACCCCGCTCAAGTCATGGCCACAGAGATGGTACAGCTGAGGATAAGACTGGAGGAGAAACGGAAAGCCATTGAAGCACAGAAGAAGAAAGTGGAGGCTGCTTTTACAAGGCATCGGCAAAAGATGGGTCACTCAGCGTTTCTCAACGTGGTGAAGAGAAAAGGGGATGGAGCTGCCAGTGGAGAGGAAGAAGGGAAAACTGAGGGCGAAGGCAAGGTTAGTCCGGTCTTTAAATTTGGAAGGAGCAAGGCAGACACACCTGATGGGGCAGAGCAAAGCACCACGGCCTCCTGTTGCACCAAGTCCCCCAGTGCAGGAGAGGAGGGTGGACAAAGTCATGTTCAGTTAACGGAAGTGGATCTCACGGAGTATACACATTCTATCGATAAACTCAACCACTCATTAGCGTTCCTCCAAACTGAGATGCAGCGACTGGCTCAGCAGCAGGAAGTCATCATGGCCATGAGGGAGCAGCAACATCAGCAGCAGGCGTGGGTCATCCCTCCTCGATGTACAGATCCCTCACCACAGAAACAAAGCCGAGCCGCAGCTGTCACTCGATCCTCAGGACCCTCCTCTCCCGCCGACTCCCCACGTTCCACCCACCGCTCTCCAACCAGCATCAAACGCAAATCTGCCTCCTTTCACTCGCGCAATCCTCGCACTGTTCGTCCCACTGAGCTCAAGCTGGCCCCCTACAATCGCGTCCTAAACGCGCCGCAGTCCGTCGACAGCATCCCAAGGCTACGGCGATTTTCCCCATGCCAGCCTTTGGCAAGTGCTTTTGTTTACATGGGGGAGAAACCAGCAACCGCCAATCCAGAGACAGTATCTAGGGATAGCAATAGAAATACTGAGCCTGATCTCATCCTTTCCCCAGAGAGGGAAACCTCTGGAGAAAGTATATTTGTAGCCAGCTCATCACCCAGCTCCCCCAACCTGCAGAACAAAAGAGAACAAACAGAAGTAGATTCAAATGCCAAAACCCAGAAAACAGATGCTCATGGCAAATCCAAGGTCACTGAAATGGTAACAGACGACCAGACAACAACAAATCAAGAGTCAGTCGTAGATGTCAAACCTATACAACAATCTTCATTTGCTGAATTTCTGGCTCACCCTGTCGTGGAAACCTTCACGGTGACTCCTACACATCCAGAGGCCTCGGGCCAAGCAAAGAGCAACTTGATTGAGGTTCCTCTGTCGGTCATGAAGCCACTTGAGGACCTGACTCTGGATGATGGTCTGGAGATGCAGCAGGATGACGTGGAAAGCCTGGACGAAGAACCGATGGTGTGTCGTGGCTTCTTCTTCAAGGTAGGCTTTTGATTTTTGACCTTGTGTAACTTTATTGAATATCTGCCATATCTTATTCATTCTTATTTGATTGTTTCATTGTATTTTTTCTGTTCTCATTTATTTGATTTTGTGCTTTTATTGTTGATGTGAAGCACTTTGATTACCATGCAGGTATTGTTTGAAATCAATGAAGGGTTTTCTCAAAGGCCTAATGGACTGTATATGACTGAGCACAGTCTGACGAGTTTAATATGATGTTTCTATAATTACAAACAGTAATTATCAATCCTTAAAAACAGACACTGAGACAGCAGATTGGCTGAGGACAGCGTTGTCTTCCCATCCCATGTTGATGGGTTGCTGGCTGCAGTCTGGGCTTCGATGTAGGTCAGAAAACTGGGGCTACTGTTAATAATTCAGGCACAGCTGTGGAATGTGAGGGCGGATACTGAGGGAAGGGCGAAGGACGTTCGTGTGAAATAAAAACCGTGATGGAACTGATTTGAATTATGTATACTCACAGTCTGGGATACACACAGTACTGTATTTTTTTCTTGTAGTGGTGTAGTAAAAGCTCAATTGCATATTTGTCACGTTTTCAATCCTCCCACTCTCTTTTCTGCTGTCAGGCCTTACACAACATGTTTAACATGTGGTGAAATGTGGCTACATTAACTATGAAGTAATACAAATACTGTTTAAATGTTTCTTCTATTTACATACTACAAAATAAAAATTGTATAATCAACAAAGAAGAATGTGCCATTTTCTATCTAACCTTCAACTCTGCTGCTCTAGCCAGCCTTTTTTTTTTTTTTTTTTAACCGTCTCATTTTACAAGGAACACTTGACCTTTGACAGTAACAGATTATTTTAATGTATTATATATGATAAGATGAATAAAAAGGCATCACACAGCAGTAATAACTCAGCTCAGCCTCTTAATCTATGTGTCACAAAGCGTATCGCATCTATTTAAGATCACATTTGCTCAATCAGTAACACGGTTTTCATTAAACACTGACCATTGGCTATTTTCTTTCTTAATGGCTCAGGATGACGAGAAGGCCGAAGAGAACATGGCTCAGAAGAGGGCGATGCTGCTGGAGAAAAGGATGAGGAGGGAGAAGGAGAGCCAGCAGAGGAAGATGCAGCAGGAGGCCGAGCTGGAGCTGAAGAAAGAGGAGGCTCGGTATAGTGACACAAGCACTCAAGCACTCAAGCACCAGAATTCACTGTTTTGTTCTTTGGGGAAGGAAATGCTATTTTATTTCAGTAGAAATCTATCTAGTGAGTAGCAGGAATCACACCTAATACCTTTTTTGCACCACTGAAGTAACTTCAAAAGTTTGGTTTTAACATTTCTATGTTTCCAGTCCTATCCGTCTGTATTTCTTTGTCTTTTTAATTGTCTTTAATTGTTGTTCTGAATGTAAACTTATGTAAACTTTACTTTTATTTTCTGCAGTGTACATATAAATATGATGTGAGTGTGTGGACACTTACATTTGACCTCAGGTGTGAGCGTGAGAGTGGATGGTTGTTTGTCTCTATGGTGAACCCCGCCTTTCACCCTGTGTCAGCTGGGATTGGCACCAGCGCCCCCGTGTCCCTCATGTGGAGGATAAAGCTGTAGAAGAAGTATTTGTGTTCACTCCACTTCTGTGTCTGCTCTCAGACTCAAAGCCGAGGAGGAGCGTCTCAGGAAGGAGGAGGACAAGGCCAGGAGGGATTTCATCAAACAGGAATATCTCAGGAGGAAGCAGCTCAAACTGATGCAGGACATGGACACTGTCATCAAACCCCGACCAGGCAGTGGCACCAAGCAGAGGCGGGGCCGGCCGAAGTCCATCCATCGTGACAACATAGACTCCCCCAAAACCCCTGTCAGAGCTGCCGCAGGTAACCATGGGAACAGCCCCCACTCGTGGAGGTCAATGTCATTCCATCTGTCGATTTTTTTGTCCTGTTGCCACTCTGATTTGTGCCATCTGTAACTCAATCATGCTCCTGATTTTTCCACAAATACGTTTGTTATTCTTAACGGCGATTATCTCTTTATTAAAATTGATAATCAGTATTATATTAAATAGAATATAATAACAAGCTATAACTGTATAAATGCAACAGAGCATACTGAAGGAGCAATGCGGCGCTAATGTGATTTCATTTCAAACTACATGTGGTGCGTTCGTATTGTGGGTCAGTTTGCATGTTGTGAGAGTTCATTGTAGTCACAGCACTGACGCTGCATTGCTCTGCAACGCGTTTGGCACAAAACACATTGGACAGCGCTGTGGTGTGACGTGTTCATTCATCGTGTCGCGCCACGCCACCTCTTTTTGTCTCACATCTAGGTTCACGCCAACGTGTCTTTTCAGTCTCCAGCTTGTCCCTGGCTTCTCTCAACCTGGGAGACGGCAACAGTGGCAACTCTGAGAAGAGAGCACCAAGGTGAGAGGTTTGCACTGAATGAACACCGGTGCTTTAAAACTCTTTTTAATATGAAGCAGTAAAGGGTCAAAGACACAGACTTGGCACCTAGTTTTTTTGCTTTCATTATGACAGCTGGTTTAAGTTAGTTTATTTTCCATTTTTAATAATGATGTAATTAAGTGACATAACCATGCTCTGCAGACTGACTCCAGTCCTCGGGTCTAACATGTTGTATTCTTCCTATCTTTCCTTTCCTAACTGTGCGATACACGTCAGAAGTGCTAGTTTAGCCTCTGGCAGTCTCTTCTGCTTTCTGAGCTCTCCTAAACTGAGAAGGAGAAGGTTAGTTTCTGCCTTGGTTTAAAACCCAAGATGCTTCACCCTATCCTGAGCACTTTTTTTTTATTTGGGACTGAGCGAGCATTCAGCGGAAAGGCAACTTGTTTTCCCCTTCCTTTTTTATTTTGGAAAATCCTTATGATTTTACTTCAAAACACAGCACTAATGCTTTGCTTTTAGCTGCATCACTACCACCAGTCAACTTGCTGCTCCGCTGGGCCCTTTCGTACTAACATGTAATAATAAACTCCCCCTTTTTTGTTCACACCTGCTTTGTTTAGAGCCACTAAATCACATATCAGCCAGTGAAAGACATTGCATCAAACCTCCATCTAATCAAGCTATCACATCCTATATTTTGTTTTAAAATGAAGGTCACCGATGATAGTGATAGTATTTACTTACCTTTAGCAGTATACCTGTTGTTAAAACATCAGTTTATTAATTCTTCATAAATGCACAAAACAGATGTTCTTATAACATTGGAACGTACTGTATGTAGAGCCTTATACTGTAAGAATGTTAAACATGACTTACATCACTGAAAACAGCCCCACAACACATTTGAGCTCATTTTAGTATGTATGTCTATGCTGCTCATTGATTTCCACGTAATTACACAGACTGAACACTGTATTTTGAAACACATTAACATACCAGAGGAGTTGGAATTTGTAAAAAAACAGTCATTTACAAGGATTTCATGAGACGCAAGTAAACAAAAGAGCAAGTAAATGCCAAGCGCTGCGTTATAATTGACTGCCCTCTTTCATTGACTTCGGCGCACCGCACTGCTTCACATCACTGCACTCTCTGCCTGTGCTTGCAAGCTTTGCTGCTTCAACAGTTACTTTAGGCTGGACAACCAAACTCATTCCAAACTTCAACTATGCACGGAAATAGAACAGACACACAGTGGAAACATGGTAAATCATTCATCTTAAAACATGAGGTAGACACGGTGGGAAAATAATAACTGATTAATTCAGCTAGTTCAGAGTTCTGTTTAATAAAACTTGCAAATAGTGCAGTATTTTCCTGCTCTGGCTACATCATGACTGCTTTTTTAAGGGTAGCAGCCACAGAGAAATCTTATTCTGTGTGTGTGTGTGTGTGTGTGTGATTTGTAGGCCAGACTCTGCAGACGGCTTCTTGTCGCCGAGTCGCTCCAGCAGCAGAAATGGAGAGAAAGACTGGGAAAATGGCTCCACAACCTCTTCTGTTACGTCCAACACAGACTACACTGGTACGTCACCTTACTACGTCTTTCCATCAAGGAATTCTTAATAGGCTCTTTGCGCAGCAGGCAATCCGACTCTGTTCAGGACACTGAACTCTTATGCACCATGAAACTGAGGCGCCTAAATGATCCGTGATTAATCCGAGATTAATTAATTAGTGATTTTTCTACTATGACCTGTGCAAAGAACCTGTTTTGTTCCTCTGTGAAGGGCAAGTTGTTGTTTTTTAATCATTTATTTAATATACTGATTATATTTCAGTCTTCTTGGTAAGTTTGTTTTTTGTTACAGTGTAATTGTGTTTTCAATGCCGTATTCATAGCTCATAAGTCTTTGTCGGATGAGCCGATAACACAGAAAAGGCTTCCAGCATAAATCTTCATACATGATTTATCACAGAAAAATGGCAAAAACAGGGAGGCGGGTTCTTTTCTTTGACATAACTACTGTGGGTTGCTATAACAACAGCCTCAACCTGACGTTCTCTCCTGTGTTCTCATTCAGGGCCCAGGCTGTACAAGGAGCCCAGTGCCAAGTCTAATAAGCACATCATCCAGAACGCTCTGGCCCACTGCTGCCTCGCAGGCAAAGTCAATGAGGGGCAAAAGAATAAGATCCTGGAGGTAAGAGCAAGGAGGGTTTAATGTAAGGTTTTATAAGCTATAGCGGTCAAGGTGGCTGTATTAATATTGCATCAAAAATGAAATCTTAAAAGATAAATAGAACAATAATAAGCTTTTTGTCACAAAGACGGCTATAGACAATTATAATATAAATATGTTTTTCAATATTCAACGTGGAAAAACACCAGCTTCTGTAGAGCTGAGTGCTCTGTTAAACTGATACACTGCAATGCTGCATATACAGAATGTAGGACACTGATTATTCAAGAAACTTGAAAATATATACTTAAAAGAAAAAAGGAACAGAGCAAGGACATAGTGAAGTTAGTTTTAGGTTGGATATTTACTCTTTCATACCCATTCACACACTGCCTGCACAGCTGTCAAGCACAACGTGGGGTTAACTGTCTTGCTCAAGGACACATCGGCATGTAGACCAGCAGAGCCGGGAATCGAACCCTAAACCTTTGAGTTGGAAGATGACTCGCTCTACCACTGAGCTCCCATCGCCGGAACGACCTGTCCTGTTATGCGACCACTCCGGACCAATGCCAAATTGTATTACTGACCAACATCACACACATCTTTTGTATCGTATTACGATAAATAGAACAATAACAAGCTTTTTTTTGTCACAATGATGGCCTGTTATAAAACTATTTTTCAATATTCAACATGGAAAAACACAAACAACAAATCAATGAACTGCAGAGTTCATTTGGGTACCAACCACTTTGCTTGGTACCCAAATGAAAGGTGCCTAAAATTGAGAGGTACCCTTCTCAACATTTGACAATGAAAACACAAATAATTGCCTGGTGTACCAAACTGATCTGAACTGTATCGATTGGTGGAAACAGGGTTACACAGGATCTAATGAGCTCTTCTCCTCTTACCTGAACAGGAAATGGAGAAATCGGGGGCCAACAACTTCTTGGTTTTGTTCCGCGACGCCGGCTGCCAGTTCCGCTCCGTCTACACTTACTGCCCCGAGATGGAGGAGATCAACAAGCTGGCAGGCATCGGCCCAAAGAGCATCACGCGCAAGATGATCGACGGCCTCTACAAGTACAATTCAGACAAAAAGCAGTTCAGTCAGATACCAGCCAAGACCATGTCCGCCAGCGTGGACGCGGTGACGATTCACAGCCACCTCTGGCAAACAAAGAAGCCAGCCACCCCGAAAAAAGTAGTGCCTGCCCTGTCCTAATGGAACGTGGTATGCCAGACATTACGCCATTTCCTTCGTACATGGAACATACAGTACCTTTTCCCAATTTGCACTTCACTGTACATATCCATTAAGATTCAAACACCTGCAACGCCAGTTTATGTTTCCTCCCATTGCATTCCTACCTTTGTTTCCTTCTCTCTTACTCTGCAGTGGACATGACGAGACTCAAAGATAAAAAAAAAACAATTGGAATGTATGCCATTGTTAAATGATGCTGTAGATGCTTCTCACTCCAGTTTGATTTGGTTTACAGATGTAAGTGTGAGTGTTGTTCTTACGTGCCAAATGTCAAAAAAGAGACAGTATGAATGCTAGGACATTTTACTCGGTACACGAACTGAAGCACTGAATGTTTTGAATTCATGTACAGATTGAATTTGAGATTGAATGATCCTGTTGAATGTGTGGCCTTCTGCTTGGTGGAGTGTGCGAGTGCGACGGCGTGGTTGCAGAGCAGCGTATGATGTATGTGGAGGCTTGTTTTGTATTAAGAGAAAAAAAAAACCTTTTCTTCTCTCTGTGGGTAAGACGGTTAGTACGGTAAGGTATGTTACAATGACTAAGGGCCAAAAAAACAAAAGTAATTGCATACAGCTAGTGTTAGCCACATGCTACATGTGTGTTCAGCATTACAAAGCCAATCGGTCTCAGCTTTTTCAGAAACCCTGTTGAGAAATTGATTTTACAGAATGTCTACATGAGCTAAACTCTTGAAATGTACAAATACTCCGGCCTTACAGTGAAAACTGACATCTGCAAAAAGGTTTCATTCCAGCTGGTTTACGAGAGACAGGCGTGAGAACAAACAGAACAGTATTAGTTTTTATGCTTCCTTTCTGCACTTAATAGGAGCTTTGCAGTAAATTAGGATAGTGAACAATCACACTCTCACCCCTTTGGTGGGAGTATGACAGGACTCCAACTCATAATGACAACTAGTATTTCTCTCCATGTCAGGATTCATAATTAAACTCCGCTTGTACTCTCTTAGCAGTATTAAACTAAAGGCTGGAACTAATGCACTCATGAATAATGATATTTAATCTCAAGACACCTCTGGACCACCAAGCAGCCAAATGTAAACATAACAGTTAGGATTTGTGGTTAGTAATGAATCAGATGTTATTTATAAAGCCAGTTGTGCATCACAGTGAGTTACTAAATGGCCACAATGTGTGATTTTTAACACTTATGATCTGTGTAAAAGCAGCATCTTTCACTTGTAAATGGAAGATTTCCTGAATAGGCATCAGACCTTTTTTTATCTGACGTCTGGAGAATGAATTTTAGACAATAATAAGTACAATTAAGAGGGCAAATACTTTTCTAACACACTCTTGTAATCACTGAATGTCAAATCAACACCATTCATCTGCTGACGGTGATGTGCTTTCAGCTTGTTGGGGATATTTATGACCAAAAAGGAGCATAATCATGTCTTTGAAAAGTGTTTTTTTCTGTTGTTGGAAGGATTTTTTCCACAGGAAGTTCTGTTTAAAGCCAAGAAAAAAACAACATTGATTATTTAAATTGTAATGATACTGTACAGTGTTTTCATCGTAGTTCAAACCTATTCACTGATGACTTTGTTTGGTTTGTCAGACGCTGTGCTGTCATTCACAGCACTGCTGAACATTTGTTTTGTTTTTTATTATTATTTAATATTTGTTGTTTTTTTTTTGCATTAAATAAACTTAAGCATGGCCTCAGCATTTGTGTGGTGTCAAATGTGAAAACAAAATGTCGTCATGAAAGGGAATTATAGTTTTAACTGTGACAGGTGAAGACATATAACCTTATTTCATCTAAATTAAAAAATATTCAGCCTTTTACAGTTGACAAAGGATATTCTGAAGACACATTATATCTTGTGTAGCTGCTGTATCACATTCAAGGCATTCATTTCTCAGTCATTTGTAATGCAATATTTGTATGTGTTGTCACAGAGGTCATCGAATGTGCTTTACAGTAATAAAATGAGCACAAAGAAGCAGAAAAAGTCAAACTAGAACCACACAACAAGGAAAAAGGGGAAAAAATAAGCTGAACGTTAAAGGAAAGCAATAATGTAAAAATATTCCAGTTGTTTGCAGTTTAAAGTTGGGCCAGATTTAATCTCCATTTGGGATCTTATTTCACACAGTTAACGGAATTCTGAGCACCAGCTTCTGTAGATACACTGCAAACATATCTGAGACACTGATTATTTAGCAAAACTGCAAAATATATACTAAAAAGAAAACCAAATGGAACACAGCATGGACTGTAGTGAAGTTAGTTTTAGGTTGGATGTTTCCTCTGGATCACAAGGCTTTAATGAAAAGACAATCAATCAATTCCTGTTTGAAAAGGTGATACCTGCATTGGTTTCCATAGCAACCTGTCATGTCATCTTTTTATTGGATTGGATTTGTATCTTATACATCTTATACTTATATTTCGCATTAATATCAAAATTGAAAAAATTCAAAATGGCAGACATTTTGACAGGTCACAGCAGAAACAATAATCAGTTTTCGTTCAGTAACACCTGTGCTTCCTCTGCTAGAACATCTCAAATGGCATATTTCCACTGGCTCTACTCGCTTTGCCTCGCCACGGCACGGTTTAGGTTGCATCTCCACAACAAAAAAAGTACCTACTCAACGTGGGCAGAGTTGTTGGAGATTAACCCACATTTTTAGGATTGTTAAGGCGCTGTTTGGCTTTATTCATGTGTTGGAAGTCTCTTCCTGTGACGGCAGTCTGACCAATCATGGCATAGTACCAAAATATCAGCAGTGCTGCTTAAAGTGTAACAGAGGATTGGGCTGATTCATTAAGGGAAATGAATTGCACTTGGAACAAAAGAAAACTTTTATTATTGCACTTTGCCTCAGGCAGCCTGTACCTCTGACCTGATGTGAGAATTACAGATGATGTGAGGGTAAAATTGACCTTTCCTTTCTCACCAATTGTCTGCTCCATCATAGATGGCTGCTGTGTTCCAATTATCTTGCAAGAAATGACTGAAATCCATAACAGACACTTTACAAAAACACAAAACGCAACATCTTACACTGTATTAAAAGTCAATAAAAGAGGTGTGTTCTGTAAGATCAGATTTTAAAATATAATTGAATTATAATATTCATGTAAATAAAACATAAAAAAGCTCAAATCCCATTAGAAAAAATGCGTTTCCTGGCAGTCATGTGTACACAGTTGTTGTTTTTTCTTACTTATTTATTGTGTTTATATATATATTGATATTTAATGACATTATTCGCACATTCACAGCTATAATATCTACTGTCTGACATTATTAACTGCCCTCTTGTGCACAGCGCATGAACGCCTCTGTCTTGCAGTAGCAGGTGTGACCACCCGGCGTCACCGCCTCACTTGATTGGTGGTTTTGCGGCTGCGCTCTCATGGCAACCGGGAGCTGTGCACAACATTTGACCGAGACGTGGGAGCGGCGTGTTGTGTGTCCCGAGCTTCAGGGAGACAAACAGGCAGCAGGTTCGAATCCTTCTCAACAACTGGCAGGGATTTAAAATACGTGGAGAGAGCGTGGAGCGGCTTCAATGCGGCGCGTTATTGGCGCGGAGTGACAGGTGAGGGAGTCCGCGCGGATCCACGGTAGCGCGTTTGTAGCCTCGAGTGTTGCACAATGGTCCTGCACCATTACATCGAGGTAAAACGAATGACGCTACGAGCGTTTGTGTGTGTGTGTGTGTGTGGTGACGTCATGCCCATGTAAAGGTGAGCAGTTAGTGCTGAGGCCGCAGAGCTGCAGTCACATCGTCCAGGACCAAAACTGGATAATGATGATGATGATTTTAGGAAACAGGGCGGTGTCACCACCGGGCTGATCTGCCTGCACATCACACACCTGGAGCACATCACTGCTCTGTCTGTCTGTCTGTCTATCTATCTATCTGTCTGTCTGTCTGTCACTCACTGCGTTTTATTAACACGGAGTGAGTGCACCATGCATTATGAAGAGCCCTCTATATAACTGCCCATATGTGATGTTTAACCATTTATAGGTAGACTCTAAATAACTGCATCCTCAATATAACAGCAAAACTATGCACTTAATGGCAAAAAAAATGTGTTAAAACAAATATTGTAATAATGTCACTTTAAATATGCTATGGATTCTGCTGCGCCTATAAAATATGCAGAGATGGGAGTAAGTCACACACAAGTCTCAAGTCTTTACCATTAAGTTTTAAGCAAGTCAGAAGTCATTCTTGCAAGAATCAAACAAGTCAAGTCAAGTCCCTGCTTTGAATCAAGCAAGTTACAAGTCAAGTCGAATGAATATAGAATATCAAGATGAATTCCCACATTTAAATATATGCTAAACAAAGACAGTCATTCTGTAACAGAAACACTATTACTCATACAATGGACTGCTTCGTGGTCCCATACAACTGAATTGTTTATATATAAGGATATAATTAATATCAATACAATGAAAATAAATAAAAGAAAAAAAATAAAGACTTAAAATAGCAACTAACTGACTTCCTGTCTTTACCTTCCTTTGTGGGATTTGAAGTCTCCTTCATGTAGTGGTGTTGGTGTTCGGTTGCCAGGTTTGTACGCAAGGCCGTAAAAGCAGGCACTCAATGTTTTCCGTGTTTCAAAAATAAATTGTAATGGTAGCTCCTCAATATTTGACAAAATGTAAATATTCTACAAGACAAGTCATTTCGAGTCATTTTACTGAGGCCAAGTCTTTTACCAACGTTAGTCAAGCAAGTCTCAAAGTCCTCAAATTTGCAACTCCAGTCAAGTCACGTGACTCAAGTCCTCCACCTTTTTGAATTTATAAAAAAAATTTACCCAAACAAACACAGAAAAAAGTGGAGTCCACAAAAGTAGAGTCCACAAATCCCTAACAGACTGAAACACGGCACTCAAAAACCACATTCTCTCTTCTCAAAGCTGGTTTCCTCCTCCTCTCAAAACACTACACTCAGCTGTGATGCACTTATGTCTCACAGAGAATCAAATAAACACTGATGGTGATAAATTCAAAAAAAGAAAAAGTGACAATGTCTGCATGCATACAAGTTTGTGGAAAAGTTGGGTTATTTGTCCTGAAATAGCATTTACAAAACAACTTTTTTTTAACTTGGTATGTAATTTCATGTGTGCATGTACAATGAAAACCACAACAAATACAAAAAAGGCACCCAAAGTATACACACATTAAGTACAAGTCTCTTGCGCCCTCTTTCATACTCTGACACATGATTGAAGGTTTCTTCCAGCACAGGTGCAGCATGTGTGAGACTAATGAGTAACCAGGTTTTTGTCTGTTTGTAAGTAAACAAAGTGTGAAAAATGATATTATTTGTGTTTAGAGAGATATACAAAATTGATTTTGCATCATATTTAAAGTGACACCGATCAGCGTTAAGCAGTTTGGACACATGTTGATACAGTACCTTGAAAAACTGTAATATAAGACTCTTTGCTATATTTTGAATATTTTGTGAGGTTAAACATGCTGTTAGACCGCCATTTTCCCACATGATCAGCTGTTTACGTTAAGCGTTCAAATGGCTGTCTTACAGCATGGTTAACTCCCTGTTTTCCCCATTCACGTCAGAAGAATTTGAAAACCACGTTCCAGTTCCAGTAGTTGATAATCAACATGCATGTCTATCACTTCCTTCTCTCCGTCTTCCCAGACAGATATAAGCTGCCACCACTCACCTGTAACCATGACAGCGGACGAGACGATCAACATCAAGGAGGCGGAGGTGATCAAGCTGATCCTGGATTTCCTCAACTCCAGGAAGCTGCACATCAGCATGCTAGCCTTAGAGAAGGAGGGCGGCGTCATTAATGGACTTTACTCTGATGACATGCTTTTTCTCAGGTACAACACAATAAATCACACGGCAGAAGAGAGACTTTTACATTTGTTTGGAACAAAGCCCAAGTACACGAGAAATGTTGGTCAGGATATGGATTCACTGACTTCTCAGTCTCCCAAGTCACTTTTCCACCATTAGGCTTTCTGCTGTTTCAGTAACTTATATACAGAATGTATATTGTTGTGACTGTGCAGAAGTTTGACTCACTAAAATAGTGCCACCGTGACTAGAACCTTGAACACCGATAACTGACCTTCTGCTGGTTTTAACAGGCAGCTGATTCTGGACGGCCAATGGGATGAAGTGATGCAGTTCATTCAACCTCTGGAAGGAATGGACACATTTGACAAGAAAAGGTGAGACAAATAACAAGGACATCTAAATCTTAATCATCTTTGCACAGGGAGTGTCTTTTTGACTTAATATTGAGACATTTCCTCAATGCTAGACCGGCACGATTTTACCATCTATCTTACAAGCCTTGTTTTGTCCCAGTCAACAAACACTCAACTCAGAAGAGTTTTACTACTCGCCTAAGAAAATAACATGCTTATTAAATTGCCAAACCCATTAAAGTGTATGTTTTAACACAGAAAACGGTGTTTCCAGGTTCCGCTACATCGTTCTGAAGCAGAAGTTTCTGGAAGCTCTCTGTGTAAACAATGCCATGTCTGCAGCCGAGGATCCTCAGAATGTATGTATACTGTACATGACTTTTAAAAACTAAAGTATGCATATCATTTCAGACTAGGCCCTAATCTTGGAAACCTAATACTGAAAAATGCCCCTTAAACAGCATTCTAATACAATATCTCTGCTCCAGTTTTTTTCTGATTAAACTGGAATGAAAACCACAGATGAATATTTGTTTAACTGTCTGTTAACCCTGGTTCAAAACAATCTTTCTTGGTTTGTTTGTTCCAGGACACTTCTTTCCACAAAAACAGACCTCAGTCAGGGGAAAAAAAGACATTAACACAACCATACAATGACAAATCATCTGTACTTTTTTACAGCTAGAGCTCACCATGCAGGAGGCGGTCAAGTGTCTCCACAACCTGGAGGACCTCTGCCCGTCTAAGGATGACTACAGCAAGTTGTGTCTTCTCCTCACCCTGCCTCGCCTCACCCACCACGCGGAGTTCAAAGACTGGAACCCAAGCACCGCGCGTGTCCACTGCTTTGAAGAAGCCTGCATTATGGTTGCCGAGTTCATTCCTGCGGACAGGAAGCTGAGTGAGGCAGGCTTCAGGGCGAGTGGGAATCGCCTCTTCCAACTGCTCATTAAAGGGATCCTTTATGAGTGCTGTGTCGAGTTTTGTCAGGTAATATGACTCTGAAAGCATTTTTCTACATGTTCTCATTTGAAGGTTTATAGAACTAGCAGGTGCCACTGCACCCTGAAATTCACTTATCATTCTAGAAAATTGAAACAGTTTGAGGTGGGAATGAGTTAATATGATATTCAGTATCAGTATTGGTCCAATACTGGTTAAAAAAAACAACCCATATACAATTAAAAAAACACCAAATGTCACACAAAGCCTAGTATGTGTCATGTCTGCACACAGACAAGTCCCAGACTGGAAATCGAACCCAGCACCTTCTTGCTGTGAGGCAACAGTGCTAACCACTGTGCCATTGTCTGTTTTTTCCTAGAGTAAAGCGACTGGAGAGGAAATCACAGAGGGGGAGGTGCTGCTCGGCGTGGATCTGCTCTGTGGGAACGGCTGTGATGAAGTGGATTTGTCGCTGCTCTCCTGGCTGCAGAACCTCACTCCAGGTGCCTTCTCCTGCGCCTTCCAGCAGCAGACCCTCAACATCCACGTGGACCGGCTGGTGAAGCCCAGCAAGGCGGGCCACGCCGACCTCCTGACTCCAATAATCAACCGCCTGTCTCCCTGCCCTGCCTCACCCTTTCGCCACAGGCCTCATTCAGCCGATACCTACATGTCCAGATCTCTCAATCCAGCTCTGGACGGCCTGTCCCACGGTCTGGCCGCACAGGACAAGAGAGGCATGGAGGCCAACGTGAAGTCTACTCTCAGTCGGAGCCTGGTGGAGAATAATGTGCATCAGCAAGACGATTCGCCTGAGAGGTAAGCTGGAGGAAAAGTGGGACATAACAAAACCTTATTTTACAAAGCGATTATTCACCTGTATGACTGTATTGTTATGTTGGCTATTATACCAAGCTTTATTTTTTTCTTTCAACAAGCTGTTTTTCTAAGCCTTATTTGCATCTGCAACCTAATGCAGTAAAGTCAGCGGTAGATCTCATTGTATAGCGTGAGCTGTAGCTCAATTAATCCCTTTAGCCCTAGTTTAACATGAGATGTATTGCCTCAGCCGTCATGTCCCACAGTGCTGCGCAAAGACATACTGTGCTGCAGCTGTAGGTGGATGGATACAGTGTAATCATGAACTACTACACTCCTGTGTACACCACTGGGACTCCTCATTCAAAATCTTACATAGAAGCTTTCTAAAAGGAAAAATATTCAATTGTTTCTTAATCACAACGTAGGTTTCTGTGGACATCTGTAACTCAAATGAAATTTTAACTGGACCTAAATTGTTAATAGAAATATTGTTTTTCATGGATGTCCAAGCTAAAATAGCATTTTTTTTTCCTTTTTAAGATGTATTTATTTTTTAGGAAACCTTTATTTAACTTGGAAAAAAATCAAGTGAAATTATGACTTGGGAGACCTGGCAAAGACGGACTGCAGCACAAATAAAACACTATGATACAAACTGAATTCCTCAAATAAACATTTTGCATAACACGCTCATCCAATCCAATCCAACTTGTATTTGTAAAGCACTTTAAAACAACCCCAGTGGACCAAAGTGCTGTACAAAATAATAAATAAAAGACATAAAAACTCACACAAGGTAATAAAATAGCTAATTTATGTCTACAAAAAAACCCTAACTAAAATTAAATAACATAAAACATGGATAAAAGTAACAGCCATACAATAAAACACAATAAAAACAAATATAATAAATAAAAACAAAATAAAACGGTCAACCCACCTTTTGAGTTTAACTCGCAGTGATGAGTCAGAGCTTTACAGTTTAGTAATGTCTTCCCTCTCTTTCTCATCCGTTTCTCGGCCACTGAAAAAAAGAAAACCATCACATCTATTAACTTCATCAAGAAACCCATAAACCACATAAAGGCCTTGTCTCTTTTATTTTATCTCTTGCAAGCAGGGAATTAGCAGCTACACTATTAAAAAGCTGGTGTGAGAATTTATTATTCAGAACTAGTTTCCAGACTCTCTCTGGCTCCACCTGCAGGACCCAATGAATAAACTCACAGTAAACCCATGCTTTTGTTTTACAGTTTCCTTCTCTTTAAATCCATTGCATTCATATAAATGGTTGTGAATTGACACAGGAAGCAGCCACAAAGACTGGATGGTCCCAACATCACACGCACACCCCTGACTCCTGGAAAAGATGGTGGGCCGCCCTGCAGCACAGAAACAAACGAGGTAAGAAAAAGGTTTGGAACAGTGGTTTACATAGACTTTTCATATATGGAGTGAATCAAACTCACCGTTTTGAGTTTGTTTTTCCTCCATAGTCTTCAATTTAGGAGAATTGAAATGCATATACCCCTGAGCCCTCTTCAACCACATTTCATATATCCTTCCCCAGTTGTCTATCACACCTGTCAAGTGGACACTGGGGTACTTCTGATGACCCTGTCCCAATAGTGGAGGTCATGGACAGAGAAGGCTCATAATATGATTTGATTTGGTGCTACCTCCATGATTGCTCATCTTTATGCAGCCCAGGTCCTATCGAGAGGAGAATTCACTTGAGAATGGATTACTGTGCGTGTGTGTGTTCTTGATTTTGTTGCCTCTTTATGACATTTTGTAACATAAACATTGACCTTGTCAGGATCAATAGTCCTCAAAAGAACAAAACCTGATCCTAATGAGACAGAACCTCATTTCTAAGGAACCGGTTAAGTTCAGGGCTAAGATTTGAGTTGGGGTTAGGTTAAAGTTAGGAAAAATTGTATTTGTGGCTTTGAGAGGACGAAAAATCCTATAAACCATAAAATAAATGACTTTTTCAGGGTTAAGACCTGGTTTTAGGGTCAGGGTTAGAATTGGGTTTAGGCTAGAGTTAGGCATTTAGTTGTGATGGTTAAGGTAAGGGGGTAGGGAATGCATCATGTCTATGAGGGTCCTCACTATGAATGAAAACCTGTGCGTGCGTGCGACTAACAGCAGTGACTCCTGGGAGAGAGTTTGTCTGTTATAATATGTGTATGAATGTAGCATTGAGTACTGCCAAGCTTTAAAGCAGAGAATACTGAGAGGTCAAATAAATCCTGTAAATACTGTCAAATTCTTGCTCTACATAATATTGTTTTTACGTCAGTGTCTCTTTGCCTCTTGTTTGTTTGTTGTCTTTATGTGTATTTGTACAGCCTGGTGACTCCACTGAGCACATACAGGAGTTTTACAGGCAGCGCCTCCGTGTGCAGCAACATCTGGAACAGAAGCAGCAGCAGAGGCAGCTTTACCAGCAGATGCTGCTGGAGGGAGGAGTGAAGCCACAAGATGGAGCCAAACACAACCTCACAGAGACCTTTCTCAGCAGGTGAGGAAGCCAGAGTGAAGATTTCAGTGATTAAGTGGATATAATTTAACCTCAGGGCCCCCTTTTTTTTGGTCTAGGTCCATTCAGAAGTTGGAGGAGATGAATGTGGGTATTGACCACAGAGGAGACGAGGTGATGACACATCTGGGCCAGCAGTGTAACGGACTGGCAGGAAACGACAGTGTCTCTAGTCCTCAGACGACCAACACTGGCCATACTCCAGACACCGGGCTGCAGAGGGACAAGCATGGTGGTGTGAGCAGCAGCACTCCATTAAGGACCGGCAGCCACGACTTGCCTTCCCTCAGCGAGTCTCCAGTTCCTGTCAGTCACAGGTAACAAGTCTGTTTATCAGCTACTATTATTATTATTGTTCGATTATTATTATTATTATTATTATTATTATTATTAATAAAGGCCAGTATAATTAGGACTAGTCATGCTTACAGAGGTACAGAGGACACTTGGTAAAGTAGCAGGATTGGAACCCGGGGTGATATTCTGCTGCTGTAGCTTATCTGCTTCAAGACTCCACATGTTGTGTGTTTCCTTTCATTTCAAATCAGTCTGGCCTTTCTCAAATGACCTCTGGCAGCGACATGGCATTTTCACCCAGAGAACTGCTGCTGACTGGATTTTTTCTGTTTATCTGACCATTCTCTTTAAACCCTAGAGATGGTTGTGTGTGAAAATGCTGGTCGATCAGCAGTTTCTGAACCACTTAGACCAGCATGCCTGGCACCAAAGTCAATAAAATGAAATGTTCTCTTCATTCTGATGCCTGGTTTGAATTTCAGCAGTGTTGCATTAACCACACCTACATGCCTCCATGCCTTCATGCATTGACTTGCTGCCCTGTAATTGGCTGATTATATATTTGCATTAACAAAGTTGCAGTTGTGCCAGTGTACCTAATACAGTGGCAATGAGTGTATAAAGGTTTCTCTATTGACATAAAATAGGCATTTTACTCTGAACCATCTCTGATTGAAATGCCATGTGCCACGTTGTCAGATGTTGGTTAATTAATTCATCTCTTCATGTTCGTGTGGGCGTGTGCTGTGAACATCAGTGCCGAGAGGATCAGAGCATCGTGTCCCACGCCGCAAGACGATTCAGGCTGCACTACGACACGCAGCCCACAAGAGGTACAACAAACCATCGACTAAACACCCTAGTTAAGATGTCAGTCTGTGTCTGTTTTACTTTTTAATGTTTCTATACTGCTTAACGTTCCACGTGACGACTAGTGTAGTAAATCCTAGAATATTTTACTACATGAACATGAGTGAAGATGACGTGGCGAATGTTGTCTGATCTTCACCCATATAGCTGGGGAAATCCAAAACACAGTATTTTAAAGTGAGCCAGCTCGAGGACACACAGGCAGTGCGTGCAGTGGCCTTCCACCCTTCAGGAGCTCTCTATGCTGTCGGCTCCAATTCAAAAACCCTGAGAGTCTGCGCCTACCCAGAGACCCTGCCTACCAGGTATAGTACGTGCAACACATTCTGTACGTATAGAAAAATGACGTACTCTACATAGAGTTTCAAAGCAAAGCACAATTGTTACTCATTTACTGGTATTAGAGTGGTATTCCTCACCTTGCAGACCTCGAAAATTAAGTTTTAGGGTTTAAATTTGTACTGGAATCACAGATAATGATGTCGACACAAGTATTAAGAGAATATAAGCTAGGGATGGGACGATACCACATTTCTGCGTCTGATACCGATATCACAAACTCAGGAATCTACCGATCCTGATATCATTCCGAAACAGTAATTTTAGACCTATAACTAACTATAAAGCTGTTAACAACACATTTGTGCGGAGTCATTTCGAAGATATAATATACAACTGTGTAACAAATATTGTTCTCCCAATACGAAGAAATACACAGCCCAAACATGACTCAGCTAAAATGCTTTTGCTGATTCCCATCCCTGATATAAGCTTTTTGTAATTTCTTTTGATCCTCACCAGGTTTGTGTAATGCCAGTTATATTTATATTAATTTTTCATAAGTGCAGTAAAACATTAAAACCTAAATCAAATCAATATTTGGTGTGACCACACTTTGGATTTAAAACACCACTTCTCAGTGTGACCAAACAATGTTGACTATCGAGTAAGAAAAAAGTGTTCAGTCTCCAATTTCCTTCACAAACATGAAAGACTTTCCTTCCCTCAGTCATAAATCCATTTGTATTTGTATTTTCTTCCTTCCTCTAGTAGCTCCGGTACAGTTAAGCAGCCAGTTGTGCGCTTCCGGCGAAACAAACACCACAAGGGCTCAATCTACTGTGTAGCCTGGAGCCACTGTGGACAACTGCTGGCCACTGGCTCCAATGATAAATATGTCAAAGTCCTGCCTTTCAATGCAGACAGCTGCAATGCCACAGGTAACATTTTAACGCGTTTGAGTTGTGCTCCTTAAAAAACACACAAGTTAAAGCAGAATAATTTATGAAAGACTTTCATCTCTCTAAATGTTGAATTTGGTTCTAATTTCTGTGTTTCTGTGATTGTGATTCAGGCCCAGACCTGGAGTTCAGCATGCACGATGGCACCATCAGAGACCTGGCCTTCTTGGAGGGTCCCGAGAGTGGAGGATCCATTCTGATCAGCGCTGGTGCGGGAGACTGCAACATCTACACAACCGACTGTCAGAGAGGACAAGGCCTTCACGCACTGAGCGGACACACTGGTATGTAGAAGAAACAGACCTGAGGGAACACAGTCATCAGTTTACAATATGTACACAGCTGTAAACCCCGTCCGAGTTTAATCTTCCAGCATAAAAGTGTTATGCAAACGGGGTATTTAAAATGTAAAGATATGCCATGTATGCAAAACGTACTCATATTTGTTGGAACAGGCCACGTTCTGACTCTGTACACATGGGGAGGGTGGATGATCGCCTCCGGCTCGCAGGACAAGACGGTTCGTTTCTGGGACCTTCGGGTGCCCAGCTGTGTGCGGGTGGTAGGCACAACTCTGCACGGCTCAGGTGAGTCATGTCATGGCTCTCATCGCGTACCGCTACAACTTCACTGTATATTATTTATAGTATTTTCCTGTAGATTTCTCCTCAGCTGGAGATGTTTGGGTCAGAGGGGCTAGACCCTCGCACAGTTACTTGCTGTGAATTATTTAGAGCTTTTTCCTGGTCGGGAGAAGCTCTGAAAGCAACTTGACATTTACATTCTCAAATACAGCTCCTTTGAACATTTTCAGACAAATAGTTCTGAAGAAGAAAAATCACCTTTTCCTTATTAATCATAGTAGAAATGTCTTCTTTCTATAAATATTTTTTGAATACATAATACACATTTTGGTGGACAGTAGTAAGAAAAATGCAGTCTTCTTTCCCCATTCAGAAATATTCAGATAAGAAGAAAGTAAAACCGTTTTAAAGGTCCACTGCATAACATGTAGGTGGGCTTTATTGGCAGAAAATGTATATAATGTATTATTGCTTTAAAATTAGGCAAGAGCTTTGCTTGACAGAGGTAGCAATTTTGAGATGACTTGCTTCAGCCTGAATCAACATGCATGTTGCATTTTGAAGCAGAAGCTTCTATGCAAATGAAGATGCATAAACAAAAAAAAGAGGGAGGAGAAGGATGGTGTATACAGTCTTTCTGGTATACGAAGGCCTCTGTTGTTAGTTCCCTGATATGCTTGGGAAAGAGAGAGGTAAACGGAGGAATCCTTTACAGTCTGCAGTCTCACCACTAGATGTCAGTAATTCTTATTATACAGTGGACCTTTAAAAAAGGATTTTTAATGTATCCGGATCGATGTTTAATGATCTGCACCTACATTTTTGTTTGTTCGATTGTTTTGTTTGTATTTAAATCTACACGTGGCTCTTCACTGAGGCAAACTAGACGTCCCAAGTGGCACCAAATCACAGCAAAGGTGTCCCGTGTTTTCACACCGTCTCACGCAGGCAGTGCAGTTGCTTCAGTAGCAGTGGATCCCAGTGGCCGCCTGCTTGCCACCGGTCAGGAGGACAGTACCTGTTTGTTGTACGACATAAGAGGAGGACGCATAGTGCAGACGTACCGTCCCCACAGCAGCGACATACGCTCCGTGCGATTCTCGCCAGGAGCCCATCATCTTCTGACCGGCTCGTATGACAACAAAATAATCATCAGTGACCTGCAAGGTAGCAGCAACTGCAACACACACAAACAGAGCACAATAATGATTGAATTTAATTTCTACACTTACAGTTCAGTAGGGTTGGATATTGTTTAAAACATTTTGACATGTTATCAGTATCGATATCTGGACTTCAATTCCAATTGCTGAGCGTTATTTTTTATTTAATTAATTGAAATATTACACGACACATAATTCTTTAGTTTTAGCTGGCAGTCAAACACAGAGCAACTTTCTGCTCTCATATTTATTTTCTGTGTTATAGATGTACTTTCATTCATCAAACAATGATGAATGACAAGGTACCCAAATTGATATCTTTCAATATGAGGCGATACAGGGGAAATACGATATTCAGTCAATACCTCAGAAGTATTGACTACCCAGTGTTGCCAGTGGGTATTGATTGCACTGTACGCTGTCCCCTTGTTACTTATTTTTCCTTTCTCTGACCCCAGGTGATCTAACAAAGCCCCTCCCTCAGACAGTGGCAGGGGAACACTGGGACAAGGTGATCCAGTGCAGGTGGCACCCCCATGATGGGACCTTCCTTTCCTCATCTGCAGATAAAACTGTCGTCCTCTGGGCTACAGGTTCCTAAAAGTCCAGGAGAGAAACACTGGTTAGAAGCAGCAGCAGCAGCAAGCACAACAGTGTTCACAAACAACCCAGTGTGGGATCACTTACCGTTGTGAGGTGTGTTTGTGTGTGTTCAATCAGTTTATTCATATATATATTAGGATCTATGTATGTGGCTCAGTTTAAAGGTGTGTGTAAGGTGTGCATACTGTATATATGTATGTGTGTACATGTGTGTGTGTCTGTGTGAACATTACCAGAAGCATGAGCCATGACATTAAGTCACTTCACAAACATTAGTCTGTACTTTCCACTGAAGTACTAAAATATTAACTGCGTACGTGTATAGAATGCTGGATGACATGTTTGTTTACACCACCGTGGTGGGAGGCAAAGCTTCTGCTCAAATAAACGGCGCCAGTGTCAAGCCATCAGAGTTCACTGTGCACTTTAAATCCACATAGATAGAGCAATATATCGTTGAACTTGACAAACTGAATATATGCAATGCTTACAATATCCCTTGGAGCTCTTCACGAGTATGGAAACAATCAGAGAGGACATTACAAACCTGCAGTATTCTGATATATTTGATAAATTCCTTCACCAAAACCATGTAAAAGAACCAAAAATTGGGTTAAAAGTTGGATAACATTGGATTCCGTTCCTGATGCAATGATATGATCACTACACACATGGAATCTGTTGCCTGCAGGTTCTCATCACTCATCACTCTTCTCTGCTTGCTTAGAGTGTGTTTTATGGTGTTGACGTGTTGGATGATGGGACTGTGTGACGTCAGCTACAGGAGCTCTATACACAAACGTGTGTGTGTGTGTGTGTGTGTGTGTTTAATACCTTCCTGCTTTTAGCTTTGTAAGTAGTACATAAAGATGAAATGGCAAAGATGTATTTAGGATTTAGAGACGACTGAAAATGCCTGTATTCAAAAGGGCATGAGTACATTCACTGTAAGCACACTTTCAATTAAGTTAGTCTATTTTCAAAAAATGTCAACTCTCTCTCTCTCTCATGTAATTCAGTCATTGTCACAGCTCACCTCAGAGGTAACAGTGACCTGGACTGACACAAGCCACTTCGGTTATGCACATCATAATGTGCCTTTTTTTGTAACATTTATAGACAGAGCTTGAATTGTTCATTTATTTGCTGCTTTATCTTAATCACATGCCTTTAATGTATACATTTTTGCAATGGCACTGTCTTGCAGGAAATGATCAGCCACTAGGCACCTGTTTAAAAGTGTTTTCCCTCCATTTTTTTATTGTAAAATTTGGAGGATGCTTTATACAAAGGTTGAAAATATAGCATGTTCAGGTTTGACATTTCTGTAGTGAACAAAAGAATATTATAAGTGTCGCAACCACAGCCAATACAAAATAAAAAGTATAAATGGTTAAAGTTGCTATAGACAGTGGTTATGATGCACTTTAAATGTAGAAATGCTGCTAGACTAGACTGCACAGAGTGAAAAGACAAATCCAGTCCCATCACAGACTTTAACCCATCACCTACTCAGAAACCTCATGCATGTGAGAGGAGATGGGATGGTCACAAGTCTTTAAGTCACAAACGTGAATGTGTAATGATTGCATAGTGGTCACTGAATTTCACACTGTTAAAAATAATAAAATATGTTCTTGCTTTTTAATAAAATAAAGGTATTTTGAAGTTAGACTTTGCATCCATGTCTCTGTCATTTAGAGTTGTTTTGCCAGGTAGAAATGGTTGCATTTGGCTTTTATATAAAAGTATGTTATACCGCTTGGTGCACAGAGGTGGGATGCATAATGCTTGCTTTCTGCTGACTTAATTAAGCTGTTTTTGAAAAAGCTACTGAAGAAAGAAAAAGAATAAGAAAGCACCAGGCGAGAGAGAAGATGACCCAAGAGTTTAGAGAGATCGAGAGATGATGGCAGTTGGGGTTGGGTAGGTTAGGGTGTGGGGTGGCCCACAGAAGCAAAGGATTTACCATCTCTCACATGATGCCCTCGATCATTCGCTCTTTTGTGAAGTGCACAATGAGAGCGAGGGGTTCGGGGCTTAAAAAGGATGTGCACATTGTTAACAGCCAGCTACACTGGAGAGACACCAGCCAACCCAGAGGTATCAGGAAAATGAGACACAGGACCTGTATTTACTGCACTGCCAGGATAATACTTTTTTTTCTTAAAAATCAACTGTTTTTTGGGACAAGTACTACTGAGGCAAAGTGGAGATATGTCTGTTGTTTTGCTGGGGAAATTATCCACGCAGCTAATAAACCAGACCTGAGACTTAGATGTTCATGTTGCTAGACAAAATATCAGCAATGTTGTCATGACAATGTCGGTCTAAGTTGAATGCGCTTATATAATATGGGGGTTATGATGATCTGCAGGGAGAAAAACAGGAGTAGAAATGAATGTATGACTTCACTTTGGCTTGCTGGCTGGTTGACAGAGTGACAGTGCTGACTGTTCAGTTGTTCAGAAGTAGAAGATTAGTTTGTGGTTCACGCAGGGGAATTAGTGGTGAACAATGGCACTGAACTGCCAGTTAGGCAAGCCATTGTCACACAGGCAAATAAAAAGCAATTCTTTTTTTGTGTATAAGAATAAAAAGTCTTTAAAACAGGTTGGGGATTTAGAGTTGAAAATGTACACTGCTAACTTCATTCAGTAAATTGTAGTAAACTGTTCAGAGCAACTGTGTCAGTGAATTGTGTACGTTTTCTCTCTCTGTCTTCTTTTCTCTGAACTGTTTCTGGACATTCAGGAGGACATCGTTTCCCCTGGCTTCTCCACCATGCTGTATACTTTAGCAGGAGGAGGCACACTCTGCGGTGTCGCCACCCTTGTACTTCTCATTGTTTCTACGGCAACAGATTTTTGGATGCAGTATCGTTACTCTGGGAGCTCAGCCAATCAGGGGCTTTGGAGATTCTGCATTAACCACAAATGCCATGCCCACACCGTAACTGTAGGTGAGTGTTCCAGAGGCAGGGAAAAGCTGCCAAGTGACCAACACAGTGTTATTCTATGAATCATAACAGCACAATCATTTATAGTTATAAAATGTAGAATCCTTGCCTCTCTATGTGCAGCTTTCTGGGATGCCACACGGGCCTTCATGTTGCTGTCAGTGCTGAGCTGTTTGGCAGGTGTTGTGCTGGGCCTCAGCATCTTCACCAACGGCACCAAGAGCAGGAGGGTGCGCACAGGCGGCATCGCCCTGGTGCTGTCAGGTAACGCACAGAATGTCAGGGCAACCTGGTGGTTTGACTCTGTAGTAAACCCATCAGGTATTAACATAAAGTCAGTTCTAATAGTATTTGCAATTTGCTCTATAGATTTCAAATTTAGATTTTAATTATTTAGTGTTGACCTCAGAGCTTCTTTTTTCTATCCTCACTCAGTGGAGATTTTACCATGTTAATATCTGTTCTCAGGTTTTCTTGCTCTGCTAGCTTTGGCAATTTACACCGGCGTAACTGTCACTTTCTTTGGCAAACGCTTCATGGACTGGCGCTTTTCCTGGTCCTACATCATTGGTTGGGTGGCCATCATACTGGCTTTTACAGCAGGTATTTATTGTAAACTCCAGCATCATGTGACTACACACTGGCAACTTTATGAAACTAAAAATCTTGCTCCATTTTCTTTCAGGTGTGTTACAGCTGTGTGCTTACCAAAGAAGCACTGCAGAACCTGCTCCTGCAAATAATGCTGACATCTGAACAGAATGAACACACGTATTACCTGTTGCCAGGGACATTGTAGTTGGTGTTAAGCACCGAGAATGAAATAAAGTGAAATCATAAACTTCTGTGTGGTTTCAATGCAAAACAGACTGACTGATTCACTAGTATTCCTTAAATAACGTTTAGAAAGCACCTTTAATGCATTTGGTTAATGGCAGATCAGATCAGGTAACTCCATATATCAGCCAAGGTGGAGATTCTCAAGGCTAGTTTACACTCTAGTTTATCACTAGAATTCATTCATTCATCTTCTACTGCTTTATCCTTCACACGAGGGTCACGAGGGGGTACACCCTGAAGTTTGCCAGTCCATCACAGGAACAAACCACATAGTAGGTGTGAGAGTGGATGGTTTTTTTGTCTGTCAATTTAGAGTGTCCACTTTGCCTTATCCCCAAATCTGCACGTTTTTGGACTGTGGGAGGAAAACCAGAGAGAAAAACCCACACACACGGGGGAACATACCAACTCCGTGCAGAAAGGCCCTTGTTCCTACGCACAAAGGCTAGAGTGCTAACCACTACACCAACCAAATGGCCCACCACTAGACATTACAACCCTAAAACCTAATCATTTGTTATGCCACTGGTGGCCATAGAGCTCTGCTAGGTGACGTCAAACAACCAAGGTAATACCTCTGACACGCCCTCTGGCAGGAAGTGGTTCATATGGCAAGCAGTTTTAACATTTAATCAGTAGACATTGTCGATTATCACTAGTAAGTTGAAGTTCATGACTAATTCAAGTTAAAAATATATTTAATCATCCTCAATTGAAAATATCCACATTGTCCTTTTTTAGATACCTAGAATTAAGTTTTCATAAATTCATTTGTAGATATCTCGAAAAACTGTAGTTTTGACAAGTAAGGATGACGTCACAGTCAGGCACAGGCAGACTGTCAGAAAACGTGTCACTTCGCAGTATGTTTTCACCATAAAAGTGAACATTGTCGATCGTTATTGTGCCCTAGGATGCCAGAACAGTCTGAGACAGGCTAACAGGCTATCGGGGGGACATTTCAACCGGATCCCCACAGACCAGGTAGAGGTGAATCACTGATATGAAACGTACTTTCAGCAAAATGGAGCGATAGAAACAAACACAAGCAAATCATGTTGCAGTAAATAATGGACTCACCGTAACTGACACACACGTCTGCACAGCAACATTAACACAGCAACTATTTACATTACACTGCCCGTTGCTAATGCTAATGTTATGCTAACGTCACACTTACCCTTCCAGTGACAGCAACGCTATCTTTAACCGGTAGACTCCAGAGTTGAAGGTTTGTCACAAAACCAGATTATGTACATTTGTACCCCCTCATGTAAACTTTCAGTGACTCTCTGGACTAAGATTGAGTGAAATTAATCGGGAAGTTCTGGCCTTGTCTAAACTCATAAAAAGGTACGCCGGGGGCATTATAAGGGTGAGATATATTCAGTCTGTCAAGTTTTGCGATACACCAATCGATATCCGTAGATTTAAAGTGCGCAGTGAACTCTTAAACAAATTTAATCCAGCAACGGTCCCGTTCATTTTAGCCGCGTTTGAGGCTGCCAACATGGCGGCCCATAGAAACCGAATCACGTGACATCCGCTATACGGGAAAAAAATATTAAATGCAATTGTAAGTGTTCTACATTAGCTTACACTGATTTTTCTTTAACAAAAAACTAATATTCCTCCGAAATGTTACTTGATAAGTGCTTGAATGTGGCAGCTGTGATGACTAATGTCCACTCCAAATCACGTGAAGTCTTCACTGTTTATGTCCACTAGATGGCGGCCTTTAGTCTCGTGTGGGAGGCACAACTGCCGCTTTATCAACCACTGCTGGTTGATGAAATACTCAGTTCAGAGCACAAAATCTTTCCCGATGAAATATAGAGACTCACTGTGAGTTTATTCTTTGGACTGGATTATTACTACAACTGGATTACTATTATTTACAGAAGAGCAAGTGCAACAAAACCTTCAACTGTGTTATACAGTCAGTGCTCCCCTAAATCCAAGATTTTTTTTTAGGAATTGAACACAAGGATTCAGAATATTATTTTCTTTGCAACATTTGATTTATTTTGAACAATAGCAAAGCCATCTCACAGAGATTACTTTGAATTACACAGAATGCAAATAAATATATGTAGGACCATAGTAGAATTAAAGACATTAACAACCGATTCAAATTATGTACAACACTCTGAATAGTGCAAAACCACACATATACTGCCCTCAATGAAATTCTTGCATCAAGTACATTAGAGAACAGTGATTGTGTACTGCCCCCTGGTGGGGGAATATAAAAACTGATGGTACTGTATATGGCATGTTGACAAAAACCATGGCAAATCATTGTGAATGTGACAGGGCGAGGCAGAATTACAGCCCCCTGCTACACCTCATCAAGAAGAGCTTTGACAACAAGGGTGATGGAAAGATCACTGAGATGTGGTGTGGATTTAAATTTTCTTTAGGTCAGTTGAAAACAGTCATAAGAGAGAGGGAAAAGAAAACGAAAACATCCAAAGACAAAGTCGTATCAATTAGTAAATTCAAGCAAATCTCAATGAAATAAAGTATTTTTGAGAAACCACCAAAGCGAACAAAATGTGAACCACATCATGATCACGAAATGGCAACGGTAAAGATGACAACCTAAAACCACATAGCAGGTAGGTAGTGCCCACCACCCCTGAGTGAAAACTATTTTTTAAAAAAGGTCTTAGCACCATCAGATACCACAGAACGCCAGCTTTGCCAGTTCTTCCCAATCCAGAAAGCATGGATTGTGACAGGCACGAAACATTCTTTAAAGTGCGCTCGCTCGCTTGAGCTATTCCTTTCACTCACATTTTGTTTTCCAACACAAAATCTTCCCCAAAAACATTAAGTTTCATTTAAAAACGACACACAAAGTTTTAGTTACATTTTACCATGCATTAACAATTGTTGCATATTGAAATCTATTTTAGGGACCACTGATGAAAACCTGGACCTTACAAAGTGTGGTTGTAAATTCTCCTCGGAGGGTGGCACGAGCGAGAATGCATATACACTTTCAGTCAAGTGTCCGCATTGCAGACACGTTCTTGAACATTCGAAATAAATTATTGGTGCTACTTTAAATAACCTGAAAGTTCTTGAAATGCCACTTGGACGTCAAGAGGCCTATCCAAAAAAAGGAGGTTTGTACTTCAACACAACATTGTCACTTTTTTTTTCTTGTAGACAGTACATAAACATCTGAACCCGACACAATTTAAGTCTACGTGTGACGAAAAAAGTCATCGGAAAGCCGGACACAAAAACATATTGTTGCATCTGAGATGACTTCCTCGTTTCCTATTGTACTAAGTATTTGTGCATTGGTGACGCAAAGAATTACCTCTCAGCATTGATCATTAAATACATTTAAATCATGTCAAAGACGAGGAAAGCAATACTGCAATAACAGGTGATTGGAGAAAGAGAGAAAGAATATGACCATCAGGAGTGTATCAAGCCTCCATGAGCTGATCTGAATTAGAGATTTCAACCATCATCATTTCAACCCACAGCTGATTAGGACAATAAGAGCCAGTCGAAGAGAAGTACTCAAATGTTATAAAATTCAAAAAAGAGAGACAGGTTTGCTATGCTGCCGATCGATGGAAAGGTAAACAAGAGACAGAAAGTCTAGTTATTTCCGTGCACTCATGCAATAGATGTGCACCGTGTGCATCTTTGGCTATGCTGTCTCCTTTGTCGAGGTGCAAAAACAAGCACGACAACGCGCTAATGCTGACTGGTAGAAGCCCTGTTCAGACTGAAAGCTCAGGTAGATGAGGAAGGATGAAAGACAGTGGGTAACATAAGGAAAGTGCCCCCGGGTAGTATGGCACCTCATTAAATAAGAACCATTTGGCTTTGGTTTGAAAAGACAAGACACTCTGCAACCAGGCAGTGTGTGCATGCGTTTTTGGCTCCGGTCCGTGTGACTAAGTTGTGGCGTGTCCTTTTGTTCACTGCACCGGAGCAAGGCTAGCCCTTCAAGTTTAACAAGTTGTCTTTGAAATTGGACAGGATGGCCTCTCTTCCTCAAGCCATGGACACAGTCTGAGTGGATTTAACTTCTCCCGCTGGGGTCTGCTGAGAAGAGGCCAAAAATAGTCCTCCAGTCATAAGTCAACCGATCTCTCCTTCAGTCAGTGAGTGTTATGTGTCTTGGTGGTACCTGTGAAAAGACCAGAGAGACATAGGTGTGTAATTGAGTTTATCATCGTTTCTTGCCATCACAACAAACTATACACAGGTATTAAGTTATTTCACAACAGCGCTACACCTTTTTCAGGAATTATTTTCTCTTTTTGTTTCCTTGAAAGACAACAAAGCCAATTATGTAAGTTGACAAGAGCCAAATTCTTCACACACACTTAACAATGCAACGGCACAGGGTTTGTTTTTTACAGCTTTAATAAGAAAATTTAAACATCTAACTAGACTTTTCAAGTGCAGCTTGTTCCTTGTGTGCAATAGTGATGGCTTTTAAAATAGGACTACGAGGAAAACATCTTATCAGGTGACAGGATGGCTGAATGCATTCTTGAGATTAGCAGGAAACCGTTGTGTGAAAATGGTGGCACGAATAACGTAATAAAGTATCTTTAATAGAATCTTGTCGCCATGAAGGAGCAACAATGTTCTGAGTAAATACTGAATGAACTACAACTTCTTCACGTTGCCTTAATAGAGATATTTTATCCAAGTCTATGTTCAGGGGAAATAAACGGCACAAGGATTTTGAGAATGAAGTCAAGAGATAAGGAGTCCTTACCCGCTCTGTAAAGTGAACTCAGGCAGTGCTCCGAGGGACGTCAGCTGTTCCTCCAAAGCCACAATACGCAAACCAATGTAGCCTGAAGACAGCAGCAGCAGCACAACCCTGTGATTTAAAATAAATAAATAAATAAATAAATCACACACACAATGTCACATTATTTGCCTTTTTCATGCACGGACAATTGTTACCTGTATTTTCAAGGCCATTTTAGGCACGTCTCCCTTGATCAATAAACTACATTACAGCTGTGCCCTCTTACCAACATGCTAATTTAGCACTGGATGCTTTTCATTGCTACTTTACACTTAGTAATGGGTACTGAAAATACTGTACTATCATTTAGTGCTGGCATTAACAGTGCATAAATTCTGGAGGACAGTGGGTGGGGCTAGCCTCACACACGATTGCAGTGGAGAAAGTTATATGTTCAAAAGTCAGGTTACGCATCACCAGAACTGCTGCTGATAAGGAATGACTTGGCTTTTGCTTGTGTTGGCTCGTGGTCAGAAAGCACGGGGCAAATATTTCCTCCAAGACAAAAGTTGTAGTTGCTTTGAGCGGACACTCTCACTTTTACGAGTGGGAGGAAGAGCATACAGATACTCAGCTTGATCAAGAGGAGTGTAGACGTTTATTTCTTCCAACAACCATAGAATATTTCAAATTAGTGCCGTGTTTGTTTGATCGTTCATAACACACGCACACACGCTGCTCCCTCTCTTGCTCGAGACCTTTACACCTGGCATTAAAATGCGTTTTCTATGATTGCATTGCAAATGAATAGTGCCTGACCACAAAAGAACAGAGAAGAGGAAGGAGGTACTACTCACAAAATCAAGTAAATGAAAAGTAGCATGTTGAGCGTGCTGGCCTCGCTCTGAACCAGCAGGGACTTGGCCTTTTCTGTCACATTCCAAACCCACGATCCACCTTTAACAGGAACAAGAAATGTAAATACAACATGAATACCTAGGCTCCAAGTCCCACAGTGTTTTCACTGAACTACAGTATTGTGATGCTGTGCAGAGGAAGCTGTGCCAAACAGACATTATCTCAACAATACGAAATAAGAAAACAGATGTTCCCACTAAAAAAATTAAACATTTCTTTATTTTAGAATCTGTTTTTTGGTGTCGATTTAAACATGAATAATTGCCCCTCTAAGCCAGTAAATATTTAGGACTGGCAACTGTGTGCGTGCATCAGTGCATTACCTGACTCGGACAGCTCCTCTGACGATGAGCTGTCACTCTGCTGTATGAGCAAGGCCTTCACTCTGGAGCCGTTTCCATTAGGCACCGTCTCTGCAGAAAAAGAGAAATCAGCATCGGACAATGGATTTTAGAAAACATGACAAAAAGAAACATGGAGATCACAGCACCAAAACAGCACTCCATACATCTATGTTTCAACTTTTCTTATTTGCTGTTTTAACAGAGTCCCCCAGTGTAAAGGATTTGTAAATTGGTGTTGAGCTCTAACCTCTGCAGAGAACTGGTCTGAGCAGAGGCTGGTCCATCATAGACTGAGACTCCGAGCCATCGACTTGGTCATAGCTGTCGTCCAGACTGGACAGGCTGGAGTTCTGTTGACAGACAGAGAATTTTTGTAATATCAACGTCAAAGACACCTTTTTTCTCCAGGCTCAAATATCAATTCCCCTTATTACTAAATAATTCTAAGACATAGAAATTGTCTTACCACAAGTTTGCTCTTATCAAAGCTGGCCTCAGTTGAGGAGATGACAGGGCTACTGTTTGTGCTACCATCCTGTAAAAGAGAATCACGCAAATGTCATGTCCACTTAAGTTTTACCACATTTGTTAATCAATCCAAGAACATTTGAGGACAATGTATGCACCGTGTGAACAGAGCAACTCACCTCTAGCTGAGGACAGACTGAGCGCAGCACCTGATAACATGATTCTCTGTTCCGCAGGGCCACAAACAGGTACTGAACAAGGGTTAAAACATAGTGAATATTAAATGTTGGCTCTTTAGGCACACTTAAAGTCAAGGTGAACATATCTGTTGACTACTAAGACAATAGCCTTATCAAGTGCTCATTAATGGCTGTGTGAGATGGGGGGTGGGGAACCTACTTTTTCACCACGCGTGGTGCGAATCGACAAGGCGTTGGGCACAAGCAAAGCCGTGTTCTGCTTCTTCACTCTAAGAACGCAGGAGACTGCAATCACTACCTGTAAGAGGACACAGACAAACACAGGAAAGGTCAGCAAGAGAGACTCAGGAGAAATTAGGACAACCAATGAGCAGTTGCCCTGCCTCCTGCATACCCCAGCTCCTCGTCTGGATCCTCCAGAGATTCTCCTGCTGTTGTGAACACAATTTCATCCAGATAATCTCCTTTTAGCGTTCAATAGATGTGAATAACACACTCTGCAGAGCATCCTGACCGAGTTATCCAGAGTCCATTGCTTTAGAATCCAATCAAATCAAACATTAGGCCAAAAGGAATGAATGGGCATTTACCTTTGTATCCTTGAGCAAAACTGAGGAGTGGAAACAGGCATGGGTGTCTGTGATGTACAGCCGACCATGGTAGGGCACTTCCTTCTGCAGAGCACAGATGTATGCTAGGAGAGAAGGGGAGCAGCAACACGTTTTGTAAGGGCCACTCGTTCATTAAGCCAATCAATCACAACAATATTCATTTACCTACCATGTATTAAGTCTTCATTCTCTGGAATGTTTGGAAACAACTTGTGGAATGTCTTGTTGTGCTTTGTGAAACTCTAAAATAAAATGGAAAACAAGAAAGAAAGGTGAATTTAGCAAAATAATGAAATTTAAAGCAAAAATTAGGTATTTGAAAAAAAAGAAAAAAAAAGAGCACACACTACAGGGCTTTACTGGTTCAAGAGTCGCTCTCAGTAAATGCACTTGTCAGCTAATACAAAACATTTAAACATCAATACATTTAAGAGAACCAGGTAGCTCTGCATTTCATTTCCTCGAACATCTTCTATATGAAAGAACTGTGCGGACTTACACTTCGTGTACTTGTGGTTTCCGTTTTCTCAAAGACTTTGTTGTCATCATCGTATGACTGTGCTCTGTGGACAGAAAGCATACAGCTGTGAAAGCAGTCTATGGTTTATGCTGGACTGTGTGAATGTGAGGTGTTACAGAGACACTGCAAGTGCAGTGGATTACATGGGGGGGGTTGTGCGTCTTGTGGCAACACTGTTGACGCCTCTGATTGGCTAAGAAAACCGTGAGAAAACAGTTGGCTGTAAAAAGAACAACTCTAATTTTGACTGGAGGAACAACACATATAGAACACTTTAAGTCATTTTGTTGTTTGTTTTTTACTAATGCTGTTTGTTCACCTTCAGCCACTAAATTTGTAGGTACGAAATACATTTTCTGGTCGTTTTTGGCAGGGAAGGAGTATCAGATTTGGTCATTTACTCCAACATTTTAGTACATTAGGAGCTAAAAATCTAGTGGCAGAGCATCCAAAATGCTTGTCTTCAAATGCACACATTCTACATATACTTTAAATATCCAAGCAATAAACACAGTCATATAGGAGGAATTACAGATAAAGACTGCTCTTCACAACATTATACATCTAACTCACACATTCAATCATGTGGGGGGGGGGGAAACCACCCAGTAAGCCTCCAACGGATGTGTGCTCTTGTGTGTGTCATGTCTGAACAACAGCCAAGACCTGGATCAAGTCTTGTGATTCATAATAGTTGCGAGTCTCCGCTACATCAAAGTATTTTACACATCTGAAGTTGAGTTATAAAAACTTGAGAGACCGTGTATGTGTGTTTTACAGAGAAGTGATGCAATTCTGTACGTGAATTATATTCACACATTAACGGCTCAACTCTTTTGGCAACTTCACAGAAGACGTTTTAACCCTGAAGGCCCATCAAACATGTTTTGACATTGTGTTTAATTCCTCCTCTTTCCCCGTTGGTCCTACCTGATGGCTACTTGTCTGGCGAGCGTTTTGTGCTGTAGCTGGACCTCGATCTGGGCTGCCTCCAGACTCAAGGCTTTCCTGGACTCCAACTTCTTGATGCTGCCATTGCTTAGGCTACTCCTGCTTTTCTTCACTTTGTCTGGCAGCCCGCTGCCACTGCTATCTACAGGGTAGTTACTGGAAATGGAGAGGGAGAGAGAAAGAGAGAGAGAGAAATTTAACAACTTGCCTTATTGCTCAAACAGATTTATTTGTTTAGGCAAATTATCATATGCCTTTTTCTCCTTGGGTATTATGGCAGGAACATAATACACAGTTTTATCATTAACTTGAATATTAACTTCTGCCAGATAAAGACATATAAAAACATACATTAAAGAAAGAACAAAGCACAATAACCCAACAATTCATTAACAGATAACACAATGCCTTCAAAAGGAAAATGTTGAGAAAACGTATTACAGTAAAACCGGATTACTTAAGGTGGGAAACTGACAGTTGCGCAAATGCCCGTTCTAAACTGTGCCAACAACTATTTTGTGTCGTTATCCAGCATTTGCACGTAGCAGAGCTAAATGCTCAGCAGAGCACAATGGATGCTATTAACTTGAGTTAGGAATTTTGTTACTATATGTCACATTTGTCAATTTCTACAAAATAAAAGGCTTTATCGAGTCAGAAAAACGGTTTTACAAATGGCTGGAAAAACAACAAACAAACCAAGCAGGTGACTCATAAAAGAAGTGCAGCAGGATTTACATGAGCCAATGTGCCCATAAAGAAAAGAAAGGAAAGAAATGGCCTGTCCTTGACTTGGAACAAAGAGGCCACAAATTAAACAACCCCATAGTCAGCTGAATTGTATTCACACAAACCTGTAAATTAAGTTAAAGATAATGATAACGCTCACAAAACAGGACACCGTTTGAGTGAATCCCACATCTCAAAAGGAGGACAAAAAGACTTAAATCTCGTTAGGACAAACAATGAAAAAGACCAGCTTACCTGGTAAATTTAAATCGCTTAGATGATCGAAAACTATATCGACTGACAATTGGCATTTCCTTTCCTAAAGGACGAAAATCCTTGAAAACTCTGGTTTCTGTAGATTAGCTTAAGCCATTAAAGCTGAGAGGTAAAAAAAATAATAATATATTAATAAATACAAGATTTAAATGTTGTGGTCCAAGATGTTGGTTTGTGCCAGTTAAGTCAAGGTCCTTCTCAAGCTGCTGCCGGAAAAAAACTGTTGTGTTGCTGCGCTGGTAAAGAGGAAGTCACTGTGTTGAGAATGGTGTGACACTCCGTAGTAGGTGACGTCAAACTTAACCACTCCCCCAGAGCCAAACAAGCATGAAAGGGAACAACGTGCAGACTGCACACACTCTCTTACGTATACACACACACACACACACAAAACTTGCATAGTGCAACACAAGCACAGACAAGTTGAAGAAAGGCTCGTCTCATACAATCTTCCACTAAAAGAAACACATCGCTCAATATCAAAATCTTGTCTTGTGGAGATGTGCTTTGTATGGTACATTCAGATTAGACGGGAACTTTTAAAAAACAGCTTTCTCTGTGAGTGGAAAAGTACTTGAGAAATACTTGTGAGGTGCTCACACTCGCCCATATAGCCTAACCTAGGTCTAGATTATCCATGTTTCCCTAACCAAGAAATGGAATCTAACCAAGAAATGGAAAAACACCACGACTTAAACTCACTCAGTCTCTTCTATATGGCAATTAAGATATGTTGTATGTATAACTATCATCGATTATCACCACTTAAGACAAGTATTAAATACGATTTTAACTACCCTGTCATGTGAGTAATTGGGGTAAAGGTCAGAGAGGAAAACAACTCTCACAGCTGCAACTAGATTTTTACCCTGTAATTATACTTGGGTGACTATTACATAGTAACCAGTTACATGTAACCTTAATTCAGGACACAGGAAGTAAAAACAATGCAAGAGATATTCGTACTGCATGTGAGGTGGTATGTATTTACATGTCATTAAAGCATAAGCTTATTTTAAATGTTCAGTTATTTATCTTGGCAAGTAAAATCCCAATGTGTTAGGTTATGTGTATGTGTAGATTGTGGTTTTCTCTACTCCAGATACAAAAGTGCAACGGACCTTTGCCGTCACCCTTTAATACATTCCTAAAATATAAATGGTTATAAGTAATATAAACAACTAGCAATTTCAGTGGCCAGAAACCCACTGAGGCGGGGTTTAAACATAGGCAACACACTATGAGAAGTGTTTCATAATGATAGCTTAACTGCTCGCCAAGTATGCTCACCAGAGCCACCTCCAGAGGGAAAGAGGATAAAGACAGCAGGGCAATATAAGCAGTTCTCAAAGGCTATAACCGGTTTTGGATTTCTTAACAACTTCCCGTCTTTGCTCGGGACAAAACATAATCATTAACATCGTGTCAAAGCAGCTTCCTGTATCTCTCAAAAGCCACCAGTACTCATTTCAGTTGTTTCAATAAGATGTGCTGCGCGTTTACAAAACCGCGGGTCATGGGTTGAAAATTTCCCACATAGTCTGGAAGTTTTGAAAACAAATTGATTTTCTTTGCCGTGTTGTACTGTAAATTCCCAGCCTGACAAACCAAAGGAAATTACAACCAAGTCACTTATTTCTTTCTACCATGTATAATAATGCACTTTGTAATGGCTCTAGGGAATATAGTTGATGCTATGATCTTAAAGAAACTTACTGAACTTAATGACATTTGGACAAGAGTGTTACAGCAGAAAAAAAAAAAAAAATCCAAAAATCGATACAATATAAGCAAAAGCTTCACATGAAATGACCCATGTACTCCATAAAAGTGACATCATTTAAGGACTAGTTTACAGTTACAAAGCAGGGGGTGGCCTACCTAAAACTGGTGTATATGATCACAAAGAGGCCTTGACCTGTAACCTACTTCAAAATTGGATCACGCTGTCATAAAGACTAATGGAAAAAAGGTAGTTTTACCACCACACCCAACATTTCACAATAGGAATAGGCTTCTTAAATTCTGAGCGGCAAAATATTTAAATGGAAGGACAGATACTTATGTTAATCTAGAATCAGGATAAAGAACAATTTGTCTAAGTACAGGGAAACTACAGCACATAAAGCAAACCTCACATGTTGATCATGTTCTGTGAAATAGAGATTACCAAAACATTCCAGTTTTCTAAATCTGCATGTGTTCTAGTGTCAGCTAGTGTCAGAACAGACAATTCACTTCAACAAAGTTTCCACAGTTGTCAAGTCTGTGATTGGATTTACAAAACAGTCTTTTCTCAAAAATATGGAGCTGGCGTTTGTACAAATGATTTACCGGCTAAAATCTTCCTGTATTTAGACAGCACTGCCTTATCCAACACAGTTCTAGAAAATAAGATTTAAATCAGAGACAGTCAACATTTGCTCAACCTACCTTCTCAGATTCTCAGAGAGATGACCATGAGCCACAGACCCCTGGTGGTTCAACAAGCCTTTCCCTCTCTCCATAACCACTAAACGTTTCGCTATGCCTCTTCCAGAGTGTCTGATGGTAAGAAGCCACAACTGGTCAAGACAGCTGAATCACACAGCCCTGCACTACCTTCGGCACTTAAACCTTGAGCATTATCAGGGTGTAAAGGTCTGTTTTACTGCAACATTTTAGAGCTCAACACGTAGACAGGACCAGTAGAGTGGGGTGAAAGTGAAAAAAAAGGAAACACCACAATGTGTCTCCCAAGCTTTGTCCTTTCATAGGCAATTTGACCCTGTGTTGTTATGGAAACTTAACAATTGAAAGTAGATGGTGGAAATGAGGGGGGGTGAGAAACATTGCCAGCTCGTTCTGAAAGCCTAAACAACAAAAACTCCAAGTAGCCCATTTTCAATAACAACAAGGGCATGGATTTAAAAACGGGTGATGGTCAGCCCACTCTTTTAAAAGTATGTAAATGGGCTACAACGCGAGTAAGTTTGTGTTTGAATGAAGAGAAAGGGGCTATATCTATACCTATGACACCACCACCCAGGGAACTCACTCACATGGTCACACTTGTGACGCCAGTCTTAATTTAGCCACCATATACATCACCCCTTACCTCAGTCTGACCTCTGCCTGTCATGTTCTCGCTGTAAACCTCTTGCTGTTGAACCCCGGGATAAACATTGTGGAACAGCTGTGCTATAATTAAGTTTTGCAGCAATCAAAACAGCAGAGTTTTGATTGTTGTTCCAGCCATATGGCCTCTCCGAGTCCTTGAACCTGATAACTTCTAAACAATGTGGCTGTTGGTCTATCAACTGATGTCAAAGGTTCCATGGGGCAATAGACCACTGCAGTATCCTGCTTGCTGCTCTATGCAATACAAGTTACATGGAGAACAACAAAACATTCGACAACAAAGCGGTGCATGTAATTCAACATAAAACTGTTGTCCAAGAGGCTACTTTTTGGTGAGTTTAATGTGGCAAGTGGAGAAAACATCGTACTGTGTGCATGACAGTTTTTTTTCATAGCAATTCTTAGTTTGTTTTATTGAGAGATAAGACGAACAATTCTTGTGAAGGGCAAAGGGCACTTCTAATAAAAGCCCCGTTACTGTTTCACCCGAAAGTATGTTTATACTTCAAACACTCCTCACATGAGTGACTGCAAAAAGAAGAATACATCCATTTGTTGCTGTTAAATGATGAAGTGATGGTTTAAACATACCATATTGCATAAATAATACAGGCGTATGAGGTAGATGAATGTCCTTCTATGATACTGTAGGACAGGATAGGCCATTTTCTGAACAATGATGGCACTACAATAATAAAAACAAGGTTACGTAACTGTAAAAATGGTTAACTGAAGATAACCGGATGACTTAAAGGTCCCATATTATACCCTATTTCTCCAAGTTAAAATAGTTCCCTGGTGGCTCAGTTTTGTGCCTGGTCTCTTTACATGCAAATGAGACACACCCACTTCTTCCAGGGGGTGTGTCGACACCGGCACGCTCACGCTACCACGACAACAGTTGAACGTGAACCGTGGGAGAAACATGGCAGGTGGAGGAAACCATATATGTTTGAACCAGAGTCTGACCCTGAACAAGAGGAAGCTACGGAAGAAGTTGTAGTATGTAGACTGCAACAGGAAGTGTCAGAATGGTCAGTTATGAGCTCTATTTGACCTTTTCTTAAAAATGTGTGTGTTTGTACGTCGGTGAAATACGTACCGCTCTTCCTCCCTTGCATTTTATAGGGACATGGTGGAGCTAAGGTGGAGCTCTCTAAGTAAACTTCCTGGTGGGGTGGCAACATTCGCGGTGAAAGGCAATTCAACATTGCGTGTTTTATCGCCTATACTTACACTAAGGGGGACCACGAAAAACTGACTGAGTATTCTTTTTCCACACCTTGGCGACTGGTAGGGCCTCCAGAGTCCCAAATATAAGTATTAAAATGATTAAAAAGTTGCTTTTGCATAATAGGTCCCCTTTAAATTTGCAGGAAACTAGCTTTGACTGAAGATTCCCACAACAAAAGTACTCCTAAGGGGAAATTCGTCTGCAAAATGAGACAGATGATCCCACGAGTCCTGCTGTAGACGTCAGCCTTATGTCTGCTGGTCTGGAGCATCCCAAGATAAGACTGCTTCCTTAAAGAATGAATAGCACCTGATAGTATTATAGCACCATCTTCTGGAGAGCCATGGGCAATTATTGTCATGAGATCTGCTGATTCATCATCATCCAATCAAGCCATTTATACCAAAGCAACAGACCTTTGCAGATCTTTCCAGACCTTTCCATCACTAAGCCAACTCTAAAATGTTGAAGCCTCCAAATAAACTGGACGACGGGCTTTGGAACAAATTGTGTGTGTGCGAGAATGTGTTTCATTAAGCCAAATATTTAAAATGTTCAAGTACATGCAGAATAATGACGATGGATCAAAATAAAATAAAGAAAACATGATCTCCTGTCACACCTGTAGGAGATCTGATTTCTAAATGACAACAACTCTGCTGCATTTTAATTAGTGATATCAGCTGTATGGATGAGAGAGAGATACCAGCTGTGATCTCAACTTTGAACACGACATCTTTGATTCTCATCTTTTTTCCCCCCCTCAGAATCATGAAGCTCTACTGACTGTATAAAATGTGTAACCAAACCCCTACGGTTTCTATGTGAAGCCCTGTAGTTTGCATAATTGGTCTGTAAAAGTTGATTTTAAGCCCAAGGCACAGTGTGTGTTTATGATGCCTAAAAAAGGCACATCATACACACATACTAAGCTGTGCACACAAAATCAGTGGTGTATTGACAACATCATGCTCAAAATGTTTTGAGGCAGAGGCTAGTGATAAAAATTTCAAATTTCAACTTGCAATTAAGCACTCACTTCCTGTAGGTTTATGTGAAAAGGGTGGAGGAGGCTGAGAAAATGAAAGGAGTAACACAATCAAACACCCTTAGGTAATGTTTGTTGGTGCAATTGTTTGTTTAACAACAACAACACTCGCAGCACTTTCCATTTACTCAATGTCTCATACAGGATCTCTCTAAAAAGCCAAAGATGGAAACCTGTGGTTGTGATCATAAAAAAAAAAAGATGGACAGTCTTCCAGGTTGATTCTGAGGCCAAACAATATATGAGAATATAGCCACTAAGGGTGTCTCTGCTAGTTGTAAAAAGAAATTCGTTTGAATAGAGTTATGGGAAAAATTCAACTACTTGTCACTCAATTTATAATGGTTGCAATCGCTAGTTTGAGTTTCACATGAACACATGAACACATGATGTCAATTGTGTAAATTATGTTACTCTTTGGAAGAAAGTTAAATGATGTATGGCACATGAGAGGACACCAGTGTGTTGACAGCTGACGTGGTCCAATAGCAACCTGAGCGCAGGTCATGCCTCTAAACTTCTGGTTGCAATACGACGACATGGTGCCGGCCAAACCGCAATTCTTGAAGGGGAATTCAGATTCGTATGGTTCTTGTACTTTGCCTCGACTGCGAGCTTCAATACAGCAGTTACAGTTAGGATGAGCAAAGAGAAGAGCCAGTGTGCCAAATAACACTCAGTTTGTGGCACACTGCCAGGGCATAGTCTGCAGGAATACTCTGTGTGTGTGTGTGTGTGTGTGTGTGTGTGTGTGTGTGTGTGTGTGTGTGTGTGTGTGTACTAGAAAATAAAGTACTGTATGTGTACATGCATGTGTCACAGCAGAACAGTGTGCAAGTCTGAGTGGGAAGTCATGTGTCCCTGTACATGCAACATCTCCCTCCACTTCCTCTGTGCTAAATGTAGACAGAGGAGGTCTTTGTGTGAGGCAACTCGGAGAGTTGACCAGGCATGGTCTCGAGCCACCAGGCATGTGAGCAGCAGTGGCATGGTGTGATTGTGACTACAGAAACCCACCAAAATGTAACGATTAAAAAGTGAAAGTGTGAAATTCTACCATGTACAAACGGGGATCAAATCTACTCAAACATTTTCTATTCAAAATGGTCTTGAAGTAGACATCCCATCCTAAAATTCAGGGCTTTAGCAACAGAGCAATGTGTATGTGTGGCAAAGTGTATAAGGAGATTTCAATGACTGGTAACAGTCTGCGGAATACCTTGTGACAGAGACCAACATACTGCAACTTCTATTTGTCAATGAATCATTTAGTATTTTAGATATGACATTTATAGTGATATCTGAAATGGTCAGCCGATTATATTGTATAATGTATTCACACTAGTTCCAGGAAAAAAAAAAAAAAAAATTCCCCCTGTATTTCACATATGAAAGAAAACTGACTGTTGCTTTGCATAAATGGTGAGATAACATGTAGTGCTGTGAAATAGAACAAGGACTTCATTTAAACACCCCCCAGAAAAAGAACTGAAAAATATCAAAAATCTGAACCATCGTAAGCTTTCACTCACACTTTTAGATAAGCTCCTCTAAAGCCCCACGTGTCTTCTTGTAATTCACCAAGCTATTGAGAATACAAAAAGGTGAAAAGGCTTTCTTTTCTTGGCACTGTGTCAAAAGGCAGGCCATTAACACTAGCCTGACAGAAGCAACTGATTCATTCAACCATGGCCAGCTGGCTAGTGCGCAACCTTTCATTTCAGAATAAACAGTCCTGGAGATGTGGTTTTCATCCGCTGACGGGCGTTCCCTCTGCATCTGCAGCACATCTCATAATTTAAACCTACATAGTCTACAGACTTCCCACAGCAGAAAGTAAGTTACGTCCTAAGAGCATCTTCCTGGAGCCAACAGGATGCCTGTAAATCCGCCCCTCCCAACTCACTCCTGAGCAAACTCTGGAAGCTTCGCAGCTAAACCAGGTCCTCTACCTCTTAACGGTGGTTCTTTTTTTATTGTGTTCCTGGCAAACCTGTGTGGAGACCAATTTACAATGAGCTAGATAGGAAATGAGATAACGTATTTGGTGTTAAGTCATACATATATTATTCCACAAACCAATTTATTTTCTCTTCTTTATGGAGAATTTATGACTTAAAAATAAAAAAATAAAAAAGTTAATAGTGGTAGTTGGCACAGTTTTTGTGTTGTAGTAGGTGATTCCAATTGTGAGAGGGGTGGACATACAAGAGTTGATTGACCACATTTACTTGGGTCTTCTCATAGTACCACAGTGTACATGCAGCTGCTCTAGTAGTTTGGCTGGTTTCTCCTGGATGTCACACTTATATGGCAAGCCTTTGCTCACAGAGGCCTGACACTTCTGTGACACTTCTGTGTGTGTGCATGTTGTGGAAACAGATTATCACCCCACATTCTGTACAGATCTTAAATATGCTGATAACAGCAGGCTACATCCAACTGGCAGGGCTCTTGTATTCAAAACTTGGCTATCTAAGGAGAGGAAAGTGAAGGGCAATGCTTCGAGGACAAGATACAGGACACATTAATATAACACCATGTACCACCTGTGGTCAAGAGCCAAAAATAGCCCATTTATGAGAAAGCATATACTTTTCCCATGTATGTCAAGTGTGCAAGAGTGTTTCCCCACAAGGAATCACCACATACGCATGTTTAAAAGTGTGCACAAGTGAATGTTGTGAATGATGCGAATGATGCCCGTTTTCTTTGTCGAGATGAAGGCGTTTCCTCATTTCCTACCCATTCCTTTGTATGAAAAGAGCTATATAAACAGCATCATAACAATCCGCTCTGACTCTGAATCTTGACAGGACCGTCATCAAAAATCATAGAAGAGACAATAATTAATAATAAAAGTCATCATTAAAAACAAACTACACCAGGGATTCCTTTTATGCCACCTTTCCTTGCATAATGCCATTTACACACACTGCCTGGAATGGATTAGCCAGCCACTCCACACAGCCATATTTAACAGTATTATGTAGGGAAAATTAGTCATTCAGTGTTCTTGGAAATGTGCTTGATGAGAACAAAGGGTAATTACAAATGCAAAATAAAATCCATGTTTGTTTTACAGAATAGCCTAACAATAAATACACTGCAAGGTACAAGGACCTGATAATCCTTACCCACTAAATAGCAAGTCTATCCCACAATATCCATGCAAGCTATTCTTTAGACTGCCTTTTAGTTCATAAAGGGTGAAAAGAACAACCCCATCCACATCTACAGTGACCACTTCATGTTAACATTTATTTTACAGACCATACAGGCTTCTTACTAATGGATGTGCAAGTATGAGCACATGAATTGGCTAAAGGTGCTGCTTACAGCCAGCGTTTATTATAGTCGAGGGCCAACGAAGACGTTTTAATGTTTAAGTTCAGTGTCAGTGAGTAACTGTCTTGATAATGCTAGGGTTAATTTCAATGCCGACGTATTCATTCGGAAAGGGTGGCTAGCCGGTTAGCATCATGTCCACGCTGGCTGAAAAACTAGAGGTCCGCACAGTTCGCTTCTCATTAAACAAACGGGACGTTTAGGTTTTTAAGGGCGCAATAATGCGAGCCCATGTCACGAGATAACGGGTGTGTGTCAGCGGTTCTATCTAAGCAAAGCCTCCTGGACCTTGTTGATGGTGCTCACCGGCACATAGCGGTACAGCTAGCCACATTCATTTTTCGCTCACCTCTCTTTCATGAAGTGCTTGATTCGGACGATGGCCTTCTCGTCGATCTTCCTGATGAAGGTTTTCAATCTGTCCCTCTTGTTTTCAAGCATTCTTCCTTCAGACAGTGGCAGGGTCGGTTCGTGCCGAAACGACGGTCCACGCCAAGTACTACCGTCCTTGTTTTGGCTGCAGCTTTTTTTTCCTCCCTTCCCACTTCATCTACTGCTGATTAAGATAATGAGCTCAAATCGGACCAAGTCACCCAACCAATCAGCGTCGCCGACGACTTTGCAAAAAGAGTCATGTCAGACCGACTGTCCAATCAAGGCCCGGTAGTTGGCCTGCACCGACCGCCCACTACCTTATATGGCAGCCGGGGTGTCACTCTACTGGCAGATAAGCGTGGATGGTGGGAAGGGTTTAAAGAGCTCGCCTGAAGGTTTATAATCAATAATTTTCGTGTGACCTCAACATGTCACATGATAATAACATGAGGCAGTACGTCTCATCACGTACCACATGATGAAGGTTAACCTTCGTGACAGAAAACAACACTGTGTGATTTGACAAATAAATATTTAGTCCTTTTGAACCCACAATAAGAGTTCTATTTAAAAACTACAGTTTTAGTGTTTATATAAACATATGAATATATTGTTTATTTAATTGTTTTGTTTTTGCTTTTAGTTTACATTGTCATATCCTTTCTGTTTTATGTGTTTATGTGATGTACAGCAATTTGTTCAACTCAGTTGTTTTTAAGTGTGCTATAGAAATAAATTTGGATTGGATTGGAAATGACAATAGGCATATTTTGATTTAATAAATAATAAAGCAGTGAATTATATAGTCTGTGGAGTTGTAGCTGATCCCAATGTTAGTCTGGCATGTTCTTACAATTGTATTGGCTTTAAATTGTTTTATATGGATTTTCTCTGAGTATTCAAAATGGTACAATACTAAGACGTGAATATGGTGTCAGCTGACTAAAAGGTAACAAAATAAATGAACAATGCATTTATTGTAACCATGACAATAACTAGTTAATGAGTTTTGATTAAAACATATTGCAATGTGCTGAAGTTCAACAACAATTAAAGAGCTATAAAAAATGCAAATAAAAAAATACTACAATAAAAGTCAAATAAATATGTGGGGTGGGGTATACTCAGGGATTGAGACACTCCCTTGTCAGTTGCTTTGGATAAAAGCGTCTGCTAAATGACATGTAATGTAACGTAACATAAATAAAGTAAAACAGCACCTTGTTAATTCACAAATAAGTGCAGATGTACAAAAGACATTATTAAAAAAATAAACAAATACTTCAATAATAAATAGCAACTGTATCAAGATAAAACAATGGTTTAAGAACAAAATATGTTAAGATCTTTTGTCTGAAAATGATGTAAAATGTGAAGAAGACTGTTATCCTCATGCACAAACAATACAATTAATAAAACCAGATAGCTATTAAATGTTTTAGGGGTCCCCCTGGTGGTCACGGGGCCCTAAACAGGTACTTAGTTCACTTATTCCTTGAGCTGTCTCTGTCCACAATCAAGAATAAAGAAAATTACAAGATGATTTTTTACCAAGTACATAAATGATGAAAAGCTCTTTCACCAGATGTTGTATGGACAAATTCATGTGTAAATATTTATGTGTGACAAAAGACACATTTTGATCCTTGTAAGTTGCATATACACAGTTTTATTGAATATCTGAAAATGTGGCATATGGCGGTGAGATCAAAAAGTTCTAGATTACGTATTTAAGTATTACTGCTCACAGCAATCAGCAGACGAAGGTCAAAGTTTAAACTCAGATGAGTCACTTGGTTTGTTACTTGTAACTACCTGAAGCATGTGTGTGCATGTGTGTGTGTGTGTGTGTGTGTGTGTGTGTGTGTGAGAGAGAGCGAGCTATTTTTAAGTGTTTATCGCCCTGAGGGTTGTATTGAGGCAGGGTATTAAAGTCTTGGCTTTGAGCAAAGTGTTACAGCAAATATTTGAAGTGTCCTTAAGCAAGTTGCATTAAGGCATTCTAATACCGAATCTACCTTAACCTCAATAAAATGAAAAAAATGCAAAACGTGGATCTGTGACTTTTATGATAATGGCTGAAATAAATGTCTGTATTTACTGATAATGTCAAATGTCAAATTAGAGAGTTTAAAACACACAGCTCTCTGATTTCAGTATAGCCTCCTCATTAAAGCGTTCCACCATTATCTTGATAACAAGCTTAAACACATTCATATGTATGTACATATATATGTATATATATATATATGTATGTATATATGTATATATATATATATATGTATGTATATATGTATATATATATATAGATATATATATATATCTATATATATATAGATATACATATATGTACATGTATGAAACCGTAATTTGTGTCAGTTTTAGAGAAAAGCACATACTGTGAATCTCAGTCGTGGAAGGCCGTGTTTCCCTCACCAGGCGGCTAAGGCACTGCCACGCCACCTGGAACAGAGGAGGCAGTGTGCTGCTGCATGACACAGCAAACACGCCACCTTCACACAATCTGGCCTACGCCACCCAGCCCCCAGTCTTCTCCTCCTCCTTTGCTGCCATTCGACAAAGCAGATAGAGAAGAGGAAATCACGTTTCAAGGGAAAGGACATGACGGAATGAGGAGGGGGTTCAGATACAGTGTAGGCAGTGTTGAGTCATCAGTGAAAGAGAAAGATCAATTGAAAGTTGTTTGGAAACGTGATGTATCATGATGTTCCAACCTGATCTTGATGCGCTGCCACTGTATGTCATCGTTTTTGGTTGGCGGTAACCTATCTATATATATCTATTCATCAAAACAGTTGTAGAACTGCACACATTATTATATACATACAGTAAATGGGATGATCTTCCACTATTGGATGGACCATCATGTTTTCCTTCTTCTTATTTGTGATACAAACTTGGTAACACTTTACATTATAGTACAGTAACAATATGGTAATAATACTATAATAGTATGGTAATAATCTTTTAACTCGAGATGTTATATTTTGGAAATACCCTCTTATTTCCATAGTAATCACCATCTAATGGCTTAGCGATAAAAATGGAAATTGTTGGGCACATGGGACAATGAATTTCAGCTTTACAATATGGTAATTATCAATTTTGATCCAGAAACATTTGCCTATATTAATTCTATTACTTTATAAGATGGTATCACCACGACAGTATCTCCTCATTACAGACCTATAATCATATGCTTAACATGTCATGTTGGCGTCCGCTGGAAAAGAAAGCACAGCACTGTACATTTTTAATATGAGAGTTTGTGAGCGTGTACATTTTAATACAGAGGCGCAGGGGTAGTATAACAATTAAAGAAATGTGAAATAACTACAATCACACTATACCTTAAAAATGAATGATCCATCCTTGCTGAAAAAAAGAACAGAAATGCAAATTTGCTTACTCACAGTAAAAAGAAAAGAAACACCTACACATTTAGCTAATATTGAGTCTGAGTCATAAAGTAACCTAGTCAACATTTGTAAATGTTGTAAATGTAAATTACTTCAGAAAACACTTGGAGCCAATGAGGTGAGAGTCGCACTGGGGAATATTCAAATTTTTGTTTATGTACAAACAACTAAATCACAGGCAGAATTAATACACGTTACAGAAAGGGTTGTAGCTACTGACAAATAAAGAGCTTTTCTTTTCAGAATTGAAGAAAATTCAATTCTTCAGTATTGAAGAAAATTTTCTTCAGAATTGAGGACTTTGAAATTAATCTGAAAAGTTAAGCGTCTGGAAAAAAAAACCCATAGGTACGTAGATGTTAGCTCCAGTGTTAATTCAGTCATAGTTTTCATTTAAAACGTATAGATGGAGACCACAGCCATGTGTGCAAGTGGAGAAAGAAAACGCTCCTCTGCTTAGAGGACTCCCCAGCAAACAAACACACTGACCTTGTGAGGTGAGCAACACCATGGCTATGAAACCAGGCTATGACGCATGGACATCTGCAGCCACGCACATTGCAGAACAGGTGTACAGAAATGCTTGCAGGAAGGAAAGCGGCTTTCACAGGCTGTGCACCTGATGAACCCAAACAAGTTATGTGTTAATGCAGCACACGTCTTTGTTTTTAAATAAAATGTTTTAAACGTCATGCATTTAAAGCTTCTAAGCATGAATACCTACATTCAGTTTGGAAACAATCATATGTCTGAAGACAAACTGATAACACATGCTCCTTCTGGCATTTCAAAATGTGAAAGAGATAGTTAACTTTTTGTGTCCGGACACAAAAACCTGTCTGATTGATGGACACAAAGAGAGTCAATAAAATGTGGATTAAGTTACGGGCATTTACTCACCACTGAACAGAAACAGACTATTTGCAAATCAGCGTTTCCATATTCTGTTGAGCGAAATGAAAAGTGTTTCTATTTTTAAAAAATGCACATTTGCATGCTTGGTATGAGAACAACCACACCTTGTGCTAATATTGAGAGTTCAAATCATGAAACCTGAATTTCTGACCCATGACGTAGTAAGTGTTCGTAAATGACCTCATAGTGAAGAGTCAATGAGCTACATGTCACAGAGGGAACATTCAAAAAAATTTGTTTATTTGTATTTACTGTGGATCTCAGTGCTTTCTTTTTGTGCTTATCACACATAGTCCAGCAATGTTTGGGTGGCTGTTGTGGTTTTAAACTTGGCATGTTTCATTATTTCTTTTAATCTATTTCCAAAAAATTGTGAATAAGGCCTGCAAATACAATACATTTCAATTATAAGAAAACAAGACATTTGAACTATGCTAAATCAACTTTTGGTCCTTTATAAAGTATGCCAGCAAGCAGTGCAGAGCGTTCTGTAGGGATCATGGAGGCCAGAAACACAGCGGTACAAAGGAAAACCACCATGTGAACACATTTTATCTAACTTTATTTATAAAGCACTTTAAAAACAACAGCTGAAAAAAATCGGGAATAAAAAAAGAAAAAGAAACATAAGACCTAAAACAAACAATAAAATACCTGTAGAAAAATATAAAAACAACACATGACGTAAAAACAAAAAGTGTACAATAAAAACAGGTTCAAATCAAGTATTGGTTTGTAGTATTGTAAAGTGAAATATCTTATTACCTGCCAAAAACTTTCATCATTAGTGAAGCGGATGATCGTCTGTGGGTCAGAAAGTTCAGTGTATCATCAAGGATTCACCCAAGCAACAGCTTGTTGCATTCACTGTGACCAGCAAATGGAGAAAAAAAAGGGGTTGGCAGGTTATTTACTCCCTGCCTGATGATATCATCTTACGTGCAGCACGGGGACATCATCTGTGGATAATGCTGAATGGCCCAATTTAAAAAGTTATTTTGCAGATATTTCCACAATTCAGAAGAATGTTCACACTTTTAGGAACAACAAGTGTATGCAGCATGTGTCCCACAGGGATTTAGATTCTTCTTCTTATGTTTATGTTTATAACGTTTAGCTGGTGTGTTTTGTTTGTGCTCTCTTTGAGCAAGCTGCTGGTGTCTCAGGTGTAACACATACAATCCTCGACTCAAAGGGTATTGGGTTTCTACCTGGTAGAGCCTGGCTGGCCTCTTCCAGATCGTGTTACCGGGCTCCTCTCATCACTAATTCATCTGCTCTCTTCGCCACAAAGCTCCAGGTCGCTAGTTGGTCGGCTAAGACAGCATTTGTCTGTCCCTGCCAGAGTAGTGTGCAGTGCGAGGGCTCCCAAAGGGGCACCACACCTGAGCTGGGGCCAATGCAGAACGGGGAGGCTATGAGCCCACAGGACTCCAAGGCAGCAGGGTCTGAGAGCATGGAGGAGCAGAAGGCCCAGAGCCACAGCCAGAATGAGGGATGTGTGGAGCCCACAGCGCCTCCGCTCCCTCCTCCTTCACCACCACCACCGCCAGGGCCACCAGAATACCCAAGGCCTAGGCTCATCTTCCACACGCAGCTGGCTCACGGAAGCCCGACGGGCCGCATCCATGGATTCACCAATGTCAAGGAGCTGTATGCTAAGATCGCAGAAGTGTTCAACATCTCATCTTCAGAGGTACAAAGCAAATGCAACTATGCATGGAAACACTGTAAATGTCTTTGTAACATTTAGAGTTATGGTCATTTATCACCATGAAAAATGGTTACATTCCCTTCTTGCCTCTCTGGTGTGGCAGTTCATGTTGCAAATAGGTGTCAGGTTTCCATTCCAGGCAAATTTCCATGATGCTCGATTGAAGATCATTTGTCCTCACTGATGTCTACTAGACTTTGTACTCATTTAAGCCTTGACCAGGATCAATAATGGAAACAAACGAGATGATGTTCTGTAGTCAGTAAATACCCGACGTAGACTGTGCGAGGTATAGTTGTGAAAAACACATTTAGCAACAACAAAAGCAGGTGATTGAGGTTTTGTACTCAAATCCTCACAATCCCAAGTGGTGTGTACATTTTCATACTTAATTTGAAATTATCTGAAAGATAAATAAGATAAGATTAATATCAGCTGTGCAGCTCATACGCACATGATGGAACACATAACAGCATCGTAAAATATATCTTTTAACTCTATTTTACCTATCTATTTATAACCTTTTGTTATGACAATGCTCCCTTGAATATTTGAGTCTGAGTCGTAATTCACATGACTTGTAAATGGACCTATTACACACAAAAGGGTAATCCCCTTTTAAAAATATCCAAGACATAACAATGGATTACATATCACTCTCAGCTACCATATCATGTAGCCGTAACATGAAACTGTGTGTGTGTGTTTTTTTTTACTTTTTGGCATCCGTTGGACAAACTCATGCCTCTGTCGTGGATCTGCTTTTAGGCCAAAGCTGCAGCACGATCAGAATCTCGAGGAAGAAGTCCAGTCACTGAATCTGCAGTGGGTCAGAATGAATGAAGCTAGATTCAACACAGGTGACAGCCACAGGCTCTCTGAGGTCAGGGGCATTTGTAACAGGGAAGACAAGATTGCCATAGCGACAACAAATAATGTGACAACTCCCTTACACTTTATGAGCAGCTACGTACAAGACAGTGCAATTAATACATGACTGACTGAATATTTCCCTGGTTCTCTCTTTACTAGGGTCTCATATGTCTTGTGTATGAGGCACAGACTCTAATATGACTATGGTAGAAAAGTGACACAAATTTTGTATTCTTATTTTCAACACTCATGCAGAACTGATATTTATGCAGACTGTAGAGAGAACCCACTGTGGCAAAAGGGCCAGTATGAAAAATGTTATTGATATAAATGCTGGTTTAAAAATCATTGAGGTTATTCACACTGCAAGTGTTTGATAATTATTCAAAATGTTACAGGTAATGTTATAGGCACACGCTTAACCCACTCAGCAGCAATAAATACTCGGCAATGACCTTATTTGACACTTATCAGTTATACGTTATGAAGGCCACCGTGAAGGTTCACCCTTTACCTCCTCCTTGACATAAGAAACTGTACTTACTCAATTACATGTACGTTGCACATCAACAAAACCTTGACAACTTTATCAGGAAACAGCCTGCCATAATTGTGTCTTACGGCTTGGCCTGGTCCCCTGTATTGTGAAAGTTCCACTTCCTAAATGCTAAAAATCCATTTTTTTTAAGGAAAAAGAAACCATCAGCTCATGATGGTCGTTTATTACATTATTTTAAAATTTAAAAAAAACATAACATCTATTGTGTCTCATTTGTGTGGAGTTGTTGTTGTTTATATGTTATGTGTGAAGCTCCTAGAGAGGCATAATGTTTCAGATGAATTCAAAAGTAAATAAGTTTCTGTCTGCCTATTAACGGCAGCCATGTGGTACCTTGGCATCCCGTTGAGAGTCTGCGCTACTCAGTGTATGTTCTGTTAATCTCCACCTAATCTCCAATCCTGAAATAAAAAGTACAGTTGACACTATATTACTATTAATAGTCAGCACTGTAATGTCTGCAGCCTCACATCGTAGCAAATAAATTAATCCCTTTAAACCTTGAGACTTGTAAATTGAGTCAGACTAAGATGTCATTTTAAGATGTTTCGTTTGTAGTTGATTTAATAACCTTTTTATCAAAAAGACCTTGAACTATCAGACTTCTAGATACCAGAGACCTCTCTATGAAAAATATCAGACCATAATTGGTGATAGTGAGAAGCGCAACAGTTACCATGACCTCATTGTCAAAGTTGTATTACAGCTTGGTGTCAGGGAAAGACCTTGAACTGCAGTCAGACTTTTCTCTTTGTCAAGGGAACTAGTATGAGTAATGTCTAACAGAAAAGTAAGATAGCACCTCAGTCAGGTTATCTTGAATTTCCGTTATAGATCATAAAGTTAAACTTGAACTTTGACATTGGGTTTCAGAATGACTGCGAGATAGCAAAAACACACACAAAAACAAAACAAAAAGGAAGTCTCTAATTCATGAGTCAGATGTATTAGATTACACTTGGACTGATCTTTAGGAAATATGAATTCATAGATACCAATCCTGCAAGATGCAAAAGCTGTTGGAATATAACAATACAATGTTTAATCCTGAGACTTGATCAGATTAAATGATTTTAAAACACTTTGTTGTAAGTGTTGATCATTACTACCAGTCAATATAAAGCGACTCAAATCTTAATTCACACACTAACCCTTCCATTACTCAAAAATGTGTCCATTTTGCTAAACATTATTTATGAAACAGACAGATTAGATAAATATAATGAAATAATAATGTATCACAGATTTCATTCATAACAAAATGGCCGCAATTGCAAAACTAGTTAGGTTCTACTGCCCTCTGGTGTTTAGACTGTGTGCAGCACATCTGAGGAAGTAGTACGTGACTGTTGCAGGATCACAGCAGACACTGGCTTCACTCTCTCATATAGTCTGTATAACCACCTTGATTGACATGCATTGTACAATGGGGAATCTATGTATTTTTAAATTTAACAAAGTGCTATCAAAAGAAATGATTGGTGCAATTAAAAACAATACTGAAGCTCTTATAAAATGCAGTGACTTGTTTTTGTTAATAATCAATAACTGTTGGTCAATATTATCCCAGGATCTTAAATGTGCATTCATGGACAGCAACATAACAACAATAATGACATAAACGCCTAGAAAAACCTGTTTGAACTTGTTGAACTACAATATCATAGAACCGGTGTGTAAATAAAACCCCATAAGTCACATGATTTATCATTTCTGCTCCCCATGTGTCAAAAAACATTGAGTACTAATAGAGTCACATGTGTATTTCTTCATGTGATTATTCTATATTGCTATGTATGGCCGCTGTTGCTTTTGTATTGGATTCTGAAAACATTTCTTCTTCTCAAAGATCCTGTTCTGCACCCTCAACTCTCACAAAGTGGACATGCAGAAACTACTCGGAGGACAGATCGGACTGGAAGACTTCATCTTTGCTCACGTCAGGGGAGAAACCAAGGAGGTGGAGGTGACAAAGACAGAAGACGCATTGGGCCTCACCATCACAGACAATGGAGCTGGATATGCTTTCATTAAGGTGGGCAGGTGGTAGAGCAGAATGGAAATGGACATTGTTATGAGTTTGTTGTTTTGGTTTGTTTACTGTAATGATTTTGTGTAAAATGTATTGGGTTTTTTTTTGACAGAGGATAAAAGAAAGCAGTACTATAGACCAGCTGAAGACTGTATGTGTTGGTGACCACATTGAGGCCATTAATGACCAGAGCATTGTGGGGTGTCGACACTATGAGGTGGCAAAGATGTTAAAAGAGCAACCGAGAGGCATGCCCTTCACTCTTCGCTTGGTGGGGCCTAAGAAGGCCTTCGGTAAGTAGTGAATGATTCACGTTGCCTTGGATTTTCAGGAATACTGTATGCTTCGACAGATGCAGACTATTGGCGCTAAACATGCACATTTCACTTCAACCAGCATTATTGACACTGTGTCTGTGCACGGATGCCAAAAATAAGTCTTTGCACATGTTTTAATTGGAAACCCATCAATCATCCACCCAACCATTTATCCATCTATCCATCCATATACTGCTCATCATACGAGGGCTGGAGCAGCGTGATGGAGCCAATCCAGGCTGATATTGGGCGAGAGGCAGTGTAAACCCTGGGAGTTGCCCTTTTATCACAGTGGTGACATATAGGAAAAAAACCATATGCCAATCCATATGTCATTGGGCGACCTAAAGAGAAACCACTCAAACACGGGGGAAACCACACAGAAAGGACCCCGTTTGAACCAGAATCTGCTCCGAGAATCTTCTTGCTTTGCAAATAATATGAGTTCCCTCTGAGCCTTGGACCTTGTATGCACTCACATTCATCACCAGGGCTCTTGATGAGGCAAATTATATATTTATCAAAATCATATCCTAAACAAACCTCATTTGAACCTAGTGCTGGACAATTCATTTAAGCTACACCCGTAAGTTAATGACTTTGCCAGGCTCATTGGCAGAGAGCCATTGCTCTCTTAACTGTCACTCTTTCCTTTTCCTGTTTTGCCGTCAAGATTTATCACAAAGTACCATGATCAGTCAATTAGGAGCAACAAAATATACTTGGGAGGTGTCAGTTGTAAATCTCCAGCACTAGGTTCAAATGAGGTTTGTTTAGGATATGATTTGGATAAATAAATAATTTGCCGGGGTTAACGGGGTTATATCACTCCCAAGGAATGTTTTGCTTATACATTTATGGACATGGAGAGGAAAAACAGCAGTTCCCCCGGGCACACAGTGTAGTGGACTGGAGCTTAATGGCATATGAGACACAAAGCCAAGTCTGTGGACAATGTGCTCACTTCCTGTTAAGTTCATTATCTTATGTTACCACAATTAAATATTAACAAACAACAATCTATGTATACATATATATACGGCTATATTCCAGAACAACATTTATCTTCAGAAATACACTTATGGCCATGTTTCTCCTGTAGCCCAGAATGGACAAAGCCAACACTCGCAGTAGAGTGTGCATTTATTGTAGTTGATTTACATTTATACTGTAGGCCACTGTTCTCCTATGTGCAGTGATAGAAGGGATATTCACCGACCCTTATTCAACATCTACTGTAACAAGACTGAGGCATTTTAACATTTTAATCAACAATATACATGAGGTTGAGAATCACTATACTGCACACAGGTCGTGCGAGTCAGTGGACTTTGGCTAATTCAGTGTTAGGGTGCCCGTAGTAACACATTAGCAGTTAAAACAAGGCAGAAATGGGGCTGCTGATGGGAATGTAGTTGTTCAAGGCATTCAAGCTCTGACTTGTCCAATGCAATAAATAGTGGTGTCAGTGGACATAATGGTGTCAACATTTGGGAAACGAATGGCTGGAAGTTGGTGGGCTCCTTGAAGAACTTGGAAAAAGGTCTTTGTCAGAAAGGTTTCCTCTTCAGACTCAGGAGTTAGCTGTAGGCAACTGGACTCACTTTAATTAAGTTGAAGTTATTTCATGTCTCATCCAAGGGGCTTCCTCAGTTCTCAGTTCTAAGATATTCCCACAATCAATCAATGAAGCCTTTATTTAATTTTTTTTTTGAGCCCCTCACTCCTCCTGGAGCACAGGCCATTGACGATTGCCTTCCAGCGCTGCCTGTTCTGTGTCACCAGCTATCTCCATCCCAGTCCTGTCAGCTTGACGTTTGTGTCTATAGGTCCCAGCACCAGGTGTTCCAGGTGTTTCTTTTTCCTTTCCACGTCAAAGACTGCCTTGTGATGTTGGACACTTGTTTTTTTCAGGGTATGGCCAAGCCAGCCTCACCTTCTACTCAGGATCTCTTGCTCCATAGGCCAGAGATCAAATCTAAATAGCTGATGACCTCTGGCCAGTGAATCAAGCCTTTATGGCAGAGCTCAAACTGGTCTTTAGCTATGGTCACCACCATCTGCAGATGGCACCACATAATGCTTCTCCTTCTGATGAGAATCTTGGCTGAGATCCTGGTGAACTAGGTCACTTAGACGAAATGTATAGGAGACAATTTACAGTTGCTCACGTTCAAACACTTATTCTGCACAGAGGGTACACATATAAAATAAATAAATAATAAATGAACACACAAGTAAATACATAAAGAAATGACAGGCTGTTTGTTGTCAATACAAATACTCTGTAACAGAATGAAGGAGGATGTTTTTGGTTACTAGCCATGTTTCATATTGAAGAATATCATGTCATACACAGTAAACTTGCAGTTAAATATGCAGTGTCAAAGTTCAATGACTCTTTCAGAGCTATTACAACAACAGATTGAGTAGAATGCCCCCTACCAAATACACTTGGACACAGTGTTAAATGAACTCTTTAAGTGTTCATTTAACACTGCAAAATGTACTATGTACCTATAAAATAAACACATACACAATGGTTTACATTGAATCAAAGTTGTTTTTGGGTGTTTGTTTAGACATGATTGGAATGAGGACCAGAGCACCAAAATCTACTGAGGGCAAGATGGTGAACGGAAGGGAGACGCTGCGTCTTCGCTCCAAGGGCGCTGCTACAGTTCAGGAAGTGGTGAGTTTCACACGCTCTGCTGCGACCATGACTGCGTCAACTTCCTGATGTGCTGAGATACGAGCATGGACGCACATATACTCACAATACGGACTCCTAAACGGAAACAGATTGTTATTAAATGCCGGATTAATCCAGTCTCATGTACAGTAAACGTAACTTTTCATCTTTGGCCTCTGGATAGACTGCCACTCATTTGGACACCTGAAACAAAACCTTATCCCTCACCTTAAACATAACTGGTTATACCTAACCCTTACCCAGTGTTGTAATGTAACAAAGTAAAAATACTTTATTACTGTATTTAAGTACAAAATTCACATATCTGTGCTTTACTTTGTTATTTATATTTATAGCAACTTTTACTCCCCTACATGTCCTCAAACTATCTTTGTTACTCGTTACTACCAAATAAAATCAGAAGAAGAAGAGTTGGTAATGGTCTGTATTTATTTAGAGCTTTTCTCGTCACGATGAGATGCTTTACACGACAGTTTTGCCATTCACCCATTCACACGCTGCAACATGGGGTTAAGTGTCTTGCTCAAGGACACATATAGACTAGCAGAGGCAGGAATTTAACCCGCAGCCTTCCAGTGGAAAGACAACTCGCCGTACTACTGAGCCACCATGGCTCAATCCTGACTCCTCACTTTTTTAATACTTTTACTTCTAAAACTTAAGAACATTTTATATCAGAAAATGACTTTCGATACTTAAGTACAGTAAATGTCATATACTTTAAGACTTTTACTTAAGTAATATTGTAAAAAGTGACCTCAACTTCTACCAAAGTAATTTTCTGGTGAGATACTGCTGTAACCTTATACTGCCGTAACCAATCTTAGCCAGTATCCAGAAATGAGGTTCTGCCTGTTTAGGACCAGGTTTTGGTCCCATGAGGACTACAGGTCCTGACAAGGTCAGTGTTTATGTCAGAGAAGGTCCTAAAGAGGGTACAAATACACAAACACACAGTCACACACATTCCACCGTTGGCTGTTGAAGCATGTTTGTTCTGAGCTCTGATAGGAGTTATCGCTGTAAATAAAGTGACCCTTACCCTCTTGTGAAGTGCTTTCATCGGACCACTGAGAACGTTTGGAGGAGTGACGTTTTAAAATTTGACAGTTAGCACTCGATGATTGCATAACCATTTGTTTCATTTATACATTCTGTTATATTTAATGGATAAACAAAAAGCGGTGGATATTCTCGGGCCATGCATTTCGTTTGGCACCGAGAGTGACATGCTCTCACAGAGTTTCCATCGCCATATTTAGAGTGTGAACACCAGTGAATTTCCAACAACACTTCAGCTCACTTTTCGTGTCTGCTCTGCCAGCAGAATGAGTTTGAAGAAAGGGCCACCAAGAAAGTGGACGACCTTCTGGAGAGCTATATGGGCATCAGAGATCTGGAGCTGGGTAAGAACATCTGCACAGTGTTTGTTTTCCTTAAATATACGTTGATTAGACACAGGTTGAGCCTACATACTTACTCTATGACACAAAAAATATTTTTTAGGATGATGCATATATGTACATATACATATACATATGTATATGTATATGTACACAGTATAAATGTATAGAAAAATGGAAAAGATATATCCATATAAAGTATATCCAGCAGCTGCATGTAGGCTCTGACACCTGATCAGAGCGTCAGACTGCAGTTAAGGTCTCACACACATGCAGATATCGCACTGTATCACGTGATAACATTTTTTTTTTAAAGATAAAAAAAAACAAAAAAAAAAAAACTGCTCATTTGCACAATGGACATTTTCTCTCCGTGACATACAGTATGACATTGCACTCCATTATGCCACTCCTTCATTATTGCACTATTTTTTCCCACTGTTGCACATTTTACGTTTTATGTTTATAATATTTGTTGCATTGCTGCTATGTTAAAACAATTTCCCCTTGGGGATGAATAAAGTATTTCTATTCTATTCTATTCTATTCTATAAGCAGATAATTTTATCTTTGGTATCGCAAGTAAACGAGCCTTGTTATCCCGATAAAATGCATTTCATCTATCTCGTTATCACGAGAAAACCCTCTTTTTATCTTGTGAGAATGCGTTCATTTATTTCTTTATCATGAGATAACAGGCTGTTACACCACGATAACTGATGATTAATCTGTGATCTGGATGTAACATAATAACAAATAAATTAGGGTGTGACCATGGCCGCTCTTGGCTTCCATATTTTTACGGCTTGTGTCTGTGAAAAGAGATCTTTGTTGTCCTTTGGCAAGCAAACCACCTCTCCTCAGTATGGCTAAGATTTTAGCATTTGGCGTTCTCAGCCGACAGCATTGAGCAAAATCCAACTCTTGGGAATACGTAAGCTTCAGGAAAAATAAAGATCAAATTTAGATCAATAAATCAATAAATTTGGCACATAACGGTTGCATAGATTTTTGAAAAGGCCATGGGAGTTCCACTTGGGACATATACTTTCCAGACTTCAGGCGCTACTAGTCGTGATTTGATTAAAAAAAGAAGAAGAATAAAGACATAAATAAAATTAAGTTTCAAATATTTATAATATATTATATACATATATATATACATATACATACACATATATACATATATATATAAATATATATATATATATATACTTCAGTTATTAACTAAACTATTCTTTGACATTTACAACAGTGCTGTCCTTCTAACTTTAGACTATGAGTGTGGGAGGGTATAATACTGCATAAATGTAAAGTAGACTTTCGTCAAGACATTTGGCTTGTGAATCAAATTATTATTATGATACGTAAGCCTTCAGACATCAAATATTTATTTGATGCCTTTTTTGGTAACAGTTTCTGTAAGACTGAAAACGTCCTCATCGCAAATGACATTTATCTTTTGGCTGTTTAAGCTTACCCCCCCCCCCCCCACCCCCCCTTTTCTCCACAGCCACCACCATTGTAGAAGCAGGCAAAGACAAGAAGAACCCTGACGACTTTGCAGAAGCCTTGGACTCCGTTCTAGGGGATTTTGCTTTCCCTGATGTTTTTCTGTTTGATGTATGGGGGGCTATTGGTGATGTTAAGAATGGCAGAATGTAAACATTTACTGACAAGAGAGTGAACTCTGTTCTCTGGTTCATGGGGGGGGGGGGGGGGGGGGGAAATGTTGTTTAATGTTGCCTCCGCAGTCCTTGTATTTTTTAATCACAACATTTTACTTACGCATATGTTATGGTGTAGGCATTTAGCCGAGTATCTGTAAAAGAAACAAAACGTGTAAAAATAGTAAAAACTTTATATAAGACATTTTTGTGACATTCTGGGTCATCTTCAAGTCCGAATATGCTTTCTGCGCCTCCATTATCAACATAATCAACATATAGTGAAGATCTACGAGCATGGTTCATGCCACATTTCATTTGCAAGTAGGCTGTGTGCTTTGTCTTGGGATGAAATATTGGCCCCAGTGAATATAAACCCTGAATGATTTGCCATTTGCCGGACCTATCGAGCGATGATCTGAGCAATCTCCAAACACAATGATCTGCGTTATTACACATGATCGGTAGTGCAACAACAACGCAACACCCATTTTCTAAAAAAGAAATAATAAATGAGTAGCAACGATATGAAGACCACTCCCTTGGAGTTTCCTGTTTACTTTCTGCGGGTCGAAATACAGTTCTCAGGATGATTAATAATAAAACATCATACTCAGACGTTTCACACGTTTCACACGTTCACCATGCGCTCTTAGGAATCTTTTCTGGTTTGTGAGAATGTGAATATTTGAGGCATTTGGTGCAGATAAAGGAGAGTCAACCTGAACTGCATGCTGGACTGTTATGTGTTTTCTGGTTCACCAAACAATATGAATACATTTTTAAGTCATATTCTTTCAGTGCACCAAAGCAAGGAAATTTCCAAATGAAATTCAACTCACCTTTTTTCTACACCAGTATTTGTCTGACAGTGATGTTTTGTTGTATTACTTGTATTGTATTATTTGATTGCACCTCTTATAAACACCTAAACACACGTTTTACATGTTTAAATGTTAAGTAAAAAGGTTGAAATCAACGTTGTCAAGCCTGTGTATGACAAAACATTCCATTTCATCAAGATATTTTTATTGTGTTTGTTTATTGATGTATGTAGCCTACAGACAACCACGTTATTTTCTGTCATGCACATTTAACACACCCTTCATTTACACCGGATTATACGGCAAAAGACATAAAACAAGACACTTCAGCCTTTATTGGTGATCAGTTCCGGTCACTTTGTTCAATAACTGTGTAGCAGTGAGTGTTTTCACAGATAACAAAGCATGCCAAAAGCAAATCACACACAGGGTGAGCATGCATAGCTTTCTGAAGTAGTGTAGTGTAACACATGGCAAGGAGGTTGCAAGGGTTGCCTTTGCCAAAAATGATGAATTTTAACTTCGCAGTGAATCGCGCGGTCGACAGCCATGTAGACACTTTAGTCACACAAAGGGATCTGAAGGAGAAACTTCTGGCACAGGAGTGAAACTCAGAGAAGTGACAACGGGAAAGACAAGGAATATTAATATTATGTCTTAAAGCCTTAAAGGTTCAGTGATTCCTTCACCTCATCCTTCCCTTTCACATGGGTTGGAAATCCTGTGTAGCCTTCAGTTAGAATCAAACATCATGACTTTACACTTTAATACTCACACTGGATGTTTAATTCATGTTTGCTCCCTCTTGGGATGACTTCTTTTAAATGATCTTATCTCTATAGCTGTTTTAAGAAACATTTCCCATGGCAATTCCCTCAAACTTTTAACCCAAGGTGGGTAGTTAAGATAAGGAAATTGATCCGTCTTTATGCCAAGACAAGTAACAACCACGTCAACCATGTACGGTCATTTTAAAAGGGCCACGTTACCTTTATTATATGGGCTACAGTATATTTACACTTCCACAAGTACAACGATATGCCACAGTCCTGTGGTATATACAGTACTCAGCTGCAACAGTCGAACGATAGACACACTTCGAACATATCAGTTTTATTAAATATCAAACCTCAACATCTGACATTGTTCTACGTTGGACTTTAGAATCTGTACACGCTTGAAACAGAAAATAATTACATTACATTACTTTTTTTACTGCATAGTGACAGTAAAGATAGAGACAGGAAACACCGATGTGATACATTTTTCATCTATAAGGTAAACCCATGCTTTTATATTTCCAATACATATTTAGTTAGAGTGAATAGTAAAAAAAAACAACAACTTGGTATTATTATTATTATTATTATTATTATAATAATAAAACTTCACAACTTTGTACTATCACAATTTGCTTTTAAACAACATTATGTATTTTTAACACTAAGCATGGGCCTGAAAGCACAGTCACAGTCAATAATTGTTCAGTCTATTGTGACACTAAAAGGCATTTGACCGAAGGGTTCATATAATGTAAGTGCAAAAAGTATTATGTTGCGTTTAAACTCAAATGTCATCACACATATTTTGAGCAGTCTCTGAAATATCTCATTCGCGGACTTCCGTGGTAAGTATATCACTAGATGACAGACTTCATCCCTCGCTGTGAAATAAAGTGTCACAATGATGATAATCCCCCCAGATTAGACATGAATGTGAACACTGATCAGAATTTGGAAACTGTCAGTGATTTTCTCTGATTATGCTGCAATAACAATCCCAATGGCATTCCATCATGAAGAAGGAGGTGGTGGTTTCAAGTAAGTTGGGGTGTCACGTGTAATTTCCCCATCTCCTCTGCTTGATTTGATCTCAGGGTGCCTGCGCGTGAAGACCGCGTCACTCTGCGCATAGTGTCCCGCAAAGACGGGTACATGGTCATAATGGAGCCACGGGACCAGTCAAAGCGGGGGTAGATTCTCTTAAGAACTGCCCTGCGGAACAGGATGTACACCCAAGGGTCCAGGATCTGGTTCCCGGTGGCAAAGCGCACCCATAGTAGGAGGTATTTGATCTGGACTTGGACTCCGGACAGCACAGTCTGTGCAATAAAGATCTGGTGGTGGAAGAAATGAGAGGGGGTGTGAAGGAGGGAGAAGGAGAAGAAGGAAGGAGGATGGATGAGGTGGAATGGGGAAAATAAGATTGCACGGCAAAGAAAAAAGAAAATTTCAAGAGCGCCACAGAATAGAAGGGATTGGAAAAGGGACGGACAAGGAACAACACAAGTTAATATTTGAAATGCCACAATTTCGGCGGACTGGAACATGCTAACAAGCTGCTTTACAAACGACAGATTGTTATTGCTGACCCAATTTCAAGTCCAGATGTTGCTTTCCAGTGGTTTACATCCAAGCAGTGCAAGAAAAGCAGTCAACAAAACCTCATGGTAAAACTGGATGATGAAAGTGGTGATGTTTCAGGTTACAGTTTTAGTTTGACAAACTTTCCACAGAGGCAGAGATGCACCAGAGACTATTTCTGAAACGATTTCTATTTCCCAATTCAAAGAAAGAAAGTGCTAAGATTTCTGGTCAAATTGGCTTCCCAGTTTCCAGCATAACTTTCTGTCGCTGTTAAGGATTACATTGGCAAGAACATTACAATTACTGAAGCTTATAATATTCAATACTCTAATTGTTAGGATTCGTGCAGCTCTGCTCTGAGGAAATGTCTGATGCAGTTTACAGCACAATGACTGTACATGCACAAGAGACAGGGCTGAAACTCTGTCGGTGAAATGTTTACATGGCTGGATGAAATGAAATGTAAATTGCAGCAGGTAGACCCAGGTACACCCAGACTGGAGAGCCCCCAAATAGCACATAATGCATTTAAAGGTGAAATGCATTGGGTAATCTGTGGCAAATGTTTGTCAAATGTTCAGGAAATGCGACGTTAGTTCGCCAACCACAGCCCTTATGATGGAAGTGAGTAGGTGTTATCGACCTTTTCGGCTTCTTTTTCTTTTGTTTTACTTTTTACTCGCCTCAGTCGGGACACTTGAAACACGATGTAAATCCAGGGGTCGAATATCTGATTGCAGGTGGCCATTCGTATGCCGAACAAAATTAAATAATCGCTGACAGGAGCAGGAGTCAGAACTCTGTCCAGAATATAAATCTGTTCACATTCGAGGTTAGATGGGATAACAAAAAAAAAAAAGCATGTGCTTCAGACAATCGAAGTCAAGTGAAATACAATGAGAAATAAACTCCATAACTGGACGTTTGCAATCGGCCCTGCCATTTGTCTCCAGGCTCATTTTGACGTCTGATGTCAGCCCTGTATTTAGAAACTCAGGAGTGACCCCAGTCTAAGATCAGCCTACCATTAAGACGCTGCATTGCTGAGGGGAAATGAAGCACATAGAGGGGAAGTGGAGGGAAAACAAAAGTAGCTTAAGACCATGTGATGTCTAATTACAGCTCAAAGAGTTCAGGGGCAGCACATAACGACAAGTCAGAAAAATCTTCCTATTACTATCTCATGGTGATCTTATTTTATTGAGACTTCCTTGAGTGCTCGCGTGGCACGGATCTGTGCCGCAGCTGCACCCATGGTAACTTGCCATGGGAATAATACACAACTCCTTATATGGACATCCTGGGGATGTGTGTTTATAGGTCACATATTCAGGCTTTAAAAAATGTGTTTTCTTTCGTCTGCTTATTGTGTTGTTGTGTCAAAGTTAGGATTTTTATATCACATTTTTAGTAGTGATATAAAGTTGCAATAATTGCGCAGAAGTCACAAAATAGACAGGTTTCTTTTTTCTTTTCTTCTTGTTCATAAGAACAAGCCAGGTGAACTTTCCTTTTACTCAGGTGTGTTTATATAGTTGGTGTTTTTTAATCAGATCGCCTAAAAAAAGGATATAAGACACTCTATATTGCACTTCTTATAAAAAACCGGCCGAAATGCTAATCTTCAGTCATTTTTTTTACAAAAATAACTCTGTCAGGGGATTTGAATAAAAAGCTTTCTAAGGGACAGTTATGGAAAAACAAAAAAAACATTCATGGTCACGACAAATGTATGAATGCAGACTGATATAGCAGATAATCCTCCTGCTGCCTGTGGCCATACAAGGCACATTCTCCAATCTGTATGATCAGCACACAACACAAACTGTCACACTGCACCACATACTATAGCTACAGTGGCCCAAAATGTACACCAAACTCACCAGCAGTGGGCACCAGCAGATAGAAGCGATCACCAAGATCAGGATGAGCTGAACCATCATCTCCACTTCATAGTCGCGGCGCCGCTGGCTTCTGTCCTGTCCACAGCACACCTTGATCAGGGTCACCAGGCTCACCGTGTTCAGCACAAACGACACGCCGATGCATATCAGCCCGACCAGTGAGAAGATAAGAGAGAAGACCAGGTCATTTCCCTCTGAGCCAATATTGAAAAAACACCAGGAGCCCGGCTTCTGCATGTGGTAGCTCCCTAAGCCTGCCAGGGGCAGCAGTGCAATGCAGCCCGCGATAAACCACACCATCAGCACCATGGAGATAGTCCGCCTCTTGGTGATGCTGAACGTGCGTTCAAATGGTAGGTTGATGCCAATGAAACGCTCCACTGCCATGGTAGCACCAAGCATCAGTGGGCACAGTCCGTAGAAAACCATAGTCATACCCATAAAGTTGCAGAAGTGGCAGTTGGGGTCTAGAGTGCGCCAATTAAAGTGAGTGATATGGAAGGCGCCCACAATGCAACCCGAGACCAGGATACCCATAAAGTCTGTGACCACCAGGCCACTGAGGAAGATGAGGAAGAAGGAGCGTGACTGGCTTTGTGCTCTCTGGAAGGACTTGATGAGAACTATGAAGGCGATGAGATTGGACATGAGACCCAGGAACATGAAGATGGAGGGATAGTAGGCCGAGGCAATGGGGTGAGTGTAATTGAATGGGGGGCTGTTGATGACGTAGCAGGAAGGGGTGTAGTTAGCTGAGACTGAGGCATTCATGGTGGCCGGTGGCTGCTGGGCTATTTACTTCCCTCACTGATGTAAAGACGGTGACAGTCAGGGGAATTTCATCTCGCTCTTCAACCTCAAAAAAAAAAAGAAAATTGTCATTTTAGTACATTGTTGACAATGGAATGTTGACTTAACGATGAATCATTTTAGTTGACCTGCCTTTGATACAAAGCAGCGTGCCTGAAGTATGAAATGTGTTTTACCAGACTCAGTGTTATGTGAGCTGAGTTACACAGAAATTGTTCAGTGAAACTGTCCAGAAAGAACATGTGTTGCATTTCAAACATGGGAAGGAATGTTAAATGGTCCTTATCGCGACCCATTTTCCCATCCTTTTTTTTTAAATAATTGCCACTTCCAAATTAGGGCTGAAGCTTGAAATGATCTATAATTATAATTATAATATAATATAATTATATTCAGACTTAATTAAATAAAATCCATGTCATTTTTCTATTCTATTTCTAGTATTTGATGATACTGGAAACATGACCGTACACTGAAGTACACAACAAAGGAGTTGGTCAGATGATTAAAAGTTGTGAAGAAGCTGCCAGTCAGATTTTCACAACCAATTATTTATCTGAAGATGAAAAGACAGTGGGAAATGTTGACCCTAACCCCCAATACATCTGACGTAAAAATAGCAGAGCATGCACAACCAGGAAATGTTTTGGAGGAAATGTTTGTGTAAATATTTTGACGTTTTTCCTTCATCTTCTCAGTTTAGCTCTGGTGATTCAGGTCATCCGACTATCCTAGTTGTTTTTGGATGTAGCAACGTTCTCCACTCTGAGGAATTCCACTTGTGTGAGCAATGTAAATATACCTTTTATGGTAACTAAAAGCTGCAAAATGCAATAAATAAAAAAAGTTGCAATAAACCAAAACTATCTTTTGAAAATCTATGATTTGATCCAAAGTACTGTGTCTTGGAGTTGAATAAGTGCACTTCCAGGATGCTGGAAAGTCAGTGAAACGGCTCAGATAGAGCGTGTAGGCAATGCCTGCAGACTGTGACAATGATGGAGAAAGTGACACGGAAACCAAAATAGACAGAAAGGAGAAGAGCAGACATATCCTGGCAGGAAATGCAGTTATTTGAACAGTGCTGTCAGCAACACTAACAGGAAACAACTACATGGCATTGTAATCGCTTGGATGTCCCTGGTGGTCTGTAATTTATGAACCATCTGAGTTATGAGTGTGGGTTCATGTTAGCGTGACTACTAAATAAGCATCATGTTCAATTTTGACAAAATATTAGTGCAATGTGTGCAGATATGATAGTTAAGTTTTTATTAAAATGAAAAGCTACGCAAAATAAACACGCAATGGAGGAATTTAGGATTCATCGCAAAACACGTTCTTAAACACGGGTGTAATGGCAATGTTGTGCTCGCCGTTTGAAGAATGACTTTGTACATCCTGTTACATAATGCATTCCCAGTATGGGTCATGACAGATAGTATCGTGATCATCGCAAACCCACAGTCTTTACTTCCTGTAAGCATTCTGCGACTCTGTGCAAGGTCAGAGAACAGGTGGATTATGAAGGAATACTGGTTACACATGATGAAAGTGCTGCGTGTTTCCAAAGGTATTTCCTTGCACTTAGGTTTTTCAAGTTCACATGAAACAGTAGGACGAAAACAAATGAGTAACGGGCAAAATATGGCTCATTGCCAAGATAATTAAACGCCAAAACACACTGCCCGGAACACTGTATCCATTAATAAAGAGTAATAGTGGGTAAATTATGCATCACAATATTCTTTTAAGGTCCCTATTTTAAAAAGTACTAAAAGCAGGATCACTTTAAGGGTAAAAAATGTTATAAGAACATCCTTCCGTCCTTGAAAGATTCAGTCCTGAAAGTGCCATTAGCCAAAGTGCCAATTAGCATCTGGAATCAATATTCAAAACTGCATTATTGAAGTGGACAAATGGCTTTGACTAATGGAAAAGACAATGATGAGGGGAGTCCCTTGTGTCCCAGGGGTTTCTTAGAAAGACAAATAGATTGTCTGCAAGGTCGTGTCCCATTGAAAGCAGTTTGTTTTATTGTAATATATATATATATACATATGTATATATATATTGGATGCTTCCTCCATGTCTGGTTGTAAACCTCCATAAAGTGTGTGTTATACAAACAGCTATTATTGTGCATAATAAAAACAAGAAAGTCAACTTTCTTCCCTTTCATATTTGTCTGTTGGACTAATCCCAAAGTGCTTTTCATCCATTTCTAAAAAGAATATATAATTATACCAATGCCCAATGCTAAAACACACATATCAGGTCCACAGATGTAACTGCTGCTGCTCTGTTTCTGCACCTGTTGCCCTTTTTCGTAGCTTTGCCCCCAGACATAGAGTCCCACATTTAACTCGCTGGTAAAGTAATTGCTTTTGGCTTGTTTAGAGTGAAAAGCAACGCACGTATCGTGGCCCAGAGAACTCACCACACTGCAGCTTATGTCAACAGATGCAAACAGAAAAAAACACTGCATCAGCACAGATGTCGCAAATATCTCCAGGGGACACGGGAAACAAAAGGTAATACCTGTGGGACAAGGCTGTTGTTCACTTTGAGATTTTATTGTGTTTGCTGTAATGGTCAACACCCCGACACCCTGTGCTGTTGCACCTTAGTGAGTCTCTGGATAAAAGAAGCATCCTCTGAGCCTTGTCTTGGATCATTTAAAGAAAAATAAATAAATAAGCCAGATGTTCTCTAAAATCTAAAAAAAAGTTGTGTATTTCCAACAGTCAGATCAATTCCATTGTTTTTGGCATGGAACTTTTCTCCACAACTCCACTACGAAACCTAATAAACAGTACCTGTGTCTCAGTCGTGGGCAACAGAGAGATTCCCTTACATTTAACGCATCACACAATCTAACATTTGACAAACAATGACGATTAGAAACAATGCCTACTGGGGGAAGTTGACAATTCCTAAATACAACATGCATAAACAAGCAAACTCTTAAATAGTGCAACTTGCATACGTAACATATAAGAGTGGCTTATACTGACAACTCAATCCTACCCTGTCCTGTCCAAACTTTGACGTGTCCTCATTACAGGTGAATGTATCTTACCAACACAGAAGCCCTTTCACTGTCGTTAGGTTCGCACTAGTCCATCCACACCATCTCTCTGCAGATGAATACACGCACCAGTCAGAGTCAGAAGAAGGGGAACATTTGATCAAATCCCATCTGAATGAAAATGAAAGCTGACAAAATGTCCCACAAGAAGCTGTTAGCAGGAACCCTTCCCCCGAATGTGCTCCTGTGTGCTGCTGCTCGCAGACTAACATCTCCCCTTCCAGTGATGCATGCCTTTACTTCACTTCACTTCACCACTCCCCAGAAGTTAAAGGGGACGGCCTGTGGGTGGACACCACACTCCAAAGAGTTTTAGAAGGAAAATTACTAATGAGAATTCTTTTCATGTCTAACTGGAGATGGGAAGTGGAGCACATTTAGGGAAAAGGGAAGGGACATTCCTCTAACAATTGCTTTCGATTTCTCAATCTTTTGTTTTCTCGTGAAGGACAAACAAAAGCTTTTGCTATTATTACATCAAATGTATGATTAGACTTAGACTTTCATCAAAAACAGATGGAGTGATGGGCCCTCATTAAAGGAGGCTGAGGATGAAGTTCGAGCTGAGTCACAACAAGTGGAAAAGTTTGGACATGGCGCCAGCAGATGTTTATAATATCTGTCTTTAAAGTTAAAAAAAACAACCACGTGCAGTACAGATGTAGACTTTATCATCAGTCTCTTTTACAGATAGAAATGAGTCATCCGTGCACTTTTACCAGCAGAACCACTGTGCAGCATTGTCCTTTAAAAACTAAGAGGCATTAGAAAGGATTGAGTGTTTTGTGTCATTTGAAGTCATGGATACATGCATACTTCTATTCCAGATTAATCTCGCCCGTCGGAAATAGCATTCATATACTTTTCCAGTTACACTGTTGTGGAAATGTAACAACTGGCTGGATGATAATTCTGTAGCAGACTCTTATCTGTAGCTAACCACGAGTTAAAAAAAACATTTAAATGTAAATAAATGTATTGTGAACCTCTTCGACAAATACCATGTTAATGCTCAAGAATGTGTGACTTGACAAATAAAGTGGTCTAAAGGAGTGCAGGGGGAACCCGAAACCTCAACCGCTGGCATCCCTGAGGCGTTCTGTGATGACCTGGGTTTGATTGTTGTGGCCAGTTGTTACTTGTTGACCGATCTTTAATTCTTCCACTTTCAGGCTTAAGTTGCTCTGCTTGTTGTGTTCAGCAGTCCAGTCAGGGTGAAGGGTAAAATTCCTCTTTCTCATATCGCATTAGATATTTTTTGCGGGATTAAATACTCTCCTGTGTCCAAATCCATTAATCACTTGAATGCAGCTCCACTGTCATCACTTCAAGTTCATCTAACGCAAGTATGAGTTTCCAGTTTATGTGGCACATGGTAATCCAATGAAGTAATTACATCCTTCAGGTTTTTCTCTGTTATTAAATTGTTTTTGTGTGTGTAAACATTCGATATAACAACAACTCTGACATATCTAGGACCCAGTACCACTTACAAAACCGAAAACCCAAACTTAAACCCTAAAGCTAGACACAGTGGGTGGGTTAGACTTTACAAAGTCGTGGCCTAGCTTTAAGGTCATGTGGTGATGTTTTCCCTCTGATATTCCCTCTCATCTCATTCCCCATGTGTTAGATGAAAGGGCTTTGCGATAAGCAACGGAATGCTGAGTGTCCAAGGAAATACAATTTACTGCAGACAAATAATCCCTTGGACTTGATACACTGGGCATATGAATGAAGACCTTTAAGAAGAAACAGATGAAGTCGAGTCAAACTCAGCGGTGTATGAAGGAATCAGGTCTATCAAGTCATGGATACCATGCAGTGGTACCATTTCAATCTTGTACTGCGTGCTCTAGTTGATGTACACACACACACACACGCACACACACACACACACGACATACATGACTTGAGGGGACATTGCATTCATTTCCTGGAGACTTACTCTAGTGGCCTAATCCTAACCCTAACCTCAACCTAACCTTAAAATATATCTTCATCTCAAAATGTAGTCATTTACGTTAAGGGGACTTGCTTTTTGACCCCCACAAGGAAGCCAAGCCCCCTTAATGTGACTGTGTAAACAGGTTTAGGTCCCCACAACATTAGTAATACCTGGACTCTCACACACATATAGTATACAACAAACCACTCCCCTTCATTGTGAGGACGCTCTTGCAGAAGGTTCATTCAGGCACTGACCTCAACATGACCCAACTGTTTCCAGACAGAAATATCAATCATTGATTGACAGGATCTTTTCAGAACTATTGCCCTAATCAAATCCCTCCATAGATGAAAAAAACTTTCCACTGTAGACTCCAAATTACATTTATTGAGTTCCCATCCCATAGACAGTGCTGGCCCCCGAGGGCAGTGTGAATTTCAGCCACGAACAGCTCATACAACTCACCGAAAAATCACGCTCGTCGGTAAATGTGACGAGACAAACGAGCGGGGGACATCTGGGGAGCGTTAAAGCATTATATCGCCCTCGATGACGTGGCTCGCTCCTGAGTGAAACACGCTGCTTCAAGGCTGATGATAATTAACTAGTCATGCCTTTTGGGGGGGAAACATGTAAACATTTAAAGAAACCGCCTGCAAGGCTGTCCTGTCAGAAGACGGAAATAAAGACAGAAATGAACATATTACTTATTTAACCTTTAACCTTTAACTCCCTGAAATACACACGTCCTCTTCCTCTTTGCTGCGTCCATCACCCTACCACTACTACCTCTACCTCTCTCTCACACACATACACACATACAGTACGTACACTTATTATCTGCTTCAAAAGTTGATATTCATCCGCCTACACCACACCAGCCCCAAGCATGCGGCAGCTCCTTTCCTCTAATGAGCTGTAAATGTGTCGCACAAAAGAAACAGAGAGCTGTGAAAAAAAAGAATCTGTGAAAAAATAAAACCCCCCAAAAAAACAACTGACTGAACTTTGCCTGAACTCAACCAACGTGTACGTGTGGCTGATTTCTCCCTGGTATTAAAACCCCCCAAAGCAAGATGACAAATGTAGATGATGATATTTGCCCTGGTAAATGTCTTTCTTTAGGTCTCCTTGTGTAAGGTCTACTCTCACTTCCCTCCCATCCGTTTTAGTTGGTAAAAATGGAACATTGGGGAAATGATGGCACTATTACCTGATACACGCACTGTTTGTCCAACTGCTCAGTAGAACACTTAACAGAAATGACGTTCTTCCTCAAAATGGCCCCGTCACTGGTCAAAGTCTCCCATCACGGCCCAGATTTGACCAAGAGGGAGTACAGGAATCTGACTATAACTGGACATCTCCTTGATTTGTTATTTTTCCCGTTATTGGATGGATCGCCATGTTCTACACACTTAACTGGAATTTATGTTGTACATAAACAGGGCATTTACTGTCATTTCAAAACAAACAAAACGTTGTGGATTCACTGAAGGGCTATTCACTCTTTCCTCATTCTTTCCTCAGAACATCTCATGGTCCCACGGATCTACAGAAAAGGAAAAAGGCCACAGTCAAGCGACTAAATGAGTCACTTTGGCCATTGTGCGAGGAGGACATGATGTTTTCTTCATTCCTTGATGAAACTTGATGAGCTCTCACAATCGTGTGAGGCCGTTTTAATTTGTAAAGTGAACCCAAACACACTGACAATTAGAAATGAGTTGAACGCCACAAAACATTTCACATTAACTGCTCAGTCAACATGATTTAGTATGGAATTTGAATGGCAATAACCTTTATTTCTCTATGCTTTTTATTTTTTATTTTTGATAACAAAAAAGGAGATAACAGAGTAGTAATACCAAGTTATTGACAAAGTAATTACCATATTACTAACTTGAATTTAATCCTCCCTTATGTCCCACATATATATATATACATATATATATATATATATATATATATACACATATATATATCTATACACATATATATATATATACACATTTTATTGTTACAGGAGGAAAACAGGCAGGAGGAAAATAGGAAGACCAAAAAAAAGAGAGGGCACGAGGGTCAGGGCAAGATGGAAGCAGATTATCCGTTGTGGCGACCTCAAAAGGGAAAAGCTGAAAGCAGAAGCAGTCGAGAAATGAGATGGTATAATCATATTTTTTTGTATTGTACATTGCATTAACATATTCTTACTGCAATGTAATGTAAAGAGTTACTAAAACAACATGACATTCCCTGGGTTGAGAGGTGGAACCTGCAAAAACCCCCCGTTATGCCACTTGTGTGAGTACTTTAATCATAACGCATTGTCATCATTTTGCAGCCTAAATTCAATTTCTCCACTCCTCACTGTGTTCAAATGTGATTTAATTATGTCCAAATGGACATGTTTACAGGGAGGCCTTAATGGTTCCACTGCAGATGGTTCTGTGTATCTTCAATCATTAGTGTAAAATTCACTCGCCAGCATCACACAGCAGAAAGCACTTTGGGGGTTTTAATGCTCCGCCATCAGTCTTTTTGCTCAGTTTCCCATTACATAACCATTATTGCTGTGATACTCAGCCTATTTTGTGATGATATTTGAGACCACCGTCCAAATGATTTCTTTGGGAACAGCAGTTTGGTAGAGCAGATTTTGGACATAAAAGAGACAAAAGTTGTCAATGCTCCGAAGGTTTGTGGTCCCCCAATGGTGAATAAATCCCAGTCAAGACATTATCTAACAGTAACTCTTACTGGAGACATTCTTTACCCATATATGGACATACGTAAATTAACAACAGCGATGTGGCTTTCATCTCAGCCCCTGTGTCTGGATTAGTCACATAGCCGAGAAATCTCTGCGGAGCAAACATGACAAAGAAAAACTACTTTCTACATAATATACAATATATAATATACATATACAAAATCGGATCATCGCTCTCATGCTGAAAACAAAAAGAATCAGCCCATGAAATGTGAGAAAAACCTTGACCACCTCATCTAACATGACTTGCAACACATGTTGTTTTTCAGCTTCACTTTCCCCTTAAAATGTTTTAATTGAATTATGCATCAGATGTTAAATATTTGATTATGAGTTTCTTATTTAAACTGATAAGTCCATTCAAAAGAGCTTGCAGTTTAAAGTATTTATTTTTTCATTATTTCTTAGAACACAGAGCATTTCGGCTGCTTTTTTTCCTTACTATGTCAAAACGTACAGTACATACAGAGGTTATAAGAATTCTTAAAGTGTATAGTATATAACAATATAGTGTGCTATATTTCCTTTAGACAATCTGATGAAAAAAATCCTTTCATTTTCACCAACTATATAAACACACCTGAGCAAAAAGTACTAAAAATGTTTAAAATTGGATCCAATTTGTGACATTTGGAAATACGTCACGGTTCAAAGTTCACTTGGCTCGTTTTCATGAACAAAAAGAAAAGACAAACACATCTATTTTGGGACTTCTGCACAATTATGGCTACTAAAAATTAATCCTAACTCTGACTCAGCAACACATAAGAAGATGAACCCCCCCCCCTCAACATATGTGACCTATAAACACACACCCAGGATGTCCATATAAGGAGTTTTGTATTATTCCCACAGATCCATGCCGCTTGTGCAATAAGGGTTAAATCATTTAATCAATATAAAGAGAAAAGGGAGAAAGCAGAGGTAAATTCAAACTTTTAAGGGCCGGGGATGAACTGATCTCTTACTTATAAGTGGACTGGTGTTTGTTTTTTTTATTGGTGGTTTGTATTCTAACTTAAACAATACAGCGACGTGCATAGTGACTGTGAACTACTACGTATTTCAAGAGAGGAAGAGGAAGGCACTGAACAAATGAAAACCAAACCGTGAGTGTCTGAGACAAATGTCATTGTTCTCCATCGAATATTGCAGAAATCTTTCACTCTGGAGCAGAGTTGGACTGATCGTTCTGCCATGACGACAACAAGGCCACTAGCATGGCTAAATGTCAGATGAAAACGGAGAGGAATAGAGTGCAGAGAGAGAGAGAGAGAGAGAGAGGAGAGGAAGAAATTGGGAAAATGAAAGTGAGGCCCTTCTTCACTGTGCAACGGAGACATGTTTTAATAACAGCAATCAATCAGCGGCTGAGCCTTGCGTACAGAGATACAGAAATGATGCAGGGGAACATAAGACAGATTAAAGGAAATAACAGCACGGGTGTAAACACAGGAGTCATGTCACGGCACACTTTTAAAATGCCTCCGTTTACTGCTGCCAGATGCTCACACAGGCTCCACAATACAAGCAAACCAAAAGCTTAATTCATTGTGGCCACGGCCTTAAGTATTTACTTGATCAAAATAACAATCAAACGCACAGACTCCATGTGTTGCTGTGTTACAGCCAAATGTGTATGTCACAGCTAAAAAGCATTACAAATGGCATATCTCATAATAGCCTAATTAACAGAGAGTAAGCAAGCGCCTCTGGAGGAGACAATGCATTTCCATACATCATTTGTGCTCAGCCCTTGTTTAATTGAATGAATAGTGCTTGTCACCGTGGTTATGATGAATGAGAAGTAACAGCGGGCGTCCTGCAGATGGCAGCAGAGGCATTTGAGAAGCGTCCGCGGTGTCACTTCTTCTTCTTCCTCAGGGGGGAGGAAGCAGGTATTAGTCAAAACTGAGGATTTAAAGAGCAATGATATTGTAAAAATGATTTTCACTCGCTGGGATCTTGTGTTTTCAAATAGTTTGAATGTGTATCATCTATCTGTCCATTTATCCTTCCATCTATTTTTTTTTAAATTTTGCCTTTGCCCATCAGCGTTCCCGCCAGGCTTTTGTGTCCCGCGCTTGAGTCATGGTAGTGACATTCAGTGATAATGATTTGACGGGCAGACGGAGTAGATCCATCACTTTTACTTGGAAAATAACCGAAGGTAAGAACAGATCCTGTTGTCACTGACATTTTATTTATTTACTCCTCATGCCTCTTATTTACATCATCATGATCCCAAGTCGGAGAGCGTCGCTCTCCTCCTGTGAATCAGTAGGCATGTGGTGTCACGCCAACCCCCCCCCCGGCTGACACCTTTACTATTCTGGCAGGAGTTCAAATGTCAGTAAATCTCTTATTAAAAAAGACGGTCATAAACACCTAATGGTCTGTCATGAATATTTTAGAGCCATGAATATCCAACAGGAACGACCTCTGGAAAAACCACAACCTTAACAAGGCACATCTCAGACGGATAACCTCCACAGCCCATCGAGGCCCATTCTCTCTCTCTGGTTCTTCTGGGCTTCTTTGTGGCATGATTGGACTGATTTGTCATTTGCAACTGAAAGAGCTTGGCTATGGGGCTGTGAATAATCCAATTTATCGCTTTGCCATTTATTACACATTTCTGTGGCTTTTGGGTCCACTGTCACATTGATTCGATGATTGCTTGCTTAGCTGGGTCCTAATGAGCTGATGTCTGAATCACTGTATAATCACCGCTCTAATTCACTTCCTTGCCTTCCTGCCCCCCCCCGACACGACTACTAAAAGAATGGACTGAACCCTTGAAACAGATCGTCACCCTTTGCTGTATTAACCTTAATAAATGATGGTCATCTTGCAACTTGGCGGGGGCGTTCAAACAAGACATGCTCGTTTCATCTAGTGTGCGTTTCTACAGTGCATTGATTTCTTCCTGCGGCCGGTTCGGAAACTGTGCTGTGAAACAAAGAAGACGAGAGGACGAGATTTTAGGATTTCACTGCTAAAAAAACCTGGTTGTTCAGCAGGTGAAATAAGATTTCCCAAGATTTCAACAAAATACTGCTTTATTTTACGGCCTGTAACCACACAACAAAACCAATTTATTTTACAGTCTTAATCTGCTTTGTCTTAATTGTTGTATAATGTGACATTAGCAGCGACTGCCCTACTAGATCTCCTCATATAGGTTCTTCAGGGACTAAAAAAAAAGAAAATCCCTTATCGCCTGTCTTCTTCGTATACCTGCAAGGTAAATACAGCAAGCATTTAAGTTTTGTCTAGTTGAGAACGATAGACAAGAGAGCAAATGCCACCAGGTGAAGGTTTGCCTCTCCGCCAGCACGGACACGTGGGTGGCATTTATCAAGCTCGACGAGGGCTTAAGGACACACCAGGATGTGTTTGTTAGGGAGGTTGCTGGATAAATACACGGTGAGGGTAATCAAGGCATCCATCAACAAAAGGAGTGCGCCATCAGTGTGCTTCAAGCTCTCGAGACACATACGCGGCGCCTCGGAATGATTACACCTTGAGAACTCTCACCAAGCATCAAGAACCACAGGCAAAGTGACTTTCAGACAACATTTCTTTAATACAAAGTCAACATATCTACATACACAGTGGCTTTAAACCAATTATTGTTTCAGTTTAGAATGAACAGTTTGAAAGTGATATCGCTTGGCCCTCATACAAAGGAAAAACTATTTTGCTGAGTTTGGATTCTTTTTCATTTTTGTATGTATGTACTGTATATGTTGTTCTTCCCCCACCCGCCCCGTCATTTTTTTTGTTAGTGATGTGTTGTTTTTTTCCGTTAGTCCCACCCCCCCCCGCAAATATTCGGCATCATATTCCAGTAAAATTGGCTGCTGTTTTCAAAAGTCTAACATCTTTACACGAAGTCAAAAGAGTAACACATTGCACAAGCTTCCAAAGACTTCCTTGGTTTCAGTTTTGGCGTGGGTCCCCGTGGGTCAACGGTCTTTCAGAAGTGACTTCCAGAAGTCCTTGGTTCAGGATTTCAGTTCTTTCTGAAACAGTTCCCCACTGTTCAGAAGTGGTGTGCTGAAAATGTGATTCTGCAGCAAGGTTGTTGTTTTTTTTTGTCGTTTTTTTTTTTGGTTGAATCGGTCTTTCCTTGGTTGCGTCACACTACTGTATTTCATTGAGTCCCCATTTCTTTCTGCATCCCAAAAATGAAACACGGTTGAACGAAAACACAAGAGTATGAGCCTATACAACTGCAAATGAGCTACTTCTGGCCTTTAGCATAACTGCATTTGTCCATCAGCCATTGATATATTCATGGTTAACACCTTGGCATATTAGGCAGTTGAGCAGCTGGGCATCTTGAAGGGTTCTTCAGGGAACACCCTCGGGTGCTGTTGTTTCTCACAGTAGTGGGGGAATTCTACGCCCTTGTAGCTATTTTTAAAGGAATTTGGAGGTGTCATTTTTGAAACACAACCGACCTTTTAGACCAGTCTGATTGCATTAGTCCCATTGTGCAGAAAACTCAAGTCTATATTAGACTCATGCCAATGCCAGGGCAGGACAAAGTTACTGTCCCCACCGAGCTTGAGAACATTAACAGAACCTTGAATTGATGTTTGACTGGCCACAAAAATGATTAGTTGGTACTGATTTGATGCCTGCAAATAAGTGAAATTAAAGGCAGTAATAAAAGCCAATGGTTTGTAAAAATCCAGGGGAACAGGGCTGGAGAAAGGAGAAAGGAGGAGGAGGACAAAACAGGGCTTTACAAACATCAGGAGGTCAGATAGGAGCAGAACCTCAATCTTTGTAGATCTTTACCCACTTCAAGAACAAGATCTTGAGGGTCAAATGATACAAATACATATAATCTATATATTTGTTTATTTACAGGTATGTTCTAGATCATAGTGTACATTGAACAAAATGAATGACCACATGATGTCGGAAACTAATGAAGTAAACAAAATATGGAAGAACTTAAGAGTTTCTTTAAAAGCTGCGAGGGACATAGTCTGCATGTGATCGCTCAAGGTGCAGTATGCCAAAATGGTCAGTTATGAACTTCATGACTGATAACACATGTCGACGACCGGGTTGATCGACGGCGGCTTATGAAAAGTCAAAAACAATACTAACGCCTACAAGCTAATGATAATAAAGAATCTCAACAAGGTTTAAAAACGTCATCTCCTCATCGGCACATGAGCTCTACCTGAGGGTAGAAGAAATATACAAGGTTTTTAACGAGGATTACAAAAAATAAACTCACAAACTAAAGAAAATAACAAAAAAAAACAACAACACCATTCTTTTTTTAAACATGAGCACTGGCTGGTATAAAAAGAAAGATGATGAGGAGAAAACTTGAATTATACTAAGTGTTTGGATATATTTTATATTCTGCTTTTAAATATATGTGCATGTGCGCGTGCACATGTATGTATGTATGCGTGCGGACATGCATACATACATACATGTGCACGCGGACACACGCAGACACGTTATACTTAACATTTCTACAGTGAAAAAATAGAATGTCTTTTAACGTAATATGAACAAATAAGCATTTCTCTTTTCCTGCTATTTAAAAAAAAGAAAAAAAAAGCGATATAACACCTCTGTTAAAAAACTAAATCAAAAGGAAAATAAAAAGTCAGTTATGTAATGTAAATTAAGTTGTCATAATACAACATTAATGTTTAATAATGTTACAGTAACAATAAGGCTTTTTTGGAAATAAGAAAAGGTTACACACAGTTCTGTCCATCGCTCTGGTTTTTGTGCACGCCCACTCACGGAATCCGTACACGTCATTTAAACCAAAGCACACGTTTTTCTCTTCTTCTTCTACTTTTTAAATTCAGACATATCCTGTAGTGTGTCAACCTGCAGTTGTTTGGGGGGGAGTTTATTTGTTTCAAGTTTCTTTTGTTGTTGTTTTTTTTTCCTTAGGGATGTGCGAGTAAAAGTATTCTGTACCAAAGAGTTTCATTATCACATCATGGCATTGAGATCCAACATGGCTGCCTGGGTATGACTGTGTCACCCACAGAGACATCGCCTATAAAAACTAAAGCATCTACTTTGTTTCTCCCACTGTTACCAAACAAATACGTTTCGAACCGAAGGCCAATTTCTTAATCACGTGAAATGTAAAGCTTTGTAACTGCAACAGGCTTTTGACGCCACTCTTCAGTGTCTTTTACAATGAACTAGATGATTATAGAAGAGGCTGGAGAAAAGAAAAAGAAGAAAAAAAGAGGAGGGGTTGGAAAAGACCGGTGGACAATGATGGCATGTTGGATGCACTTGCAGTCATGTCCATCTGGTGGCGAGCGGGTGTTGCAGAGCTGGCGTCTTTCTTATCCTTCCGTCATTTTCCTCACCCTCGAGAGTCACATGTACAGCATACACAAGAGAAGCAGCATGTTTGGTTTTGACAGTAAAGAAAACTAAATCATTCGTCATAGGACAAAACGAAGGTTCTGAACAATGATGAGCATTGGTCACTGTACACAAGGAAGGCTCCGAGTATTCAGCAATCCTGGTTTGGTTGTTTTTCCGTTTCTTCCAAGGCTTTTTCGTCCACCAGGTTTTTATCTCATTCATTACGGTGGTTGTTTAAGCCCCATGATGCAATGGTGCCAGAGAGAGGAGGGATTGTAAAAAAGAAAAATTAAATAAATCATGGGACACGGTTGCCATTTCTTCCACGATGACTCGTTCACAACTTCTTGCAAAAGGCCAGATTTTCCTCGCGAATTCTGTGGTGAGTGAGATACAAGACTCTGGCATGGGCACCTTTTACTTGTACATTATGGTTCACTATGGTACAACATCATTTTGTGGCTTGAGACACTGGTTTTGCTCACAATTTCCATTCACAATTCATGGCAATAACTAATCTTAAGATATGTGTTCGCCGCTTCCTTCCCAGCAACTTCTAAGAGCGCCTTCTCCAAACGTCTGGTTGCTTGGGAACAGATGGCTGTGTGATGTACACTTTCAATCGTTGAGTCTCTTTCCACACGTGCTACGCATATCATTAGTGGAACAGTATAAAACTTTCAGATTTAGTCGATGCCGGATGGGAGCATTCTCAAGCTGTTTTTTTTTTCCTTTTCTTGTCCTGTCTTGTTTTGGGTGACCAGAGTTTGGGGAGAGCCATTTGTTTTCACAGAGCAATCCTTCATTTGGTCATTTCTCTGGATACGAGTCACAAAATATGTTGATAGAAATACTTTGAACTCCTTTTACATCCAGTCGTATATAAAAAAAAAACAAAAACGAGAAAGTCACCCCATCTTGGCTGCATCCATTTGCCTCTCATTGATTTTTTTTGCCCCATTGCCTTCTCCTTCGTCATCCGTTGCTTGTTACCATTGTATCACTTAGATATTTTTGAAGAAGAGAAATGTCCACGAATGTTTACAGTGTCCTCCACATTGAAACACTTGAGGTAAGGTAAGCAGTCTGACACTTTGATCGGTTCCCGCCCCACAGCTTGAGCCACAGCTTCTGGTTCCTCTCCTGACGAGGACGTTCTCTTTCTTGATGATGGGGAAATTTTCCTCGTTTCCTCATGAAGGGTCTTTTCTTTTTTTTCTTTTTTTCTTTTTATCGGATTGGAATTGAAATCGATCCTATATTTTTGGGGGGGGCGTGGTGTACGATAGGATCCTGCCGGTGTGTGAATGAGCAGTGGTGTTCTCATTGTCTGCTGTCGTCGTCGCTGTTTCAAATTGCAAAGTCACTATGGCTCAGGAGACTGTTGGCAGGGGGTGAGGGTGGGGTGGGGGGGTGGTGGGGCGACGAGATTCTGGGGATAAGAGATGGCTTTTTACGTTGCATAGTGATCAAAGCTTCCTAAATACTCCAGAGCCGCGTGATAGCAAAATTGGTACTCATCCTGCAGGGGAGAGAACAGACACAAAAACATTAGAACCACTCGCCGTTTGAAGAGTTTGCAAAGATAATTATTTCAGATGATTAAAAACAAATGACGGTACCTTAGATCAAATGGCATTCATAGATGCACAGATCTAACTGGTATGTAGAACATTCACTACACAAATGTAACCTTATCTACAAGTGATTTTGTGTCTCTGTGACTCCTGACCTCTGTCTGGACCATGGCTGGCCTCTGTGTCCGGAGCATCTTCACAGTCTGGAAGATATCAACCACGCCTTCATAGCGCATTCTCTCCAGCACGATACTGAGGGTGATGAAGACTCCAGTCCTGCCGACGCCGGCACTAGAAACGCATAATCACAAATTAAGTATGTCTCCCACCACCAGTATGTTACACTTTTCTCTGATCTTATTTGATTCTAACCAAGTCACCAACCAAGAATGGTAACAACTTTCCACGCGGGCAGAAAGAAGACTGAGTCGGTTTAAAATGTGAATAGCAAATGGTCACAATGGTGTGGACACAGTCTGCATGTGAAAACTAAAGTGAATCCACATTCTCACCGCACACCAAATGAGCCCTCAAGGACGCACAGACACTCCACATATCGTGCACACAAACACCCAGGCAAACACTTTGTTTCAATAAGCTCCTCCTCCCATGTGTCAAAAAAAAAAAAAACTCATCCTGCTGCTACTCACCAGAAATAGTCTGAGTCTTAACTTGGATCCTGAAATACTTGAGAGCTGCCTTCCTAAGCTGCTTTGCTGGGAAATGATTTCCACTTCAGCAATGGAACAATAATTGATATGACAACAGATTTATTTAGGCTTCTTGCAGCATCTGATGCTGTGTTGAATGAAGAGTGAAAGTGATGGCTGCTCGCGGAGACTGTTGAGTTCATGCGCTAGTGTGCCTACAAGTGCGAGTGTGAGTGTGAGTGTGTGTGAGTGAGTGTGTGTGTGTGTGTGCGGAGGACAAAAGACTTCCTGTATCGTTGGGAAATAAATTCAATGACATCAAATACAATGTTGGTGAGTCTAATCATGCAGAACATACAATCAACCCAGATACACATTCTCTACACCCACAAGACCACCCACTATCAACCCCCCCCCCCCCATGCAGCCGTATCTCTCAGCCCACCCAAAGCCTCTTCCTGAGAGTCGGTCACAGCTTGTCACTTAAACTCCCTCAGAGCTCCCAGCTCTCTCTATCTGTATTTTCTTTCTCTCTCTCTCTCTCTCTCCAGGAAGATAGACTCTCCAAGTCTGAAGGCTTGACGGGCTGCTGCCGACTGAGAGGATTTGGTGTCCCCATTCACAGGACGTAATCAGGCAATTAATGACATAAAACATGTGGGTCTATTAGATAGTGGCTGAGGTGGAGAGTGGAGGAGGAGGAGGAGGAGGAGGAAGAAAAGAGGGTGGGCATAGAAGAAAGGAGGGATGAGAGGGTGATGGATAAAAAGCTGTAGAGGAAAAGAGGCAGAAGAAGAGAGCGTGAGAGAGAGAAAGGTTTATGAAATAGACAGATGGATGACAGATGGGAAAAGGCTTGTGACAGAAGACGAGAGAGTAAGAGAAAAGGAAGACATAAGCTCTCAACTCGGAGATGACAAAGTCTGGAGGAGAAAGGAGGAACGAGAAGGAGGAGGAGAGGGAGGACCGGGAGGTGACTCGGTTTCTGCAGTTACAGACAAATTGAAACCCACTTAACACAATAAACCAATTTAAAAATGACTGCAGATGACTTTCTTACCCGGGTTTTAGTAATCAACACTAAAGATCAACCTCAGTACTGCTAAAACAGACTAATCAATATGGATAAAAATTTATGCTGATTCTTTTTGGCAGATATGATTTTCTTTTTTCCAACCATCTGACAAAATAAAGTAGGTTTATCTTAACATTTATTTGTTTAATTCAAATAGATATTAGATAACGCTAATTCTTTGGCTTTTAGGCTCCTCCCTCCCCAGAGGTCGCCACAGTGGATGAATTGCAAATTTGATTTAGAGAGATTTCACACCTGGTTCCTGATGCAACCTTCTCATTTATCTGTGCATGAGACTGGCACAAGGATGTGGGGCCCCTGTGGCTGGGGTCAACTTAGAGTCCAATTAACAAGGAGCAATGGGGATTGGGTACCTCACTCAGGGGTACCCCAGCCCATGACCTGGCAGGGACTCAAACCAGCAACAACACAAGACCAAGTTCCCTTTCTGCTTGGCTATGGGCTGCCCACACAGTCATTTTGGATTAAAAAAAATACTCTTTGTGCCTGAGCAGCATTTTTTATGTGTCTGAGAACAAAATGTGTACACTTACATAAGTGATTTCATCAGCCAAGTGGTTAAATAATAATTGGCCGATGCCAATTAATTAAAAAAAGATTGTAAAAATCATCCCTATTGTCTACTTCTACTGAGAAATCTCCTGCTTTTTCACTCTCACTGATGGACAGGGTTTTGGTTGCTTCCCCCATCTGAGACAAGTTGCACCAGGTACAACCATTCATCTAAAATGTTGCATGGCAGTGGTAGAGTATTACTCTAATGAACAAACATTTGCATTTAGCATTTACAGTGTCTATCGATGTGTCTCACATCCTATTTCAGGTGTGTTGGAGCAGGGAAACATCTAAAACATGCACATATCCAATCACATCCAGGGGTATTTTGGCATGAGACCATTGATAACAACCCAAAAATGAACGGTGAGGTTAAAGGACAACTTGCTAATGCCAGTTGGTCTGGTGATGCCAGGCTATTCTTCACGTCAAGTCAGATGTCTTGACCTCCAATAATGGCCTCATAGAAATGAGGAATAACTCAATCTTATTGGAGCTTCCCTGACACGTCTTTAAACTCCCAGAGGGCCATTTGATGGCTGGTGACATCATTGCTCTTTAATACAGGGGAGGTGATGTCATGTTTTATGATGTACTGGCGCCTATGGGACAGAAACGCGCGGGGAAAAGTGGCTTTTGTCGTTAGGAAAAACATGTTTGCGAGACACGGAGTAAATTATTCACTGTGTGAGCACCTTTGCTTGTTAACACAGTCACGCTCAAAGGTGCAATCACATCTTTAGAGGGTTTTCTCTCTTATCAAACCATGATAATGAAAAACGCGGGATCGCATACATGTAAGCGTCTTTTTTGTTTTTGCTGGATGTGCAGCCGAAACAACGGAGCCATGAATGATGTCCACTGTGTGGCTACATGCAGACGGATCTCACTCAAGGTCTGGCCATGAATAATTACCCAAGGTCTTTAGTGGCCACCACTGCCAAATATCAGTTTCTACTTGACTCCGGCATGTCGAGTTAATGAAGGTTACCTTGGAAGCTACACCCGGAGTGATAAAAATGCATCACAGAGCGATCATAAAAATAAAAAAGAATGGCTGTATCAGTTCATGTGCCTCCTCTCTGCAAATGCCAAGCTGCATCTCAGCTTTATCAATTATGAAAGAGATGGGTCTGTGGAGATACAGAGGTGCTGTGCCTCGGTGGCATAAAGGAGAGGAGGGATCATTTCTGATAATGCTGTTAGAGATGCACCACAGGAGGTGCTGTGCCTCAAAACAATAACCACCTTAGAGGAGATATAATCTCATCTTGACACTTAAAGCCTTATATCTCTTTCAGAAGGAAAGTGTGTCTTTGGAGTGCAGTTTGGGGGTGAAACACCAGGCAGACCCTTTTAATACAGCATATCACGTCCCTCTCGTTCAAGGCGCCGTTTATTAAAATTAAATTAAAATACATGTACGTGCTGCGTTTAGGTGTATTTTGGACCTTGGCTATTTAACTGCAGCAAAGAAAACATGGTGCAAAAATGACATTAGGATGCCTTACCTGCAGTGAACAGAGATTGGTCCATCTTGTCCAAACTGCTCCTTGGTTTTATGGACCTGGCCAATAAAATCAATGAATCCCTCTCCAGATTTGGGCACGCCTTGCTCTGGCCAATCAGTAAACTGGAACTGCCTTACTGTCCTGGACTGGCCGTCCTGCAAACACAGAGGCAAAGATGTTGAGAACGAAGGATGGAGACGCTAGCTCTCATAAAAGAGAAGCAAGGAGAGACGTGTCTGGATGCTTGGTCTTGGTTTCCCTTCCACCAAAGCAATCCACACTTGAATTCTTCAGTTAACAAAGCAACATAAATAAGACCTTTCAGGGACTAAAACATTATTAATTGTTAATCAACCTGCTGGTGCTTTGTCGGCCCGATGCCAACACGATAGATACGCAGACTAATATATAACACACATGTCCCCCACTGAAGGACAGAGTGTCCTTCACTCTCCCACCCCAATCCTCTACCTTCAGCCCGAGTGTCTCTATTTTCTATCCTGTCATTTATTTTGTGTGTGTGCGCTTGTTTGTGTGTGTGTGTGCGTGGCACGGGTAGGTCCTACTTAAACCTAATCAATAGTGTATCTGCCGTGAAAAGCGTCTTCACCAAGACACCATGTTGAATAGGATAATCCTGCCATGCGATCAATAATGCGACCTGATGGATGAGCAGAGCCAGGGAGGCAAGAAGTAAGAGCGGAGGACACATGAAGCAGGAGGCAGGATAAGACGACACAAACTCAAAGAAAAAACTCTCACACTTTGATATGCCTGCTACACAAAATGTCAGTAACAATTTCATTTCACATTGATTCTTATAATCTTGTAGAAGAGGTGGGAGCTTTAAGATTACCGAACTTGCTTCCACATTTTTTTTACAACTGGGTGGAATCACAGCAGGACGGGGGTGCATGAGTGGATTTTCCTGGTCTAAAAAACTGCACTGTCGATGGTTATGTCTCGTTTGAGAACACATTTCCTCATGAAAGTGAGCCACGAGGAGCATTTCTGCGTTTTGAGACTGAGGCTGTCCGCTCAATACCACCAGTAATTAAGACAGCCAGGTGTTCATTCCTCCAGATGATTCTCCTCTCAGACTTCAGTTAAGACACCAAAGTGTCATTCTTACACATCCACGTCCCATTTCATCAAACAACACAGGCACAATTAAACGAGCACTCAGTTGAAAAGTTACTTGTGCGTAGGGAGTAGCTGATAATGAGTAGCACTAAGTGACTGGCTACAGCCTTAGAAGGATTGGAAACTGTGCATTGTTTAAAAGGGCTAAATGCAAGCAACTGTTCCTAATGCTAGACATGTTTGTGTCTGGAATTAGATTATTTCAAATGTCGAGCAAATGGAAGAGCTCCTCTACACTTAAGAATTACTCACGCAACCGATTATCACAGGCGGCCCACTGTGACTAAACGCAGCTAATATTGTTCCATTGTGGCCGGTCCTCACACGTTTGGTAATTAGTGATAAATACACTTAACATCCTCACTAAAACAAATACATCAATTATACTGCATAACGTATTCAAACTGAAAACATTCTTAAGGCATCTTCTCTCCATTAGTCCTTATCAAAAGTAACACTCGTCATACTGAGGTAGGTAGTAGTATTTGTATTCATGTAAACAAACACCTCCAGGTCTGTATCCATCATGGATGAAGGCTGGGTTGTCATGGTGGCAGCGCTACATTAACGTTCATTTATTGCCATGAGCTAACCATCCCCCCCTTGCTGCTAACAGGCTAAATGCAGATAGTGACTAAAGGCTGAATGTACAGTATGGTGCTATTATATTTTAAATATATAATGTATATATAAATATATGTATACATGTACTGAGTATAATCCGTCTATTGAATACTTGAGCTGATATGAATCTGCATCGCTGCTGCCAAGATGTATTCTTGCACTTTTATTTTATTTGACAAATACAGTAAATTAAGCTCTTTTTGTACAACATATCATGTCTCTTTCCCCCGCTCCGTAACGCTTTGCATATTTTCTTTCTTTGCCTTTGTTTTTCATCTGAAAAACATTGCGCCTCAGCAGGGAGATTAAAAATGAACGAGGGGCAAAGGCAACAAAACAATAAACCAGGCGCACTAGAGAAAGAGGGAAAAGAAGAAAAAAAAAAAACAGAGAGATGAGAGAAAAATTTAACACACAACCTGAGGGCCCACGCAGCGTGTCAAATTGTGTGATTAAATACGTGACTGGCTCAATAGATGCGAGTGTTGAGGCGTGGAGTCTGTGCTGTTACTGTGCAGAGTCATGCGACACGCAACACATGCATGAATGCATGCGTGTAAGAGAGCGCAACACATCAGCATCGACTGTATGACACGTGGGGTAAAACCTAGTTTACACATTCCCTCACTTGCATAAAACCTGTATATCTACACACAAATCCATTTACTGCTACATGGTGTAGTATTCTTAAAAAAAACAAACTTGGTTTGATATCAAGAGCCTCGTTTTCCTTTACTATAGTACCTACTCGACGTGGACGGCGTCGTCATAGCACGGCTGCACGAAACTGTCGTGAAATGGTTTTATGCGTGACACAAACACACTTGTGACAGTTGTTTTCGGTGTACTGAATCATTAGAATCAGTTCATTAAAAGGATTAGTTCGCTACTTCGTGCATGACTCCGTCTGACACAGTCACTGAAATAAAATAAGGCTAAACATGTTGAGATTCATGAAGTCGATAAGAGTCGTGCTAGACGTGTATAACTAGACTTTTACTCATTAAGCACGCAGCATTTTCACGTTGTGTATACTGTGGTATTATTGTCTCTCTGCTTTGCTTCCTTGGCACTGACATGATCTGACGATCAGTCTGCTTGCCACAATCGTGTGCTGTGATGAGTCAGTCTCCGCACCGTGCACTGGCCAAACACGCAAGATTATTCTGTGTCCTTGTGAGTTACAGCATTAAAATACTCTGTGAAAAGGGACAAATTTGTCTCTTCGCATGCTTCACAAGTTTATACTGGCAAATGAGTATATGGAGGTGTCTGTGTTCGAGTCCTTTCAGAAAGACTTTTTGCTCAAAATGATTTGTGACTATTGTGTTGTGTTGTGTATACGCGTATTTCTGTGGAAGTTGTTTTTACTTCTATATCAACAGTGTAACTTGCTCACGGGCTGCCACACCGTCTGGGGAATGGTTGAATAAGTTCGCCTGTTTTTTCTGTGCTGTTTCTGCTGCTGCTGCTGCTTAAAACTGTTCAACCCTAATTGGGGCGAAAAAACAGAAATCCTGGGATTCTGGGAATCTGTGAAATCACACTTTATATTTTGAATCTGAGGGACTGAAGTTTACAGCTACCAAACAGCCAAAAGGTGGCAATAGAACACTCAAAACCTCAAAATAAACCTTACCCTGGCATCTGTAACCTTGAACTCTCGAAGGATGTACTGGGGCATGTTGTACTCTGCCATGGGATCCACGACAAAGTACTGATACCTGGCAGACCGCTCAGCAGGCCAATACTGGTGACATTTTTCCTGTTTGAGCAAAAGGACGGGATATAATGTGGAATTACTGCTATATTAATCATTTACTCATCAATTCCAGTCATTTTATTTTGACTTCCTTGGCATCTCTACGTATGTGTGTTCAAGTCTTACCCGTCCCATCTCTCTCAGTTTGGTCAACATGACTACAATGGTCGAGTTGTTCTCCCAGAGCATTCTCCAGAAGTCTTCTGTGGTCTCTGCCAGAGGTCCCTGTGTGGCGATGTAGGCTTTCTGTTGCCTGTATACATGAAAAACCCTATTTAACTTGTATGATTAAACAAAACCATTTTAGCACCACTGACTAATTATAAAAAAAATAAGCCTTGTGTTGAGACGTGTTGAAAGTCGCTCTCCCGTTCCCTCCTCCTACAAAGCTGTTTCCCTTTTTAAAGAGAGAGAATGACTGTAGCTCCTCATTCAGGAGCTACAGTTCTACAACCACAGTTCTAAATTTGAAAATAATTGTATAGCAGTTTTACAATTTTACAAGTAAACAGCAAAAAGCACCTTGTGTTGGTATATTCCTCTTACCTGTATCCATCAATGAAACTCGAATTGATGTAGTCAGAACCTTCCAGGCCTCTGATTGGCTGCAGGCAGACACGCGTGGTCTCGTAGGGCATGATGTTGACCAGCCGATTCTTGAACTTGTTGCAGGGAAGGTTGGCACTGATGAAGCGCGATGTGTGGGCTTTGGAGTTGGCCAAACGCTGAGGGGGGGGAAAGACAGAGAGATTAATGGACATAACAAAGGTAGGAAAGAGGGGAAGAATGGCACAGAAAAGGGAAATATTTTTATCTTTACAAAGAAAAGTTTGAAATGAAAGTGTAATAAAGAGGAGAAAGATGACAAGAAGACAAACACTAGGTACAAAGAAGGTGAGAGGGAACAAGAAAGGGACTGGCAAAGACCATGGTAGTGAAGAAGAAGCAATGAAAAAGCAGAAGAGGATGACCAAAAGAGGAGAGGTGGTGAAGGAAAGGAGGAGGGAGGCAGGGCAGGTGCAAGATAGATAGATAGATTAAGAGAGGAGAATATCAGTGACAGAAAGTAATAAAGTGCACCCAATCTAATCTGATCTTTCACACAGCTTTGGCGATGATGCCAAGACTTCAAAAGGACAATACTTATCAAGAATATTTATCGGGTATTAACACAATAACTTTATCTCCTTTTGCTACTTGTGGGGTCCTGCGGGGTCAGAGGCAATGATGGAAAATGTGCCGCACACTCCGGATAACAAGCTTCTGGATTATGACTGAGCAAAACAGAAAACTTGCTTAAAAGTGGGTCACCAGAGCCTTTGATAATAGCAGTGCGCATGGAACATAGACTCACTCAGAGATGTTGAGAAAGACAAACGTACACACACATACACACACACACACGCGGTGCATAATAATCAAAACGAAAAGCTGTAGTGCTGGATCATCTCATCATCGTCAGTGGGAGTTTGTGGGTCAGAAAGTCTTACAATCTGTTGGCTTTTATGTCTCAACAAAGACATGTTTGTATGCGTGGGTGTGTATGCAGGCTTGCTTGTTAGTATTTGCCGGCAAATGGAAAACACCCAGGTCTGATTATCAAGGTTCTCTTTCTGACTGAGATAACCATGATGCACTGACACTGGAAACATCGTGAAAGGCAAGAGAAAGCAAGACGAGCGGCCAGTTACACCACAACTAAATTGTGTGGGAATGAGAGCTCTCGTCTCTCAACAGTTGTCAAAAGCCTTTCACCTTGTACCTCCACAATCTCCTATTCCCCATTAGTTTAATCTCTCTCTCTCTCTCTGGCTACTTGGCGCCTACCAAGACCGTGTCATCGTCCTCCTCGCTCGTCCTCCCTTTGATCGGGGTTTCACAACAGTGCCTGGAAAGGCTTGAGCTGGCCTGGCACTGTGAAAGAGGCCCTGAGCTCCACCACCAAACACCACAGAGGGTTCAACAGAACAAAGCAAAACCAAGCCACCCGTCATCCAGGGCACAGAGACACCTACAGTAACTCTGCACACGACTGCTGCCACTTCCTTCCCATTTATATTAAACTGCGTATCTCTTCAGCTGGAAGATGCATCACATACTTGTGTTGTGAGTTGAGTTGTGTTGCACCACAGTGAAGATTATCATTTATGGTGCTTTAGTCAGGAACAATGGCTTAACAGCGGGCGTTGCCAAGTTAGTCGAAAGAGACGGGAACAAAAAAATGTGTTTATCTTAATCCCGATATGCCTCGACTTTAAAACTAACTGCATCAATACATCATCAAACAAATGTTTGAAATCACATCATTATTCATAGTTTTCCCAGACGGGCATTGTGTTGTCAGCGTCACATAATATTTGACTTAATTAATCATGTTTTTTCAAGGCTATTATTTAATACAATGGCTTGAAAACTTCCTAAAACTGAAGAATCATCCATCGTATAACTCTGTTGCTGAATTTCAAAATTAAAACCTTTTGCTGTTTTAGTTCAAACCCTGTCACAAATAACTGTCTTTTGTTCATTTGGTCTGACTGTTTCCAACCTGAAGACAACGGTGTCCCACCAGCCATTCCTATAATGCTGCATTCTGCCCAGTCACTTACTTAGTGCCAAGTTAGCATACAGTCGTCCCTTTGTTCATTAGCCAAACATTCCTCCCTCTACTTGCCCTGCCATCCACCTTCATTTGTCATCATCAAGTATTAATTACTGAGCTCCCCCCTCTTCACAGACACATCTCTTCTCTATCCTGACTGCAGTGTGGACATTATTAATTCCTGATTGACTCCTGGCGCCAGCTCAGCACTATCCCTGTTACAGATGGCCGTGATGATTTCATCACCATTGTGCCCCAGTCAGGAGGGGGAGAAAAAAAAAAAAAAAAGTCAAACACACCAGCACAGTTATTGTTTCTCGTTGGGAGTTGATGAATGACGAAGGGAAGATGACCGATGATACGAGTGTGAGCGTGTCTGCAATCCAAGGTCAGCAGATAGTGACGCACAGCGGCTGAGGTAAGTTTAGAACTTGATGATTCTTGAGATCTTTAATGGAGATCTATGTAAACACGTCATCAGATTGTCTGCTCTGTCGTGAATCTCTCTTAAAACGATCAATTTCGCAAACCTACACTCAGGGCTGTGCTGCTCGCAGCCAAACATCCTTTGTCTTGTGCATGGAGCATTTTGCAAATTCTCAAAAAAACAACTCCACCAAAGCAGTGGGCATTTCACTTTAGTGGCTTAATAAATTCAATTATTGAAGTAAGCCTTTGCATTTTGGTCCATCTTAGGTCCAGCATATAAACAGCTGCCATGTAATGAAGGCAGGTTTAATCTATATTCTACTTACCTTGGTTTGAACGGTAGTACACCTTCTTTATCTCAAATGCTGAACTCTGTGTGTTCATTCAGTGTTTCCATTATGTGTTTATGAACAACAAACTGAAAGAGACTCCTGAGCTGCATCTCGCCTCATACAAATTCAGTCCATCGCTTAGGTCTAAGGATTCTCTGTAAACTGCATCCTCACTCAACATTCCAATCCCACTTTCCCCCAACGACCTTCCATAATCACCTATTTTGCATCTTCCTCTGTCCCCTCATTATTACACACTTTGTTGCCAGAAACAGTTGCTGGTCAAGAGCTATGAAATGCATGAGTACAAATAAAAAAAAAAAGCAATTACTGCGTCTCACAGTTAAATACTCTACTGCTAGATAATGGACGGTAGAAAACGCGTTAAAGGCAAATTAATTAAATGTGCTAATTTGTATTAATTTAAAACAAGGTTTACAGATGCTTAACGCGAGGTGAAAGAGCCCTTAGAACCTAGCATTTATGCCTTAATTATTTATTTATGGTTAATCTAATCTGGTCCGATCTAATTAGCATGTTGCTTTTTCAACTGCCTCTGCTCCAGATGAGTTCAGTCCGTCAGGTAAAGCTTTGGAGCTGTCATATGCAGTTTTAATGAATGCCTTTATTAGTCAAAACACAAAACGGGGTCATCTACAAAGGACTACAGGCAAGTCGGCTCTATAATTTACACGTCAGACCGCAGAAGAACACACAAACACTAAGTTAATTTCAAACACTCTGTCACACACTGTCATGGTTTATTAGCAAAAAGGAGGCAGGGCTTAAACTCTGCCCAAAGCCCTGTCGTGTGAATCATAACAATGCACCTGTTTATTCAGGACATTGCTCCATTTCATTTACCTTGAACTCCAGCTCCATGCCGGTGACGTGTTCGCCACTCTCCACCTGGGCCAGCTTCTGGATGTAGGAATAGAGGCTCCGGGCCGCAACCTCAGTGTTGCCGCAGGCCACTGCCTCCAGCAACGCATCGTGAATGAAGCTGTACTGGTCCTCTGTCTGCACCATGTAGTTCCGCTGCGACCGCATCAGCGTCACATGGCCGTAAATGTCGACCGTCTTCTCGTGCTTGATGCGCTCAAGCATGGCGTCGATGACGATGAAGCAGCCCGTCCGCCCGACACCCGCACTATAGGAGGATAAGAAAGAAAATGATTGTTCTTGTTTCTAGGTTGTTCCATGATGCTGCGGCGACGAATAATTGGTCCTTGTCAAATTTATGTTGCAGGGCTTTACATTTAATTTACAGTCTCTCTCCGCTAAAATATTTAAGCGCAAGTTGATTATGTATGTCCAGTAATGCTTGTAAATTTGCTGTGGCATTACGGTTTAAATAATTGAGTAGCATGAGCACAACAGAGAGAGATATACAGCTAGAGTGAGAATGGAGAACAAACACAAAAAGATGCATAAAGAAACAGGACGGCGAAAGAGAGAGGGAGAGTTTTTATTCGGTAGTGCTTTGCACTCACACGTCTCCTTATCCCAGAAAAATGGAAGGTTTCAAATTGAATAAGCCATTTGAGAAAATATCACTTGTAAAGAGAGGAGGCGTTGAAGAGCAAAGAGGGAACGGCAGGAAAAATGGGAAGGGATTACTGAGAGATATTTTATGACGGGGGTTAAAGAGACAGGTGGAGAGAACAGAAGAAGGGAAGAAAAAGAAAAGAGTGCCTTTAAAGAGAATTAAGATTTGACTGGGGGAGACAAAAAAAAGATGGAGGTTGGGTGAGAGAAAGACAGAGAGATGTGTTTGTATAATGTGTGTGTTATGTAATGTATAATAGTAGATACACCGAAAAGGACCTCTGCCATTCTGTTTGCTCATGAGTATGTGTGTACACACAAGATGAAATAAAAATAGATTATCATGGGGAAAATGATCTCAGAGCAAGAAACTGTCTTTTTCCAAAATCTTATTTCTAATCACCTGCAGTGGGCTATGATGGGTCCAGCATCAGGTGGGTTGCAGGTCTTTACTCTACGGAGGAAGGCCAGGAAAGGTGTTGGGTACTCTGGTACACCGTGGTCAGGCCACGCCGTGAACTGGAACTGACGAACCTCCCGCTTCTCGCTGGAGCCATTCTGGGGGAAAACGAGATAACGATGAATTGGACATAGTTGGGACTCATTTGTGCCATTTCCAAAAATGTCAAAAATAAAAGCCTGAATACAGCAGGCATCCTGCTATTTCCATTTACAGACACAATCACTTTCCAGCACTTGTTAATGTATGGTTTAAGCATCGACTGGGCTAGTGTGTTACAACCCCAGGGTCGTGACTGCTTTTTCCTTGTGTGTATGTGTCTGCATGTGAGAGTGAGATGGGTTGCAGGTGTGCATGTTTGAGTGAATGACATGTGTGAGTGAGTCTAGGGTGGCTCCTGGGAGCTGATTGGTCCTGCACGGAAGGAATCCAAATAAGAGGCCTGAACATCCCAGCTGCAGTGGACTTCCCCAAACCACTCACAGCCAGACTTGACAGCAGACATTTTATGCTTGATTTTAATAAACCGTTTAAATGGTTTGTTTGACGTGTCGCTGGTGGTTTTCTAGGGAGTCTCATTATCAATGTTGCAATCAGGTTTTCCCCTAGGCCTGGTTGTAACATGGTGTGGCTCACGATTTCAGCCTCCTTACCGGGGAGTCGCACTGTTCTGCATTAAAAATAAATGCAGATTTGGTGCAGTATCACTAAAGATAGGGTGCAGTTTCCCTTTGAGAAACACATGCAGCTGATGAGATAGAAAGAGAATTTCTATGCCGGTCAGTGCAGGTGCTTATGTCTTCGTGTTCACACATCGCTGCTGTTCCATGTCCTAAAGACGCATGCAGCAAACCCCCTGCGCCCTGTGAGCTCTGAAGTTATATGCAGCACTCAAAGCATCAGCCGTACAAGCTGAGATTCAGAGGAAGATTTTGAGAAGGAAGGGGAAGAAGAAAGGAAAAATGTTTCCTTGCATAAGTCTTTCCTCTGCTCTCAGAAAAAGCTCTAACAGAGGTTGTGTTTGCATTTCAATGCAGTGCTTCTGCTTCCCTAGCAGAAGGGAATGTTTTCCTTGCTGAATAAATGAATAAATGAGTGCGGTAATTAAAAGTAAACTGACCCACTTCTTTTTCCCCTTTGTTTATTCTTTTTTTCTTTTTGGACATTGCCTGTTTTTGCTTGTGGGAGGTTGTAGGGACTATTGCGTGTTTGGTTGCTTTCTTGAAATTTAATTCTTCTTTTTTTTTTTTGGCGAAGGACTCATTAGCACACAGAGTGCAAACTTCATACAAATCCAACGGAATAATTTTTCTTCGAGATATAAAGTGAAAACAGCTCAGTGAGACATCAGAGCACAGACTGCAGTCATAAGGAGGAGGGAGAGGGATAGGGATAGTAAAAAGAATCATATCAGTGCGTCTGATGAGGGGCTGAGAGCTGCAGAATGTAAATGGCCCTGAATGTCAAACCGGGCTCGCTTTCAAGCACCTCATAGCTCTGGTATTGTAGTATCTTCACCATCACTGGTTTTCTTTGTTGTTCCATGCTTTGCTGGCACATCAACTAAAATGTCACGGGTGACTTTAAAGTGGTGCTACCAGGTCAACAGGAAACTTTTTGGAAACGTCTTATTGATCCCGTGCCTGGTTATCGGCTCCGTCCTCTCACAGCTCATATCATGACTTGTGTTTGCTGTGAGGAGTGTGATTCAGTGATGTGCTGCAGTGCTTATCTTTGTTTTGTTTTATTTGTGTGTGTGTGCGTCTGCATTTACATGCACTTTAATCATGTTGTATATCTGTGTGACATCATATTTATGCATCTGTGCCAAGGTATGTAAATACATGTATTGGATTTTTTTTTTATGTGCACGTGAGCTTGCATACATGAGCAAAAGCTTCCTTTTTATGAATATTTCATCTCTGTATGTTTGTGTATGTGTGTCGTAAAAAGCAGTCTGCCAATTATGTATATTGAGTTTCTCTTCTGCTCACTTTAACTAAGAGCTCTAATTTGGCAGATGCACATAAACAGATGATCTACTGAAGAGTTGAGGGATGGACTGGAAGGACAATAAGGACAAAATCTACATGTATTTTTTATATCCAACGGTAAAACTGCACAATTCATTTAATCGCTTTTGTTGTGTTTGTAAACTTTGTGTCTGGCTTGTTAAAAGCCCTTACACAGACCCCATCATTTACACATTATCCCAGTGTTTTATTTGAAGTTCTGACATGAACAACAACATATTTGTGATACTAAATACCAGAAGCTACCTCAGTATAGTTTTAGAGCTCTTCTCTCATACTTCCCACTGGCAACTTATATCACTGAGCTTCTGATTTTCTGACGTGTGCCACACAACCAAGTTAACAACAACATTTAATGGAGTGTGTCCTTCTACTCCGGCTTTGTAAACCTAATACAAACGCAGATGTCAACAGTCTATTGTGTCAAATGCAATAAGCCAAACAAATGATAAAAGGTCTAAATGGCTTTGTATTTTTGAGTAAAACTATATTCTAATAAAAAAAGGCCTGTGGAATGAAATGTTGGTTTCCTGACATGAAAAAAACTGAGCAGCATTTCCTTGACTTTTCTCTTGCCAATCCACATATTGACTGCTGTGTTGTGTTGTTGATGAAGCAAAAAACAAGACCGGATTGTGGGTCTGAGTAAGTCATACCGAAGGCAAATAAGGACATTTCTGAATATGTGGCTGTGCGTACAACATGAACATCTCATATCATTTAACGTCAAGGGATCTACAGTATAAACTAATATAACAGTATATTATTTGCTTGACCGTGTGGGAGGGAGAAATCATCCTACCTTGTGCAAGGAGAATGTGCGCACGCAGAAAGTGGCCAGCTCTATTGTGTCCAGCAGTGTTACTTGGGTCATCCCGTAGGTTTCCGTGCCACGACTGGGCCAGTACTGGTCACACTTAATCTGAGATGGAGCAAGTGAGAGACACAGGGAAAGACAGACAGAAGGACAGATTTAGGTATTAGCTGCAACACATTATGTTCTACTAACTGGTATCTCATCTTGTGAAGACAATCATGCATATAAACGAGGTGAAGTGCAAATTGTGCTTCCTTTCACGCAAAATACATGCGCTCATGCGCTGCTCATAAAGCAAACCCTCCTGTGGATTTAAACACCAGGTGGTGTTGACAGAAAAACCAGGGTGGCATCTCTTTATTTCACATCCGAGAAACAACACGGTGAACAGACTGTCAAGAATTCAACCACTATAGCCTAACTCCATCAGCCTAAAACAAATCCTGTCTGCAGCCTTTCCTAAAGCAAAAAACGTTAACCAGTCATGTAAAACATCAGCATGCAGCGCTGTACTCGGAATTTAAGAAACACAAGACAATCAATTCTTAATTCAGTGGCAGTCACAACAAAAGCTTAAAGGAATACTTCACCAATTTGCATTTAACTTTGTATTAGAAGAATAGGGGTAGCATTTTTACCTCAGTTTCCCCTGAGTTGAGAAATATTTTCATTCTTTTCTTTGTTACATGCCCAACAGTGACACTTGGTCCTGTTAGCATAACTGTTAGCAAAGATGGCGGACACTGTTTACATTCTGGGAATGACGTCCCGTTCTCCTTCAAGTGGGTCTAAAAAGGGCGGAATTAGCGTTGCAGTTTCAAGTCTCGGACCAAGTGTCACTGGTGGCCAGGTAACAAAAATTGTGTTTCCCAGCCTCAGTTTCCCCTGAGTTGAGAAATATCTTCATTCTTTTCTTTGTTACATGCCCAGCAGTGACACTTGGTCCTGTTAGCATAACTGTTAGCAAAGATGGCGGACACTGTTTACATTCTGGGAATGAGGTCCTGTCCCGCTACGAGTGGGTCTAAAAAGTGCGGAATTAGTGTTGCAGTTTCAAGCCTCGGACCAAGTGTCACTGGTGGGCATGTAACAAAAAAAGAATGAAGATATTTCTTGACTCAGGGGAAAAACTACTACTACTATTCTAGTAATACAAAGCTAAATGTAAATCGGTGAAGTATTCCTTTAATATACAGCAGTATTACCATTCTAAGATCTCTCACAAACAATCTCCCATTCCTCTGAAGAATGGATTTTCAGAAACATTTTAGTTGCACCAGCTTGCACCGCCAGCCCACCCCTTCCCGCGCACATAATAAAGATTTGTTCAATATGGGGTGGGACTTGCCAGCACGCGGCTGATAAAATGTGACAGCCAAAGAAGGAGATGAACTGCTCTGCAGCTTTCTCTTCCATTTCCTGCTCAAGCTGACACTCAAGTTCTTCCATCCGATAATCCTGATCACGTTTGACATCACATGTCAGGACGGAGGATGGGTAAACAAGTGGAACGGGAGAGAGTCAAAATGAGTGGAGACACCTGGGGTGAATGTGCCTGATGTTGACACAGGTTTCAGTTGACAGGATGAAACGTTGGAGCTGGTTTCTTGACATTTAAGTCCACTCCTTGATAACAAACCATACTTTCCCCAGTAGGTGTAACCAAAGCACGCACGCCATTTTGCACCATTTCACTTTTTTTCTCTCAATGTTAAGCTTACTGAGAAACATGTGTGACAGGTCGCTGTTATTACAGGCAAACAAGACGGGTATCCAGCTGTTTAACATTTCTTTCATAGAGCAAATGTGTGTCTGATCCACTATTATCACAGTAACTGCCATTGCAGCTATTGCCTCCTTCCTGTGAGACATGTCTGTTCTTTCTTAAAGTTAGCTGTGTGTGAAAATCATAATATAAATTACAAATGTTAGCCTTTTTTATTACGATAGGACTATGGAAACCGATCATTTCCTCCTTAAGGGGAGCCGCTGCAAAAGAATACCCTTCCAGCAAGTGTGCGCTCTAACTTTCAAAAGATGTAAATGTATGAAAAGACACACACACAAAAAGAGAGGTAGTATAATTACAGCCTGACATCTCATTATTTCCTCTGGAAATTCAGTAATCTCTTTTCCTCTACCTTCCAGAAGAACCAGTTTCAGGTGCAGGAAAAACTCAACATAACTCTGTCGGCTTATACTTAATTTTAGCTTCCTGCACTGTGTAGTCTTAGAGCACAGGGTTTTTTTTTGAGCTCACAGTGAAAACATGCACCGGCTCAAAGTTTCCACTGCAAATAAAAAGAGAAAGCCAAGCCGACTGTGCTGCCAATGACATTTAGGTATGCAACTAGGGAGATCAATAAAAATGATGTGCCAATTTTAGCAGCTGGTTATTAGACTAAGTCTCATGAAACAGTGATTTTATTTTTGAGGATGTTTTGGAGCCAACATTTAAAAAGCAGTTTGTGAGGTCACAGGGGGCAAAAGCTATGAAAAGGTACCATCTTACCCGTGATTTCTCCTCAAGCCTGGTCATCATGACCACAGTGGCTGCTCTCTGTTCCCATACCATCCTCCAGAAGTCCCCAAATGTCTCTGGTAATGGACCTTGGGTGGCAATGTAGGCATTCTGCTTCCTGTAGCCGTCAATGTAGTTGGCGTTGATGTAGTCACTACCTGTGATACCTAGATACAGACAACAAGAAAAAAAAGAGGACAATGTGGAACAAATTATGTTTTCGTGGCTTTCGTCCTCTTTTGATTCCACCTTGATTCATTACTTTTTCATTGTTTGACTTGACTCATTATTCAAACCCTTTGGTTTTGTGCCATCTGCCTCAATAATGCAGAGTTTGCATAAAAACTCACACTGACCCCATTTTCCAAACAAATACGGGATTCAGATTTCCAGATCGACAAAAAGAAAAAGCAAACCAGCGACTTGCTCATGTAATGACTCTTCACACTTGTTTGTGATAACTGGCTGAGATCAGATCAAATTTAAGAAGAGATATAACTATTCAACTCAACTTTAATTTAAAAAAAGTTTGTAAGATCTTGTTTTAAGGAGGGGAAAGACAACACAAACTGTAATTATACATTTCATCTGAATCAATTCAAACTGAACTTCCTCTGCGGCACCTTTATCATTTTCTTTTTTGTGGCCGAATTTCTGCAGCTGATGGTTTAACCCTCGGTCTGATTTACCACCACCAATGCTGGAGTGTGATGAAGGAAGATGGAGGATGGTGGGGAGTATATCAGCCACTCAGGCCCTGTAGCCGTGAGGTAGCTGTGGCTACCATCGCTCTGAGCCTGCCACCATGCTCTGTTACACACCGGTTCAGCTAAATCTAGCCATAAGGAAACCCGCTGCATTGCCGCATAGACGGATGTGTGCTGGCAAAATGTTAATGCCAAGGATGGTATATCGCTCTAGTGTATAGCTCGAGAGCAGAATCCTGCTTCCACATGAGCGCGAGGAGCCGTCAACGTGTTCTGTAGCATCCTCTCATTTGTCGAGAACAATAAAATAACACTTCAAAGATAAGACGTGTTGATGTGTCTTAGTCTCAACCACGTATCGTAAGAACGCTGTTATTATGCTCAGATCTGTGAGAATCAGTGTGCGGCAGAGTGCATTATTCTTTTTAAAGTCTGTGTTAAGCATTAAAAAAGATAATTTGAGAATGTCGAACACATGGTGTGATAAAACAAAACATCACCCTTCTTTCTAGGTTGTACCACGGTGTGAGTTAAAAAGAGACCCCGGAGTGGCGTCATCTTTGTTGGAGAGTCACGTCTCTCTCTGACTGGCGTTGTCTTCACTCAAGTGAAACAACACAACACTTGACTGGATTCATTTAAGAGTAGATGCAGTGAGGGGCACTAACAGGGTATACAGGAAGAATAGGATGGAAAAGGGGGGTAAAATAATTAAAGAGAGAACTACACACAGTGAGCTACAATGAAGAAACTAAAATGAATAAAAGAACAGAAAAAAAAAGGGTGGTTAAAACCCAAATGTCATTAAAACGGATACCACATCGCACAATCTGACAGTACTTGGCTTTAGTCATAGCCAAGTGAACAGAGAGCGTGCATGAATTGTTCTACTGCTGCAACTAATGGCAAAATCACTGCAGTGTAAAATAGAAATTTCAGACTTGATTAATTTATGTATTTATGGACGAGGCGTTTTTCCCTGGGATAATTTTGTTATGCATATTGTTGTACCCTCAAATTGGCCTGACTATTACGAGATGGAGAAAGCCAGGAGGAGCCGTTAGCTCACACAAAAGCCTGAAAATTACTGTGTGGAGTCTGTGACGAGGGGGGAGATCTTCTGGTGATGGAACACCGGAACAATGTCAGCACTGAAGGGTGACTACCTCTGACGATGGCCACTCTGAGTGTGGGATATAGCTGAAACAAGTCCATTTAACCTCCAAAAAAACGTTTGTTCAATGAATTCACAATTACCTGGGAATCAAAATGAGCTAAGCACTTTTCACAGATAAAAATCACAAAGTGCTGTACAATCATAAATAAAATACCACAGGGAGGAACAATAGGAGCACATACTACGCACAGTAATCATACACAAATTAAAATCGATAAATAATTTGGACTTTATTCTATATGGCTTAATATGACGTGTTGCCTCACAATATTATTATGAAATCAAGCCTGAGAAGGGAAGCTCTTCCCTGCATTTTCCATGATCTAGTCCAGTCTAATCCATACAGCTGAGATATTGAATTTCTGTTTTAGATTGGTCTTCACTGTCTCGTCCCATCTGGTGTAGTGCATCGCTGTTCAGTACAAAATCGTAATTACTCAAATTAACTTGGTAATTACAGGGATTTCCCAAATGACCCATGAAAAGCGGAGTTGCACTCAGGGGTCGCGGAGGGGCAGACTGTGAGGTTTGGGGGAGCCTTACCATCGATGGGAGCCAAGATGACACGGGAGTGGTCGTAGGCGATGACGTTGGCGTAACGATTTTTGGGCTTGTTCACCTCCAGGTTGGAGTGCTCCCAGGTGAACTGCTGGCCAGGATCGATGGACTGATGGGGGCAGAGACAGACGGAACATGCACACATAAAGACGAAAATCAGAAGAGCTGTGAGAGGAGCTGGGCAATAACAATACAAACTGAATGTTATCATAGGAAAAAGAAAGGGGTGGGGGGGGGAGTGGGGGTGGCAAGGGAGATTGAGTGGGTGATTTTCCCCGGAAGGAAAAACACCATGAAAAAACATCATGAAAATCTGGTTGCTGATTCTCAGCTGCACATAGTCCTTGATCAAGATCATTATTGTAGTGGGTCCATAATGACAAATAACAATAATGATGAAGGAGGCGGCAGCTCTTTCCCTTGAGGGTGGGGAGTGGAGCGAGGCCTGACACAAGACAAATTCAGCGGCCTCTTTATAATACAAGACTTCCAGATAAGTATTCTGTTCCCTTATCGAGATAATTAAATATTCCATTACGATTTGTTGTTTGCTCAGAAATGTCAGGCACACTGCTGGTGTGGGGGGACAGAGGCTTGAAGAATACGTGTAGGGTGTGGGGCTTTAAACAGAGACAGAAGTCCCGACTGGAAATATGATCTAACAACATTGCGTGTAATTGTTGCAGCCATCAGGGCTTCACATCGGTGTTCTTTCTTTATTTCCACCCCCTCTTTACTATTCCTCCCTTTGTCCCCATTTTTCTTATCTGCATCTTTCCATCTTCAAAGTCTTGCACGTTTTTTTTCATCCACATTTCTTTTTCCTCTCAATAGCACTCTCCATCTCCCATCTTCCCTCTGATGTTTACAGTTCCTCTCCATCATCCACCGACTATCTTACCATTCTTTCTAGATTACCTTAAGGCTAAGAATGTGTGTGCATATAAAGATTGGGGTCATTTCCCAGAAATAACCCTTATTTCAAAAATCAAAAACCTGCCTGAATAATAATAATTTAAACTCTTTCTGCACCAACTTCTCCTCCCGCTGTGATCCACAATGACATGTTTGAAGATGAATGACAGCTCCTGTCATGAGGACTGGGTTTTCTGGACATGGCTGCTAACTGCCTGACAACAGAAAGGCTCCCCGGCTTCACCATCGTCAGGTACAACTCCAACTGCTCTTCTATAGCCGTTTGTATGTCAGATTATCTCCTCTTCATTTTCTCTCTCCAGCTGTGATGCTCTGTGCTCTCTCCTCTCACTGAATCCTCATCATTAACCAAGGCTCCCCACCATCATCTCTCTCCTCCTTGCCCCCTTTTTTCCTTCCATTTTTCCTCCTCTGTCTCACATCCCGCCTGGCTAAAAACTAATCAGTCAAAGCCCCGTAGAGCTGTGCTTGGCAAGGTGGGGTCTCCGGATGAGCAGCCATTCATCAAGAAAATAACAAAAATTAAAATTACACTTCTCCCATTTAATTTGGTCATTTATTTTTCCCCGTGGCGTGGTTTTGTGAAGGTGGCGAGGGGGACACGGACAGAAAAAAAAGTGGGAGAAAAGATGAGCGGGCAGTTTAATGCTCTCTCAAAGCCAAGTAATTAGAAGTTGTAGTTGTAGCAAAGCATCAACTCTGGTGTCATGGCTCTTGCCTCTCTTTCCCCCCCGCACTAAATTGAACAAGCTTGTCCATTTGGTACACAGCCCGGATGTGGATTTATGAATAATAGATACCCAAGAAATACTGGATCGCTATGAGAAGTCATTATCCACCAACATCCACCAGCAGGCATGATGACGGCAATCTTTGCTGGTGTACTCGCTTCCCTACCTTAGCCTGACGCGCAGTGAGGCGACAGGCACAGTGATTTAGGGATGGCGAGGAAGGGATATTGCTTGTATGCAAACGAGAGCTGATTCAGCGCTCCTGATTTCTAATCAACTCCGGTGTCATTTATAACCACTGCAGTCTCAGAGCTCAGACAGCTCAGTTACTCCTTCTACACACGCACACACACGAGCGCACGCACACACACACACACACGCGCTGATGTAATACGTTGAAGCCTGACTGCCAGTGAGCTATTCCCCAAAAAGACATTAGTGGAGTTGTGCTTCAAAACAACAGACTATATCTCAATTGTTGAACAAAGTTCTGCATTGTAATACTTATTTATCCCCTGCTGAGCCATTTATTGTATTTTGGGAAGTAAATATTTTTTTAAAAAAAAAAGCCTTCCGATCTGTAATTTCAATTTAGCTGTGCTTATGTTCTGGGTAGAAAAAATGATCTACCATCTACTGTATGTTCCCTAATCTGAGGAAGTTGCATTTGGGAGTTTTAACACACTCACTGTGATTCACTGTTAATTGTATAGCCTCCCATTGTTGATTTGTCATAATTGCAAAAGCACCAGCAGCTAACGGCATTGTCAAAGAGCAAGACAGACAAACAGCAATTTTCCTGGAGGAAAGAAGGGACTCTCACGTCCCCTTACAATGAAAACACAATCAGACATAAATCGATATGCTGAAGAAACTTTGAGCTTTGAACCTTTGGCCAACTCACCTCATATTCCTGCGAGAGCTTGAGGTTGTCATTTGCTTTTAGAAGCTCTGTGTGTTCAGCCAGCTCTGAGATAGGAATGGGCGGGTGATTCATCATGCCTGTTTGCAAAAGACGGAGAGAAATGTTCATAAGAGAGGAAAAAGAGAAAAAAGAAAAACAGAGCTCAAAATTGAAACTTAAATGGCACAAAACATTTTGTGTGTGAGGGAAATCTTGCTTACACAACAATGGGAGGAGGGTTTTAGTGGTGAGGAAGCTTTGTGCAGAAAATGGTGAAAATCACAAAGAGCAAAATGTATTGACTGGTGAAGTTTTGGGCACTTCACTGGACCAGGTCAGAGCTCACACAGGGCTAAGTTTTGTCAAGTTTACACCTACAGACCAAACTGTATTACGTCCCACAGTTGTCAGGATGCTGACAGATACAGACGGTGGACCACTCGGACCACGAGAGAGGAAAGAGCAATTAATGGCTCAAACATTCAGAGGAGAGAATTATTTTTGAGTGAGTTAAATATGACAAAAGATGACAAATGTAAGGTTTTTATCGGTGACATAATAGACAAGAAACATGGCCCTTTTTTTATACTATCTGAATCAATGGAATGGTTATGTCATCAAAAGCAATGTTTTCATAACACAGCTGTTATAAACTTTTCCAATGGAAATAAGTATCTAGGGATAATGCAACATGAAGCAGATCTTCTCAAATTTGACTTAAAGGAATACTTCACCGATTTACATGAAAAATTAGCTTCCCAACCGCAGTTTCCTCTGAGTCGAGAAATATCTTGATTATTTTTTTTGTTACGTGAATGTAAACAGTGTCCGCCATCTTTGCTAACGGTTAGGCTAACAGGACCAAGTGTCATTGTTGGGCACGTAACAAAGAAAAAAGAACGAAAATATTTCTCGACTCAGGGAAAACTGAGGTTGAGAAGCACAATTCTTCAAGAATACCGCCAGTAATACGAAGCTAAAGCGAAGTGCAAATCAGTGAAGTATTCCTTTAATCTGCTCCAACCCAGGTGTGCTTCCACCATACCTTTCATCTTAAATGCTCGTGTTGGGCTGTGTTATAACTAAGCAAAGTTACCAACTTTGACTGTTGCCTCAAAAAAGAAAAAAAGAAAAACAATAAACACTCCGACTTAAACAGAGCCCTGACCTGGGGGATCATGTGAAGGGAGGTGGGAGGGGGATAAGGAGGTTTAGGAGTGTGAGTGATGCCGAGTGACACAGTAAGCTGCTCCATTCCAGCCAGCCGGTGCAAAGCACGCAATCTGCCATTTCTACGCTTTCTCTTTATTCTGTCAAAACCAGTACACGTCGACTCTTGAAACAAACACTTCTTACCAAAAAAATAATCACAAAAAAGCATTCTCAGTTGCATGTTCTCCTCCCAAATCCTTTTGCCATTTTATGTGAAAAGCATTCCCAGAAAGAAGTAGCTTTTCAGTTGGGAGAAAATCGTGTGACTCTATTTTTTATTTCGTTTTAGCTACAAAATTATCAGCCCTCCTGTGCACACTGTTTACTGAATTAATACTTTCATGTTTTTTTTTTTAAGCCTAAGTTGATTTTTTTTTGTAAATTCAATATCACGATAGACCAAAATCTTGCAAGGGAACAGTTAGTATTTCAACAAAAAGGTTTATTTCACGTTGAATTAATAAAGCATGCGTATTGCAGTGGCAAGTTGCAGGTTATTAATCACTTCCAGTACGGGGGGAAATTCATCATGAAAAACGGACGAAATATTGAAAAGTCAATTTGGTTGCCAGTTTACTCGCCTTCAAATTGGAAGGGAAAAGGTATCTGAAGCTGCAAGCGAAATAAGTAAATGTGTATGCAAATGAAGGACTCTAACTTAAGAGAGTAAGAGCGGGACATCAAAGAACGCTTGTGAGTGCAAGCATGTGTGTATGTTTAGGAGTGTGTGTGTGTGAAATACAAATGTACTCAAACTCTATCAGTTCCCTGCAGTTTATGTTAACTGACCACGCTCCAGAGTGCATATTTAAAAAAACCCTGCTACGGTTAGAGAGACATATCAGGTGTTTACATATACATCCAAATAAATCATGATGCATGATGGGCTGAAGGTCATTCAAACCAATATTTTGCAGAATGATTTAGGAAAACTTGGATGAAAAGAATTTGAATACTTAAAATAGTAAACCATTGAATGCTATCTCACTTTAGCCTCTGTAAGCATGTGCCATGTAAGCTATAGCTGTTGTGTTATTTATACAAATGTCAGATTTAAGGCCGACTTGTAGAAAACACTGATTTGATGAATCTAGTAAAAGCACTGAAGGACAAATTGTTGTTCGCCCCCCCCCCCCCCCCCCCCCCCCCCGTTGCTAAGCTCACATTTCGACCTAATGCCCCTCACATAAAAATTCTTCCTTTCTTTTTTTCCACCGCAATCAACATTGTGATCAATGAACACAGAAAAACAAACTCGCCTCTAATTACACATTTCCAATTGCCCAATTCCTGGCTGATGCGTGTGAGAAACATAACGATTCTTTCAGATAAGTCAAACCAGTCTCTCTTCAAACGCTGATTTATTGCGCCGTGTATTTCCATATAAAAGGGAAGATGTTCGTCTCCGGGCAGGCAAAGAAAGTAAAGGGGGGAAATGGGGTAGGTGAAATCCAGAAAGTTTGCTTTTTCTCTCTTCTGATCGTTTTGAAGGGAGCAGCGTTGGGGGGGGGGGGGGGGGGGGGGTGATTTAATGTTGAGCCGTTGTTTGCCACAGATTTAATTAATTCTGCTTGTTACTGCTGAGCATGGAGAAGAACCACTTCAGATCAGAATGGAAATGGAGCAGTGGTGGGAACGGAGGAGAAGACAGGGGAGGGGAGAACAACAACAAGGAGGTGAGGATGGGAACGGAGAGAAATGGGGCTAACCGACATTGTTCCGCTGTAAAAAAAAGGAAACACCTCTCAACCATCCCTACATCAGCAGAAGTGATCAAACAGGTTATTTATGCGTGGTGGATTAATGCATAGCCAACAGCCCAAGTGAATATCGTGACTGACATCCAATTAAAAGAAAAAAGGAAACCAACATCAAATTAATTAGAGCGAAATTTTGCTGCATCATGTGAAAAAACAAACAAATGCAAATTATGTAATTGTAAATGGAGGCAAGCGGTGCTGGGAAGAAGAACAAAAAAATAAAGAGAGCTGGTACGCAAATGCTAAAAGCATAGAGACTAACTTTCATAGTCAAAATCTGCTTCACTCTGAGGACTGCTTAGACCAGAATCTGTAAAGAACAGCAAACAAAAAAAGGAAATGGATTCAAGAGGCTTTGATGCGACAGAGAAGGTCCTGTGTGAAGGAAAAATAGATGAATAAATAAGTAAATAAAAAAAACTTGCAAATCATAAAGGACCAAAAAAAACACAAAACAAAACAGGAACAACACATACCTCCACCAAGGACAAACAATCCTATACATGTCTGTGTAGCCTTTACAACAGAAAAGAAGTCGTCTGATAATCTGCACTATTTTAAACATTCAAATCCAAACATAATAGTAGCAATTAAAAACTGTTCTGTTTGAGTGTCCTGCCCAAAACAAGCAAACAAATAAATGTATATATTCATCATACAATCACAGTCTCCCATGGATCAGACTGATGTGTGTCACTTCTTTCTACCAAAACCATCAACAGCCGAAAGTTACAGTTCCACGAGGATAAAACCAGAGCGTAATACACAGTGTAGCCAACTCACAAAATGCAGAATAAATTCAAGAAACTCAAGAAGAGGGGCACAAGCCAGTAAACACAGCTGTGCACTGACGTTAATTGTTGTTTTTTAAAACAAGAAGAAAAGAAAAATAACCAGCATTTAAGCCACTCTCTGTTGTCATGCATGCTATAGTTTTAAAACTTTGCATTTTTCCCCCGTTCCATTTCTGTTGTTGTAGAGGAGAGGGAATTGTGTCTCGCTCCACCCTGTCGGTGTTAACCCCAACACGATGGTGCCAAAAAAGTGGAATGGTATGGATCAATTATGTTTGCACCCTTCACAACTGTTGACAATCAAAAAAAAGAAAAAGAAAAGAAGAGACCAAACTGAAACAAGTTGCTGTACCAAACGGCTTGGTAAAACTGTGGCTATAGAGATCAGGGTAAAAAAAAAAAAAAAAATGGATTTGCTTTCTTTAAGCTTGCATGAACACCCACTTTGAAGGCTCCGTTTGAAGAGAAAGAGAAATGAAAAACCAGCTTATGTTTCCCAGTGAAAACCGACAAGGAACGAATGAATGAATTCTTTGTGACATGCGGCTGAGGCATTGGGAGTGAGAGGTGTGGAAAAAAAACGCATCCACATTCCTGGCTGACAGCTGCGGAGACGGAGTTGATGGGAGTCAGAGGTCTGAGTGCCGCGGCGATGGCTCAGCGTCTTATCAGCGACAGAAGAGAAAGTCCTCTGAGGCTGCGGCCAGGCGATGTCATGTCCAGGTAGATTCAGGTCTCCTTAACAGTTCATGCAGAAATGAGCCGTCTGTGGCAGCTTTTAACTGGACATGGTGCAAAGAAAAGCACTTTGATGGGACGCTTGCGAAGGCCCCCTCAAGCGAAGGGACATAAATTGTGCTTCCTTTATAATATAAAGAAAAAGCAAGACAAGCCTGCTGATTGAGGATCTACTGTATGTCATCATGAGGACATTTCACGGCTTTTGCTGTTGTTTTACAGATGTCTCTATGAGAGGACATCAGGCCAGAGGCACCAAATAAGTGATGAGAGATGAAGACATCGCGCACCCCCGCCCCCTTCCCCCGCCCCTCTCCCTAATTGATTCATGACAATGACTAATTAAACCTAGCGGGGGGTGCTCTGATCCACTGTTTCCAAATGTCATTCATCTCAGCAGGTGGGACGTGCGAGCATGTCGGATTGCGCGTCTACGGGCGCGGGTGTGCTGCGTGTTTTGATAGACCCTGTTCCCGAGGAGGAAGGCACAGTTGTTACAGTCGCTGTTGTCACCTGGAAAAACAAGGAGGCCGCCGACGCGAGTGGCTGGTGTCCGTGGGTTTGTGCAAGTGTGCGGACACAACGTGTGAGGGACAATTCTCACAGAATTACGGAGGTGTAAGTGCCATATGTAACACTGCGCTGGTGAGGCAAAGACGGAGACATCATTTATAAATAACATGTTTGAAACGGAGAACCCGGTGAAACTCCGCTCACCCGTGTTTTTTGCTAATGATATAAATTCATATTGCTTGGCACAGCAGGAAATATCAAACTAATGATGATACTGTGAAGAGAGAGTCAACTGTAGCGCTGTTTATCTCTTTCATGATGACCAGTGATAGTTCCCCAACTTTTTAACTGTGATATAAGAGAATTAGTAAGAAAACACACTTACTAAGAAAATTAGTAAGTGTGATAAAGATAAAGGGAACAGAGTGAATAAAAAAACTGAGAGAAAAAGAGCCCTTTTGGCGGCGACGAGGGGTGATAGACAGTAGATATCCACTGAGTCATGCAGCTTCATTACTTTGGCCCCATTTGCCAGTTTAACCCCAGGCACCAATGAAGAAAATGACAAAACGAACCACTCTGACTCGCTGACACATGCACACACGTGTCCATTATATTCATTTTTTTTTTCTTTTTCATATTCAAATTTATTAGCGACCCAAAAAATCACCCCGGACCTCCCTGGAACACGGCAATCTGAAATTATTAGCCATATTAGCCAGTCAAAAACGCATTTTCTGTTGCCCGGCAATAGGGGTCACTGAGCATACGTTGCCAATATGCTCTGTTAGATTGCATATGCCTGGGAGTATGCTCATATGAACAATGGCTGCTATTAGCTAATGGGGATTTTCTCAAATGCTCACCGGTCCACTTAATTGGGCTAAAATGTCCATTCAAATTAAATTCCCCCGGCGTGGAGATAAGAGAATCGCTTAGCTCAGTGAACAACAGCATTGCTGTCAACAGGAATCCTTGTCATATACATATATATATATATACATATAAATAAATAAATAAAAGATGCCAATTTGTATTGGTAAATGTAAAAGAGGGCAAGAGATTGTAACATGAGCTTTTATTATTAAAGGGGGGGGACAGTTGGAAGCATAGTGGAAAGCTCTGGACGTCAGAGAGATGAATTGCGAGAATGGCCATTATAACCTTGTCATTACAGAGCCACTGATGGGGCTCTGAATGCCATGGAAGATAAAGAAGAGGACAGTAAATTGAACTTCCGCATTTCTGTATCCACTTTCATCCTCTCTCTCTCTCTGTCTCTCTCTCTCTGATGTAGAGAAGACAGTTCTTTGCGAGATACAGACTCAAGGCAAGCATACCCGTGCTCCCAAAGAAGCTGAAGATAAATGCTCCATTTTGAAATGTGAGCCCTTTTGACAGAGCCAAAACAGGTCTTGGATGACAGATGGATGCCTGAGAGACAACCAGGTATGAAAACAGAAAGGTGGGAAACAAAAGGGAAGAAAAAAAAAAAGAGAAGAGCATACTGAAGCGAGGGTGGAGGTGTTTATTCCTCCTTGGGAGAATGAACTTGAATGTGACACATTACTTCTTGCACTCACATGGCCACAGTTCCACACACGTTTACTCTCACATTCCATTTCTGCAGGTGACAGTAGTGCACAATTATTTCAAAATTATTTTTAAACCGAGAAGTAGAGATATGTGCAGAAACATTGGGGGGAAAATAACAAGCGGAGCTCCCGCGTTTGTTGAATTTTGGCTGACAACGAAAATGAAAAACACCACGAGAGAAAATATAATGTGTGGCCACTCAATGAGAAAAGGACCGAGACAGGGAACACAGTTTCCAACTCTATTACACAGCAAACGCCTGTGATTACCGTCCGTAACGTTGCTATTTTCTATGAACAAAACGAGACTGCACCACGGACTGGAAAGGGTTAAATGAAGCAAAATCCTGAGCATGCATCTGCACAGGATCAGTATGTAGCATCACGGACATGGGCACAAGATGACATCTGCGTCATAAGTTTATCATAGCAGACCTCAGCGCAGTCGTCATTTGTTAAGTATGAATCGGCGGAAGAGAACAATGCCATTTAAACTAGGCTGTCAAATAACCATATATAGTACAAATAAAAAACGTTCCAAGGTTAAGCGAAAACATTCTTTTAAAAAAAAAAAGGTTTTAAACCAGGCACTTAATTAAAACAAAGACAATAACTTGGATTCATTATTCAAATTAAAGCACACCCAAGATCACCAACTGTAGATGTCATAATAACTTAAATCACAGGAGACTGGATAACAGAAAGGCAGCCGAGTGATAATAGATTTGAAAAAGGAGGAAGATGCCAGACATGGTTTAGATGGAGAAGCCTTAGAGAATGAGTGTAGGATCAAATGTGCTCTGTTGTTAACACCAGGCTTTAGTTTGGATGAACACCAGAACAAAAGTAAGACAAAAGTGGAAGCAGGTAAAAATCCTGGAGAACTTTAAAAAAGGATTTGTTTTCTGAAATAAAAGCAGTATATGTAACAGCATACTTTTTATTAATATAATAATTTGTTGAAGGTGAAATGTATCATAAAATGTATAAATAATAAGACGATCTTGTGCTCCCTGTGTATGTGTTGTGTGTCGTTTCCGTACCTGGAGTTTGGAAATTGATGCGCCTCATCTCCACGGGGTCTGTAGGGTGGTGGGGCGTGATGTCTGCGTTGTTCAGCATACACTTTGTGCGTGGCTCGGACTCTTTCCTTTTGCGGCTGCAGAGCAACACAGACGCAGAGTAGAGAAGATAGGAAGATGTACAACAAGACAAAACAAAACTACAGATTAATGTTTCTGTGAACTCTCAGTGCCCACTTCCCCTAATGACATTTCCTCAACTCAGCTCCAACTGACTGGCAACTCCAAACCGAGAATATGCATCAAGTACACAGATCTCCCCATTCACCCCCATACTAATTAGAGGCATCGGTTTTGCTGTGGCTGGCTATTTTGCTTTCCCCCTACAAAATGCAATAAAGTACGACTGAGCCTTACCTGTCAGGTTTGCTGTTTCCAGAGAAAGCAATAGGAGTCAAATAAATATATAAAGATGGTGAAAACACAACACACAAGGAGAGGAGGAGAGGAGGAGAGGGGGAGGCAAGAAGAGAGATCAATCAATAGAGAGCAGAATAAATTCACAGGGGTCGCTGCTGGGCGAGATGAAGCCGATCAGCATTTGGAGAGGATGTGTGCAAATGTATCGTTGCATATTCGATGAAATGTGCGTGTTAGCGCGTCTGTGAGCCTGTGCCGGTTAGTCTGTGTGTGTCTGTGTGTGTGTGTTGTTATGTGTGTGAGCTTATGTGTGTTCACAAAGGCCACGATATGGGTGGGGGGGGGGGACAGGGAAAGTCAGGGCCAAGGGCAGACTGGGGAAACACTATTCACCAGGGTAAGATGGAGAGGGAGCTGGGAGAATAAAGTGGACAGAAAGAGAAGAGAGAAAAAAAGAGAGATCCAAGGAGAGATGTTACTCTCCCTAACCACCAAGACGAGAGGTCAGGCAAGGTAGGGATCATCTGACAGTACCAGGCTACACTTTATGTTGCCTCCACCAGCCCTGCCCTGCTTCTTAGATAATACAGGGATCTTCCCAGGAACGTGGGGGAACCTTTTACACCCGAGTTCAGTTGGGACGTACAGTCACTGTGTTTAATTTTTATTTATTTGTACTATTTGTGCTGCTATCTTGAGCAGGACTCCCTGGAAGAAGAGATCTTGTATCTCGGTGAGACCTCCCTGGCTAAACTACAAGTAATTGCAGAACAGGGGGAAATATTGATTATAATATGTGATTAGAATAGAATTTATGATATTATTTATTTATTTATGGTGACCCCTAATTGCAAAATTACTAATAGCATTTATTTCAAATGAATAATGGTTATAATGAACACTAAGGCATAAGAAAAGCAGTAGTAAAAAAGCCTTTAGTCTTCTTTTCATATACAGTATGCGACATCTCTACATTGACTGCTAGCAATGGTTACCGAGTTCCATCTCAACGAATCTCATCCTCTCTCCTTTTTCCAACCCTCTCACTTCCCACAGCCAAAAAGTCTTTCATGGTTACATGCAGCAATGTTGCTGGGTGTTTGAATATTACGATGCTTTCTCCAGCATGCAATAAGTTCAACCTCAAATGACAAAAAAAAAAAAACATGACAACAGAGAAAAATACTAGCATTTCACCCTACTTCACTAAAAGCACAGCTCACTGTTATTTAGCTTGTGTTAGCTTAAGAGTTCACCGCCTTGCACAGGGCGGAAAGATTGGATTGAATCAGTTTAAAATGCAATAAAAAAAAAAACTCAAATCTAAATAGGCTGCACGGTGGATTATATAAATGTCTTGTTTGATTTGTTATTTTACTTATTCTTTCATCATTTGAGGTTGAATGCACAAACGTGGGTCCACAAAAACGACCATGCTGAAGCCAACTCACTTTTTATAGAGCAGGATGGCGATGACGATGCAGATGATGAAGACCACAGCCAGAACTGGGCCCACCACCCATATTAGTCCATCACCAGTCTCTATTGGCAGGGGGTCCACCACCAGCTCAGGAGTCATAACTGTGTCGGTATAAGGGCTGGTGGCAAACATTTTCTGAACACACAAAAACAATCACAAGACAGAATTTAGCTCTAAAAAAGTGAATACACAGACAGTATCTACACCTGGGTGCAGTCACTAACCAGCGAAAACTAATAATAATAATAAAAATATTATTATTATATTATATATTGAGTGAAGTGATCCAAAAAGAATCGTATTATATTCAGTGTATTAGCTTCAGATGAACAAATGTGAAGTCGAGCGCAAATACGTGAACAGAGCTAAATTAGGAAACCCACTCCATCAAAAAGAGCAAAAAGAAACCGTGCTGAACTGGTAACTCACCCCGATGGTGGCATTGAGCTCAGCCAGCAGGAAGAAGACATACTCCTGGCCTGGTTCAAGAGGCTTGTTCTCACAGCTGCTGTGGCCGTGATCAGATCCCACTGTGAAGCTGGACGGCAGCTGCCTAAAGCAGGCTGTGATGAAGGGCTTCCTCTGGTCAAGCTGTGCCAACTGACGGCGCGAGCGTCGCTTTGGGGTCACCTCCCGTAACAGCTGAATTTAAGGGGAAAAAAAAGTGTTGTTGTTTATGCAGGGTGAGTTAAAAAGCTTCAGAGATGATCACACACACAATATTTTGTCCCAATTAAGACAAAGTATTTTATTGATGAATGAAAAATAAAAAATTATTACTTTCATAGGCTGTTTCTTTTGAGACGGTTTGATCCACAAAAGTGTGCAAAGGCACAAACATGCAACCAAATTGAATAAACTCAGTGCTGGACAGGGTTGACAAACTATAGTAAAAAAAAAGTGTCCACACACCAGTTCTTGCTCCCAACAAAACTCTTTTTTCTTATAACACGAAATGTGACATCAAAATGTGTATTTATTTTATAAAAAAAGCAACTACTAAGAAGTTAATATAACATTAGTTTATTCAAAGTCCCACAAACCTGCCATCAATTGTCTAAAAGAAGAAGTCATGCTCTGCACATGTCCAGAACAAATTGGGTAATGACATTTCCCACACAGCCCATTTCCTGTGTGCTTCATTAAGCCTGTGCCACTCATGAACTAGTGAAACGATCTTACCTCTTCCATGTCTGTTTCATCAGGGTTATTCAGGTTCTTAACAGTCCCAGACGTCTTCTTCAGTGGTACGACCACCACATAGAAATTCCTAAAAACACAGCAGTAAAAGTGACTTTTTGTTGATGTTGTGTGACAGTTTTTAATTCAAACGCGACCAAGAGGAAATGTTTGTGATAAGTGAACACTTGCAAGAGCTGTAGCAATAACCACAATCCCATTGAGATCTTGAGATCTCTCAAGGCTTAAATATTCCAACCCCGACCCATGTGCCAGACTCACTTGATATGATGGCTGTCGACCGGTGGGAAGGATATGGTGAGCATGTTGTCAGGCTCGGCAAAAATGTCCAACTTGGGTTTCTTGACCAGGATAAGTGGCGCGGTTCTGGCTACCACGCGATGTCTTGGCCCACCATCCATGCTTTCTTGGCAGGTCACCTTAAACTCATAAGTGGTGTTGTGCCTTAGTCCAGTGATGACGACCCTCATTTGCCTGGCATCCACGTCCATCTTCTGGCGGCTGTATTCAATCTAGAGTTTCATAAATGATAAAGTAGTTGAATTGAAAACAGGTAAAAGCAATAGATGGATGTGTAATTAATCCAATACGTCAAGAGGTTGTTGGCTGAATATACACGGAAAATAAAGGAAAGGAGTTAGAATGTTGCAATGAGTGTGATTGGAGAATCACACTCAGATTACACTGAAATATGCATATAGCAAATATATATAAAAAAAACTGCAGTCATGCAGTTATTTTCAATGCACGGCTGAAAGATGTGGTGTCGCTAACTTACCGTGCATTTGTATGGAGATCTGCTTTCGGAAAACTTCCATGCAAGAGCCACTGTGGACTTGGTGGCCCACTTGACAGTGAAATTCTTTGGGACATCTGTCGAGTGGACACATCGAAGAAACAAAAACGACAACAACAAAAGGGTATGTTCAGTGAATGAAACATGGATAGAGACCAAGAAAGGAAAACCAAAAACCTTTAGCCCAAAAAAACAAAACAAAAACACTGCTGTTTCCCTGGAACATTCCTCTGGGTTGGAGAGTGAGTGAAAACGGTGAGCTGTGATTTGCTGTGAGAAGGGCAACACCATTGGTTAAGACACACATCACGTAAGACTCATGGATGACAAACCCATAGAGCACAAGGGTGCGCCAGCTGGCCGGCTATCGTCGGTAGTGCCAACCCTCCCCACTTCTGTCTTTAAACCCATGACCACTTCGAGATTAACAACTGAACCATGTAGTCACAACTGTTCACACACCTCTACTGAGTGTGGGTTGGCACTCCCAACAAGCCGCCAAGCAGGCATACAGACAGACCCAAAACACAGCATGCCAACAATCCTCAGCAGTGCATCTGGAGGATGCCATGCCACAAGCTGTCCCCTTAAGAGACAGAGGAAGAGGGGAAGGAGGAACTGGGAGATGAAGGGAGTTGGGAAGGGAGGTATATCTTAAAAGAACAATAAAATAAAAATAAAGAACCAAAATCAGCTTTACTCTAAAAAAAATAAAATAATAGTCCAAACATAATCTTGGTGTGACTGGGTATGATTGAGGTCCTACCTTGTTTGAAAACTGGGGATGTGAGATGACATTAGCTGCGTGAGTATGCTTGGCACATGGCTGCAAAGGTGACTGACAGGAGTGTCTGATCAAACAGCACTTACCTTGAACTCATATGCTGATCCCCTCTTTCTCAAAATGACTGACTATAAGTTACTGACTTACGTATTACCTTAATTGGGAAGTGAGTATCCCACGGCAAACACTTTCTATTCTTTTTTCTCTCTTTCTCGAGGACAAGTGAGGCTGGTTGAGGGAGGGGGTGTGGCAGTTTTCAATTCTGTGTTGTTGCACATGGTGTTTAGTCAAATTCCAACCCCCTGTCAACTGGGCTGGGAAAGAAACCGGCAAGTCCTACCTGCTGGATCAAAGGCCACGGTCCGATACTGGATAGGAGGGCTGTAGGGCCCTGGACCTACACTGGTGTGTGCACGAATTTTCACATCATATGCTGAGTTCGGTTTGAGGCTGTTGAGCACGTAGCTGGACAGGTTGGGGGGCAAGTGCAGCTCCTGTGGTGCTCCTTTGGCACTAGTTTCTTTATAGGCCAAAGTGTATTCTGTGATTACACCGTTCCTCTCCGCCAGCACTGGTGGAGACCAGGACAGCTGCACAGAGCAGCATGTCACATTGGAGCCCTCGTTAATTTGAGGGTATCCCCCTGGCATATTCTCAGGCACGTTGAGTTCCACAACAGCCTCTTCCCCAAAGCCCCCCTTGCTTTTGGCTGAGATTTTGAAGAGGTATGTGGCACCCTGGTGAATGTTGCCCACAGAATACTGCCGCTCTTGGGGAGCAAACTCCAGTGTGGCCAAAGGAGAAACATCTCTGCGGCCAAACTGGAGCCGGTAACCCTGCAGGTCCATGCCATTGATCAGGTCTGGAGGGTCCCAGCGAACAACAGCTGACGTCTCCAAGTCCTGAGCCACTGACAAGTAGGGAGGACCCGGCACTGTACGGAGAGAACATAAAACAAATCTTAAGCTTCTGTGCTTTTCCACTTAAATGAGAACATGTATCTTTAATTGGACTTTAAGGCTTTAAAGTTTAACACAAAGATCTTGGTCACAACTGACAATTATTACGTTTCAAACAATCCATAATGTAATTTAATTGAACCAACAGCATGTTAACGAAAAACAATTTGATTTAAAAATCATGAAATGCAGTCTTTGTTCCTTCTAATATTACAGTGCAAAATGCTGCTCAGAGCCAAAGACGTTTTAGCTGAGTTTGCCAAGTTTAAGAAATACTGCAGTGACTTAATGTATACAATTTTAATGGTCTTCAGACAAAAAACACAAGGGTTTGAAGCATGGACTGACTATTGCCGCTGTTGCATAGAGCCTGAAACATTAAAGTATAAAACAGACAGCTTTATCATAACTGTCCTATTTTACTGCACAGTAAAAAATTCACAATATCAAAATAATCACATGGATAATATTGGCAGTTCATAGGAAACACACTGACACTGAGAGTTTAAATTTCAGCCATTAATAATGAATTAGTTAACATTGTTATAAGAAGAGCCAGGTTGTGTTGAATGGAGCTTTATGTGGAGGACCTTCAGAGCCTCTAAATTATTCAGTGATCACTATAACCCATAACCATTTCATGACAAATGTAAGATCCAGATAAAATCATTTATGTACTGAAAGGCATCACTAAAACTTCAAACATACAACAGTTCCTCTTTTAGCCGTTAAGAGTAATTTCCTGTCGTAAAATAAATGATCTCCACTCGTGGTCCAGACACCATTTTTTAGATTGGCCCACTTTTACTTGTCTTACTGATGACACACATCTCAACTTAACCCTCATTTAAAGGCCTCATCGGTGTGACAGAGGCAGCAGGAGCAGCAGCAGCAGTTACTGGATATGCTCACTTCTTAAGTTGAGTCGCTTCTCTCAGGAGATAGATTCTATCTTGACCGACTTTATTCTCAGAAACACAGGGCACCAGCAGGACAGCTAAGCGGTACAAAACAAATGAGTGGACATACTCACATTTGTAACATAAATATACAAGTATACTCAATCACAAATGCCCATGTTATTTTTGTTATTTTTAACTGGCTGGATGAAAAATGCAGCCAATACAACAATGAAGTTTCTTCAGTCAACTGTTTGATGCCTTGTTGTAAGGTTGTGAGACCACTAGTACCAACTGAAGTCCCATTTTAGTCGGACTAAGACAATAATTCAGTTTTCTTAATGTCATGTAAACACGTTAGTCTGACTAAAATTGAGCTAGTCTCAGTCGGACTAACATACCTGGATAATGCGATACATAGTCTGATTACTCCTGCATGTATACGCTTATTCGAACTGGAGTCCGACTTGGCGTCCTGCGCATGCACCAAACAGATGACAATACTGTATTGACTGTGGTTCCTCTGACAACACAGCAACCACGAGAGCCATGCTCCATCAAATTTGTATCACATTAACATAACATACAGAACCACACCACGATCCATCTCACCGTCCGCTGTTTGTTTTTCTGAGACGTAAAGGTCAACAGGAAAGTGATTCAATACGCACTAGCTTATAGAGACCTATGGTGACCTACACCACCTATGGAGGTGGAGTCAGACCGTACCCGGCCAATAAATCAATTTTCTCCTCCACATGTATACTCAGACTCTGCAGATTGTCCAGTTGCCTCTCTTAGTCCGACTACGGCCTTAGCTCGATACGACCATGCATGTAAATGTACTGGGAAAAAAAAAGCTGACAAGCTGGGTCGGCATCAAATTGGACACTTTTCTCAGCATGAATCAAAAATGCTGGAAAAAGCTCATTGCAAATCATTACCTCTTCTTTACTGTGCAACTTTAGTTAGATTTCCACAAAACACGGATACATTTCCCTTCTTCGTGTCTGTAGTGTGTATGTGTGAGTGTGTGTGCACATAATGGACGATGTGGACGGACATGTTTGTGATTACAGTAATGCTATGGAGCTTTGCAGCCAGTCCGGCTCCTACATCCCAATTCCAGCTGCACACAGAGCTGTTTGGCTTGTTGCCCAGTATGGACTTAAAGTAATTTGGAGAAAGCTAACATTAGTCTACAGCAACAGTACTCCCTCTTGGTGGAATAGTATAATTGCGCATGTGTGTATTTTTTTTTGGTACATGTTCCAACATACGGGATACATTTTTTTTTTTGTCCTATTACACACAAAACAGGAACACACACACACACACACGCACACACACGCACGCACACACAAGGCAATCCACTCTACACAGCCTCACTCCTCTGCACATATTATTCATTCCTGTCTGCTTAATGGTTCTTTCTGACGACTGTTGCTGGAGGAAGACGGGGGTGGCTGGCTAGATGGTGGCCAGTCAGCTGAGCCTTTGTCGGTAATAAAAAGGCAGGTGGGGGTGGGGGTTAGTATGAGACGAATGCTCCTCACATACATACTATAGCTCAGCTTGGTGTCATTTAAAAAAAAAAAAGAAAAACCACTCTGCTTCTATATTCACCACTAATCAAGGAAACACAGTCAGAGATAATGCTCCAGTGATAAGTCTGAAACAGCGCTTGTGTGTGTGTGTGTGTGTGTGTGTGTGGGCCACCAAATGTTACAGCCTTTGTATTCATGAAATTGCACAATTTGTACATAGAGAAAAAAAGTGGCCTACTGCACTCTGGGGAGGGGGTAACATGACAATTGCTCCAGCGGATTGATGATGGAAGGAGGTGGGACTCAGGACTTCATGGCGTGCACAGCATGTGTGTATGTGTTTTTTTTTGTTGTTTTTTTTTGTGGGGGGGGGAGAAAATGAGGGCATGTGAATAAGGGATGATGAAGGTGACAGGGGACAAGGAGCAATCTGCCACAGAAAGGGCCAAAGTTCTTGTACACCCTGATTGTTCCTCTCCTCCTCTCAATATTAATTTCTTTCCACCATACACTCTCCCTTTTACCCCCCGCCCCCCCCCCCCCCCATGTCCATTTCAGGGTCGATCCCAGCTCAATCCCTCTTTGTGGGTCTCCTAGCACGCTTCCCATCAGGCTACAGTATTAAAAGCCTCCTGTTGACACTCAGCCTGATTGAGAAGGGGCAATCAAGTTACCTTCTCATTTCCTCTCTTGTGCATGCCAGGCATGTGTACACACACCAGCATGCATACAAATAAACACATTACCTTTGTATTATCCGCGTGAAACAAGGTGGATTTACAGTGTATATACACATATATATATATATATATATATATATACATATGCACTTTTAGATTAGTTTTCAGCATGGATATAGGTTTCTCTACTTTGCCGTGGCTTGACGACCAAAAAGATCTACTGATTCACTCGTGCAGCTAGATAATGAATAATTAAATATTTAAGGAAATGGGTGCAATAGGTATTTTCTTTTTCTTTTTTTTATCCTTCACTGTGATGAATTTACACCTGTAATTGGTAGGGTAGAAAATGTCATGGAGTCAAATCCACGAAATTTTACATATTTAATTTGGGAGGCAAAAGCAATTAAAGGAGCGCGCATTAGAAGGAGAGAGAGGGGGGAGAGTAGGTAGAGAGAGGACCATTACATCAATGTTTTATTGGAGGATCAAAATCCTGATAAGGAAGTTACTTATCATGGGGTTCGGGGCCAATGTTTCAAGGCAGTTGTCTGCATTCAGCATAGAAATAAGCACCTAACCATTTGGAACACGCAAGCATGCATTATCCATCATCCTTTTACAGGATGCTGCAATCCCAATAAAATAATGCTATGTGGATGGCGATGTGCGTTTGTAAGCTGACAAGATGCTGCAAGGGCAAGGCAGGCGTAGTCCACTAATATCTACAATGCTCCTTTGAGAAGACTGTGAGTGAGTTCATTTAAAGCATCAACACTGACTTGCAATACCAGGAATGAATAATTCAACCACCTTAACATGGGTGCACAAACAAAACCTCCACATATACTGTAACTTCACCTATCAACACCACCAAACACCTGCAAGCCTTGCATCATTACCCAACAGGACAGTGTAACTGACATCTTTCTTCATGACCTTCCATTGTTCTAAGATCTCCTTTTCCTGAGTCACAGGTTATATGTGGTAGATGCTATAGCATGCCATCGTTTGTTGAGGTTAGTTTTGCTTGTCGACGTTTGGAAAAGTTTGTCATAATACAGAGCTCATACATTTTTCACCTAAACTTGAACAATAACAAGAGGATAAAAAGTTTAGGGATTGCTTCACCTTTTAGCCATTTGAGAAACTTTTCAAGGGCCCAATTAGAAAGTATAACAACACTTGCAGACAGAAAGATTTGAATCTTTTGTCAATAAAGCCTCCTTTAGGGCCCCCTCACATACTTCCCCTCTCATTGGCCATTCTTGTTCCTCAAAGAAAGAGTTTGGAAAGTATGAAGAAAGGCACTTTTCAAACCTGGCTTCCATTCAGTAAACAAACAGTTCCAGCTCAAGAATAAAAGTTGTTTGTCACTGACTTACAAATAGGTGTGCAGTTCTACTTGTTTTTGTATCCTTAAAGAAAAAAGAAAAAAGAAAATCTATCCTGAGATGGATTCTTCTGGCTGCTTTCTGATACCCCTAACCACCAGAAAGACTTGTCTTCGAAACGTCTGTGATAAGACTAGACATGGCCATTGACGTGAACTGAAAACATCTTTTGTTATGATGCTCTTTATTTATGTCACTGTTCGCGCCATTATGTTTTCAAAAGGGGGTTCACAAGGCGGAAGACAGTTGCTGCTTCTGAATGTGTTTTTGTGTGAATGTTTTTTTTTTGTGCTTCTAAAAAGTAAATAGAGGAATTAATGTGGCTGAATATGTCTTTCATTTTTAAATTGCATGGTTAAAACTGTGTTGAAAGGATGAGATCCATGTCGGAATGTAATAATAATGATGTATGAATAGTCAAAACCAACTAAAAAATGTTAGCCGGAAAATGGCGACTACTATTACTACTCCTAATAATATAATAATATTCTTTTTGGGGACTGTGGACACTGTGGTTAGCACTGGTGCCTCTCAGCGAAAGGGTTCCCGGTTTCAATCTTGGTTTAACACAGGCTGGCTTCTGTGTGGACTTTGCTATGTGGGTTTTCTCCGGGTCATCCAGCTTCCTCCCACCATCCAGAGACATGCAGATTGGGGTTGGGTTAAGATGAGAATCAAAATGGCTTGAAATAGTAAAAGTTGTGTTTGTGAATTTATCTGTGCTGATCATGTGATAGGCTGAGGATAAAAGACAGAAAATGCGAATGAATGAGTGAATAAAAACTATGAGTAACAAAGGCTTTTTTGGCCAGTACATTAATAGCAGTCCCATATAAGACTGTTGTGTGAGCTATATGATTTTTTTTTGTGGCAACACTGTTTTCACTGCCAAACACAGATCTCAGGAAATTCATCATTATTTTAAAGAAATCCCAAAATAACTAAGAGTCCTGTAGGCTACCCTGACATCTCATGGAGCGAAGGCAACCGCTTTACCTCTGGAGAAAAATAATGCTGCTGAGGTTTACCTTCACCCCACCTCTAACCCTTTTCTATTTATCTTTCCTCTATGGCACCAACCATTTCTTTTCACTTCAATAACAAAAAAAAAGGGGGAGGCTTTCCATCCGAGGGGCAGACTGAAAGCACTGGACTGGCATATCAGTCAGCTGTGCCTGACAGGAGGATGGAGAGTGACAGCATTCACTCAAGCCCCTTTGGCAGTGTCACACTACCTGACACCTGTAACACACACACATCTGTGAGCGGGGACGGGAGCGATGAGGAACCCACAAGCAAGGGTCCTAGTATACGCTGCCTTCATTGCAGCATGGACAAAATAGATCATGTGTTCTTGTACTGACCTGCCCCCTTTGTCACCACCAGCTTGGGTTTGCTCCGGGCTCCATCACCTTTGGTGGTGTATGCTGCCACCGTGATGGAGTACATGGTGTCCGGCTTGAGTCCTCCAATGACCATTTCCTGTGGAAAAAAAACAGGGAATCGACAGAAAAGGCAAAATGTGACTTCAATTTTTGACAAGTTGACCCCATTTAATGCAGCTCAAACTGCCAGAATGTTAATCAGAGTGAAACGTCTCCTGGTTGCCAATATTAATTCCAATGGGCGAATCCCTAGAGGTGGAGGAGGGACATTATAGATGTAAATGGAAAGTCTCTCCCCCTTCTAATTTCTTTAGCAATATTCCAATCAACAACTTAACTTTTTGATAAATGTATGCTGAATACATTCTAAACCATTCGCTTGGCGGTTTCTAACCTCAGCCATTAAGTTACCTTGAGTCCTCTTCAAAGAGAGGCTTCCAATCAATTCTAATGAATCTTTCAAAGGAGCAGGTTTGAATGAACGCAGAATGTGGTTTTTAACAGGCTGGTTGGCAGAGTGATGGGAGAGGTCAATAAAGGTAAATGAGGCATAAGTACTGTTTTGCACTTGAGATGGCATTCACGTAATGCAGTCAGACTGAGGTTTCACATCTGGGTTCAGAATGAGTGCACTCTTTGTTGCAAAAAAACAACAACAACAACAACAACAACCCCAACAACAAAAAAAAAACGAAAGTGCAGTTAGCAAAGAGCATCAGAATGAGATGCCTCAGTATCTTTATACACACGATACAGAAAAAGTCAAAACAAACCCATGGCATAACAGTAATTCTAAGGTACCACACGGAAAAAAAATTAAATAAAAAGATTTAAAAATCATACACACACACAAAAGAAAACAACAACCACCACAAGACAAAACATACTCTATCAGCACACAGCACGACAAAAGGAGAATTTGCATTCCAAGCACATTGCCCAGTGGATATTGCATCAACCCCAATTATGTAGAAGCTGGACGGGAATTTTGTCAAGGTTTTTTTTTTCTTAGTGGTAAGGTAGTATCGAGGTTAGCCGGCCAGCCAGACAGCTGAGGTGAAACCTCTAAGCCACTCTGCTCTACTGAATAAAAGACTGGAGGGTCTGCGTACTCTGTAAATCCGAGCAGGTTGATGCAATGCCCGCTGTACAGGCCTTCAGATACACAAAGCACTCGGGTGAAAACTTCGTACTCACATATTCAGCGGTATCGTCCGTTTCCCACTAACCCCCCCGCCAAAGAGGAGAGTGCAGGAGAGAAAGCAATGTTTTTTTTTTTTTTTTTAAAAACAGAGAGAGAAAAGAAAGGGAAAGAAATCGTATTATGAGAGAAAGAGAGGCATCAGAGGTTCGGGCGCAGAGCGTTGCTATCAGAAATAGGTCAGTGGTTTGGTGAGGTAAGGAGAAAGGAGTAGCTGCTGAAGTATTAAGGAGCAGTTGAAACAAGGCTGAGAGATGGAAAGGACTGGCTGTGGGGCCTGGATGTTACTAACCATGTCACTATGCAAGATAATGATAAGCTGTACCAGTATTAACTCAGACACTTGACATTCAGGGGTTCAAGATGAATTGTTTTTTCAAAAATACGAACACAATAGACAACTTGAATTACATTTTGCCTGGCACTCGTAGATGCATAGCAGATTTGGATCTTATAATTAAGTATCTAAAGTAACTTCTTACAATGCCAGTTGTTTAGGCTCATTCTATACTTGACTTTGTGCGTCAGCTGAATGCCAGACATGTAAACGTGATGCTGGCGGCGTTTGTCTTGAACGCTTTCCTTTATTGACTTGTAAGAAATAGATTTTTATTCATTCTCCCAAAATGTAGCGCTGCATTTTTTTCTTTCTTTCCCTGTGTTGTTTACCCTATTGCTTCAAGGCTATAATTTAATGATTGCTGCTGTGCACAACAGTCCCACTTTGGCAGGATTCGTCTACCACTGTGTTGTCAGTTTTGCAAGTTGTGTAAAAAAAAGAGAAGAAAGAAAGAAGGCCATTACAGAGGGCTCCATTACAATTCCAGCTGTCAGCGGGGGATGATTTTTGGTGAAATGTTTTCATGCCAATTTTACTTTACAAGCCCCAGGCACAGCAAACTATAATCAGGGTTTTCTTTGAATATCTGCATCTTATACAAGCAGACAATCAGAAATTCCATGGTGGATGTTGCCATAAAGCAGTGGTCTACATAGTTTTAATAAAAGCGAAGGAGGAAGAAAAGGGGGGGGTCTCGATGATTGAAGGTTTGATTACAGTTTTTGTTGTGTGCTGAGGGGAGAGGAAATGACAGCAATACTGCAATATTTGCACAGCCACAGCAGGGTAGGTGGTTTATTTCTTTCTTTCTTTCTTTTTTTAAAAATTTTAAATCATTACCTGTATTAGATTCAAGGGCTGACGTGGACTATATGTGATTTAACGTAGGCTAAATCTCCATTGACACATTTTAGGAGAGCGCTCTGTGGTCGGGGTTTACATTTTGTGAAGCATGAGTAAACTGTGAGATCCTCATACCTGGGCATCAGCCAGCATGACGTCCTTGATGAGGGGCAGGCCCCTCGACTCGCCATTTTCCACCCGCACATAGTGAACCTGGTAGCCACGGATCTGACCGTGCTGCTTGCCAGGCGTCAAGGAGCGCCACATCACCTTTAGCGCCGTGGAGTTGAGGACCTCCACCTCCACCCGCCTTGGAGGAGCCCCCGGAACTATGGGTGACAAGACAGAGACTTAAAATCCAGCACTGAAACACACAAAACATTGTCTGACAAACACAAAAAAGAGACATACTGACACAGAATCAATGAGATATACTGGGAAAAAAAAAGGCTAGAATTATTATAGTACTATATCCACACAACACACACACACCAATACTATCTCCCCCCCATCTGCTCTACCTTTTTTTTTTTTTTTTTCTCAATATGTGTCAGCCATGTCAGTCTGTCATCACTGGCATCTCATCCCTCAGTCGTGAGGGCAGGTCTTTGCCTTCAGGCCTGTTTGATGTGCCATGGACTGGCTTTGTCAAAGAAAGATGTGCCGGTAATAAAACCCTTCCACTTAACTGGCCCCCACTTGCTCCTACACAAACACTTCAACCCTGTCCTCCCTAAATCAGGACCCCATTTCCCCAGGATCATCACCAATCTTGTTTACAGCCAAAATCGTTCCTGCCTTTTAGCCATTGCTCTTATTTCTTTATCTACACAATTTTATCGCGACGACAGTGGGAAATTTACTACAGCTTTACGGTGTCTTTTAAATGAGGAATAGTGAGAATTTAAGCTCATTGTACATCAGTGGCAACAAAAGCATAAAATGGCACTGTAACCCGCCGGTGAATCAGATGTTCTGTGCCATTCTCACATCTTTACTCGTCTCGTTTATGTATTTTACTGTTCAACTAATTCAGCTGTTCAATATTTTTTTTTTTTTTAGAATGTTCTTTCACATCTTGGCCTTTCTGTCTCATGGACATTTCTTTGTGTCAATCTTGTTAACAGTTGTGGCACACACAGAGGAATGACAAGCTTAAATGGAACCTAAGATCTATTGACGAGTATATTCGTGAGAAATGAGTGCGTTCTCTTTTCCCAGACTGCCTGTGAGTGACACACATTACTAATCTCAGTAGTTTGGGATCAACCCAGAGTAGTTAAGACACTAAGAGGACACATGGACTTGCATTTTTAGCTTCCTTCCAGCCTACTTCCAGGAGTGGCCTTGCAGTGTAAAGCATTCATAAATTCTTGTGAATCTCAGCGGAGCGATGGGATCCTGTTAAAAGCATTTTACTATAACAATTTGGCTTGTTAATTTTTTTTGTTTTTTATATATATATATTACGCAATTGATATCTGAAGTGCATTATAATTTAATGGTTGACTTCAATGTGGTTTACACAGCTTTTGAGTGGTCACTGAAGTACATCGACATCTATGAAACTACATCTATACAAAAACAATAATGCACTTAAGTTTAAGTTCTATAAAAATTCATGTACCGTCTTCATCAGTACGACAGATCAGGGGCTCGCTCTCAGGGCCTGTCCCAATCACTGTGAAAGCGGACACGGTGATCTTGTACTGGGTCCACTTCTCCAACCGCTGCAGCAGCACCTGCTCTTCAGTGGCAGGAACCGTCGGCTCCTCCACGGCTTCCATGTCATCACTGCCACTTTCTGATGGGCCCACAACCTGGTAGCGCACCCTATACCCCGCCAGGACACCGTTCTGACTCTTCAAAGGCGGGGGGCGCCAACTTACCAGCAGGGTGGTGGAGCTGGTGCTGCTGCACTTTATGTCTTGAGGGGGGGCTGAGGGCTCTGGTGAGGTGGAAAGGATAGGAAGGGGAGGGGGTCGAGGATGAGGAGGTCAGGGAAGGAAGGGTTGAAAAAACAAAAACAAAAACAAAAAAATAAAAAGATGGGAGAGATAAAGAAAATGATAAAAGAAAATTCTAAACTCAAATAAAAACAAGAGTAATTCCAACAAAAAAATTGCAAAACAAATAAAAATCAAATTGTCAAGCAAATGTCAACAAAACTGTGTAAATGGACACTGACTCAATCTTGTGTAATAATGAAACAAGATGGCCTGGTTTATGGTCTGGGTAAAGTGTTCAGTTATTGCTGCTACAGAGGAATTCAATTAAACATGTTTCTGACTTTGTTTGGACAATTTTTGAAAGACAAAAGTCCTTTCCACTAGAAACAGTGTAAGTGTTGTCACTGAGAGGCTGCTGATGCGGTGTGGCACCATGCAGACACGTGAAGATAACTTGCTCATGTCGTTCTAGTGAAAGCCTTTAGGTAATACCCTAAATCCAACATTATTTGTTACCTACAATCAATACTGCAGTGTTGTGCCATGTTGACAGAGATAAACCTATCCGTTGAAATATAACACTGTGAGCTGAGGTTTAAGTCGTTAACCAATCTGGCAATGGGGAAAACATGGCGGTCCTAAGCACTAAACCCCTAATTTTCCCCATCAATGTCTCTGCAATTATTGCCATCCTTAGCTTTTTTGTGTTGTTCTTTGTTTCTCACGTGTGCTTCCAAAACACATTAAAAGCTACACATCTGTGAACCTTCAAAACTAAACTCAATGCTTCTCACGTCTAAAGTATGTGCTAAGCTCCTGCAAGGAGCGATAAAACGCTTTCCCTTTTCATCCAGAGTTTGATATTATATGGACATTAATTATATTTCTATAATATTTCTATATATTGCTACAAAGCCCGTTCATTATTACGTTTTTGTCTGAGATGTACGGCAAAAAAAGGTTGACAAAATTAAACAAAAAGCGTGCTATCCAAAGCAACTTAGGAAAAGAACTCAAATGAAACCCATGGAAAGGGCAGCATGATCTCATTCCAAAAGACACTTTCAAAGAAAGTTATGAGGGAGGGTGTACTAGGGAAATGAATTTCTCTGTAACCCATGTGACTTGAAATAAAAGAAAGAACCACTACATCAGTCTTGGTTCAAAAAAACACAACACATGAGTAAAAATGAAAAAAAAACAAACACAACACTTAGCAAAAACTGAAAATATGAACATACGACAGAAAATAATAAATAATAAAAAAAAACACAACTGAATAACAAACAAAAAACAAAATCACAAGTATTTTCTGCATCATACGTACCTTGCTCCCATATATATCACATTTGTAAGACTTTCTTACCACCGGCACCTGACTACAGAGTGTACAGAGTGAACTGCAACACTTTTCCTCCCAGAAATCATGCCAGAAATGATGACATCCCATTTGTAATTATTAAGTCAATGACTGTTAATATTACCAATTTAGATCACTATGAGTTTTGGACCCATGTAAATGGTTATTGGGAGGGGAAAGAGTTGGCTCTGTGCTGTAGCCAGGGCTGTATAATACTCATGTGTCTTTTGGCCGGAGGGTCCACAAGGTTGTGAGAGGGTGAAGCTAGACGGGCGAAAAATTGCTCCCAATTTATGATATTCTTTTGCACTTGGCCACATACACAAAGATCTCCCCTTGGTAACAATATGAATCCCATTTCATAACTCTCATAGCCCTGTGCCTGTGTGTCTTCATAAAACTATCATTTCCATAATACACACATGAATAAAGTGAAGGCAAGATGGGAAACCTGTATTTCTGAATTCATAAAACTGTAATCTACTGTTCTGAGAGAAGTCTCACTTTGGCTAGAGCACCTTTAAAGAAAAACAACCCCAACAACAGGAGTTTTGACTATCAGAGAAGCCTCCTTTCAGTAAAGACAGAATGTTCCAGGACACAACAAATAGGACAAAACCTCTGCCACAGTTTCCAAACCCTTCTCTGTGTCCAATGGGCTTATTTACTTATGGTCTTACTGAATTTCCTTTCAGCCTTTCAGCTTCTTTCCTCCGCTCCTATTGTATCTGCAAACTCTCGATGTCAACAGTGAACGCTCAACACTCGGTTCTCAATCTTTGCCGTGCCGGAAAAGGACAGTGGATCTGACAGGGGCCGGACTATCACAGTGCACAGGCATCCTCGTGCCTGATAACAGTTCAAGACTGGATGAGGCACAGCTTTTATAATGAGCACATCCCATGAAGGCCAGTGCTAGGATTATGGACACTAGAACTATGCAACCACAAAAGAGGAAATTCAGCTAACGCTTCACTTGAGGGTCTTTAGAAGCCTCTCTGAAAGAGTTCTCGAAATGCTTTTTGACAAATAATTAGTCATGTCTTCATTGGTATCCTTCTCTCCGGCTTTAAAGTCAGTTGTGATATGACTGGGAGCGCTGAGAACAAAGACTGCGATGTCACTCTTTTGTGAATACACATTACACACGTTATACACACAGTTAAGCTATACAGGTCATTCCTCAATGCCTGTTGTCAACTCTTGAAATGACACGGCGCCAATGCTTCTGCATCTGACCCGAACGTAAGCACGTGTCATGATTCGAAATGTATTTTCCATCAGTGGCCTCCAATGACGGGATGTTCGCATTTGTAGATCATTATGGAATTAATCCCGATGGCATGCTGTGGCTCACACAAACACACCAATATATCTAAAAACCTCCCGCAATTACAGAAAGTGGGGGGGCTAAACGGCTTGTTTGGCTAAATACAGAGGATTCAGAATCTGCCACTTTAATTTGAGAGATAGCACTTGACTGATCACGGGCAGCTTCTAGGTATAATCTAAACGTGTAACAAAGCCTGACAATCCAGGGGCCTTGGCTCACAGCTCATCTCAAAGCATGAAATTCATTCTGATGCTATGAAATGGGATTCTTATCTTCCACTCTGGGGGCTTGTGGTCCCCTAAACACCCACTCCCACCGTCCGTCTCTGGTCCTGTTACCATGGCCTGAAACTGGGTAACAGTTAAGAGAAATGCAGAGCAGCCCTCTCGCATTGTGGACACACTCCGGCCTCGTCTGAAAGATCTCACAGTAACGGTCTCTCAACCTGATCTGACTGTGGCAGCATACCCCAAGAGGCTTTGCTTCTAAATGAGGGCCACTCTTGCTAGTAATATCTATTTCAGCTTGATGTAAAACCGACTAAGAAAGCCCAATAAAATAATTCTGATTTTTTTTTTTTTTTTTTTTTCAAATATAACATTTTTAGAACGATTTATTTATTTTTTTTTCTTAAATGGCTTTCCACAAGCTCTTGACAGAATGGTCCTCATGACAATAGCCCCTGGTACTGCTGCTTGGACTGAGCACAAACTTCGACAATCGGCAAACATTTTGTACCACATGTAATGGACAACAAAGCAAACAGGTAAATCACATTGTCTGTCTTCCTTTTTCACTCAATGGCAAAGGGTTTCAGTCTACTGTCATGTATGATACAGCTGATACAACAGAACCACAAATTGAGCTCCTGCACATCAGAAAATTTGTAATGTGTGCCTTTTTTTTTGTTGTTTTTTTTTCTGGTCCTAGTCAGATACGGTTGAGTAAAATTGCACTGATTATTTTACGCAGGCTATGTGGGTCACAGAGCTCTTTAGTGACTCGGGTGCTCAAATATGTTTCTATGGCTGAACCGCATGAGCAGCCAAACAACAAACATGTCAGCTTAATATGAAACCGTATCGTGGATAAAGACTGTTTATTCAGTGTATCCAGTTCTCTCTTGGTGTTTCCAAATAATTAAGGATGTGCCCGACAGGTCTGGACAGAAAATGGTGCCAGCAGACTGGATCCCTGAACCACACATTCACTTACCTTAGAGCATCCAAAAGATCAAGTAATTTATTGTTTTGGTGTTGTCAGGAAATCGTTTGTGCTGGACTGACTAGTTTATGACTTCTTTGACCTGAGTAGTGAGAACCCAAATGTTATAGCTCACATCTACTTGAGCGGGGACTCTTAATAAAAAAAAAACACTGGCTGAAACCCCCATACAAATAAAATGAACAAAGTAAGTATTAAATTGACAGCCCGAGAATATTTGATATTCTTGTCATGGAAGACTGCACTTACAGTGAATATTTACAAAGTTTGTTGCCGCTTTGAACATAAATTGATGATTATTTCCAATGAAGTAGTATCAATTTTCTACGGTGGGCAAATGGATACATTATAAACCCGAGTTTATTCATTTTGTCCATTTTAATTATATGGATGAGGCAGTTCAAAGGAAGAGTCCCTCATCTCAAGTAGAGACATGAGAAATGCTATCAGTCAAACTCAGTTATTCTCCCCCATGCTTGCTCAATAGGAAAGAGTATGTCAATGCTATCAGCATGTGATGCTCTGCCTGCTGTGTTCGAGTTGCTTGTGGGTGTGTTGCGCTTGGGTTCAATAAAAAACCCAACTCAAAATGAAAATAGCAAGTCTGGAGTGATGTCAAACCAATATTATTTCAGATAACCCTGAAAGTAATATAAATAATGATAACAAAAAAAAAAAGAAAGAAAATATCTGAATTCTAACTTTTATAAAAACTCAAAATAACAGGAGGAGGACAAAAAGTGAGCAAAGAGATGACAAGCCATTCCAAGGAGGAGAGCTGCTGTTCCATTGCACAAGGGAACGAGGGGTAAAGAGAGGAACAGAGCTGGAACAGGGTGATGAGAGAGAAAGTAAGGAGTGTATCCAATCCATTCAGCTTGTGGTTTTCCAGTTAAGAACAAATGCAAACAAAACAGAAGTCGTCACAAACACACATCGACAGGTGAAGATGTGCACACACACTTGAGAGACGCCAAGACAGAGATGGGGCTGGATGAACGTAAAGTACATTCATGCCTGGACTGATCAAAGATCAACAGTGCAGTGACAGGTTCTCAACAGCACCCCAGTGGGCCGGAGTGAGTGTTGCATGCAAACTGGCGCTCCCCTCAGTGACTCTGCACTGTCAGTGTAGCTCTGCTGCTGAGTGGTAACAAAAAAAGAACAGTGAAGTGGTTGTTCCAATGCCCCCACAGCCCAGATGTGGGGGGTACAGCCAACAAGTTGCACTGGTAGAAACAGAAAATGTGTTTAGAGAAGCCCACTCCCACCACCATGGCTCTCCTATGTCCCAGTAAAATGTACAACGAATGCATACCCTGGAATGTCTAGTAAAAGACGAGCAGTTAATTACAAATAATGAAACAGTTTAATCGTGAATGCATATATGTATTTAGTTTTTTTCCTCTGTGATTTTATTAATTCTGCATTATCGAGATCCACAGTGGTCCACCCGTAATCCCACAAATCCAGCTTAATTGTCCAGGTTCTTTACCATTACTGTATTAAATGTCAACGCACAACATCTGTGTTCGTCTCTGTCTGCCGTGTTAACCCATAACACATGAATTTCATATCATGCCATCACAACACTCCCCCGTATAAGAGTATATATATATGTGAGTGTATTGTCTCTCTCTACAGGATGTACTACTGTGTGCTATGATATCACTCCTGTTTATTTTTAGCAGGCTGTTTTAAATAATTTAGTTGTGCTCCTGCTATCCTTGAAAGAAAAATAATCAGTGCAGACCAGATGTACAGGAAGAAAATCCAGATGATGGTGTTTTTCTCTCCTGCATGAATTAATCTCAGTATTCCCCATTCCCATTTTGAATACCGTTCATATGAGAGCCTTGGTGGTCTTAAGAGGAGAACCGACATTTTTTGTGTCTCAGTCATGTGGAGGAAAGTGCACTTGCTGTTGACAAAGGAAAAGCAAATATGGACAGAAGTGAAACGGAAATAAAGAATCTGCCAAAAATCCTTAAGTCTACAGACTTGATTTGTTTGACGATGCTGGGTACACTCAAGTATTTGGTACAAGAGCTAAATTAGAAGATGAGATAGAATGAAAAGATTGTGAGATCCCACCCCACCCCCCCCAAAAAAACAGTTCACACTGTAAATACCACTTTACCTGAGGTACAAGATATCATCGTCACATCGCTGTAACATAGTTAACAAATATATGGACAAATGATCAACTATTAAACCACGTGTTTCAGTAAGAATTAAACACTGCATCGAGTAAAGAGAGTTAGTTATGTAGTTCATGTTTCCGAATCAGCTTTGAACCCCGGATTATGCCCAAAAACAGAGGCACAGTTCAAAGATGATGATGCAGTAGAGAACTCACATTGGACATAAATACAGCCTCTTAAGAATTCACTCAAAAGGCACAACGTCATTTCACTGCTTTCCTGGGGAGAATCTCTTTGTTAGCCTACCCACTAGTAAAACATGAGAGATGACTCAATAGAAGGGTTACATACTGGCTTGCAAGGTCTTCTGGGATATGTCATTTGTGAAGGCTCCGATGCCTTTGTTTGAAATAGCTGCCAGGGAGAAGTGGTACTCAGTGTTTGGGCGGAGCCCTTCCACAACATATGAGGACGTGGGTCCAAACGTTTTCTTCATCTGTTGTTGGACACAGAAAAAGGTTACGGGCAAGTCTGATATAAAACACTTGCACATAAAGTAAATGTGTTGGTTTATTTGGACATGATATACAACTCGTAAGATTTTTTTTTTTTTTTTTTTAAGAAAGAAACTTCTTACTTGGGTGCCAAAACTGCCTTCTGAGTAGCGAAGTTCATAACTTATTATTCCTTCCTTTTCATAGGCAGGTTCCCAGGTCAGTTCAATGCTGGTGTCAGACACAGCGCCTGAGCGGAATTTGGATGGTTGGCCTGGAACTGAAAAAAAAACACAGAAGATCTTGTTAAAGAGACGTTAACATACTCATCAATTACCAATAATAAAAATAATAATAATATTAATAACAAAAATAATAATTTAAAAAATATTGGATAAAAGTGCATTTGTTATCTGCATACTAATGTGACCAGCATAATTTGCCATAAAATGATTAAAATGATATGGAACTAAACTGAAAAGAGTAGATGAAGTTAATCAATCAAGAACGATTTATGTCTCACGGAAAAGCAGGATACAACTGTGCTCGATTGTTGTGGGGTCTCTGATGTCAGGAAGAATCGTTGGCAGTATCCACATTCAGTTTCAAGTTTCAGAAAACACACTGTATATATACAAAGACTACAGCTGAACATGTCCTTCAATGGATGTAAAATCCCTTTTCCTCGATACACATTTCTTTTGTATGAAGACTCATTTAACAAGTTGGTATCAATAATTTAAACATTGGGTTGTCCATTGTGTCCACGTCATACACAACTGCCAAACATGAAAAAGGGACATTTCAAAGACAGCAGTTATCAAGTTGACACAAACAGTTTTTCTATCCTCACCTCCGAGCAGTACTTTCACATGGATGGGCTCCGAGAAGGGTCCGTCTCCTACAGAGGTGAATGCTAGGACTTTGATTGTGTATGTCTCCTGGGGAACAAGACTCTGGATCGTAGTGATGATGCTGTCCTGGACATTATGGATCTGCCAGAGGCTCATGGGCTGGGAGTCATCCATGGTGTAATAAACCCGGTATCCCTTGATCTGCCCGTTGGGCTCCTCTGGCTCTTCCCAGCGCACCATCATGGTGTTTGGGGAAATAATCTGAGCTTGAATGTTCCGTGGCGGACTAGCTGGGGCTTGTTCTCCAGTCCGAGTTTCTACTGGCTCACTGGGAGGACCCTGGCCAATCGTGTTGACGGCTGAGACCCGAATTTCATACTCTGTGTTGGGGTAAAGGCCGCCAATGCTGTAGCGTGTAGTGGTGATGTCATCCACTGTCTCATACTTGCTGTCTGGAGACTTTGCCCTGTACTGGATGATATAGTAAGTCACTGGGTCAGGGTTGCCCGAGTCCCAGGTAATGGTCACGCTGGTGGCAGTGGTTTCAGTAACCACGGGAGTGCCTGGTGGCTTGGGGAGAGCTGTTAAGGTGATGGGACAAGAAGGAGGAAATCATTTATGATGACAGTGACAGAGAGCAATATCATCACCGTACATATTCAATATTTTAAATGCAACGTTCTGTATAATTCAAACATGAGACGATCTTCTTCATAAGAACTCTTTTTAAACACCGGTATCTCTTACATTTGACAGTGATCTGCGCCACGGATTCAATGATGCCAAGGCTGCTCATGGCAACGCAGGTGTAGTTGGCTGACTCACGAACACTACTCAGTTCGAGAACATTCCTGCCCACTGGCATCTCATCCTCTGGTGTCAAGTCCTCCGAGTTCAGCATCCACTTGACGTAAGGCATGGGCGACCCCACTGCAACACACGTTATGTTCACACTGCCACCAGGCATAATTTCCTGACTCGTTGGTGGAATGGAGAAACGAGGAGGCACCCGCCGGACTGGGAGAAGGCATGAAGAAGGGGAGAGGATGACAAAAGAGGGCAAGGGAGTCAAAAAAAAGAGAAAGGGAGAGGTAACAAGAGAGGCCGATGAAAATGGACCCTTCTCAAGAAAGTACTCCACACAAAAAAGGTTCAACATGTGAACGCAAACACAAAATAAAATAAGTAGACTTTTAAATAAAAATATACAAATAATGAGAAGGAACTAAACTAACAGAACTGCTTCAACAACAATATAGATTAACAATAAAGCAACGATTCATAGCAACAAGGTTCCATTGACCAATATTTGACCCATCACAGCACAATTAGAAACACAAAAATCTATTACGAGTTTCTCATCTTTGGAGCTGAACTGCTGACGTAAATGCAATTGTGGCATAATCTTATCACCAACTACAAAAGAGTGCCGTAAAGGTTGTGTGATAATGCTATCACATGAGGTCAAGACAGCAACCTGGAACTTCCTGTCCTCTCCAGCACGAGTGCCAAACAGGAAGTAGGCCATTGCAGGCTTCTCCCATAGCACAGGAAGTGTAGGGTTACGGCGCAATTGACCATCTCGACAAAGTCTCTAAACACCTTCTAGTGCAAGGCTGCATTTGACACCTGTCTTTACTTCCTATATATCTTAAAGATGAGAAACTTTAATCAGATTTTTGTGGTTTAGGGTAGATCCACTGGACAAAGCCTTATTAAGATCTGACACGGTTCCATTGATAGATGCAGCTATCAGTTTCACAGACAGCATGCATAAATAGACCGAGGTAAATTAAGAAGTAAATGATAACAAAATCAGATATAAGAATTGAGATAAAAATGCATAGAGGAATATAACTGAAGGGTCGCTAGCATGCCCAGACAAAAGACGATTGGAGAGGAGAGAAGAAATACAAGATAGAGGATAAGGCATCTGAGGAAAGGATAGAAAGAAAGGGACCAGAGAAGCACAGAGTGACAGAGGAAGAAAAAGAGAAGGGAAGGTTGGAGGAGGATAAAGGGGGGGTAACCCTCTTCAATGCCGTGTAAACTTTTGTTTTTCTTCAGCTAATGTGACAAAATGTGATGGTGGCACATTGTCACATCGCAGTCCCAGTTAACACAAAATAAGTACGGAGGAACAAGGAATGTGCCTACAAATACACAGAGAAAGAACTACGGTTGTAACTGGAGAGTCTATTATCACAGTGTGTTGGAGTCAAGGAACAGAACTGGGTAAAAGGAAGGTAGAAATTCAAGAAACTAAGAAAAAAGAGAGAGGGGAAAGAGAGAAATAGATGAATAAGGGCAAAATGACGGCTTAGAGTGGTAGATAGGGAGGACCTCATATGGATAGGAGTTGAAATTTAAGTGGAAGGAGGTTGATAATGAGTCCGACACGCGAGGGCGTGAAAAGGCACGATGTAGTTGTGTGTGTGTGTGTGTGTTTGTGTTTGTATGTGTATATACACAGTACAGATGTATATCTATATAGAGCTTTTATGTGCGTTGGTATCGACACAGGCGCGCATGTGTACAGTATGCAAGAGTATGAGTTTGCAAAAACACTGTATGTTCATGAGAGGCATCCCAGCAAGCACTTGACAGATAATGACATGCAAGAGGTGGCCACGTTCAACTCTAATATGAGCACAAAAACATTCCTATATGACACAGATGTTTCCTTGCCTATGTACAACTAAGATAAGTGACTCTAGTGCTTATTTAGAAATCCTCGGCCCAAATGACTCTTTTTATACCGTGATATTTAGATACGATCTTGTATCCCGCAACAGAACAGCCACCGTTTAGGTACGTTTATTAGAAGATATTAAGACGGTTTAAAGTACTCTTGAAATACTTAAGCTGTGGACATCTACATGTTCAAATGTTCAATACCGAAGCAGATCACGTCATATATACATATATACGTATATGTATATATATATATATATATATATATACATAAATATATCAGATATCGAGATATATCGAGATATATCAAGATATATCAGTATCAAAATGTTTGTTGGGATGCACAGAAGGTCAAAGAGAGAGAAGGAAAGACATACGGATGTAGAAGTAAACCATCATAGACTAAATGGAAGAGATGACTCAGAGACAGACAGAAAGACAAGACCGGAAAGACAGGGATGAGAGACAAGACACAAGGCAGAACAAAACAGACTCGAGCCGCAAGACCGCAAACAAGAAGACAGACAGAGGGAGACAAGCAGACAGACAGTGACGGATGGGTACAGACATACTGTACAGTACGCGGGGGGGGTTTGGGGAGCAAGGGAAGGAGGAGCAGGAGGAGGAGGAGGGCATAAGTGGGGGATAGAATAAGTAGACTGTGGTTTTAAATTCAAACAAAACAAATAAATGAAACATGACTCAAAGTGGATTTGGAGGTCTCACACACTGGGGCTTCAAATCAAGAATCAACTTCACGCCCCCTCCTCCCCAACTTAAACTCCTCAGAACACCTCAGTGCAAATGCATCTTGGGAAGTCTTGGGTTGGGTGGATGTGGCGTGTGTGTGTGTGTGTGTGTGTGTGTGTGTGGTGGTGGTGGTGGTGGTGGTGGTGGGGGGGGCTGGATGAGTAGGAACTGAGAGGGAGATTCAGAAGAAGAGACTGAGGGACATGAAGGATAGGTAGCATTCCAAAATACACCGTGTCGATCCAAATGGGATTCATACGATCGCTGCATGGGACAGTCTGAAAGACAAATGTCACCTACACACACTTTGAGGGATTTACACGAGAACTGACTTGTACTTGACTGACACGGGTCACATGTACTTAAGGGCAAAGCTTTCCAGTACATAAAAACAGCCGTTTTAACAGCCGTTTTGTATGCAGTCAGAGAAAACCCTGCGATGTGCTTTATTTACAATGAGATCACAAAATCCCCAGTTATAATTATAGTTGAAATAAAACCCAGATGGAAATTTGAAAGTAAACTTGGGCTTGTGATTTGTTCTCCTCTGAACTACTCTGCGTTCTCTCAGTCCTCTAATTTGCTGTTAATGTCAGTTATGTTACTACCTTGGGCAAGAGGTGACCTAACCTTGTAAAGAAAAAGTTCACTCCTGTCATCTGAAGAAAGTAATCCCTTTTTTTTTAAAAGAAAATGTCACATTTCCAAAGATAGTGACAAAAAAAACACCCAGTTACACCCAGATATGGCTCAGGAAGAAAAAAATAATTAGAATAATTTGTTCTAGCCTGGCCTTACTAAGAAAAAGTGTCTGAAACAACGGAGACAGATCTCATTATGGTTGAGATATCACATTATTCTGCCCTGAGAGTTATTATTGCATAATCCGGATGTCCAAATAGGAGATAATTACAAAAACATGTTGAACTGGAGAAAAAAAAAAAAGGGAAAAGCCCATCATTTAGGGAGAGAGAAAAAAAATCTGCAGTCTAATTTATCAAAAAATATTAAACTTACTGAACAACAAAGGTGAAAGGGCAGCCCATTCCTCACACAGACATGCATGGGTGTGGCTATGGCATGAGTGACATATATAGGTGCACCCCCATCCACTTGGGCACACACCAGAGAACCAATACAATCCAAAAAAAAGTCACCCAAACCCATCCAGGCATGCCATTCATTCCCAAATATAGCAATGTTCCAGACACACACGCACAAAAAAAAAATAAGAAGAAAAATGAAAACCGGACAAATCCACAAAAAGAACTAAGTCCAAACAGCATAGACAGTACCAGAGTGCAGCTGTGTTCAACAAAGAGGTATGCATCAATACTATTAGATGTTTTTTAGCTATGGTTTGTCTCTGTCTGAATTTTGCCTCAAATCGAAAAGAATGGTTAAAACTGGATACGTTTATATATTTTTTTTTTATTTATTATTTTTAGGGGAAACGTTCAATCAAAGTGTGTCTGATGCTGCTCTTCTCTCCCTGGGGCTCAGGTCGGCCAATGGACCGGGAGCTGTAGTGGCTGAGTGAATGAGGTTTCCCCACAGGAAGATCTCTCTCTTCACCTTTTGAGTAACTACACAGTAAGAGCAACATGGGCAATAAAAAGGTCGGCCACATGCCAAATACAGGCCGCATATCACTAAGCCAAAAAGCCACGGGAGGAGTCTACCTGTAGTTATTTTTCACAAGGTCAGGAGTTCAAGGTCACGTGATACTACAGCACTTTACACTATATCATGAGAGATTAAATAAGAATCGATTCGGGGGGGGGGGGGGCAAAATGTGAACTAAATGTCAGTGTCACGTGCAAAATAAGTCACCGCAGTACCATTAACTAGACACAGGCCTGTATGATATGAGTGAACGGAAACTATGTCATGTCAATGGTCCAGTAAGATGTCACAAAATGTATTTGTGTACATGCAGTACATTATATGTGTGGTACCCTCTCCTACCCTGCCTTTAAAATGTAGTGCCAGGGAAAGAAAAAAATAAAGAATCCCAATTGCATGGACAGGCTCCTCATTCACAGAGACCAGGAGCCCAGCCGGCCCATTTGGAATTGAGAGAAAATAAAACATGTACCTTTCATTGGAACTACTAACAACATATACTCTTGTTTCAAGCCCCAATGTGGAGAGAAAGACAAGACGCCTCACAATGGACGAGGGTGAAAAGCAGTCGAGAGAGAACGCCAGAGTACTGCACTAACTCTAGTAGTGGGTGGTGTTGTAGAGGGATTTGTGCCAAAAAACAGAGGTCAGAAGGTGGACATTATCGGCCATTTTGGTGAGGCAGTGTTTGCTGCCCCAAAATGAAGGGGGAAGCCAAAATAATGTGCAGCCTTTAGTGTCACCTTGAAGCTGAGATTACACCCTCTTGCCGCCTGAGGACACAGGCGCAGTAAGAAGATCCTTTAGACACACTTGCTGGGTGAGGCCAATGGCATTTACATATAAGCTGTAGGGGTCGGCCTGCATTAACATACCTTGGCTGTGCAACTGTTAAACAGTCACTATGGGCGGCTCATCAGAATGGAAATTGTTACTTGAAGGGAAGTGACAGTGGTATCTAATATTAACAAGCAGTGAAATGACAGGATTTCAGTGTGGCCCTTTTTTTTTCCTGTTGTCTTACAAGCAGTCAAATCATACCGCAGGTATGTTTCGTCATTGTGCTCATGCTCTTCGTTGGATATTCTCAGGCGAGATTTAGGAGTGTAATCAGGGATTTGCATCAGAATGGGAGGTAATTAAGGCTTTTATTTGTGTGTGTGAACAAGCGCAGTTCGGATTCAACGTCGCTTGAGAGGTGGCTATTAAGTTCAGGACTCCTTGAGACAAACATCTAATAGAGATGGCAGGGTTTTGTTTTGGCCAGTTAAAAAAAACACAAGGTGTAATCTAGCTTTCTTTCCCAACGTTACACACAAATGCATAGCAGGGCATGCATGCACATTCAAAATCAGGCAGATTCCACCGTAGAAGGCCAAACATGCACATGCAAACATTACAGTCCAGTCTTCCTGCGTCTGTGTTATTCATAAGACTCCGAATTAGCTATAACCACCAAATTTGGACATATGATGCTCTACTGTGGCAAACGTTGTGGACACTTTTTTTTTTACAATTACTAATAGAAAGCACTCTTTAGATTATTTGTTTGATTACTTTCCTAAAGGGCAAATTAAGTGAAATTGATCTACAGCTATATTCTTGAAAAGCAAAGTTCTGCAGTGTTCTGCAAGTAGCCATGGAAACATGACCAGTGCAAACTTTAAAGTTGACTTATGCATATTTGGTCAGTGAATAATAACAATAGTTTGGGCAGACACTTGTTTTACGTAGGCAGATTCCAAAAGTGCTGCTTTGGTTTCTCTTGGAAATTTCCAATAAAACTATCAGAAGACAAATAACAAAGATTGAATTTTTAACATTTAACATTTAATACCTCTTTCTTCAAGAAACAAGTATATAACGTATGTATAATACAGGTGGTGCTGTAAAATAAGCAAGAAACTTCACCACAGCAGGGGACATGAAATTCAATGTAGATTGCAGGTTAATTCTCAAGAGATAATGGGCTCATGCTGTTCTGTTAAATCTAATTAATGTTGCCCCTTTTTTCTTGTTGTGTGCTGTAAATTCACAGTTCTCTGTGTGTGCGTACGTACGTACATGAGTGCATATGAAAACAGTGGACATCTAGGTGCTGCCATGTGAAAACAAAAGCATCCACAGTAAATGTGATGCTGTAGTATTGATCCACAATGGCTGCTCGAATCACCATACATCCCAATCTGGTCCAATCAGGTCTAATTTTTTGTTTTTTTTCAGTAATGGATTGCTGTAAACAAGATGACAGGAACACTGGCTGTCTACACACTTATTTAATTCGGCATTTGCATTTGCAGTTCGAGACTCAAGAGGCAGAGCAGCATCCTTTTTGAACAAAAGAAAGAAACAACTCACACAAACAAATGACCCACAAAAGACACACATGTTTAACAGAAAAGTATGTTGAGGAACAGAATTGAAACAAAGGAAGGAAAACACACACACACACACAACACCTTAATCACAACACAAAAAAAATGAAAATAAATAAATAAAGGAAAGCCAAAAGGAAAATGCTTGTTAAAAAAACAACAACAAAGTAAAGAGAAATAATCAATTGAAAAAAACCACAGGGAATGCATAAAGAAAAAGACCATCATGGCTAAAGGGATTCTATACAGGCATGCAAGCGCAGTTACATTCTCCCATCATGCAACAGGTGCTGTTATTTCCACGTGCTAGTTTCATGACATGTGCAAGAAAGCTTTAAGGTGCAGAAGCAATACCAAAGGATGCAAAACGAGAAAAGGCCCCACAATGCAAACATAAAAGTAAATTAACAAGACCCGAGTTACTCGGGTTTGCTTTCATCATTTCTTCCTTGAAAATAAAGAAAGATTTCTCTGACAATCATTTAGCAGTTTGGTTTAACTGATTAGTATTTGTTCAAATTAGTAATGAATCGAGCTCTCTAAAAGGCACATAACAGCTAAAAATTTATCAACATGTTGATTTTTTTTTTTTTTTTTTTTCAAATGTGGGTTAAAAAAAGTTAAAAAGAAAAAAACACACCAACCTTCTCGAAGCTCTGAGGGATGTAAAGGGGTTGATGCAGAACACAATGACATGAGGAGAAGAGAAAAATAGGGGAAACACAGAGAGAGTAAAAAAAGCCACCTCAAGGTGTTTAGCTGCAGCTACATTTCCCTTTTCTTTAATCTTTGTTTTCCTCATTTTCCCCATGTCCCTGCTATCAGTGACACTTGTCTTGAAAGTACACTTGCCTGCCCCACCCCCCCACCCCCACCACTTAAATAAACTTTGAACCAGAACAATCAGATTCACACCAGTGGCCACATTGTTGTCTATGAAGAAGAATATAATGTGGTGCCACTGGAGTCAAATCAAGCGTACCATACTCATAATTCAAAATTTCACAAGCTCCTTATAGCCACAAGGATGGGCTCCTGTGGTGGCTGTATTTGCTTTTGTTAGAGAAGGAAACCAAACAAAGAGAAAATAAAGAAAAAAACTAATGAGAGATAGAAAAGAAAAGAAAAGAAAAAAAAAGACACAGTTTGGTCTGAAATTAGCAGCTGCGGTTTAAGACGATTAAAGTTAAAGTTGGTCAAAGCCAATCAGTAACACTAGGCATACGGATTCTGTTTGAGTGGTTGTCTCCAATTGCCCTGGTGCAGGCTTTGGTTGGGAATATTCTTAAAATGGATCCATACCACAGCTGCTAATCTCAAGTGCATATTGCTTTGTGGAAAAAAAAAACAACAACCAAAAACATAGTCAACATCAAGTATCAGATTCGATTGCCAAACGTTAACTGAAAACAGACAAAGGTGGACACCATTAAGGCATAACAAGTGTGCTAGTGTAAAAGTACCTGAGTAATCATGACCCTTGTGGGCTCTTTAAAAGCATGCCAATGGAGCCAGTGTTCATGGAGACTGCATGAATTGTTGGAAATGTGTGATTTTAAACCATAGACGCTATGCTTACATCCCTGTGCTGTGTCAACAAAGTGTTCCCACTACAATTGCAAAATGATTCCTGTAGAGCTCTTGATTATAAATTGCATGAACCCATTAATTTCTGCCTTGCATATACACGGCCAAGGTCAACAGCAACCTGACGTTAACGAGTTACTGCATGAGAGTGGAGACGGCATGAGCCTCCACAATGAACGCAGGCGAGAAGAGACGCTGATAAAGATGAATAATGAAGCTTTTTTTTTACCATCCTCTACTCACTGTTGAATTTCTCCTCCCTATGCCGCTACCTCACAGGGTATGATAATAGCAATAATAATGAAAAAGCAGCTCCCTGACCCATTTTATAATGTCAGGGTAGTGAATTATTTATTGGGAACAAAGTTATTTGGTACACAGCAGAGGGAACAAACTGAGCAGATACCATCTTTATTTAATATGCACAATATAAATAATACATGTTGAAAATGCATCTGCTTCAATTTAATAAAACTCCCTCAACTGGGATTCACTGTCATTTAACATTAGTTGGAGAGGGTCTGCTTTAATCTTAATTGCCAGTTTCCTATGAAACTCAACATTGCCTTCAAACTGACTGTTTTTCATACTGTATCTTCACCAGCCAACGGACTGTTAAAGATAATAACCCAAAGCAGAAATGGGGGAATACTATGGATTTATGCTCCAGAACACCATGAAGAAAAGTAGAGGAACTTGTACTACGTATAATCTATGCGATAAGAGCATTTTTTTCATGAATTACAGAACAGCTGACTCCGTTCGTCGGTCCCTATTAATTCCCCACAAGGAAATCTTTTTCATCCCCAGAACTGGAGAAGGCTACAGGGTTGAGATTTTGATTGGTCGGCAGTAATACCTTGCCATACAATCAAAATCAACACTTACCGTTGTGCTCCTCTACCTGAAAGAAACTTGTTTAAAAAAAAAAAAAAAAAAAAAAACATTGACTTCTTTTTTGGCGAAGTTTGACGAAGGGATAGACATTTTATCGGGCACACAGGAACAAGAAAGCGGCGTCTCACAACCGTTAGAGTAAAGACATACGGCTTGTTGTGCTACACATTTCCTTCCGAGTGAGTAAGGGAGGGCATTGAAAAGACAAAATGGAGCAAAACATCATAACAGAGAACATTAGTTGGTCAATTATAGTTTTACATTTGGGAGTTTCAGTGCATATGAAATTACACTTATGGGCAGGCAATACTATCAATGCTAAAAGATTTATAATTCTATTTAGCCAAAGACATTTTGCGAGTATACATCGGAGCTAGAATGGGAAGCAATAATCATTTGTCAAGCTCAACAGTAATGCCACTTAAAAGCTGAGCTGCAATGTGCATTTGAGTTAGAATGGGTGGGTGTGGGTGTTTCTTATATTTTCTCTGGCCTGGCTCTGGGGTCGGGTTGCTCCCTACCTCGCACATAAAGGTTAGCAGGGGACGAGTAGCGCACGCCTTCCACATTAGACGCCACGCACTCGTACTTCCCCTGGTCTGTCTCCTCGCTGTTCTCGATCTGCAAGGCACCTGGGAAAGGATACCGTCCAACAAAGACAAAAACAAAGGGACGGGAGAGAGAGACAGAGAGAAAAAAAGAAAAAAAAAGCAGGGAAGAAATTATTAGTTGACCTTTCAGTGACATGAAACTTTTCTTAATGGAGAGCATCTTGAACTTCTCAAGAGCTGTTTCTCTCTGCAACGCTAACACAAGGTTCCTCTCCGGCCTCGGCCTTACACACACATACAGCGAGGAGGAATTCATTCATTTGTAGCTGCGTTGGTGTATGCAGCTCGTGTAAGAGGAGAGAGCCCTTTCCCAAAAAACAAAAAAAAAACAACAACAAGGGCAAAGAAATGATGTAAATGTGACGAAAGCTAAATGAGGGAACGGCGGGGAGATGCTCCTGCAAACTGATTTACAGACTCTCCTTTTGCATGAGGTAGAGCCTGTGTGTGTGAAGAGGGAAGACAATCAGTGGAAAACATGTTCAAATAGTGTGTAGTTCTACAGATATAGTGATATATAGTGTTTATTATTTGCTGTTAATACACTTTGTTTAGAAGTTATACTTCTCTTTTGAGTTGTGACCTAATGCAAATTTGTTAGGGTATTACAGTGTGTTTCATATAAATGCTTGAGGGCATTCTTTATTTTTCATTTTTTTTATCCCTATCTTCAGATTTTATCTCCCGCGTGTGTAAATGAAGTTCACCGGAACGCTTTCGGAATAAAAATGGGAGAAGGGGCGTGGGGGAATAGAGACGGGAGGTGAAGCGACGGGCGTTGGATCATTCCTCGTTAGAGTGCTGTCGACGGCACTTCCTGATGATATCATTAGGCCTTCTGGCTGGCTCAGCAGACAGATTGCAGCCTCGGCCCGCCTGACAAACACAGCACCGCCGCTCGTTAGCATTTAGCCAGGAAGCATCAATACGCCGGCCGCTGCCCGGGACGCTTTGTAATACACCATAACCTACTCCATCACACCAGCAAGCGGCGTGAAAAACAATGTTGTACACGGCTACTATTCCGGAACATTGGTTTAATAACACTTTTCAGCTGTGCCGCGAATGAGCACGTCGATCCTGCTTAATTGTAAAGATTAGTCACGGTTCCACCTTAAACATAAACCAACGCTATCCGAGTCATTTACACCTTGGAGTCGGTACAAAGATATGCGCTTGAAGATAGGAAATCCATTCTCTATTTTCTTTTCAATTCTTCATTTGCCTCTGCAGCTCGGATCGTCGTCAGCCCCTGAGGGAGCTGTTCCTGGCACATACTGTATCTCAATCAAATGAAAATGTCCACCTGCAGTGTGCAGGTGGTGGAGTCTTAGCTCTGTGTTTACGGAGGGATCTGATTTGGATCTGTTTGATATGTGCTTGGGAGAGCAAACGCAAGCCTGGTGGCAGGTGGGCGGAGTTTGCTCAGAAGCCTGCGCCTCAACACTCGGGGAGACCACAAAGTCAGGACTGTGCGAAGTTTACCTCCACGTGGACGCTTCCCTGAAAGCTCCGCCTAAGGCTCCTCCACAAACTTGGTCCCTGTGCTGGGTTACGAGATATTTGGAACACTAAAGCTAAAGTTGGTGCAGGGTTTTTTTTCTCTCTCTCCCACCAATGCTTCATAAATAGTAATGTCAGGTTTTAGGGTTTGTGCTGGGCCAAAACTCGCCTTTTGTTAACCGCTCACAGCCAGTTTTATCCCAATAAATATAATAGTATTTAACAGGTTTTCATCCCGTGTCTGTCTGGAGTAGAGCTGAAATTCTTCCAACAAATAGAAGTGTCCTGATCTAAAAAATGATACTTCACAAAATGCCATCTGAAGGTCAACAAAACAAAGACACCAACATGCAGATGGCTGACAGATAATGAGCCAAACATTAATTGGGAGCCAATTAAAACGAACCGCTGTGAACTGTTCCTCCTGGCATAAGAGAGAGCAAGAAGAACAAAAAATAGACGAGTCTTTGAAGGGATGGAGAGAGAGGGAGAGAGAGAGAGAGAGAGATACTCTCATCAATTCCCGCCAGCTTTCGTAGAGGCTCCTTGCTAGGTGGTGTTATCTATTGTTTCCAGTTTCCCTACTGGCTTCATTTCATATTCTTGCTATTATTTCAAAGAGGAGAATTGTGATGAGCACATGAATACTCCCTCCACTAGTGGAGCACAGGGAGAGAGTGGGAATATGTGAGATGAAGACGGGAGGAGAAACTCCTAGAAGGAATCATAGAAAGGAGACATAAAGGAAGCAAGGCACAATGGAAGAACAATGAGAGACGGGAGAATGGAAATGAATTCTTTTTCATATACGTTTCGTGTTCCTTGTCTCAGGCCTGTCTGTTATTGTTCATTCTAAAAATGAGGGAAGAGGGTTCACTATGGGGTCACACAATGATTAATGATTTTATGCAATTGTACATAAAGTACTCGATCAAATGAGATCTACCTTCAACAAATGTTTGAGAAGGAGGCCGAGTTTGGGAAGGAGAGGATATGAGCAGTTACATATGCGCTCTCTTTTGTCGCTAATGTTCTTTTACTTAATTAGAGAAATATTTAATCTTCCACATGCATATTACTGAAACATTAATTCAGGTATTTGACCTCAACTGTACTCCAGAGGGCCGTGCAATTATTTCATGGGTACTTGACTTGATATATCTTGCTCATGTTGGACACTGTCTGAAACGTCGAAAGAAGTGCATCTACGTCCAGACAGGACAACTGCTCACAGAAAGTGCCACCCCTCCTAATTCATATTTCTCTGGGTCAGATGTAAAGCACAAAAAGATCCAAACAGAAGACAAAAGAAAAAAAAAAACATGGCTCTTATTTTAGCAAATCAAGTTATTGATATGAAAGGACTAACGTTCAAGGAGGATCAATTAGTCTCCATCTAAGGCAAAGTGATCCTTTCTAGCCACTAACATTCAAAACGGCCAAAGCACTGCTGCAGCTCCTGGCTGCATGACTGCGCCACTGCCTTCGTCTATTCAACAAAGAAGGCTGTAGTGGGTCTGAGATATCGTGGCAGCCTTGACAGCTGCCCTGGTTAAAGGCGCTGCATGCTGCAGGGTGTTCTGTGGAGCGCCAACGACGCTGAAGGTTGTAATACCAAATAAGAATGCCTAAACACAATGAAACAAATTGGTCCGGTTCTAGGATACTTACTATTGCACTGGTGCTGTATAGTTTTCAGTCTATTGAAATCTCAATATTTTCTTAATAAAGGTTTGCAAGGGTTTAGATTTCCCACTAAGGCGGGGCTTTTTCCTCACGTTTCAATGCCAGCGAGCATGAATCATCATATCAGAAATCCAAATCAAATTTTTTTTTGAAGAGCATCTATATTTAGCTTTAATAAAGACTGATATGAATAAGGGGAAATAATAAAGTGGAGGAGGTATAAGGATGGGGGGGGGGGGATGAGAGAAAGAGATCTGAAAAAAAACAACAAAAAAACAGGCGGGCAAAATCAAAGTCACATCAATAGAAAGTGCAGTGGACAAAAGAGAGATGAAGAGAGGGAAAGAAAGAAAGAGAGAAAAAAAACACAGGACAGATGAGGGAATAAAAGAAAAGCAAGCCATGGATGATTAATTCCACAAAGTGCCTCAAGCCGTGGTCTGCCCACCCCGGCCGGTGCTTTGTAGCAGCTTTGTCATGTCTGTGCCCCCCCAGTCCCATTTGTGTAATTCAATTAGTGTGCTCCAGCGGGCCTTGATTGATTTGTTTAGGCGATCAACAAAATGGCTGGCCCAGTCGCACTCTTTCTTCTCCTGCCTCTTACTCCTTCTGCTGCGTCCCACTCGGGCAACTTGGTGGCACACTGTTCTTTTTCCTCGTTTTACCTCTCGTTTTCAGTTCACGCCTGTCACTCGTTTATCATCTCCTCTCCTCTCCTCTCCTGCCATTCCTCCTCCACGAACTCATCCCAACATCCCCTCATTAAAGCTCTGCTACAGTGCAGTTAAGAGCCACAATTAGCCCCTTACTGTAGACGTAGGAATGTTAATGATTATCGCTGCAAATCATTTGACAATTTAATAACCGATTAACCGCCTGTGTCTGCTTCCCATAGTCTTTATCGACGCTTTTCCACTTTACAGTTCTAGCGCTACTCGGCTCGGCGTGGCTCGACTTTACTCGGTCTGCATTGTTTTCCATTCACCAGAATACCTCCTTAATGTGGGCAGGGTCGTTATAGCCCGGCTGTCGTTTCATACGTGACACAAACACACAAACTAGTGAACTGAATCATTAGAATCAGTTAATTAAAAAGAAAGGTTCTGTACTTCCTGCAACTAAAATAAAGCGGTTGTGAGGTTCTGATCCGGCTCATGTTCGCCGGCTTTCGGCAGTGCTGTCGCCAAATAAACCAGACTCCTCTATTAAATAAGATTTTCGACATTTCTTTTGCTAAATGTTGGCGATTAACGCATGTTTTCAGAATGTTTTAAGTCTATTTAACTGATCTACAGTTTCGGCATGGTTCGGTTTGATTCCCGTGTCGGACGTCGCGCTCAGGATACGAGTGTTAAAGCACTGAGAGCAAATGTGCAAAAACATTCCTGCTACTACGTTACTAAATTATTTATACGTGCAGTATTTATAATTGCATGGGTCTATTGAGAAAGGTTGACATCAGGCCTGGGAAAAGTTGAAAACAGCGAGGAAACTTCACACTGCAATTGCATTCTTATGCATGATGTAGAAAGACCCAAAGCCCTGTCAAATCCCACCTCACTGGCGACTGTGTTTGCCTAGTTTTACAGCCGAATATACTACCTGCAACTTTCGCTCTCACACCATACGAAAGACAACCAGAGTGACCACTAGACACTCAAGTCTGGACCTGCAGTTTCCTCCCTCCGTGTCCTGGCTGTCACTCGTGAACGCTCTGTCACCACCCGAAGGTCAGTACACTGTGATCGCACCAGCATGTGGCCCCGCGTGTGACGCTATTGTTGTCAGCGCCCATCTGGTGGCTTGTAACGCTCTCATGGAATCAGTAATAAACCAGGTAGGGAGTCGAGCTACCTCTATACCTATCGCTTCCCTCTAGGCGGCATCGTATGGAGGCAAACTGAATGCAGATTTTGACATGGCGTGAATCCGTGCTCACGTGGAGTGATGTAATATGACTCGGCGGAAGGACAATCGTGCCTCGCCTGAAACTTCAAAGAGCTTTGTTTTCTGAACAGGAAGAGTGCGCTCGAAGCAGATGAAAGTCTGCATCAGTGTGAGAGCATGCAACTGTGCAAACAAAGTATTCATGTCCTTCGCAGACACCTTGATCTCAATTATACAACGCCGCATCTCTCTCCAGCTATGAAATTGGTTTTCTTTCTACCTAAGCGCCATGCACTCCTGATGGAGTTTCGGTGTTCTCATGTGGCAACGTGGTAGAGAGAAATCACTTCTTTTTTTTTTCCAGGCTATTTATTTCATTATGCAAATGAAAAGTTCATAAGTCACGCCTGCTTTTGTTCGAAGCGATGTGATAAATGAGACCTTTTATGCAGAGAGGGCTGAGTTATGTTATGTTAGTGAGAACTGAGGGTGCTAAAGGAGTGAGGGGTAGCGTAAAAATTGAAAGGCCACTGCCTAGAGATGTCAGTTTGAGGATGGAGGACTTTCACCTTAGTGCTCTATTGTTGTAAGGGCTCATCTTCCAAACCTAAAAGACGTTTATTCAATTTCCGTAAATACACGTGGCAAGTTGAGATTTTCACTTACCTGCACGACCTGTTGAACAAAAAACATTTTTGCAACAAACACAATCGACCACATTGAATCAACTGGGAGAAAAATGCCTCAGCAACAAAACCTGGTGGGTATTTAAAGTGGAACGATTGATTATTTTTTGAACAAAGTCTCGTGTGTAATTCATCACAGTCACACTGCTTTTCCGTTGTCACTCATGCCCCCTTCTTGATGTCATAATTAAACGTGGTTATACCGTGGAAAAGTAAATACAATAAACAGTTGGCAACCAAATTTGATTTGCTCATCGGGGGTTTCCTGACACTGATGATGTGGCGAAGATTGTAGAAGGGAACAAACACGGAATGCCCACAGAGGTGGAAGAACTGCACATTAATGACGACGCGTGGGAAAACATACGCTATGTCAACACCCACAGACACAGTGGACACAGTGGACAGGACACAAAACATGAACGACAGAGAAATGTTAGTGGTCATGAGAGGTTTGTCATTTTTATGGAGGAAAAGGCTTCTTGGTATTCCCCATATTTAGTCAGTTGGGGTGGAGTTAGGAGTGGTTATGTCTGGTTATGTATCAGTTTAAGTATTTATTTTTTCTTCCCTTTTTTACTGTGATGGCTCTTACCTCGAATTGGGGTACCCTCTGGAGGAGACACAAAAACGAAGACACAACATCAGTTTAATTCAAGGTTAATGTTAGTAATAGTTAGAAAAGAGTTATTTGGGTCGGAAGGTGGGTCACTGGAAATAAGTCATCGATTTATTTATTTTTTCCCCATTGAAAACAACAATACCTCTCGCTGTTGGTATCACAAAGGACCTGGGAGGTTTATATGGTGATGGCATACTCGTCTCATTGGCCACTTTCGATCTGACTTGCCATAGATTTAGAAACAAAATGTTTCACTGACGGAGCAGAACAGGCCTGAGGTCTTGGCATGAGTTTTATCATGGCTGCAACCTGGGTGATAACGCTGAGAGTAAGAGTTTCGACCTTTTATTGACATGGATTGCTGCAGTGGCAGTAGCCCTTTCCCGGCCAACCGACCTTGAATAAGAGGTCAGTAAAACACTTAGGGTCTCACTCTTCTCTGCCAGATATTAGTATGGAAACTACTTGCTGAGGGACAAGCGGAGTCTCCACTGAACAAGACTTCCAGACTGCACCCTCAGGCAACCGCAAGCAAAATCAAACAAATCGAAATTGTTTTTCATCCTACGTCGTAAACCTGCTTAACTGAGACAGACAGACTCTTCACCTCAAGCTTCACCCATTCTTCCCTGTTCATTTCGGTCCTCTCCGTCTTCCCAACTGTTTTATTTTTACCGGGAGTTGCACTGCATGCTTCTCAATTCTTTGTTTATTGTGAGTCTGTATTGTATTACATGCTTGACTGCATGCCAAATGTCCCATTAGGGACAATAAAATATTGAGCTTATTCAGTAGGGTGGCTCGTAGGCTTTTCAAATGTATCCGCAAGATCTTGGTCCAATATAAAATGCAGACCTTATAGGCAGATGTTAGGGCGTGGGCAGGCGTGGTAACTGTCCTTTTTCTATCCCATTGTTTTGCAGCAGTTTTTCTCCAAACTCCTTTTTTGCTTTATGCTACTTTCTGTCAACATCCTGCATTGTGTTTGTGTGTATTTTAGTCTTTTATTTAATCCCCCCGCCGCCCCCCCTGCCTTTTTCTTAGTTTCCCTCTTAAAATCTACGGATGACTCATGGCAGCAACATGCCCTTGGCCATCCCTCGAGAGTGCCAGCAGGGTGGCATCAATCCAGGAGAGGTGGACTACTTAGCAAAGACAGCCTGCAGGCACAGAGCTGAGGGTCAATGTCATGCAAATCCCATTGAACCTAACTTTATAGACCCAGCCCATCCATACAATCATACAATATATAGCAACAACAACTTTTTTGCTCAGCCCACAGAACAATATCTCTCCTAGAAATAAAATAAAAATCTCACATGGGATAGTAGTTACGTCTCCGTGTGAAGATGCATCCTTTGTGATACCAGCAGGGAGGAGGAGGTAATCACTGAGTTTGAAGTTGTGCCTGGTTTGCAATGCATGCATGTGGACAGATTTCCTTCCTCAGGGTTGCTGTGCACTTCTCTGTGCTTTATATGCATTTCACAATATACAGATATAGTATTTGGCTATATATTTAAAGGGTATGTTGATAGTAACCAAAGTTATACAGTAAAATCCTGTGTAAATAATCTATTGCAAAAGCTGTAAATGTAAAAATAGAGTGATTAAAAAAAAAAAATGATATCAGCTTGTTTGTGTTCGTTATACAACTTAACATGTTCTTGACTTTTATGTTTGTGTTAGATTTTGAGAAAGACTATGAACGTAGAGTGTCCATAAACACTGCTCTATGCACGTACATCTACTACAGTCATTGGAAAACCAGGCAAAACAACAGTGACATTGTAATTATTTCTGCAATGATTTTGGCGACCACATAATCATAGGTAATCACAACACAAAAGACAAAAGGGTTGTGGGAAGGTTACAGTGTTACGGAGTTAGAGTTTGATTAGAGGCTGCAGGAAGCAGGTTTATTTTGCTTTTGCTGAGATGAGATTTTAGTCGGGGATTGCGCTTACTACTTTCAAGGTTAGGTGAGGTTTAGGTCAAGGTTAATGTGAGGGTAAGGTTAAGGTTAAGGTTAAGGTTAATAAAGCAGGTTTATAAAAGGAGAGGCCATCATCACGTGAACCTTGTAAAATACTGAGTGACAAAAGAGTGACTGAAAAAGAGAGAAGAGTAATGAGTAGGGTGAGGTTGAAAGACAGATGGTTAAGTTCAAGGTCATTGGTTTAACAAAAAATAGGAGAAAATGGTCTAAGTCTTAAAAAATAAAGCAGTAAGAAGAGGAAAAAAATAAAATAAATAAACCTTATCCAAGGGTCTGAGCAGCCAGTGTTCAGCAACAAAGGCAGATTCACTCAACATTTGGACATATAACTCTCATTTTAAGCTTTAAAGGGGGTTGACGAGATTAGATCGACAATGACCTAAATAAACCTCAACATGCCACAGGCTTCCTCACGTTATCATTGCAGCATTATCTGCTCTGCAGAACATCCCAGCTGTTTTGTTAAAACAACCATCTGAATACGTTTAAAATATTATTTAAGAATGTATTCTGGCTCGAGGCAATTTGGCCTCTTGAGATCTTGCCCATCTCCATGTGAGGCGCACACAGGGTTGCGTGATTGGTTGACACAGAGTCTGACCACCCTCCAGAGGGTATCTGGCTGACCTTTTCATCACCGTAGACACCCATATGGGATCCTGGTGGGGGGGTCACAACAGGTCTGAAAGAAAACTTTGCTCGTTGTTGCCACATCTGCAGCGGACCTAGCCGCTCGCTGCAAAACAGCTTTGATGCCAATAGATGTGAGCACAACTTGAAGAGCATTTATAGTGGAATGTGCACAGAGTAAATCACGGACAATACGGACAATGATATTTATAGATATGTGAACCCCCCCCCCCCCCATTGTTTCACTGTCTATCTGCCCTCTGTTAATCTGTTCTGGCTAACAAGGCCAGTGAGGGGCCTGGGGTCTGCTGCCAGGGGAGAAATGTCAGGCTCCCTCCACACCTCTAGATGAGCTCCTCAGGGAATCCAGACCCAAATATCACTGCCCCGTGAGCACAGCGTGATCTGGCACATGGGAAGCAGCCAGGCAGCAAGTCCGCTATCAAGCAAACAACGGCTTCAAAAACCCCTCTAGACCGTGGACCTTGTTCAGACCTGGTATTGACATCTGTCTTGAGTGATCCCATCACAAGAGGACATTTGTTAGTTCACACCTGGTATATGAATGTGCTTTCACGCGTGTGTGCAATAAGCAATCTTTCTTCCCCACGCTGTATATGCAAATATACACATACAGGATGTTAACACTGACCTTGTCAGGACTAGTGATCCTCATGGGAACCAAAAGTTAGTCTTAATAAGGTAGATGGCTCAGGGTAACACTATGAAAAGGCTGTTCTAATGAATCAACGTAAATGAGGGTCCTTAAAAGGATAGCTGTGTGAACAAGGGTGTGTGTGTGTGTGCGAGTGTGAGGGAGAGATAGAAGATCAATATGTGGTAGTCAATGTCAATACTGTTGTGGTAGCCAAGAATTAATCGATATATATGGGAAATGCAGAGACGTGTAAAGATATTTTTGGTTCACTGTGAAAAAGGCCAGGAGACATCGACTGTGTAGGTCATCCTTAGCCTGGGACACATTTGTCTACAAACTACTAAAAGACTGCGGTCATAAGTGATCCATAGGACTTCTGGATGTGGTTTACGTGAACCTCCTCAATGTGTCTTAAGTATGTTCACACCTTTACATCACCTGAGATGGATGTCAGTACCAGGTCTAAACAAGATCTAGTTCACTGCTGGCAAAATATACTCTATTTTACAATTTATAGACGGGAAAGCCTCCTTTCCCTTTGCCTCACAGTTACCCCCCTTAGGCTTAATAGAGTGCCTGGAGCAAGAGAGCAAAGGTAGCACCCAGGAGTTGTCAACAGCAATCCCCTCCAATGGAAGAATTGAAAATTCTGCCCCCAAGAACCTCTACGTTTGTCCTGTTTAGGGCACCGCGTTTATCTTTGTAGAACACAGGACAAATACTAAAATTGTGAGACCCAAGATGGTATCTCGAATTGTGAAGACATGTGAAGATGGCAGCCTGAGGGGCTCTGGAGTGCAAGCGGTTTTTCTCACCAGCATAAATCTTGCTGAGCTGCTGAATGTGCTTTCCATCAGAAGGACTAAAAAAAAGTAAGACCCCAAAGCTTACATTACTTTACGAGAGCCTTGGTCCTGGAACAAGGGAAATAGTCATTTACATTCCTGTCCTGGTATAAATAGTGAACTGGCTTTAAGTAGTGGGGCTCACAGGGAATTACAAAATGTGGCCAAATGTAAGTATCACTTGAGCCCTCACCCTGTAGCGACAAGCAACAGACCATAGCTACAGATCTGTAAGGCAGTGAGGACGGGGGTCGGTTCAGTGAGAGCAGAACATGTTGACCCAGCCCAAGTGTGGGATTGGAGCGTGCGGCCATACAATGGTCCTGAAGTGGCCTTCACCTGGAAGGAACTCAAGATCCTTTCAGACCCCATCAATGCTTTGTGCACCTTCCAAGGATTTGCTGAGACAACAAAGCTGTCACATTGAAAGCTGCGTTTCAACCACCCATATATTTTAACAAGAAGTTGGAATGACTTTGACTTCACAGGGAGAGTTCAATTATGTTCTCTAAGCCTCCTGTTTTACAGCACAGCAGAGAGAGAGGATAAGATGTGACAGGGGGGGGATTCTGCAATAAAATATGAATACGGTCAAGAAAAAAGTAAGAGTTATTTTCTTGCTAAAACTTGCTATAATTTGTTGCCTCAAAATACATAGTTTGACTTCCACGTACAGTATATTGTATATAAAAAAAATCTGAGCTGAATCAAAGTGGACAGTGGTGCCTATCCACCTTCTCAAGTCATGGTGCTATTTATCCTTCATTTGCCTTTCTGTGCAGGTGAAAGAAAACAAAATTGGCACCGGGACGAGTGTGGGTAAAATAAAAGTAAAAGGATAAATAGAAACAAACCATAAATACAAAAACAAGTGGCAAAATAGGACAAGAGTAAGGGAGAGCAGGGGATGCATGCATTTTGGATAGTAGTTTAAATATGCCATCTGTTTCAAGGAGAGTGGGTGGGCTTGCTGGGTTTTGCAAGACACTTACCAAATGTTTCTGGAAATGAGAAAGCAAAAGAAAAGTAAACAGAAAAAAGGGAAAGAACAACAAAGTATTTTAGGTTAAGGCTGAAAGTGACTGCCACCCAAGAATGAAAGGTATGCCATTTAAGTATTTTAGGAATTCTCATTATCATTAGATATCACATGAGTGATGAAGTCGCAAATGTAAATAATTTCTTGATAAAACACAAAAACTACTAATTATAGGCATTAGTCTTTGTAAAAAAAAATCACATCAACACAGCAATGTCAAAGATTTAGTCTTAGTTTTAGTACTGTATTATATTGGTTTATTTTAATTTATTGATTTTCTTTTTTAGTTTTTAATTGTGTTATTTGTCACAGCCCAATGACATGTGTTGAAGACTCTAAAATGTGCACTGAGACACATTAGAGTTTCAGACACAAATACAGACAGAACACACACACACACACACAAACATAGAAAACAGCAGTCTGTTTTAGTTAGACAGGACACACACAGAGACAATTGAGGAAATCATGAAACAGACAATAACACACAAGAGTTATAACAGATAGGTCGTTCTCTTTGTCTACATCTTTGTCCGTTAATGAGAGCGATTCCATGCCGGGTTTACAAAGTTAGCTGGTAAATCTTAACATCTAACACGTATATTGGGAGCCTTCGGGTCGTTTAATATGTCATTAGCTACTATAAGGTGAGCTAAACCTGTTGAGGCTGCATGGTACCCAAATACTACTTTTTACGATGACCTTAGTTATCCATGTCCTGTGGAAATGTATCTTTAATATGTATCAACATGGCAAGATGTAATGATGCAGTAAAGTACAGTCAATCTTCTGGAATATAGATAACACATCAGATACTCTGAATCAGACTAAGTTGTGTTAATGTTGTCAATTAGGAGAATAATATAAAGAAATGTGCAAACATCAACATTGGACGCCCATTTCTAAGAGTCTAAGTTGGGCCAAAGGTCCACCATAGACCTGACATCAATATCGATAAGTTAGATCAAATCAAAAGAGAACTGCGAACATGCATGGATAATGACATAACAGCTTCGATTATTTGGAATACAGCCCACAAGAGTCACAACTAGGGCAGGAACTCAATGGCAACAGACTCTTTATTTAGTGGTGTCCACCCTGATTTACGTTTGCAGTAACAAATCAAGTAGGAGCCATTGGATTTTTCAAATGGTGACAAATCATCGACCTAAAATATCTACCCCTTATTGCCCGAGGACGCTCTAGGGTCTGCACTTAATTAGCAATATAATTAGACTTTGCTTTACTGGGCCTCTCGGTGGAGTTTAATCAGTTGGAACAGGACAACATATCCAACCCTGACAGTCGTGACAGTATTATGTGGACTTTGCTCTCATTGTAGACTATGACACACTTCTGGGATGTTGTGAATTATCTGACCTCAATCAGTAATGCTGCACTCTTAAATACAATTGCCAGTTTTGCAACCCATAGACCAGATAATTATCTCTTGTTAAAAGTGAGAGCACAAAGTGATTGACAGCTTTAATGATTTTTGTCACTCATGTCACAGTCTAGAAAGTGAATATATACGTTTGTTTTACTTGAAACTATCCTGTTGCCTTATTTTAATCTAATATAATCTCTTTAATCTTATTCTGTAATCCAATTCAATGATTGCACATTCCTTTGTGGTTTGAATGCATTTTCAGATTTGTTGGACAAATGCAACCCAATTGAGATCACTGGAACCGAGACCAAAAAAGGTAACACTAGGTTTATTTGGGAAACGGTAATGTGAAGTGTTATGTTAATAAGTGTGGATATGTGTCTGCTAAAAAGTTCATGAGGAAAGATTGGGCACTGTAGCCACTTAATCTGCAAAGCACAAACAAAGCACATGTCAAATGTAATAGATATTTCCTGAGGGAACAAACAAAATGCTCGCGTTAGCAAGAAGAGGAGACAAACATAATATTTTGACTTTTTTCTTACCTGAGCGTAGCTGTTTGATTCTTCCATTACTTGCACTAGGGTCAATGGGCAGGAAGTCTTTGTACCAGGTGATTTCAGGGTCAGGGTTGCCGCTGGCGGCACAGAGCATTGTGGCCGTCCGAGTGCGCTCCACCACTTTCAGTTGAGGGCCCATGTCAATGTTAGGGAAGCCTGGTGGGAGGAGGTCCTCTGCAAAATGAACAATAAAAAAGTGCACATGAGTCATCTGACTAGAAACGCCAACATTGGAATTACAACTTGTGAAATTCCAATGAAGTCACAATGAATTATCCTGCCGTAAGTGTCTGCTGGTCTGCTATATAGTAAATACAATGACACTGTACTAATAAGAAACCTTTAATAAAATAATCTAACATTTATGTTACAGTGTAACTAAAAACAACTCCTCATGAATTAGTATGTGGGTAAATATACTCAACAGAGCCAGCATTCCCATGAACCATGGAATCATACATCTCATCCCAAAGTGTAAAAAACACAAAGAGACCAAAGAGAGCCAAATTATATGGCTGTATCTGACATTTTGCTTATTTTCTTTTGACCGCTGAGACAAATGGGGATGCATGGCGAACAGATAAATGCATAACCCAAGATATATTGTGTTAAGTAAACGTATACTCTATTTCATTAAGAGTCTGGCTCACCCTTGGGCCGATGTGTGTGAAGGCACTGGAGACGTTTAAGAGCAAAGAGCGAATAAACCGTATACAACGCTTTCCTCGATTTCTTCCTTCTCAGATAACGAGATGGCTTTTTAATTGTTGGAGAAACCATCCTGTAACCAGATGCTTGCTGATTAGACTGCCATCCCCACTATCTACTTGTCCATTAAGAACCACGTGTCCTGTTAAAAAGCCTTTACAAAAGACACTGTCTATGTGCTTTTATTATTGTATAACAAGGGGTAAATAAATGGCTATATGGCTATAAAAGCAAAAGCCAACAGGGGAAACACTATAATGAAAAGTAATGCCTAATAGTTTAGTGGAATAAATGCCACGAGAGATAATCTGAGGTGAAACAGAGCCACGCAGAATCGTTTGGTTGAGACCCAGGATAACTCAGATATAAGATTTGCATTATTGCGATGCTAATTCAAGAACACTTGTGAGTACATGTGTCCATTTAACAAACACTGTAGTTATCCTTGGAGCTAATAATCATGATCGCGCAGTCATTTCACTGTTCAAAGATGACAGAGCGTGCTACGGCCGTTGCTCTCCTCACACGGGCTCCTCTTAGGGCAATTAGTTCCATTGGTCACATTGTCTGACCTCTACCCTGACTGGAGCCGGAGCAGTGACTCATTCTAAGATGATGAGAGCCGAGGGGAAGAACCCTAAGGTGTAATATACATCAGAAGCTCAAGGCCACGTTACAGCTCGCATAAGATTCACTGACTAAGATGCTGGCCAGTGGCACAGCTGAGGTCACCGTTCAGCTGCCGAGCCAATGACCTCATCTCCACTCTGTAGACATCATGGTGGTGTCGCAGACAATCGGGAAGCACTAAATTACAGGATATCAGTGCAGTTTTGGACGCACTCTAAAAGCAGGTTCTGCCTGCCTTTACTTATTTGGTAATACATTTCTCCACTTTTGACCTTCACAATGAAATAATGCTGAAACTACTCATTCAGAATCATTGGCCAAGGCTGTCTCACATAATATGGTCATGCAATTTTTTTTTTAAATAAAAAAGATTGGGAACGAATAGTGTACCTAAATATTTTTTATTTAATTTCTATCATAAATGTGTTGCCATGAATACTGCATTGCTTTGTGCACTCGGACTGCTTAGAGATGAAGGGACATGGAGTCGCAGGAAGCCACATTTTGAAAATGTAATCTTTAAAACTCAACATACGGGAGAACAGAAAGAGAACTAGATGGTCTCGAACCAAGTCCAGACAGGTTACATCTAAGTAAGGCTGACATCGGTGGAGTGCAATGAATATTTCAATGCTAGGTTCAACAAAGTACAGGCATTTACAGGCAGAGTTTTAGGCTCTGTGTTGTATCGCTACATGGATTATTAATGATCACCTCTGTATAATCTCTTCATACCAATCCACGGGCAAGAACAGCAATGGCAAGACCACTCAAGGACAAGTAAGAGTACTATGTTCTTCCAAACTCCCTCTTCTCTACGTCACAAATGATCCATGTATAAAAGGTGCCACAATAGGTGTTGCACTCTTGTACCTCTCTAGGCAACTCTGTTAAGGAAAGGGAACCTGCAAAGGTTAGGTTTGACTTGTGGCAAACATCAATGTAGAATATTCAAGCACTGAATGCACTGCACTTCAGGCTTATACAAGCAGAAAACACACACACACACACACACACACACAGACACTCAGTAAGTGAACTTGAGGCTAATAAAATTAGGCAAAAGACAGAGGGAATCTGTCTGAAGGAGCAAAGGAGGCCAGGACAAGTAGGGAGGAAAAAAAAACGCAACCAACCACAACAGCAGTAATCAAGACGGAGGTAGATTCACACAGAGATTATGCTATCATTACAGCTGCACTGACCTGATGCAGCACTGACAGCCTTTCCTGAATAAATGGCATGTATGCTGGTCACTTACTTCCCTAGTAATACAGTCTGATATCATCGTTCACCCTGAAGCTCACAGACTCCGTCGATAAAGGCGGCCATGCAAAAATAAATAGATCACTCATCGTGAGAGTGTTACTTCAGGGTTAGCCAGGCTGACTGAAGAGAAGAAGGCAACCAATGACACGGGCTGATAGTACCCTAGAATCCCCAAGGGCCATTCCCCCGTAGTGGCGTGGCGATTGCATTTATGTGTTATGTACCGAGGGTTCTGTGTGGTGAGAAAATCCTCAAAGGCCAAATACAACCAAAAAATGTGCTCCTACTGGTCAATGACAATGCGGCTGTTTATTTTGCCGAGAGCAACCTCTGTCACTTCGGCCAATAATCATCATGCTTCAGAGCTATGGTACACATGCTGAAGTTATAGTCAGTATTGCGCCAAGGATTCAGGCCTTGGAGTTGCCTACTGTTTGTTTCCTGCAGGAACCAATTATTGTTTATTTTACCCTGACTGTTCGTGTCCTCAAGGAGGCATTTTTCAAGCCCGGTCTGACAAACAGTTCACCAGATGAAACAGCCGGCATGATCAGCATGAATCCAAAGCTTAGCCTCCTAAAGTCTTTAGTTTACCTTACTAAGATGATGATTTTCTGTTATTCTCTTAGGCTATTTTTGGCTTGAGTACCCTCATTATCCATAATAGTGTTTAATTTTGCTACACCATTTAATATCATTACACAAGTGACAGGTGCAAAGCCTTTAATCAGCCTCTGGTCAGCTTAGTCATTGCCTGGTTGTTAATCTGCCGACTCATGCCTGCTGTTGCATTCTGCTTTCTATCATGCTAAATGTGGCCCTCTTAAAAGGTCTGTCCTTTAGACTCATTAAATTCTCCTGACTAATCCCATTTCCACAAACGCACTCTTACCAAACTATCACTTTTTTTTTTTTTGCCTGGTATAGAAATGACTCTACAAACCTACAGCAGTTAATTGCAAACGACTTTCGTGAATTTAATAAACAGCTGTGTGAGCTCTTTCACTTTGTCCATAGCAAGAAAGTATAGTAAAGTATAATAAAAAAAGGAGTCACATTGGTAGTTCAAGCTCCTTTTCCACTACATAGCAGCATAATAACATATAACTCACTATCTCTTGGTGTTGTCTATACCATATTTCCTAATGTATGTTTTTCAGAATAAACAGTAAAGACAATGTATGCACAACTTATTGTAAATTGTATGTAAAATTGTATAATAAGCTACAGATGCAACTGAACCACTAACCCTGTCGTCCTGAGCGTTGGTGAGGATGTTATTCTACTGCATGGACTTATTTTATGCTGCACACCTCATGCATTTTCATCTGGTGTCAAAATCTGATACGCTGGCTTTAAAGCCGCTTATTTGAAGCCATTAATTATCTCACAGAGTGGAGAGAGGGAAAAAAAGGGAAGCAAAAGAGGTAAAAACCTGACTGTCGGTTTTACTGAGACTGAAGCAAATTGCTGTGGGGGGCTCCATCCTCCGCACCTATTACTCATATTATTATTTTCACTTACTGAAATGATTTAATTTCATCAGCAGGATAATCAGGTTAACTGATTACCCAGCGCCACAGCATAGAGACACAGGCTTTAAGCAGGTTTGTGTAATAATACCACAGAGGAACTGCTGGGAGACAGGCAGAGTGAGAAGGAGAGAGAGAGAGAGAGAGAGAGAGAGAGAGAGAGAGAGAGAGAGAGAGAGAGAGAGAGCAAGAAAGGAGGAGTAAACTGGGGTAGGAGAAACAGAGGTTAGGATTAGAAGCTACGCATGTAAAAGCATATTAAACACAGTGGGAGACAATGAGGAATACCAATGGAACGCTCTCTTTTTTGGCTCATAAATGTGGTTTGAATAAACAGATGTGTACGTAATGACCGTACACAGCACTATCTATCCCTACTGTACTCCATGCGTATAGTACGAATAACAGAGTACATATAGTATTGTATATGTTTATATGAATGTCATATTTACAGGTCCACTGCACACGTGTGCAGCACTGGTTAGTGGAGGACTCACTCCAAACAGTCAGTGAAGGCACCAAGTTGTCGCCGATGTGGATGATAAAGTGCTGACTCCTAGCCACTGGTTTACGATATTTCTGCACTTTTCCTGCCTTGCACCTTTTCCATGCCATTTCCTGAAATGTATGGCCAATAGGATCCCCCTGTTGAATTGCTTGAGATGTATACAAAGGAAGACAGGGGAACAGTGATCCAGGGACAGAGAAGAATAGCAACACAGGGAAAATCTAATCACAGTGTCTCCAGGCCCGATAGCCCTCTCCAGATAGCCATCTCAGCTGAATAATGGTTATTATAGGGCCAGCACTCACCCTCTTTCCCCCCTGCTCCGTTCCCAGAAAGATGTTTAATGCCCCATTGGTATTCCCCTCACCTCGTGCATCTAGCCACGAAGGGCAATATTCAGATCTGATTCTCCAAAAATACAACCCAAGGGAAACTGTCTGAAAGGCCGGATGAGAAAAGGGGAGAGAGGGGAAGAGCTGAAGAGCGAAAAGTGACAAAGGAAGACAGGAGTCAAAGAGATTGAAAAAGTATAGCATGCTGAAAGTAAGGCAGAAGTTTGGAGCTAAAGGACTTCAAGGCTCTGTGAGATCGTCTTCCTACAAGTCATGAGACATAGGACTGAATGAATGTCATTTTTATGTATGATATTTACATGACAAATCCAGTATTCAAGGCATAGTAAAATAGCTTCCAGTAAATGTTTAAATATTCTAATAAAATGTAATGAATGTTTCTCTGCTTTACAATTAAGATGCCTCGCATGTTATTGGGTTGAGAGTTATTTCTTTTTCTTGCCTTAATGTTGAATTAATATAAGAGCAAAAGCTTTTGGAGAGTACAGAACATGTATTGCTTTGATATTACTTTCATCATTCTTTACTTTTTTAGAAGCACATGGATTTTTCTGTCTCTACAGGGTTTAACTATGTCAGCTGGCATGCTGCCTTGGCTCTACCTATGATTTCCAACGCCGCCACCCAGGGTCCAGTGTTTGATAGAAAAAGAAGGACAATATAGATTGTTTCCCTGATGCGGCGAGCCACCGTGATAGACACAGCACAGACAAGAGAGAGGGGTAATTGCCAAGGACAGCTCCAACAACCTCCTGCTTGTAAAGAGAAGAGGGAGATTGAAAAGTAAAAATATAAAAGGGAAAAAAAAAATCTGTTTATCTATTTCAGCTGGGGGAGGTTTCTCTCTCTCTCTCTCTCTCTTGTCAGGCTCCTGAGGCGTCTGAGGTAAGACAGGCGAACTCCAAGGGAGACAGTAGATGAGGCTAGGGCCATTAAAGAAAGTGCCTCTCCACAGAGAAACGCCAACCAGTCAGGTCCGGTTTAGTGATGGGTGGCTTTGTTTGTGTGTGTGTGTGTGTGTGTGTGTGTGTGTATGTGTGTGGTTTGTGAAAGTGTGTGTGCTTGTGTGTGGAAAGTGACTGGCCTGTGTGTGGATATGAAGTGGGCACCTTCAACCCTGATGTCAGTCAGACTTCGACTACTTCTATAGCTTAATTCTTTCAGAGTTGTATTGAAGGTAAAGTAACAGCTGAGCTTTATTCCCAAGAAAATACAACCTTTACCCAAAGTGAGCTGAAGGCATGTATGACCCCGTTCTGGCATGCGCACACTCACTGACTTTAACGCACTGACATAAATTAAAAAAAATAAAAAATGTTTGGTGATCTTTGAAACAGGGGAAGCTCATTTCTAGCACACATTTAGTATTAAAATACAACACAGTACGCTGAGCTTTCCTTGCTGTCTTAGAGCAATCACCACTGGTTTTCCACAAGAGCAAGTCTGGAAATTAAAGTCATGTAAGTCATAATTTAAAGCATGCAGATGAAAAGATAAAGCACTTTTTAAAGATGCAAATAATGGAATGGACTACATGTCTCATGCTACCCCCACGAAGACAGCAGTTTTACATGTCACATTTAGTTATCACTTCCCATTCACCAGGAAATTAAATGTGTTAAAATGAAAACAGAGTGACTGCCAATGTCTGGTTATGTAAAAGATGTTGTGGGTGTACTGTACAACTTTCAAATATAAAAATAAAAGTAAAAAAATGAAGTAAATTGGTCAGTATCCTTCATGAAGACAAGGGTAGGCAACATATTTTTTTCATGCCATATCTAATTAATGGCGACACTGAAGAGAAAGTGCACTGCGGGGTGTTTTGACAGCTCATTGAGGTGCAGCACTTGGCTGTCAAGTCATAAACTTTTTTCAATGGCAAAGTAAGTTTTGGGATTTATCATTTAACAGAGTGTGATCATTAGAAATACCCTGTCAATATTTTAGAGCTTAGCAGACAAAAAAGTGTCCTATTAAAATAGTATTGTCATGTGTGACAAAAGTGAGTTTTTTTTCCCTCTTCTTTCATGTGGAGATTAGTTAATTCAACAATAATTAAGTTTTGGGTTCTTGATGATTAAGTGTGAATCTGGGCTCATGTGTGAGAAATTAAGATTTCCTGACGTGTGGCGCTAAGACCTCTAAGCACCAGGGCTAAGCACTGAGCAGCCAAAACAACAATATGCAGAGGGCGTTGAACTGTTGCACTGTGCCACTGCTGCCAAAGCAACTAATCCAACCCAAATAAACACCAAAACCCACAAACAAAGACTGACAGTAATTGCAAAGGGGATTTAGAGGGAGGTGGACGGGTGGAGCTAGACTTGGAGGGCCATTAGCATAGTGCAATTAGGCCACTAATGACAGGTTCACAGGCACCTTTGGTTAGCAGAACAACAATCATGAATATGTGAGGGATATAAACGAGCAGAGGGCCAGCCACATGACTGCCTGGTAATTGCTCAATGTCACTTAAATACGTGGAGGTGACTAGCAGACACGGCAATAAGGGTCACACAAAATGTGCCCTTCGCCTGGGAGAGATAAGTTGGAGTGTTGGATAAATAAGTCACTTAAAAAGATGACAAGATCGAGGGGATGCGCGCAGAATGCTGATAAGCAGAGTAACAAGCAGGATTGTTAGGAGGGAAAAGTGGGCAGAAGACTTCAGCTACAATTGCACCATCATTTACTGCTGTAGCCGCATTTGACAGACCAAACTGTCAAACGTAACCATCTGTCAAAAAGGAAGGAACCAAGACAAATGGCCATAAAATGAAACGCACAGTATTTCAAAGGAAAATAAACAAACAAACCCTTATCTGTATACACACGTAGACATGGGGCCAACATTGAAATTGAACTATTTTAATGGCAGGATAAACGAGGGTCTGCAACTGTTTGGGTAGATGGGGTGGACAGGGGGCTGACGCCACACATGCTGGACATGCCATTGCCCTTTAAGAGCCAACAAGCGCAACATTCTTTAAATATGAACAGCTGTTGCTGTTGAATCCAGTTGGATCTGGGCCACACTCCAGAACACAAGCTTTGTAATCCCCCAAAAAACCTTGGAAAGCATCTTCCAATTGGCCTTTCTCAGAATGCTGTTGTTCTCAACACTGTCATTTATCACTCTGATAAGAACAATGCTGATAGCATATATTCAAATTTAATAAAACCCAGAGATTTGTGCACACATGTATCAGTCTAATGATCAAATCATGCTATTAAAACTTAATATTTAACTTTTTGTTCTACAGGTGGCAGATGCAGGACATAGCAGGAGCTTTGCCAATCTTTGCAGGGCACACAGCACAACCTGCGTATGCACGTCTACAGTCACCTGGGCTGGTGGCTTATGTATATGCATGAAGCTGATGGTCAGGGCCATATCCCCTTGCTTTTCTTTATGCATGAGCTCAAGCACTTCTTTCTCCCAGCTCTCATTCTATGCTTAGGTGTGCAGTTAAAAAAAAAGTGCTGTCCTCCAGTTCTTTGTGAGTTCATTCTATTTCTCCATATTATTATTGTATTCATATTGAGATTGAAAATAAAATGCCCCATGTTCATTTTACATGTAAAATGTGTATGCATCTAAAATCTAATTAAAATTATTATTATTTTGTTTTTTTTGTCCTCTCAAGTGAATTACTAACATTATAAGCAAGTAAACCCATGTCATCCAACAGCACATTGATATGAATACTGCATCATTACCAGCAATAATTCTCAAACTAAAGAGAACTGATTTACATTTTCAGTCCAGCTATTTAAGAAAGGTATATGGGACCAAAATGTTCTAAAAAATCAAATCAAATAATGATGACAGCACCAAGGACATGAGCTGATACAACAGCTTCTTTCACAAATTCACCTCGATCAAAACAATTCCTGAAAACAGAGGGATTTACTCAGACTTTTCCGGCTTTCGGTCATTACCCAAAACTCACGACCACAGGTGAGGGTTGGAACGTTCATCGACTGGTAAATGACAGCTTTGCCTTCCGGCTTAGTTCCAACTCTCACCTATGGCCATGAGCTTTGGGTAATATACAGGAGGCCGAAATGTGTTTCCTCCCCAGGGTGGCCGGGCTCAGCCATAGAGACAGGGTGAGGAGCTCGGACATTCGGGAGCGGCTCAGAGTAGAACCGCTGCTCCTCCATGTCAACGGGAGCCAGCTGAGGTGCTTGGGGCATCTGGTTAGGATGCCTCCTGGATGTCCTTCCGGGAGGAGACCTCGGGGGCCAACACAGGACATGCTGGAGGAATTATTTCGCTTTGGGGCTGGGGAGAGAGGCTGCTGCCCCCACGACCCAGACCCGGATTAGCAGAAGGCGACGATGATGATGATTACTCATTAAATCCAATAATTGCTCATCACTGTCACATGTCTCTTTCTTAATCATCTTTCAATTTATTCAAGGGGGTGGGCAAACATGAGACACGACATCGTCAGAGATTTTGGATATCATCAAACGGTGATAAGGTACTGTATCTATGATGACTTTTCCTGCCGTAACATTGATGACATCATATTTATGATACTGAATACATAGTATGAGAAATACACTGAATAGTATAAATTAAAGATTATAGATATTGTTTAAAGTACATGGAATTGATAAAATTACATTTTGAAAAAAGTAAATGATTTGTGTTGTAGCTAAATCTGATCATACTAGCCAATTTCATCGTTTCTATCACACGTTCATTTAACATTAAAGCGATTAACCGGGTATTATCTGAAATGAAAGGTAATAACTGTATTTTAAACATGTAACACAGATCCTAAACCTTATATGAGTGTATTGACAGTGTATTGTCAATTTCCTTTGACATAATATTGAGATCATTTTCATAAACCACATTGGCCTTGTGATAAATATCAATATCATAAAAACATATGGTGAAAATATTGTTTCCCATATAGATTGTCTCCCATTGTGAGACAGGAGCAATTTATATGAACGTGTCTAGCTAGTAATAAACCCCACCCCATTCACTTACTTACTTCCCTGCCTCATCAACTCTCCTTTTTTCACCTTCCTTTATACTTTACCCTAGTGCTGTGCATTAGCTGGGGCCACATGTCTTAGAGTGGGCAGGGTCACTATACTTGAGCAGGAATTATATGAAATTGATGGCAAAAGTTCAGAAGCCAGCCACCCTTGGCTAGAGGCGAGCTCTTTTCACTTATCCCGCTCCATCAGCACCCCCTCTTTTCTCCGTCTCTCTTTCCTCTTTATTTTTCTTGCTACCACTGCTACCCTTAATCACACATTTATACTGCATTAAAGGTGCTGAGGATCACAGTATTCAGAGGCCATAAACTCTCTATAAAATAAGTACATTTCTTCCTAGGGGATCTTTTTCTCCAATGGTGAAATGGTGACACACAAAGCGTCCAAACCCTCCCATAAGAAATCAGGTGCTTGAGGAGAATCGCTCAGGTCAATATTTGCCTGTTGATTGTGTCAAGCCTGACCTCTACTGAGCACAAATATCACCAATAACAGTAAAAGAATGACATCACAGCAAAGGTGTAGCATCTCACGACAGCCACAAGAGAACACAGCAATAAAAACAAGCTGCACGTGTAATTCACCCTTCAAATCAAGAGCCAAATAAACACAAAAACAAGTCCGTTATTGCGATTGTTGACACACAGAGGAGCGTGTGGTTTATCGTTTGCGAGTGCAAACATTGCTAGACTTGCTAATATAATAAGTGCCTCGTGCAACGATGGGTCCAGAGAATAACCTCCGCTGATGGGACTAGATCTTAACACAGCAATACAAATGTATTATTTACTGGTGGAAGCTGTGAGTGCATCTTGAGCATGAGAAATGCCTTGTTTATCGGGGACAAGGTAGAGGTAATGCAGCTGGCAAAAACAATAGAGAGTGTATGGCAGTAGCTCAGTGTGGACTTAAACTCCATTAAGGTCTGCCAGTGGTTAAGGCTCCCTTAAAAACGCCATGCCTTTATTCTCGTTACTCTTTATCTCAGACATGCATGTTGTGGTCACTTCGGTGCAAATGGCATTTTAAAACAAATCTGCTCTGGTTAGGAAATAGGATATGAACTAGTTTTACTACACTAGGGCAAGTGAGGAAAGCCTTCCTTCCACACTTTTCTGCATACATTTCCTGCCCTCACTACGGGTGTTGTTGGATATGTGCGGACGAAAGGGCAAAGGTTAGTGCAGAGCCAGGCAGAAAGGGCAGAAACATCCAGATCGGTTGATGATATTGCCTCTTCTTCAGTGTCTTAGTACAGCAGCTGCTGTCTGGCTCCGTCTTACTTTATCTCCCTCTATCTCTTGCAAACACAGACTTGGAATCACCAAACACACAGCTTTCCCCCCCCCTTGGATACAAACACATGAGGAAAACCATGTCTCCCCTCCTTTTCCTGCCCCATACCCAAGACTCACCCTTTTCTCTAAAATAAACACAACAAACAAGCTTGACATTGGCACTATGAAAGTCTAAAAATATGAGTGAAATGAACATTTTTAGGTTCATTTTAGGTTTTCTAGTATCTGCGAGAGAATGTCAACTGGAGTTTCAAGAGTTCACAAACCCAAAGACGTCAGGGGAAAGCAATCCCAATGGAATCTTTTGACAATTCCAAACATGTACTGCGCTGGTGCTTTTTTTTTTTTTTGATACATACAGGAGATAGTGATGAAATAAACAGCAACGAGAAAATACTTTTTTACCCAACATCCTGCCGTCATCTCTGTTTTCGGAAACTGTCTGCTCCCGTCTCTCAGCTCCGACTTTCAAAAAACACAAGGCTACTGTATTTTAAAGTCAGGTTGCATCACATCTATATCAAGAGAGTATCTCTATTCTTTCTATTCTCTATTTTAATCAATTAGAAACATATTCACACTACAAGCTGGAATCAGTTTTACCTGTCACCTAATATGACCTTATTCAGTCTCACCTCTGGATCTCATTATAGCCAAGTTACCATCCAAGCATTTGTGAACACAGGTGTTATTTTCTGCTGTAAAGCAACACAAATAATGTGGTACTTGTGATGGCGTGAACAGTATCATTTGTACTACGTGCTGAGAGAGAGAGATACAGAAACAGAATGACACAAAAGAGAGAAACTAACTCTAACTTTTCTATAAGTTCTACTTCCCGCTGCTCTACCCCCCGCCGCCCCATCTACCTCTCATCCATCCCATCATTTAAGATTGTGCCCACTCACTGGGCTTGAGTGTCCATGTATCAGATACAGAAATAAAATCCAATCTTACCCGTCAAGATGCAGGGATATAACAGAAAACACACCACACCACACTCCCCTTGAGGTAACGATGCTCCAAAAACCAGACCTATCCAGCACAGCGGTGCTCTGTGGTAGATGTGTAGAGCAAACTAAACTGTCCATGCCTGGGCCAAATTGCATCATGGGTAAAAGAAACACAAACTAAACAAAGAAAACCGTCATGGTCTTCCACCTAATGTGATTTGATAGAAGTGAATCAATAAGGCCCCGGTGCTGCGTTCTCTTTGCCAACAAATGTAAACTGAGAGCAAAGTTTTAAGTTACACACACACACACACACACCAATATTTACCTTCATCTCGGACGTTATTAACCTCAACAAGAAGCAGCAAGAGATAAAGAGGAGGCAAGAGTACGGACTGTGGCAATAAGAAAGGCTTGCAAGATGATTTTTCAAGGTTTTTGGACGGAGGAACAAAGTGATGAGAGACAGAACGTCAGGTTTGATGGATTTCACCTGATTGGTGGTAAAAGAATACGAGAAAGAATAATAAGTCTGGGTGAGTGCATCCATGTGTGCATACAGGTGCAAACAAAGGTCAGGGCTCTGTCTGGTATTATGTGGCGATTATCCATATTTAAGGTCAGACTTGAGAGCTGAAGTGCATGTGTGTGTGTGTGTGTGTGTGTGTCAGAGGTGAGTCTGCTCTGTCTGTCAGTTCATGAAGTGAAAGTATGTAACTAAGTCCAAATCTGTGTCTAATAACCAAATAAATCAGCTTGCAGCTTCATGATTTGCCACCAGTAAGGTGTAACTCAGCCAACATGATTATTTCCAGCTCTGGAGCAGCTCCGCCTTGCTGTGATCGCTTGACGGGTTTCCCCAAACACAGGGATAGACAACATAATATTAGCAGCATTAAAACAAAAGGACCAAATCTCATCAATCACTGCTTCGGTTCTTTCGGAAGCCTCGGGGGCAAATCCATTAGCAACGGCAATCACGACGACAAAAGACAGCAGCCATGTAAAAGACATGCAAACAAAAGGAAGGTAACACCCCATGATCTCCTCACAGCAGCATGAGCTGACAGTATCCCAGTGGCAATGTTGCCTTGCTTCTGACACTCTAAACACTTGCCTGAGAGCAGAAAAGCAGTCAAATTCAAAAAAAACTAAATGTGGGAAAAAAATGTTCCCATGACAAAAACCCAGAGCAAGCCGTTAGTTGTGTCAGATCTCAGTAGTATGCTTCACATACTTGTCAGTCCCTCAGCAAGGACTCCCAGAGGACTGTGTGCAAATCTTAGGATGGGAGCCAGATGGCCCCCATCTTAGGTATTCAGCGGAGGCAACAGCCAAGGAGGTGTCACAAGTCTATGTTAAAGGGATGCTGCCATTGCCACCGACGTACACAACCACAGAGCACACGGTGAAGTTGACAAAAGAGTAGGCGGGTTTCTGCCGTTGCCACGGTGCAGGACAACAATGGCTATATAGACGGAGCATGTGCTTAGACTACATGTTACATCCGCTTTGTATGGATACATGTATGTGGATTTATGAACTCACGGTATCCTTTATCCTGACATACATACGTTTTTTTTTTTTTTTTACAGATGTTTAATGGATGTAAAATATGTGTTGGATGTAGTCATGTGCATGCACACTGCCGTGATACATATTTATGCTCTTTGTACGCCTCATTTTACCGGAGAAGAAATGCAGTTGATAAATCCTTTTCCAACTCTGAGCTGAGCCCACGTGCTGTTTTTTTCTCGATGAGTATGCAGCGGTAGAGGGGAAAAAAGGCAGTACACTGCTCACCCTCCTCGAGTGTGTGCCAAAACATTAATGGAAAGCTTCTTGTTCTCACTCAACTGGTCGGCCTTTGACATTGTTCATCTGAAGACGTTACAGGGATGTGCGAGTCATTCATGTTTGCCAACATGAATGCTGCTCTTAGTGTGTTTTTAAGGATTTGGGGACATTGATATGTGGGTAAGGGGGAGCATGCGGCTGTATTTTCTTGCAAATGCGTGCCACGGCTCTCTGGCCAAATCACCCACTGTGGTGACCCATTTTCTGCCTCTCCACATCCCAGACCATAAACCCTCTTTTTACTGCAGATGTGTCCCTTGTGCCTTGTCCCATATCCCCCCTAATCCCTTGCCCCTGTTCCAAAAGCTCATGTTGGCCCATTGTCCTCCTCACCTGTTCTACAATGCCAATCGTCCACAACTCCCCCTGTTGTCTCCCTTTATCTTTGGCCAGCTTTTCTTTATTTTCCTATTTGTTCCTCCTGGTTTGGTCCACTTACATCTTACCATCTTGCACTCTCTGACTAAATCCACCCACATTCTTTTTTTCTTGGTTTCTTGGTTTAAACGTCTCTTTTATTCTCCAATTTTCTGCTTCTACGCTTTCCTGGACTCTTCCTAATGCTGATGGGTTAATGAGGTGAGGCGCAACCTCGTTAAAAGGATGGAAAACTACAGTTGTTTCCTCTGGTGCTCAGGTTTCTGCTTCAGGCCCCACCATCACACTCTCATCTCTCCTTTGGTGGTGGGTCTTGCCTGGGCAGGAGGGCCGTTGTCTTCCTCTGGGCTCTGGACACATCCATATCACACTTATTCTAATAAAATCTTATTTTCAATTTGTTCCTGTTGAGCAGGACGTTTGCTTTGTGCTTAAACGGCCATGCTTACATGCTGACAGACACACGCCAGAGCATGTAGTTTAGAAATTAGTGTGCTTGTTCATTATGGTTTTTTCTTCCTCCAATCTGTCTAACACTGTTTCCCTGGACTTGATTTTCAAAGCACTCCATAAAGCCCGAAATAAATTGAATTCCGGCTATGAATAGGAAATCTAACATAAAGTAGCACAAACAAAAGTCATCATTCAGAGCATAAAACAAATCATTAAGTTTGGAATGGGTAACCGTTCACAGCGAATCAATCTGCTACCTGCTTGTTTAGTGCACACCTCTTTTAGACAATAAAAAATATTACTATAATGTTATTTCAAATGTGTATATCAAGTTTTGAAGGGCACCAACATGTTCCCATGATGGGGGGGTTTGTTGCTAACAATAAATAAACCAGGACGCTGGGCCAAGCTTCCAATCCCAGCTCCAGCATGCATCCGACAGCCAGGAAGACCAAGCTCATGTGCTGCCAGGCAGCCTGCAATAGCTCAGCTCCATCCAAACTGGAAACATGGCAGATGGTGACAGGCGAGAACAGAGGAGAAGAGAGAAGCTGTGTGTGTGTGTGTGTGTGTGTGTGTGTGTGTGAGGCAGACAGGTAGAAGGAAAGAAAAGGATGTGGGAACATGTGACCACATGCTTGTTCGCCTCTGATGCCATTCTCAATGACCTCTATGCTGCAGCTTTACAAATAGTGTAATATCTTAGCTAAAAAAAATAAAAAAAATAAAAAATAAACTCGCAACAGGAACCTCTGAGTAACGTTCCACCACATTAATTCTCCATTGATTACATCTAAACATCTCAATCCATCTCAGTTTTTGTGCGTGTGTGTGTGTGTGTCCGTGTGTCACATCTGTCATTCGCCGTGTAACTAATCAATCTTTTTCATCCAGGCGCCCTGTGGGTTTTCATCATGGGTAAATAGAGGGTTCGGCTCTCACATGAATGGACAGTTGATTGGTACCATCGACGTGATGAACACTTGATGAACAGCCTTCATACTGTCCATCTGTTGTGAATTATTCTGATTCATTTTCGGCTGCAAAGTACACCTGGAGTAATCCTCCACATATTCACATTAGTTTGGCTTCTACGCTGACGACTCCCGTGATGACATTAATGTCGGTAATGAAGTTTGATGAAAGGTCAAAAAGGAAAATGACCTCGATCATCATGTCACCACCCACATTTGCGAGCTCAGACGGAGGGGTTGATCGGAGCCGCTGCGACCAGCCCGATCGAACGTGTCCGACGCTCTAACATTCATAACATGACTGCAAATAAATGTCCGTAACTAACCCGACAACAACAACACAGCTCACAAACTCCCAGACACACAATACGGCACAGCCGCAGACATTCTTAAAGCTAAAAGATTTTCAAGGTTGAGCCCTCACCAACTGCCAAGTGCAGTTTAGATACTTCAAGGCAAGTTGCCACCATTAAAAAAAAAGGCCGAGCAGCTTTCCACTTTAATGATTCATCTTGTGGCCAGAGCTTTGCACGTTGTTTTATAATGCAGGACTCACCTCGGATGATGGACAGTTTGGCATTGACTGTGATCTCGCCCTCGCTGTTCTCAGCCACACATTCGTAGATGTTCTCATCGCGCGGCGCTCGCAGAGGCTGGATCCTGAGTACGGCGCCGGCGCCCTCGTCAAACTCGATGGTCTGTGGGGGTAAGGATTGTGGTTTAAAAACAGCAATAAGATTTCAACACACATGCTGGCATGGAAGGGAACTGGCTTAGGTGAGTATTCACGGGGAGCACCGGAGTTATAACACTGTTTGTTTCAGTGTTAAAAAAACATCAACATACATTTTAATTGACTTACAGCATGTCTATTAGACACCTGTCAAAAAAAAAAGGAGAAAATATTGTCTGAATTCACCTATATACCCACATTTGAGCCAGCTCACTGGGCTTCTTCTCTGAGAAGTCAGAAATTAATCAAGCATAACATTCAACCACTAAAACAATTTTTTTTCTGTTCAGGAATGCAAGTAAATAACTATAATTTGACATCTCAATCAAGAAATAATTATGCGTTTTATTTTTTTTCCAGGTTTTTTTTGTAAAACAGTACATTTGAAAATGAATGGATAATAATCACATTTTAGTATTAAAATTAGAATATCATTTTGGTTAAAGAGCTTCTATGTACTGGTGTATTAGCCATTAAAATGATTTTGATACCAATGCTGTTAATTTAATAAGTAAATAAATTTAATTAGTCTTAATTAAGTCTAATCATTTTGTGAAGCACGGTACATCCTTAGAAGGGAGAGTTTCTGTTGGATCATCACCTTTAGTCCTCATAAATACAGAAATCTGCTTCCTATTTCTATCTGTAATTCTCTCTACAACCCCTTTGTTCTGAATTTTCCAGTTTAAAAACATCTTGGACCTGCCATTAACTTACATTTTTATTTAATCAAAAACCATATGGAACAGTGCGAGGCTGAATCTCAAGCTTTGACTAAATGATGGGAACTGAAATAGTGGGATGTCTGAGTCAGTTACCGCTCACAGACAACCATTTCCAAAATGTATTCCATTATCTCTAATTTCGGGGTGGGTGCAGCGTTAGAGACGACAGCCAGCCCGTCTTTCAGTCTCGCTGTAAACCTCTTCCCATATCTATCCTTCCTCAGAGGAGCTCACACATCACAGTGAGGGGTTCACTGCTGAGATGTCTGAGTAAGGCTGGATTTTGAAATACAAGTACAAGACTTTAGCAGCCCCGCTGCTCCACTGCTGCACATCTCAGAGCTGAGCTGTTAATTAGGCTAAAAACACTGCAGAGCACGGCATCGCGATCAATATCAAAGCAGCTGTCTGGAGGGTAGAACAGAAAAGAAAATCATAACAACTTCAAAAACCCTTTCACCGTTTTTTCTTGCTAAACGGAGGAAAAGAAGAAGTGTCCGTTCTGGCAGGCTGCTTCGTGCCCTTGGCATTGTTTCCCACTTAGCATGCAAGAGAAGAGAATGAACAAACACTACTTGTCTTTTTATTTTGTCCTCCGTTGAGACTATGCTTTTTTTTCCCTGTTGATGTTGTTGTAATTTTTTTTTTTTTTAGACTCCTCCCCTGTGGTTGTGTTCATGCGACAGTATGTGTGTGTGTGTGTATATCTATCGGTGCATTGTAATCACCCTTAAAGAAAGCAACTTTTTAATTAAGAGACACTGAGCATCAATCAAGACTTTTAGAGACGCCATCTGGAACGCCTGCTGAGAACTGAACAACAAACATCATGAATAACAGAAAAAAAAAAAGACACATTCGCCCTGACAGGGTTTCATGCAGGAAAAAAAAGGAAAAAATACACCGGCACACAAGACTGTGACAGCTGCAGAGCCGAAGCAACGACGGAGCTCTGAATTGCATTATTGGGGCGACTGTGGCCAATGGAGGACCTGTAGGTTACTTACAGACTAGCACAGGAACAGAATGTTAGCTGGTTTCGGGAAAGCTGTAGGTGCAGAAACGAAGGGAAAACATCCTTTGGAAAAAAGCGAATGGAAAGCCGACTGCATTAGAAGAGTGGCGTGTTAAGGACGAACACCATTTCAGCTTTGTGCTTTCTGTGACTTAGATGTCTACAGTGGCCCAGGATTATAGAATTGTTTGAAGGATTAATCTTGTCTGTTGGAGTGATGTTAAAACTATAATTACAATCAGAGATATAGGTCTGTTTTCTCAATGTATGCCCTAGGTGCCCTTTAACCCTTTCTGTTACCAATTTGGCACGTGTAATAAACTATGGACCGGCAATCTGTCCAGGGTACGGCCCCGCTGAGATTGGCACAGCACCCCCCGCGACACTCATGTTGAGGATAAAGCGGTAGAAGGCGGATGGATGGATACCGGAAAGCAGAGAAATAGAGCTTTGTGTCCATATACTTGTCATTTTGGTAGCCCTCAGGACGTCGACCATTCAATCACAGACAAAATTCACCTGCTCGTCACACGTTTGTGACGTCAGCTTCTCAGTACCATATTCCTAAACGGTTGAATAACTGCCAGATATCAAAAGTGAAAGTTATCTTGGAAAATTCAAAATCATTGAACATTTTTTTGACAATTCTTCAGCCATAAAATCAATATAATATAAATCCAGGCGGGTGGAATGGCCTCCATACACACACACACACACCGCAGTGTGCAGCAACGATGGACTCACCTCTATACGCTGGGAGTTGACCTTCTTGCCTTTCTTGTTCCAACTAACTCTTGGCTTGGGGTCACCTGTCGCCTGGCAGACGAAGGAAACCACACCCCCTGAGACGCCAATCTGGTCGACGGGAACTTTAGTGAACCGCGGTGCTGCTGAGGAGTGAGGAAAGGAGAGGGGAGACAGAGAGGGATGAAGAGACATTAGCACGAGCTGCGAGATGAATGTTTCACCACAGGAACTCATTTTGTTTCTTTCCGGACCACATCAAATGGGTGTAATTCACTTTTTTAGGAGCGCAGACTTCCAAATCTGAAGAGTGTATGCACACACACACACACAAAGAAAACCCTATGAACACAATGACCACAAATATACTACATAGCCTCTTCTTATTGCACCCTTCTGTATCTGTATTCAATTAAATCTTGAAGTTTTTTTAAAAGAGACAAATACTACTTAGACAACTTTGAAAAGATGCAACCTCTCAGGATTCGATGGCCGTCGCATTGATCGAACCTGTTGCCTTTTTTTTTTCTTCCTGTCATTGCAACCTCTTTATGTGAGCAATGTCAGCATAATGAATAATCCCCCCACAGTGCAATATTTGGCTGTATTAAATCCCCACGCTTGTCCTGATACCGCAATTTTTTAATGCGGTGTAAATTGTGACTGAGAATTTATGTGTGGACGTTTTGCCAAGATGATAATTGAAGGTGATTGTTTATTAAATAAATTAAATGACGCCATATGGAAATGGAGAAATGGAGACTGAGAAGACAAGTCGGTGAAAGCGATGTTTATTTTAGTTAGGCATTGTATGCATTCAAAAGTAATAAGTGAGTATTACACTAACCCTAGTGGTGCAATTCATACTTGAATTATACAGTACACAGAACAGAGACCCTATGGTTTAACTGTTTATCGAACATAATTTTAGTGCTGAGGTTTTTCTTTGCAAGTAACGCCTTAGTTACTACAGCTTCAAGACAACAAGTGTTGGATAAAGAGGGAGAAAGAAAGAAAACGGGTCTCCTGGAGAACACAGATAGGTGTGGATGATCAAACGGCCAGCACATGTCAAAAATGATAATACAGAGCCAAATACATGTTTGAAGTAGAATTCCTGCATTCAATACTGAGTAAAGAGCAATAGAGAGAGAGAGAGAGTATTTGATGAGGGAAGACGGGTGAGTTTACTACCAAAGACAAGCAACGGGCAAAGTTCACCAGCCACAATATGTCTGATGAAAACATTTCAACGTAAACTAAATGACAAGCGGTTACAAATAATCCTAAATCCTCATCGCCGTCACATCCTGCTCATCATCGCGCCCCAACTTCGGTCAGATTTAACTTTGATTTTTAGAACTTTGAAGTCTGTGACTGCAACATGTTTATCATGTCACCACCGATCAACAGAGATTAAACAGTGCTGTCAAACTGCTGGTGTTGTTTCGTCCTAGCAACCTCAGTTGCTCACATGTAGATAAACAGTCACTCTTGCTTTGATCTATGTCTGTTTCATGATCCTTTATTCGGGTGTAATTTGGAGCACAAGGGGTAAATAACCACATGGCTATACCTGATTAGGACCTTCAGGATTTGGCAAATGGATGAATATATAACGTATGTAGGATTGTCTTATTCCTCTGATATTTTGTATAGACTGTGTTTCAAAAAAAACCGCTGACTTCAAATGTCATATTGTACATTTTACGGTGGTAGTAGCTTGTGGTTGTTCTATGCCATAAGTGATAAAAGTTTCCATTCATCCATTCTCTTTTGCTTATGCCATGTTGGGCTGTAGTGGCAGCAGTCAGCGCCCAGAGGAGCTCCAAACAACCACACTCAGAAAGCAGCTTGTTCATCCAGACGCTCTATCCACTTCAACTCCTGGCTCCTCTCTGCACAGAAGACCAGCAGCTAGTCTGAAGCTCCCTCTGGGTATCCAACCTCTGAAACTTAGCCTAACCACTTTATGGAGACTTGTGTTCATGCTCACAACTCGCAAACCAGCCAGGCTGAGTGTATTTGAGACTTATGATTTAACTGGATCCATGTGAGCTGTAGCTGCAGCCACAGAGACCACAGTTGTCCAATTTAATGTTTTTTGTTTTTGTTTTTGTTTTTAAATAATGAATCACTGGCTGTTACTATGACATGCAGATAGGCCATGATGTTGTTGACAGGACCCTCAGGAGTCTCATTATGTGTATTGTTATTATACAGATTACAATAACTCACAACATGTGGTAGTGACGGACAAGACATTTTTTAAGTGATTGCTGACCAATAAGTAGATTTGAGAACTACTCTCCACCAGAAACTTCTGTAAAGTGTATCCAGTACATGTAATAACTTATATAATCAAGCTTAAGTTTAAGCTACAAGTTGAGCTGTAATTAACCAGTTTCATTGATGATGGACAGTAGATAAAACCATCATGATACAGCTTCACATCAGCATTTGACACTGACAGACAACAAATGCCCCAGTCATGCAGGGATCAAAATCTACTTTTTAAACGGTTGTGTTGTTGGCCATAATTTAATATTGCAAATATGGATTTCTGCACTTTGTGATGTTCAAATGAAAGCATATTGATTGTTGCTTCCTTCCTTCAAAATATTTCCTTACCTTCTTTAAATCATGTGTCTGATCCGTAACCAGAGCCCGTGCGGGAATCCCATTCCCAGAGGCACTATAAAAGGTTTCTTAACCAAATAAGTCACACATATATGTTTATAAATTAGTGTGTGAGCGAGACAAAGACGGAGAGCGAGAGAGAGCGAGAGAGAGCGAGGGCGAGGGCGTGCATGTAAGCATGAGAAAATTAATCTATATCCACTGTGTACTGCAAGGAGTAAAGGTTGTGGAATGATATAGGCACAGCAGTTTTTCCACCAAGGAACGGGTCCGCTTTATCTGCTACATACAATAATCCCTTATGGCATTTTACGCTTTCAATTCCCATTCTCAAACTACACAAGACAGCTTTATACAACTCTGCTCCTCTGCATTTGACCTCCTTTTTACAATGTGCCCTCTGTCAAGACAGTAGAAGGATTTTCACAAAGCAGGCCAATGGCAGTGGTTGTGCTGAAGACCACCACTCTTTGATTAGTGTTTCCCGTAGACCATTAAATATTTTCACCCAATTTCTTCCCCTCTCTCTCGTCCTTTATTTGCTTCAACAGCGATGGTGATGCTTGCACCACATATCCGACTGTATCAAATGCAAACTCCACTTTTTAGTAAATGACAAAACCACAATTTCATTTACAGTCTTTTACTTTAACTTTACCGCAAAAGTTGTTTCTTTTGCTTACGTCGCCATAAAGTAGAGGATGTATATTCACAAAATATTGTATTTTTTGGTGAAAATATAGTATTCACTATATATTCTTGTGCGTCCTGCACATAGGCATTGGTATCGGTCCCATACTGGTCAAAATCACTGGACCGGATATCGGTCGGTGATACAATGCAAAAATCCTACATATTACATACTTCACTATGCACAGACTGTAGAAATGTAAATGAAAATCAGCAAAAGCATTTTAGCCGAGTCATGTTTGGGCAGTTTATGTCTTCTTTTTTGGGAGAACAATATCTGTTACACAGTTGGAGAATTATGTCTTTGAAATGACTCAGCACAACAGCTTCATAGTTCATAAATGATCTAAAATGATTGTATGGGAATAATATCTAATAATAGATATGTATCATCCCGTCCCTAACCATGTGTTACAAAACTAAGGCAACATCCAGGACAATAATAATAATAGCACCTTTACATATTTACAAATGTATTTTAAAATAGATCCAACTTTTTGGAGAAACAGGGTGTGATATCATTTGTGGCCACTATGTCAGTTGTGAAGCAACAATTACAGCTTCACGAAATCAGAGGCAATGAAAAGGAACTGTGTAACTGCTGGTATGACGCAAGTATAGCTGCTTACACCGCTTACATCGCTGATGTGTGTCTACAAGATGCGTTGTAGAAATGAGTGCACATCATTCTGTAATAAGCACATCTAAAAGAAAGAGACTTAACTCTATCATCCTCACGCATAAGAAACCCCAAACATTTTGACTCTTTCTTGGACTATTCAGAGAGTAGTACAGTTCAGTTTTAGTTTGAATCTCTATTAAAGGCTAGTGATGTAAAGTTGTCTTTATTGAGACCGATGCCAACATTGATTTAAACAAATTTGCTGTGTTGATTTGTAATGAGTAGAATAAGCACACAGTAAAGTGGGTTTACTATTATATACAAAATAAATGTCTCAGTGTCTTTATAATATGTGTTATAAATTTTTGTTTTGTTTTGTTTTGTTTTGTTTTCATGCGTACGCCATTAAACAGCCCTCTGCCACTGGCTGTCTATTTCAGTGCAATTAGTTCAGGTATGCAGTGAGTGATTATGTGAACTCTAAAGAGTGTAATTAACCTTTTATTTTTTTTTCTTTCTATTTCCCTCAACTGTGTGCCTCTGGGCCTCTGCTGCCAGTTGCCGTTGACTTTGAACCTTTCTTATTCTGGAATTTGAACCTTGCCACAAAGCCAGAAAATGTAGGAGTATAAAACGCTGTGCACGATTTGAGGCTTAAAGTGCTTTAAGAAACCCCCGCGATGAGTGATGATATGATCGCACCGTATTATCAACAGGTAAGCTCACTCTACACTGAAATGGCTACGTTTGTACATCTCCAACACAAGAACAGCCCCTTCGCTCCCTCAACACAGCATTATGTGATGAAACAAAACAAAAGGTTTCTGTCATAGAACAATATTGAACTTGGAGGTCATATGTAGAGGGCACCAGCTTTGATATGAAGGAGGCAGCGGCCTATTTAGCCCACTGTTGTTGTTGTTAGTCACATCAGCAGATCTTGCTGTGTTTGCCGATATTCCATTTTAAAGCCAATATCGTGCCGATTATATTGTGCATCTCTATGGAATAGCATGATTAATATTCAGTGAAACAAGCACCGTAAGCGGTTTTCAGACATGGACTTAAGTCTTGATGTTTTCTGGAGATTGATTTAAGGGCATGCACTGTACGTGAGAACACAAATGTTAAATTAAGTCACTCCAGACATTCCCAGAAGCTTCTCCCGCTGACAGTGAGCCCATGTGAGTACTCAGCAGGAGAAGCTCTGGGCGTGTGTGTGTGTGTAGAACAGAATATTGTGGTTTGGTTCCCACAAATACCACATTTTCTAGAAATGTATACACTTTTTTTTCCCCTTTAAAGGTACGGTGGGCTACCTTACGCGAACCTCTCTAAACACTCAGCAGAGGTGACACTGGAAGGACATTGCACCCGCAGTGGCCATTTGTCCCCATTGCCCAAGTCTCTCTGTATTCCCAAAGCTTCCTTCAGACAGACGGAGGTATAGTGCTACCCAGATAAGCAACACCAGACCAGTCTTTATCTGCCTGGCACAAGGACATGGTCTGAGCCATAGGGGCCCAACTATCTGCACAATCTTCGTAATCTTCACTATCTTAAACACGACCGGCTAGCATAAGATAAAAAGAGGAAGAAGAAGAAGAAGAAGAAGAAGAAGAAAGGGATAAACGCACTGTGCATACAGTCATTTGCCATCTGCTACTGGCCACTGCTGGACCTGATAACACACACACACACGTATATATCTATATATACCAACGCTGTGATTATAAAGTGTTGGAGAGTGGGAGGTGGGTATGTGAATATGAGACTGCTCCATTTACAGTACTTTACTGTTGCTGTTTGGTAGAGGGACTGTTAGTGGGGAAAAGGAGTGGCTCCATGGCTAATACAGTAATTGATGGAGAAAAGCTTCTCCAGTCATAAATAGGATCCATTATCCAGTGAGTTAGCAAAGTGGGGGGACAGAATGACACACAACCATTTAGTGATTTACAGTGAATGCAGCAAAAGGGCACTTGTTATCCATCTTGGTACAAACAGGTATCTTTCACGGTCCAGAGAAATTCTCTTTCCCCACCAACGTTTCAAAAGAACGGTTCTTAGTATTTTTTAGAGGGAACACAATACACTCTCTCTTTCCCACCTCTTCTTTGACACTGTGTGAAGTGAGTGGCATCAAAACAATAATGCAAATGAGGGTAACACTATTTTGTTTGACTCTTCTTGTTGTAACAGAATTAAAAGTACATATTATTCTGTTATTAATTTCTTAAACTTAAATACAGAGATGTTGTGAATTGGGCTTATTCAGGAGTAAACAATGTTTTTGATCTTTGGATTATGACTTCATAATCTTAGATAATATGATTTATGTATATGTACATATATATATATATATATATATATAAACACGGGGGGTTTTCTTGGTCATAGATCTACCACTTTAATCTCATAGTACACCTAACCCCCGACGGCTCAGTGAAAAATATGATATTTGTCGATGTGTGTACAACGTGGAGGGAACCAATATGCAACACTGTGCCTCTAATTTGACCAACTGGATTTAGTAAAGCTAATATACTGACTGAGATTAAACTTAATTTTCACATTAGCAGACACATGACGCACACAAGACTGACTTTTAGAAAGAAAACAACTTAGACTGGAGCAAGCTGGCGTCTTAAGTCTCCACCATTTAATTCACTATGGATTTACTTTCAAACATTTCTGAACTTGTGTTGGGTTATGAGACAAGTAGAGTCACGTCAAGTAGAATACAGTAGCAGTGCAGATCCACGTTGCCGACATTGAACTCCAGCCATGAAGACTTCTGGAGTGTGGAGATTTACTAGTTTGTAGTATCCGTCTAACAGCTATCCATACGACTCAGCAGGCTGTCAAGCTGCTAGAGCTGGCCGTCCATCAGTCCTGGACCAGACTTAAAACCCACCAGTGTGTATCAGCACATTGGCACTGACCAGAGGGATACAGACACTAACAGACAACGGGACAGGTAAATACAGGTAGACTCCTTTCTCTGTAACGCACACACACACACAGAAAACAAACATACAAAGTACTCCTCACTCACACACACACACACAGCATACACCTTCCCCTCCCCTCTCCTCCACAACTTAACCAAGTCCCATCAATCAGGACCAATTCTCGCAGGCTGCTTGAGCAAGTGCCATCGCTATGGAAACCAAGCTTTTACTTTGAACCTGTCTTGCTTTGTCTTGTCTGGAGTTTTTGACACATAATCACTGACAACAAAGACTGGCAGACTGCTGGAAGAAAACATCAACCTATCCAGAAATGAAGGAAAAGAAAACACATATATACATATACAGTGTATACATATATACATATATATATACACACATATATGTATGTATATGTATATATGTATATTATATATATATATATATATATATACATATATAGTATCAAAAAAAGACTTGTATATGTATATATATATATATAGTATCAAAAAGACTTGTATATGTATATGTATATGTATATGTATATATATATATATATATATATAGTATCAAAAAAAGACTTGAATTGGAATTTTAATGCAAAGAAAAATAACATTTCTGATCGATGATTTGGTGGAATCGGCACATGTCAACTTGGAAGAGGTGAGGATTTTGATATTTATAACAGGACTGACATTTTCTCAGACACTGAGTGAGCCTGTGTCCTACAGAAAAAAAATGGAATGGAGTGCACTACATCCTGTTGACTGTTCTCAGGTAAATCTATTGGCACCTTTTGGTTATCGTCTACAAGCATATATCAAAGAAGGAATACAGGGAGACTCATTTCTCTTTCCCTTGCTTTCCAATGTCCTCTTGAGCAGTGGACTTAACTTAAAATAGAGATAGAGAAAGAGAAAATCATGTAATGCTGTGATTGTGTTGCTGGGGTGTAATCTTCTGCAGTTATGGAAGTGTGTGCTTAAAATGAACACGCAGGCTCAGCTGCAGCCATTTCGGGGCGAGGTTGCAGGCCCTATGTCACTTTGGCTCTGTAAGTTTAAGGGTTAATGAAAGAGTTGCTTTTCCAATTAAAATATGAGGAAGAAAGGCTAATAGGATTCACACTTGGGGCAGCTAGCGTGTCTGGCAATTGTGGATGTAATGATTCACAAAGAGACTCAGTGCTGCCTGGATTCTACAGCCACTTCCCACAGTGGAAGATTGTCCCTTTTGTATCCTCAAATTTAATCCTTAAAACCGTGTTCTCCTTTAAACATTTTTTTTAAAAAAAGAAAGAAAAGAAAAGGTTATTATAGGAAGTCAATGCAATCGAACTTTTACAAAGACCCTTGAATGCAACAGATCGTTCTACCTCTAAGATTACGACAACACAAATGTACGTTGTTGTGCAAAGCCTTCCCTGTTGCATCGTGCGGTGTGGCATCTATGTAGACTGACCCTCAAAACAGCCTTGTAAGGCCCAGCATTTGCAGTCCATTAGGGACTTGTGGCAGGATGTGGGGACTCCAGTATAAAATCAGTTCTGGAGTGCGAGTACACGGAGGTGAAAAACTACGCCTGTCCACAGAGCTCTAAGAGGGAAGCTGTATTTCTAAATGTGTGGCACACTTGTAACGTGGCCAAATTGGTCCCAATGAAACCATTGTTGAAAGCTAAAGACAAAAAAATAATTGATTTTAAGTATTTTTCAGCCCACTGGAAACAAACAGACTTGATTGCTCAGAGAGAAAGGGGACATTAAGCATGTGATTTTATAATTGGCACAATTATGTGGCATTTAGTGACTCACTTGAGGCACCTGACACTTCAATGAAGAGGACATTTCCGATTGCTAAAGGTGTGTTAGGTCTGATCAAAACACACACACACACAGTTTTTCATTGTCGGAGGCAAAACCAAAACCTCTTCCTTTCAAAGCATTGCTGCATTTATAACTTATAGAGCTTCTGCTGGTGTGGGGGAAAAAAAGCACATTAGAAGAAAATCAACTTTCATGCTCCTCAATTATTTGTATTAATCCACGTTTATAATTGCGCGAGACGCCGCAGCGCTAATCTCTGCAGACGCCGCATGCAGGAGGAGCAGCCCGAGAGGCGTTTATGGTCGACGTGTGACGCGTGAATATGCTCCAAACCGCATGTAATAAAGTGGTCTGGATAAACAGGAAGTGGGGTCTGCCGATTGCTGCTGATGTACAGTGTCGGAGAGTGAAACACCTTTTTAAAAACACCGTAACTGTGTCACCTGATCAAAACATTCAAAAAGACCCTTTTAACCACTTAATGACTTCAACACAGTTCAAAGTGAACTTGTTTTCTTCTCATTGGAGAAATTGGAGCAGGTTGTGCATTAAATTAAATTTGACAGAACTAACTCGACGGTGTTGGCTTGAACATAATTTGAACAGATGAGGAACCAGTGAGGGTGAATGACAGACAGGGAGAAATTGAGAGAAGAGGAGGAGGAAGAGGAGGATGAGAGAAGGGGGAGTTGTAGTGAAAAAAAACAAAAAAAAAATAATAGCTCAACCAAGAAGCTTGTTTTTCCAACTGGCAGCTTCAAAATAATCTAAATAATTGAACACTCTGTCCCCAACACTGTGAGTCCTGACCAATTGCTATAAGGAGAGCTTTGCCAAGAACGCTTCTCTTGAGAAAGAAAGTGGAAGAAAAAGAGGTGAAAGGTCAGGAAAAAAAACAAACAACTCAAATGCATATTTTTAGCTTAAAATAGGAAAATAATAAAACATATCAAAAGAAGAGGCAGGAAAGATGAATTATTTCATAGAACTAGGACAGTGATTGTTTTCAACATGTGAGAAATTCTTCTTGTTACACTTCTGTCAACTCCCAAAGGTCAACAACAGAACAAGACTTGTTAATGGTGCCAGATCTGGCCCACGCAGGGTCTCCGTATCTGATGCTGTGTGGTCACCATGGCAACTCTTTCATTCCACAGCTCGGAAATAATACAAAATAATAATAATTATAAATAGGGTCCTCTTTACTTTATGTGCTTGGACCCTAGTATGAAAGAAGAGGAAGAATAAATTAAAGTGTAACTAAACCCCGTTGTCTGCAGCTAACTATACCACTATATACTGGTTTTCACCTGAAAAGGGTGGTTTAGAGGAATTTCTTTTTAATTGTTATTAATATTTAACTAACAATGTCAGATACACAATTGTTGATGGTTTCAGTACAGTATTAAGCACACCTGTATATAACTGTTTAGATTACACTAAGACTGTCGGTTTGATGCATCTTTCTACTGTAAATTGAGATAAAAGCCATCTTAGTTTCAAATTTGCAGAAATTCTAATACGTTTTGACTTGATTTCCTATTTAAAACTATAGCAATCCTGTCATATAACATTTAATGACATACATTTACCCAAGGATATGTGCCTGATAACATTACAGTGGAAAACCGAAATGAAAGCACAACAGCAGCATCCGTGTTTTTTTTTTCTATTGTAGATTCAAATCTTGCTCAATATGCGAAAAGCCACCTATGACAGAGCGCAGGTGAAACACCGTACTCAACAATTCAACCTCTGCAAGCACACGCGCGCACGCACACACACACACACACACACACACATTGTATACAAACATGCAAACACCTGTGCAGAACACAAACGGGGAGCGCCAAGCATGCTGAGGTGGCGCAATTTATTGAGCCATCTTTCTTTCTCTTTTGATTAAAACTGTCTCCTTCTCACAGTGATTTATGAGTGCAAATGGAAAGGGATGAAGGGCAGTGAGAGTGAGAGAGAGAGAGAGAGACAGCGGGAGGGAGGGATGTGATAGGAAAGGATGACATCATGCTTTCAGCAAAGCATTTCTGCAAAAAAAAAAAAAAAACTTCTCTGTGGGTGAGAGAGAAAGTGTTGATACAAGGTGGGGGTTTGTCTCTTTGCCCACCACACACAAACACACAGGCGCACACACAAACCCTTCCTATCCCCTCAGTCTACTAGGTGAGAGTGAATTTAATTGGACAAAGGCACAACCAGGCTGTGTGTGTAGATTTGCAAGCATGTGTGTGCACACTTGGCGTATAAAAATATGTGCACATTATTTGCAGTATTTGTACATCGTGCAAGAGAGTTTGTCTGCAAATGTGCACACAAAAAAAATATATAATGATAATAATAATAATAATATAATTGAGAAGAATGAGTGGATAGAAAACAGCATTTGTACGCACAGGCGGAGCGGACAAAGGCAGTTTGGTAAATACTGTACGTTTAACCCAGCTGATAAGTGAAGTAAAGCTGAGAACATGCAAGTGACGCTGGCCCCTTTGCTTTACTTCCTCTCTATAAATGAGTGCGTGAAACCAAAAGGGAGCAAATGTATTCTGTATGAAATGTCTGACTACAATTTCTCCCATTTTCAGCCAGTTGAGCTGAAAGACACTCAAATCGTGCCGCACACTCAAACCAAACAGCTTTGTGGCAACATAAGAAAAAATCAAGTCCTCTCCATGTTATCACGAACCGTTGAGGGCACATTCACAGAATGTCACAGTGTGAGAGGAAGGAAACAACACGATTGGCGATCAAAGTGAAAATTATTATCTCACAAATTAGGTGAGACAGACAGAAAGTGATGCACGAATCAACTCCTATTAAAATCTATTTATCTTGTGGCTCAAAGACGGGGGAACCGTATGGACTAAACATCACATCGGTTGTGTTTACGACATATTTCTGTGTCGATTCTCCCTTCTTCAATCTGCAACACACTCTTCCGTGCATTGTGGAGTAGCAAAGACCTTTTGAACTAAAACAATTTATTTTGTTCCGTCAGATTATTTTTTCTCATAGTGAGACGGGAGACAGAGCAGAGCAAAGAAGATATGATTGGATCCAATCAGAATGAGACGACATTGCAGCCCATTAACAAGGAGCGTATATGTGAGTGTTTATATGATCAGAGAATAGACATGCACACATACAGTACAAGCATGGACTTGACACTGACACACACATGTCCACAATACTTTGTAGACGTATATACATTCACCACTTGTACATACAACACACACACACACGAGATTCACAAACAATGAAACCCATGAGGGAGCATCCCCACCATGCAGTTTCTCTGCAGAGTCTCCTCATTGTTTTGTCTCCCTAATGCTGCTCTAAGCCCATCTTAACGGGGAAATGGTGCAGAACAAATCCTAAACAGGAGTCGACAGGGTGGGATAAGAGACTACCCAACGTTCCTCTGATGCTAACTTGGGAACTTTATGGAGAACAATTTGTGGAGATAAAGACTGGAAATGAATGGTTATTATTTTAAGAGAACAATAATTCTCTATGAGTCTCCCTAAACAGTATTAGTCAGTATGTTTCCATGCACAGTTACTAATAGTCGTATCGGTGTACAAGCACACTAGAGGGGAATCTGAACGAAGTGCCTCTGCCGTCACAAGGCTATGTGGCGATATGCACCCTTTCAGCTTCTTAATATTCAGCTGCCAGGTAGTTGTTACCAAGTCTTCATATCATTCCACTTTGAAAAACTCAATTCTTTGAGGTGACAGAGTATGAGTTTGGTCACCTGGATTTGTTGTGGACCAAAAGACGGGAGTGGCAACTATGGAGCATGTGCAGAGCATTAAGGCCAGATCGAGTCCCACATGTGGCCCGCCACTTAATATCAAGTTATGACTTATTTCTGTATGTTTTTTTTTTTTATTACTGGATTCATTTTGCATCATAAATACATTTATATTGTCAACTATTTATCGTCCCATATCAAAACAAGCGCTTTTATTTTGAAATTATGTGAAATATGGACTTTTTTTCCACATGACCGGACCCCTACTGACCAAACTAGACATTCAGAGGCCCCCAGGTCATTTGAGTTTGAGACCCCTGCTATACATGCAGTAGTGATTTCTAGAGATGTTCCGATACCATTTTTTCCCTCCCGATACCGATTCCGATACTTGTGCTGTGGGTATCGGCCGATACAGAGTACCGATACTGATACCAGTGTGTTCTAAAAAAAAAAAAATATCATACTACGCCTGCATGACTGTGATATGATTATCATTGGTGGTAAGGTTTGGCTCAGGTTAAACCCTCTGAGCCAAACCTTACCACCAAGGTGAGCCAAAACCTTGGAGGCATTTCCAATACTGGTATCGGAATCGGAACAACTCTAGTGATTTCACTCCCATTCACATTTTCTGGGTGTGTTAGTCCGACTGAGAAATTGGACTCAGTATAAGTTCAGACTGACTTTTAAAAGTCCAATTTTATTTGGATAAACTATCATGTAGATGTTCTGTGTAAGGGCCTATAAACATAAAAACTACCACTCAAAATTGTGGTGCCACTCTTACTTCTATACATCTATAAACTTTGATCCTCCACATAATCTGCAATACGATATGAATGAGGACACTTAAGAGGGAATGGCACAAGAAAGCAGAGAACTACTTACATAAGGCGTGTGCACTGGTGAGCAGCAGTGATAGCAGCAGAGTGGCGACAGGCAGCAGGAGTGGCAAGGAGAGGCGAAGGGCACCGTTGGTGGCCATCTTGGCTCCGGTAGGGGGGAAGGGGGGTGGGGGGGGGGTCAGGGACGGTCGAAGCGGGACTGATCCTTGACCTGGCTGGAGAGCCGGGGCCCCAGCTGCACAGGGGAGGTTGTGGTCTTCACACAGAATGGCTTGGGCACTCTGGAAAAAGACACAATGAAAGAAGCTCAGTATGACATTAAATACTTTAAATATACCATTTACAATCAGAAGCAGTAATGCTTTAGTTTGATTGCTTCAACAAGGGAGAGGAAAAGAAAATGGTGCCACAATATAGAAACGACTTCTCATCTGACAGGGTAGAGCCACTTGAAGTGAAACGGTAGTAGTTCTGCCTTTTGATAAACACAGACTAGGCCACTGAGCTTTTCACAACCCCTCATTGCTGCTGACACATAAATGGATGCAAGGTAATAGGGTGTCAGTGACACTACTATGAGCAAGTTTCACATTCACAAGCCCTGTAACCTCTCCGTCTCCCAAACTGCTGCTTCTCACGTTCCCTAATTAGCAGGGGAGTCACTGTTTTCTTTCCCTCTTTTTTTATTTTGATTTATTTTTTAAATAATCATCTGATCTTGTCATTATTTGTTCAACTCATTGCCTTGTAATTACACTCAATGATTCCCTGGGCCTTCTCTTTGTTTTACTCAAATTGCCATTAATCACACACAAACACACACACACACACACACACACACACACACACACACACACTCGTATGTGCGTGCAACAGAGTTACCAATATGTACAGCATCTATAAGCGACGATGTGTTTTAGATGAGCTTTGAAAGCTGCACTTTAAAAGAAAGCAAGATAAAAATTCAACTCCCACGATCCACATTACAACACAATGGTTCAAACCCCTGCATCAGCCCTGATTTAGTGTCCTCGAGCAAAGACACTAAACGCCTCTTTTCAGCAGAAGCCTACATGAGGGGTGAGGGTGACTCTCAAGAAGTGAGACTAATTACCTGCACATTGGGTGGTTAACAGGGCACAGTAGTGCAGACTTATTGTGGATGCCCTAAAGCAACCCTTTTTATTTTTTTCACAGGTAACCAAAGGTGAAAGATTATATTCTGTCAGCACAAGTATAAGGTTTAAGGTTTAATCCATGAAACAGCCAGTCAACAGTCACAGAGAGCATCATAAAAGCAGGATCTGCTGACTCATGGCAAGTTGCTTTTGACAAGACTGTTAGTTGGATACATTGTCAACATCACTGACAGGAAGTTGAAACCACTATCCCTGAGATGCAATCAGGATCAGAAGCATGAACAAACACGACATACAATTCACCATTTCCGAGGATACCAGTGGTATATAAGATATCACATCGCTAACACATGCAACTACCAACATTATGTAATTACTTCGATTTTTTTTAATGTATCATGTTCTCAGTAATCTTATTATATAACAGCTGTATTAGCAATGGAGATGTGGTAACACTGACTATCTCAGTAATTTGATCAGCAGCAGCTTACATCACCATCATTTAATGAAATAATGTAAAATCTGCTCTAACTAAAAAAAAAATAAAAAATAAAAAAAGGTGATTACGCAGGCTATGTCAAGCGGGCTGCTAAATTGACAGGAGAGTTCAAAGGTTAATATACGCCGCGGTTATAAAGGGTACGTTTGTGACTGCGGCCTTGTGAGAGGCAGAGAACCACAGCTAATTGCAGTGTAACCGAGCACCTCAGACAGCAGGCATATTCAAGTGCCCCACCCTCCACAGCCACATCACTCTTCAAACTGGCTGAATGTGAAAGACAGACACGTACAGCGGCAGGAACACTTACAGTGAAACCACAAAACCATACAGGGAAAGTCATATGTGACACAAACACACACATAACTGCATGACGGTACTGGCCTTTAAATACAGTTATTCTTGGGTTAGGTAGTTCCAAAAAAAAAAAGGAAGCGTGGCACATGACACGTTGACACGTGCACTTGCAAGAACACAAAGGAGGGGGGGGGGGGGTGTCAACAGTGGGTCTTTTGTGGTGACGCCCGGTCCGAAAAGAGTCGGTGTCTTTCAACACAATACTATATGCACATGACCAGTAATTGTCCTTGAGTGTTTTTTTTTTTTCTCCTTTCTTTTTCTTGGCCTGCGTGGAAGGTGATATCATTGGTGAAAAGTGAGAAACAGGATTAGACTGAATAGGGCGCTATCAAATTGTCTTGGGGACTTATGAATGACAGCCCTATTGTTCTGACTGTAAACATTGTTGTAGGTAGAGGGAATCTCGCCATGCCTGTGGGGAAAGTCTCCTTCAGTGTTCACAAGACGTCCCAGTTTTGATTTATGGCCCTCCCCTTAGGCCATGGCATTCTATCTCCACTTCTAGTTACTATACAAACTTCACAACACAATTACAACAGCTATTGTTGTCGAATGACTTTGCCAAAACATAACCTACGGCCATGTGTGGACTCCGGTTTATTCAAAGACACTGTCGAAAGAGTAAAATGCTGCATTATTTCTAACCTGAGTGTTACTGTTATAACATTCAATGCACCGACACTGATCACTGATGAAAAATCTAAAGAAATCTAGAAATATTTTAACCTCAACAGAAAATGCAGCTCAAAAAAGACATGCCATTGTGTTGCTCAAATTCAAGATGTGACATGTGAGGCACAGCATGTTTCTCCTGCTGTTAGCACCTCGATGGAAAACCTGCCAATGCTTGCAAAAAAGCATTAATCACGTTCCATCTAGAAATGGGCAGCAGAAGGGGCCTCCTTTGGTATTCTGGCTATGCTCGCAGAAAGGCCAATTGATTGATGAAAAGCACATCATTACTTCAGCTGCTTCCATATTATACACAGAAACTGGGAGGAATCTGCTAATGGTCATGTTTTGCTGCACTAAATTGTACCACGTACAATACCAAGGATTCTAATGAACAATCAGCTGCATGACACAGCATTTGAGAGAGAGCCTCCGTAACCCAATTATACTGCAAGGTGTGTTTCGGTTTCAGTCTGATTAAGTCTTTACAGTGGTATGGTGCTTTTCCGCTATACAGCTCGAGGCACGTCGTTTTCCTTTACTATAGCACCTCCTCAACGTGGGCGGGGTCGTCATAACGTGGCTGCACGAAACGGTTGTGATGTCATTTCATACACACACAAAAAATAATGACGAGCAAAGCATTTTTTTTGTAGGTGTACTGAATTATTAGAAAAAATATTACATTACTGGAAGCTCAACTCGCTTGGAACCTCGCCAGAGCAGATACTAAAAAAGTACCAGGTACTATCAGTAATGGAAAAGCAAAATAAACCAAGTAGAGCCGTGCCAAGTCATGCTGGAACTGTATAGTGGAAAAGTGCCATTAGTTCATTTGTGAAAGTCTTACTTATTTCCACTGATGGTGAATGGCTACATTTTGAAGCTACTGTGAAAACAGTGCATCTGTCCAGATGTTAACCAGTCGTCACTCTTCAGTTCTTACAGCCACTGAGTGGTGGCAGCCACAGGCTATCAGGGACTCAGACTCAGACATGGTCAGGCTTGAAATGCAACTCATTTCCCCCATGCAATATTGATACTAATGCACTAGATTACAGCGAGAGAGAGGGAGAGAGAGCAGCAAAGCGAAGGGAGATGGGAATTTCCGTCATAAGCATAAAATGAGAACAAGACCAGTAGATTACAAACTGTGTGCAGATGCACACCTTTACAAATGCCAGAGTGGGCAAAGACAAGTGCAGCCTGCACAGATTTGATTGAAGTTAAAGATCCGTGGACTTTACAAAACCAAACTAATTCCACCGTCTCATACACACTGTCGTATGAGACACACACACATACAAACACACAGTAAATATCTGAAGTTGTATAATAATAAACAATAATAATAATAAAAAAAACAACTTACTACCTAAGGGACCACATTAATAATCCATTTCCTGTTTTCCGACGTGAACAGCGAAGCTCGCTTCTTCCAGCACTTCTACTGTAGATGGGAGACCGTGGTGATCAAAAATGATTGACTGAACTGTTTACAAGTTCAAAAAGAATATTCTCTCTGTTTGTGCAGACTAAAAAAAAAGTTTGGACTTTCCGCGGAAGTATGTTTTTCGCTCATTCTTTGATTTCTTCCTCTGGTTAGAGTAGGCGTCTTACCAACATCGGATTTTTGGCTCTAGGATTATGACGAACCTTGTCCACAGGAAAGTTGTTGATTGTCCAGGGATGAGTAATAGCCTCTTTATAAGTTTGATGGAATTTGTTTGTACTGACGTGAGTTTATGAGCAGTGGAAAACTACAAACATTGATAATAAAATGATTAGGACAAGTTACACAGTAAAATGTTAGCAGGGAGCCTTAAAACCTTAGAATATACTGCAGATGCTCAGTGATCTGACTGACCTTTATCTGCTGCCACTGTGTTGCAGTTTTCTGTGTAAATGTTTCAGGGAAGCGTGACGTGTTCTCAGTTTTTACAACAGAAACACATGAAACATTATGCAGAGCCGAGGTGGCTCTGATAAATGGACAGAATCTCACAAAACAGCATTCCCCAGGGAAAGGGTATATGTGGTTAAATAACTGTGAACTTCACTTGATGAGACACATTTCAATTTCCAAAGCAATATTTGTGAACATCTCGGCAAACATAAAGTCTGGCATTAAATCACACCTCCATAGATTTTTGATTTAGACGAAAACAGCCTTTTCCAATTGTTTTCTGTTGTGCAATAATGGAAAATGTGTAATTTTCCAGAGAATACTACCTTCCGCACGGCCCTCTCAAAACTGTTCTATCTACTGGCGGCTGATCATGTTCAGCCTTCAGCTGCTGTCTCTCCCTCTGCAGTGCCTCATCTTAAATGAAGTTTTTATGTGTCAGCCCCGAGTTACAGGCTTTTACCTCAATCAGTTTACAGCCTTTCACTGATTCATACCCAACAGAAGACCAACAACGCAAAGATAAAGGATCCAGGTCCAGCCATAGTATTAGTGGTGTGTGTTTGTGCACACATACACACATTTTCTTATGTTTTATATATATATATATATATATATATATATATATATATATATATATATATATATATATATATATATATATATATATATATATATATATAAAAATATGTACACATTTACACACAGTATATGCATGAGGCATGTATTTGCATTTGTACTATTTTGTACTATTTCCCTTTGCTGTTTCACCCTTGCATTTTCTATATAACTGCATAAGAATGGATTAAATTGAGTCTAAAGGCTGCTTGTGTCTCAGAGTAGTAGAAGTACCCAGACTCACATGCGAACCTTAGCTATGAAATCAGTCTATGGCAACCATCTGTTTTTCGCCAAGCCAAAAATCCTAACAGTATTGATTCCATGTGTCACTGTTAAGGTTTCCCGCCACCCTCTCTTCTCTTCACCCCCCCCCCCCCTCTTTTTCCTTCCTCACCCTCATTGCACTTTAATTTTATCAGAAAATGTGCTAAAATAAAAAAGAAAGAAAAACCCAGGGTGCCCTGTCCTCTAGAAGCTAAAAGCTACATCAATTATTACACATAGAAAGACAGAGACCCACACACCGACAGTGTATGTGTGTGTGTGTGTGTGTGTGTGTGTGTGTGTTGTAGAGCGAAGGAAGGTGTGTTTAGCTTTTAAATATATCCACCTGATCAGAGTCGTCGTCCTTCAAATCTCCCATCTCAGTTTCCCTCCATCTATCCTCCTCGTCTGCTCTCCCTCATTTCTTCTCCTCCTCCTGCTGCTCCCTCCCCCTTCAACTCATGCATACTAAACTATGCTTGCATTGCAGATGTTTGGTAGGGAATCACATTAATTTGCATGGAACTGCAGGACGATTATGTAAATGTCCCAGTGTGTATCTACCTCCCTGTTTCCTTCGCACGCTGCGATCCGCTGCAACCGGGGAGATTGCCCGTCAAAGGAATTTGAAAAAAGGAGTGCATCTGTCATTAATAACCATGTGTGGAGAAACATCAGTGGAGGCAGAAAGGTTCAAGCAAGCTAAATGTGCTCAGGAAAACATTGGAAGTGACATTAATATTTTTGTATAAGATGTTTATTTGACTTACATTAAATGTAACAGTGGAATTAAATCAGTGTTACCGTGCAACAGATGGTGCGCGGAGACCTGACAGCAAATTATTCCAATGCATTTGGTAGAGTAGTGGGTAGAAGTATTTATATACTGTATTTAACTATGGAATCACCTTTTTTTAAACAGTGGGAGGCACACTGTAGAACTGACATTGTTCTGAGGTGAAACCCTGAGGTGACTGTTTTTTACCGACAGATAAAACCACATGTTTCCTCATGTAAATGCAAAGCTACAGTATATTCTACCTTGGCAAAACACACAAGAAAAAGGTAGAGAGAACACCACTGTCATGACATCATTACAAGACTGCAGCACACCCTGCCTTAACAACCTCTCCTTGGAGTAGGTTTCCCTTGAGTCTTTGTTCCCAACCTATAGAACTGGTGCTCGACACCTCAGAGACACCTTGTGTCAGCCATCTGCCATCACCCGGGGAGCACCAAAATATCTCATTGGAATCTTATGAGCATTTTGAGCTTTAAAAGGCAGATTTTGTTTCTCCAAAGCCCTGCTGAATATCATAGTTTCAAAGTTGCTAACATTTCTTGTGAAATGAATGTTGCCTTCAAAAGGGCAACAGTTTAGGGGTCACATTTGAACTTGTGAATGAGCTAGAGGGTTTACTTTCTATGTTGTTAAAGCTGAAAATTAACCGCGTTTGATCTGTGTCGAGGCAGCCTGAGCGGCTTCAGAGTTTTCAGAGCCTGTTGTGTCTGACCAATTCCGAAAGGAACGGGATGTTTACAAAAGATTGGAGAACAAATTACCCGGAGCCGACTGAATCTTCTGAAGCTTTTGTTTTCGTCCAGGTGTTGCCCTGAGTTTGGTCGGTGGGAAATGGGTTTACTCTGAACATTATGAGTCTGCACTGTCCGTCCAATAAAGCTCTCAGGGCTGTGAGGCTTTTAGGTGAAATCCACCTCCGTCGAGGTTGAGTGCACAGCGGTAAGCGTCAGGGTCGTGCAGCGGGGGCGAACTGATTGGCAGCTGGGAGGCTCGGGCGGCAAGCTGACCTCCTGAATACAGACTTTATTGCTCAGCCATTTTGTTTACCAGTAAGGGTTGATGCACTATCTGTCTGCAGCGTAACCTCGCCATACTGTGATGCCACAAGGTGTCAGATGAAATACAAACACACACACACGCACACGAGCGCGCGCACACACAAGAGGGAACATTGGTTTTTATTTTCTGTCTCTCCTGGTCTGTCATATGGACTGCCGAAAATCACACAGGCCAAAGGTTACAGGCGGCACCGTCTGTGATGGCCATCACCTTGGTGAGGAGGAGTCTGGTAAGGGAGGGTGCTGTATATGGCGGAGGCATTTAATTATAGGACTCAGTACAGGTCACAGTTAAGCCAAAGAGTGGGAAAGGGAGACAGTTTTTTACTGTTAGAGAGCCAGTGTGTGTGTATGTGGGTGTAATAGAGAGAGAGAGACAGACTGCTGTGTAGTACTGAAGAAAGGGGGGGTTGGTTGTTGGGTGACGTCAGATTGTTTGGCGCTCTTCCAATAGACTCAGACAAGTATCACACCGCCTGGCCAGAAGCTTCAACGCCCTTTAAAAATTGCCGGGGGGGGGGGGGGGGGGGGGGGTGTTTGAAGGGCGGCTGGGACAGCTGGGGAATCATGCTTCGGATTCATTTTGGAAATGGGATGCGGATGGTGGGGAATGAGATTATTCTAAGTGATCGAAGAGGAGGCGGAGGACGGAGAGACTGGCAGGCCAGAGTGCTTAGAAAACATCTCCAAAACTCCTCTGTGTAATTGGCAGCGCGCACCGTGCAACATTTGCTGTGTGGTTTTCGAGAAGTTCCATTTCCAAAATGGAATACATACCATGTGACAATCTGTGATACCTACACAACAAAATTACTGCTTGCTGGCATGTCATCCACGTCCACAGCTGAGTGGGGCCATTCCTAAAAAGTTAAAAAATTTAAATGATACAATCATTTAGAGAGACAATAGGGCGATACAGGGCCTGGGCCTGGTCAAGGGTCAAATCTAAGGCGTCTTTTGTCCCGACAGCAGGGCATTTATTCAAACACACACGGCAAACTTAGTTGGCTCTGCTTATATGACACTTTGACCAAAGGTGGTCATGTTTTTATGGAATTAATTAAAAACACAGTTAATCCTGGCGCTTCTGAAACTGGGCCAAAGCCCATTAGCAGACTAAAGCCATGTTTCCACTAAGTGGAAAAGTTCAGTACGGTACGCACGCACTGTTCCATTCTTTGGCACCCTTACCTTGGGGTACCAGAGTAAAACGGTGCAGTACGACAGAAAAAGCGAACTCCCTTGCAAAAATATCCCTTGGAAGTCGAGGCAAACACCCACAGTCTATCATCGTACAAGGTTTGATGTCTTGCCACAAACAGCCACAGACTCCTGGATGTCCTGTTGTTGTATGTTGTGTCATGTTCAATGTTGTTGTTCATTGTCATGGCACTGGTATGATATATCCCGCTATACGACCATCGGGCACAGCTCACAATGTGCCTACCAAGAAAAGGTACTGTTCTTGTCAGTCTAAACGCAAGCCTAACCAATTCCAAACCGAACCGTGCCACGATGGAAACACAGCACAAGTGGTATTTGGGAACCTCACTTCAGTAGCCAGTTTCAAAAACTTTACTTTTTACATGAGCAGTTTGGGAAGGTGCACTAAAAGTTTTAAGACTTCTTTGTTGTCGTCCAATTTTTGAGAGAAATAGGCCTCCACCAGAATTCCTGCCATCACCAAGACAGCAATAACTGAAGCAGACACCAGACTGGACATTACTCAATGCAAAAGAAGTGCTTCCACTGCTGCCACTTAGGAATACATGACTGAAATATAATATGTTATTCAGTCTCTGTACAAATGTTTATTTTTTAATTCACTGAAGTGATGATACAGAAAAAAAGATTATATGGTCCACTGTACAAGAAAGTCGACAAACATACTTCAATAGCAATTAGTGTTGTGCAACTCCACAGGCAGCAGGCTATGGTTATAACCTGCATGGGCTGGGGGTTAGGGGAGTGTCTGAACCCCCGTCAATCACAGGCCATTGTAAAGAGCAAAGACAGATGGCATGGTTGACCCACACTCAGTCTTTCTGCCTGTCAGTCCACCCATCACAGCCCTACCGCCAGCACTACCACTAACCCTGAAAGCCTGGGAAAGACAACTGTTTTTTACAGCCATGTTTAAAAAAAGGCACAAAGAACAGACAGCAGCAAGTGTTGACACACTGTCTCGGGACTTTCAAACCAAGAACCCAAACCCTGCTACCCAGCGTGGCTTGGAACGAGGACAAAACAAAACAATAAAAATAGAAGAAGAAACCAGAAAAACACTGACTTTACATAAAAGTACCAGTCGACATAGGAGTCAAAACATCCAAAACACACAACTCAAAAAATAAGATTTATATAGTTCAGGGGGAAACCTGCCTTCTATTTCTGTGACAACAGTGCCATCACACAAGCGATCTTGATGTCAAACTTATTTTGAACTTATATGAAACAATTAGTCAAATTCAAACGTGTTGTGGTTTTGGAAACTCAGGAGAGAAGAATTCCCCATGAAAATCCCCATGACTCGTTTTTAGATAGCCATCAGACAAACTTCAAATGTCCAGTGTCCACTAGTTCAAAATTCAAGCCAACTCGTGAGCATTTAGCCAGTGGTTAGGGAGCTGTGTGTGTGTGTGTGTGTGTGTGTGCGTGAGGGGGGTGTTCAGTAGGAGGTAATCACATGGCATGATCCATATTAATGTATTCCCCCACAATAAATGATTGAAACACTGGGCCACTGTTAATCATTTGCCTTACTTTCCTCCCACCCACTGGCATAAAGGGTTTGTTTGTGTGGAAGACAGAAGGTTATTGTCGACATCAGGCGCGCACATGGGTAAAAGCCAGGAGGAAGGCGGCGACTATGACACAGTCGAGAAACCCACACTCCCATGAGAAGGTGGCGCATACAGCGGCCACACATACAAGTGGCTTCATGCGTGTACGTGTATGTTTAAAGCCTCGATCCATCAAACTCACTTCAGTGCATGTACAAACTCTCCCCCACCACCACCACCACCACCACCCTTTCACTTCAGCCCCCACTGCGCCGCATCACTTTGTGTGTTGTCGACTTGAGAATGAATTTCAGGAGAGCAGCGGAGAGAGATGGGTGTAAACGAGGGAGGTGAAGTGGTGTGCTAAGTTTAAAGGTGGGAGGTCAGACAGCTGGTAGACCTCTTTAAAATGGCTTTTTTTCTTTTTTACACCATGCATTCCTTCACAGCGGGGCACCGTCAGCTACTGTGTCTGACTCACACGGAAGGTATACATACATATGTTAAATCCGACATGCATGTAAAATGCCATGTCCGTAAAGAGCATTTAAAACTAATTTATTATGAGTTACAGCAGCACACCAGTAACAATGGGGTGGGTGTTATTGGGATTGTTTGTTTTTCTGCCTGCAAAACCCACGCTGATTTTAAATGGTAGGACAGTGGGTGAGGGAGCTTTTAAGTCCTGCGACAACACACGAGTCCTTCCCTTTCACTCTATTTTTCCCTTCTTTTCTCTCCCTCTTTGTCATTTTCCTGCATCATACATGCATGCTGTGTACTGCTGTGCTGTGCGCCACACTGCACGGAGAGAAGGGCACGGAGTGGAAAATAAGAAATCATATAATAATAATAACAGAATAGCGCACACATGGTAAAAGAGCCCCCCCCCGTTCCTTTTTACGCTGAATTGCACACACACACTTACACACACACCACGTGAAACCACGTCCACGGCAGATGAGTCTGATCGAGGGATAAGTCTGACAGGCATAGATTTAATGGAGACAGATGAATGTATCATATTGGCTGTGGAGCCAGTGTCAGTCCCAGTGACCCGGGGAACAACTTACACTCAGGGGGGGAGACAGAGAGAGAGAGAGAGAGAGAGAGAGAGAGAGAGAGAGGGGGAGAGGCCATGAGAAAGGGGAGTCTACCAAGTGCTAGTCAGTGCTTCATGCAGCAGTACGGACATCAAGCACTTAGCTCAAGAGCACTTTGGCAGCAAGCTCAATTCCTGCTGCCCTTCACTGGGAGGTTCACTGTTCAAACAGACCGCCCGTCTCAGATTAAACTGAAACACATGTCTGTTTCGATGATTTACTTTGTACCAGCCGGAAAAAAAAACTGGCACAATCTGGACCAGTAACTTTGAATTTGGAGGTAAAAGTTCCTCCAACACACTTGAAAATGCATTTTATAAAACTACAATTTTGCTATTAGGATTTAGTCGTGGATTAAGAACTTTAGTTTTGTTTTGCAGCGTAATCCATTTCCATATGTTCCCTCTGTCAAGTCAAGCGGTGGACGTAGATTTTGTGTTTTGGACATTTTCCCATGTTGCTTGGTCACTGGCATCACCCATTATGTTCTATAGTATAGTATAGCAAGATAAGCTTTAGCAGGTTCCCAGTTGTAGCCTTTTTTTTTTTTTTTTTTTAATGGTGTGTCTTTGCTAAGAAAAGACCATCACTGGCCAAGTATCCTCTGCTTGACCATGTTCAAGCTCAAACTATTCTGTTTGTAGCTGTGGCTATACAGTATTACCAAATACAGTATATATTCCCAGAATACTCCAGTATAGGCCTTGACTTACGGCCATCTGTGACTGCGTGTGCTTATTTTGTATTGGATCGAGGGTTAATATGTCTAAGTGAGTGCCCATGTGTGAGTGTTTACAGGAACACAAACATCTGAGCTTACATGTCGGTGGCTTTGCATGTAAGCACATACTATACACATGTGACATAGTATGCAATTGTGTGTGTGTGTGTGTTTGTGGCCTGCCACTCCGGTACACCTCTAGTCTACTTCAGCTGTCGTCAAGCTTGCTCAGCGAGAAGTAGGCTACCCCATCTGGTCAACCCACCCCTCCTCTGTCTTCTCTGGAGACTTTGGTTGTGTATTATGGAAGTGTGCATGAGCATGAGTTTACTATCACACACATTAATGTGAATACACAACAACATCTCTGGGTTATGCAATGAGACTCCTTGTATTCCCGTTCACATGCATATACATACATACAGCAGCAGCTTAAAACTAACCACTATTCTATAACCCTTTTATCCCTTCTTTCATTTCAGAAATGTAATGATAAAGAGTTAAAAAAGAACGTATGTATATGTTTGTTTAATTAAGAAAATACTACATTAACTCACCAACATGTCTGAGCAATTGACCACATTTTAACAAAATACATTTTTTGTAATATTAAATTTAATGAATTTTGCCTTGCCAAGTTTTGATTCACAGTATACGTTGAATACACGTGTTCATTGTGGTTTAAAGTTATTTTTAAACAGAGAACGACTTCACAAATCTGAACATTCACAGTCCTTATGTGACTTATATCTCAACTTGTGTTGGTGCAATGTGCATAAACATATCGATATATACATCGACCCTTTGTTTTATTGCTATTGAAGAAAACGATATTGCGGTGTATATTACCCGAGCCCTTTGTAGATGGTTGAGGCTAAAAAGGCAACGTGACCGTGTTAGAATGAGGGAAGGAAAAGGGACACAGGGGGACAAAGATTACAAAGAAGCATACTAGTGGAGGTCAACTTGACAAATTGTATTAAAAAAAAATAATCTTAAAGCCAATTAAGACACAAGACGGGTCTGCGACAAAAATAGAGTCAATTACTTCATCAACTAAATGACGGGACATTTCAGGGACACTGAACCATTTAAGACCAGGAAAGGTTAATACAATCAAATCCATGATGGTCCAAGTTCTGACAAGAGAAAGACTTTATATTGGGTAAAATCTCCATGACCCAGATATCAAATACAGGCATAGACTGAGAGTACGGTGAGTGTGTGTTTGTCACTAACAAGGTCCCATGTGGCTGCCTTAATCAACTGGGCATTGCAGCATTGTAGCTCGTAGCCAGGTCGACTCATGAATGAACCCGGAGCTACAGCAGGAATTATCCAGCATTTTCCAATCCAGAAACAGTGTGTGTGTGTGTGTGTGTGTGTGTACGAGTGTCCACACAAAGAATGCAAAACCAGCATGTGTGTGTATGTGTGTGCGTGAAAGTGAGAGAGAGAGAGCGAGGGGGGGGGGGGGGGGGCTACTTCTGAGCTGTAGTGCAGCTGGCTGCCATCTCACTGCACCATGGAAATGTGAACCAGCTGCCCCCTCTTCCCTCACCATCAACAGCAGATAACACAGGGGCTATTGTGCCCCCAAACACACACACACACACAGTGCATGCGAGAGAGAGATGGTGGGGAGACACGACTGAACTTTCCTCTCCTTTTATTACGCTTCCTTCGATCTTCTTTTCATAACTCAATGCCATTTGCTTTCACCACTTTCCCCCCGCGGCGCTCTCTCTCTCTCTCTCTCTCTCTCTCACACTCTTCTGTTTCATGTTTGAAGAGTGTGTTGGCACTGCTGGCAGTCTTAGTCAGTAAGTGTAGTATTTAGTCTCAGAGTAATAATTAGCCACATTTGCAAAGGAATTAATTAATCAGTGTTTTGCTCGTCCCTCAAAGTGACAGAGATTCGGGGGTTTCAGCCCTACTCAAATATTGACTTTGTGAAAGCGTGTGACATTTGCTCTTCTCTTCATGTGCCAGCTCCTCCCTGGTGGAAATCTTGTGGCGCGTGTGATTCGTCGACGGTATTTTGTTGTCATGATCAAACTCATCTTGGTAAAACAGACACGTGATGGCCACTGTGCTTCAAAGTAATGTAAAGAAGTACTACCTACTACCTATGACGTCACTATACTGTGTCCGAGGAGTGCAAGAAAACAAACGACCACCATTAGATAAAAAGTAAAATCCAAACAATAATAAGTTAAAGCATGTAATTATTGACGAGATCAGATTAGAAATTGCACAAACATACGCTGGAAATTGTTTTTCCTTTTTATACTTCTGAGTATCTGCTGCAGTTTGATGTAAAGAACACAAATCTAATTGGGAAAGAATAGATTAAATTATATTTTATTCATACTTTAATCAGGCCCTGGCCACAAATGTGCTTGATTTTCTCCACAAACATGTTTTGTTTGATGCAGCAATGCTGCACATACACCTCAGGCTGCTCTGTGTCATGTTTACGCTCCTCTTTCTTTCTTTTTTTTTCCATTTCATTTCCTGTAACGCTTTCTTTCGATCTGCTCCCTCCTGCTCTGCATGCCCTCCCTGAAATCAATCAAACAATCACTTGTTTTCTTCACTTCTTCCAAAGTTCCCCTGCTGCTTTCTAGCCCTCGCTCCCCTTCATCTCCTCTTAACATCACTCATCTGCCCGCTTTATCTTTCTAGTTTGTTTTACTTCTTTCCCTCCCGTCCACCCCCCTCTGCCAGACTTTCACTCCTCTGTGAGCCAAGGAAGAGAAGAAAATAACAACACGGTGACTGGTCATCACACACTGATGCTAGCACTGTACAGGTCAGAACACACACTCACACACACACACACACACACACACACACACACACACACACACACACACACACACACACACACACACACACACAGAGGGAGAGTCGGAGCAAAGCACACAACAGAACAACAAAGACAAACGGAGACAGCAAACAGTCGTGAAACTGACAGATCAGTGTTAAAATCAAACAGGGCTTCCTCCACAACACCGTTTGGTAATGAGGAGGCATGCTTCCTCTTATCAGCACAGAAAGGAGGAAAGCCTGTTGTTTGGCACCACCAAGTAATGAGAAGGCAGTGAAGAGGGGGGGGTGAATTGGAGCGATCAAATGACACCCTGACATTTGAGCCCGAAACAAACGAATCGATCGTGATTAAATTATTCATTTGTCTGTTTACTGAGGAAATGGAGGGGTTTGATGGAAACGGGGGGGGTTTAGCAGCTGATGTGTGTAGTTCCCAGCTAACAATAATCATCGGCTGCGTTAAGTTAAGTTTGCAGCAGCTGCAGATCTCATCATCTCCCACGGTTTCGCGCGACAGGGTTCCAGCATGTGCGTTTTAGTAGCACTCGATAATGAATTTGAGTTTGTAGCTTACATCTCAAACAGTACACTGTAAGGAATCCGTAAGCTGCAGTCAAGGCCCGGCGCATTTTTGCTCGAGGTTGAAGAATTTCAACAAACTCCGTCTCACACAATGGCGTGAATAGCAATCGCCGTTGAGATTCTCCGACTGAGGTCACGTCGGGGACACGACATTAAGTCTGTGTCCAGTGGCCACTTGGTTCACGATGGAGGGGAAAACTCATCATCTGTGTGTTTACACCTCGAGCTCAACGGCACTTGAAGTTTTATCTACAGAGACGGTTTGAAGAAAGAAAAAGCTTGACGTGAAATCCACGAGGACATCGCTCTACCTGCCACTCCTGCCATAGATGTGAACGCACACAAATATTACAACTTATTTGTAACTGACTCCTTACAATAGGGTCCTTCACACTGTGTGTGCTCATTAGTGGAAAATATTCTCAATGTTGTGGGTTGAAATAATTCATCTTTAAATCGTGGTTCTCCTCAAAACAAGTTTGTATTTATTTGTGAAATCCTCATTTTCAGCCGTACATAATGTGACTCAGGGCTGCGACTAACATTTTTTCCAATTAATTTATTAGTTGTTTGGTCCAAAATGTTGTTGCTTTTTATATCATAGTGGAAAAAAAGAAATCAAAAACACATCCACACTCCAGTGGACTAAAAGAGGAAATTGTTCCGTAGAACAAAAATACTCAAACATTTTTTTTTTTAGGACACAAGGACACACAATGCCTCGCAAAACTCAATATGGCTGCCACATTGCTCCCTCCCATCCTACTGCATTCCACAGATAAAATAGATGACCCTGGTGGGGATGACATTTTAACGAGTGTGTTTGGGTGAAAGGCTCGAAGAGGGAGATAATGGGACACACACATGCACATAGTTGCACACAAAGACGAGCGCACACTGATACAAATTGCTACTAAGTGTAACGTGATATGCGCGCACACATACTATGTGGATGCACACAGAGACAAACACCCATGAACGTATTACGCATACACACATTCACACTTTTTCAATGACACAAACTGATCTCTCAATAATCCCTGCAAACAGTGTATCCAGAGTCTCTTCATTGACACTTGAATAGTTAACTCTAAATGCTAAAGCCGGAGCTGAATGTTTTTCTATACCTGCCAGCAGGTCAGCCGTGCATATAGAGTGTACAGAAGACCTTATGCTGTAATGGTTATCTTGATTTAAATGGAAGTATTAACTTTCTACTCTACAGCTCGGTCTGTTACCTTAACCTGAGCTTAAGGTCAGATGCAGTGCAGCACTACTATAGGTTTAAGGATTCAACATTTTGCTCATTGTTAGTCTGACAGGGATGAGGAGAGACAATATTTTTCTCTGGTTTGAAGGTTAAACAATTTTGAACCCAGGTCACTCGTCTAAAGAATCGCCTTTTCTATCAGTTTGTGTTTAGTTAGGTTTGTAGGTTTTCAGCTTCTGGGAAATGAAAAATACACTCAAGTTTGGTTTACTTATTCTTTTATATATTAACGCATTATTTTTGCCATATTATTTATCACCTTGTATTCATTTTCAAGGGCGCTTTTTCGCTTGTAATCATTATATCACTTGGAGCACTTTGTCGGTGAAACGCCAGTTTTAAATAACGTTGTCGTCTATGTTTTAAATACCAAGCCGGAGCATTATGTAGAATGCATAATACATCATTTCGGGAATGTAAATAGATTAATAGATTCATGGGCAGATGGGCAAAGGGAGGTGTTGACACATATTTTTCAGTGTGTATCCACAGATAGTTAAATATCAGCAGTGGCAGATTATATTAACCTTTTAGAGGAAGCGTTTGCATATGGGGGGGGGGGGGGGGGCTAGCACTGCAGTATGGCCGATGGGTTGAATTAATGAGATTGTAGGTATCTGCATGGCTGCACATTTTGACTGGGCTTTGGATAAGGACAGAGAGAGAGAGAGAGAGAAAACAAGAAATAGGGAGTGGGGAGGTCAGGGCAACCATAGATGGAACACACATGCGCACCCGCATGCAAACACACACACACACACACCACTAAAAGCCTCTCATCTTCGACTCCCAAGTTCTAACCTTCAATTAACCTTCCTCCTGAGTACAAGAGAGTGTGTGAGTCGTCTAGGTGAGTGTGTGTGATTGTGCATATGCACAGGCACATTCTTGCTGATGTGTGAGTGTGTGTGTGTGTGTGTGTGTGTGTGTGTGTGTGTTGAGCTCCCAGCTCATGAGTGTCTGCTTTTGTTCAGACAAAAATCAATTATGCCCCTCACACACACACACACACACACGTGTGCACATACACACACCACTCAAAAATGCATCGGAGCGTCTTTGAAATTCAAATGAAGAAAAACACACATTTATGTTGCAGTACAGATGAGCTCTGGACATCCAGCGCAACAAATGGAGATATAGTGATATAGTGTATCCATTCAAAGGCATAAATACTTAACATTCGATCTTGTGTTTGTAGATCTGCATGAATTCTTGTTCACTCATTGCATACATGTCCCAATATGACTAATTGTCTTACTTACACTACAGCTCATTATACAGGGGATGTCACCCCATGAAGCAAGCTGAAGTTGATTTGAATTGCAAATGTTTAATCCTTTAATACAGACATTTATATTTAAGGTTAACCTAATTTAATTAAAATGATATTTGCTATCCTTTTAAATCAGGGCACCCAAAAAAACATACTCCATCCTAACAAAGGGCACTGACAATGGCATCAGCCTTATATATGCAGTACATGTATTATTGTGTGCTCTGCTGCCAACTGAAAACATGGCTCGACTGAAGGTAAAACTCCTCCATCAATGAACAATGAGTAACATAACAGCAGTAAAAAGCCAGTGCGAGACATTTATAAAGAGCGCGTGCAGTAAAGGAATGCTGATTTGAGGCTTCTCTATATAAAGCAGGTGAGGAAGGGCCCCGCGTGTCATTCTGGAACTCCTTCTACTATCAGCTTACAGAATGAATATTATATCCAGTGAGGCAGGATGAAGGGAAGGGGGAGGGAAAAGGTGTTAGACTAACAGAGAAAGCTTTAGGTAAGGTTTTTGGGTTGGTTTTGTTTTTTCCAAGAAAAGATTATATTCTGCCTGTTGCTGCACTCTTAACTTCCTCCTCACCCAAGGATGTGACTAAAAATAGCAAGTTCTGTGTGTGTTTGTGTGTGTGAGAGAGAGAGAAAGAAATAGAGACAGCTGCTCAGAGCAAGGGTTGAATGGGAGCTGATGAGGGCCAAATAAACAGTGAACATCTGTGAGAGCCTATTCATACCTAAAAAAATGTGTAGAGTGAAGAGCACGTGTGTGTGTGTGTGTGTGTGTGTGTGTGTGCGTGTGTGCAGGTACCCACATGTGTGTGTCCTGAAATTCTGGGAACCACACCCCATGCCTCTCCAAATCTCTCTCACTCTCCCTCTTTGTCAGACCAAACTTTGTTTGCCCATCCCCCTCATTCTGCATTCCACCAGACTTGAGGGGCCCACGATGGCTTCCTGACTGCCTCGCTCTCCCTTCCACACACATATACATAGATACGTGCCCTGTGTGCAAATTAATGTATTTATAGAAAGGTACAGTAGGCGGCAGGATACTTTGGGTATGTGCAGTTACTCATTAGGCCGTGTTTATGTAGTGTCTATCCATGCATGTTCTTGTAAGCATAGCTTATGGCTGTTAATACACTTGGTAACATGACATTACACGTGTGCCCGACATTCAAACACGTTAATTTTCTCTCGTGGCTGAAAAGTGTGCAGATATTTTTTTTGGCAGTCGTTATGAAATGGCCCGGTGCATGAGACAAATTTAAATTAAAACTATGTCACGTTTATTTGTGATGTTTTATGGTGATGCACGTATTCATACTTGATGCCATTTGTGTTGCCAGTAAATAACCAGTGACAGCAGGCAGATAAAAACAGGGGCGAATGGGGATTGAACACATTCAGCAGACCTGCACCCTGTATTTAAGAGAGGGTAACAGACACCGACCAGGAGGGATATCATTTGTTGTAATAGGTTGGTGATAATTGGCCATATGCATGTGTGTGTCTGCCTAAGTATGCCTGGGGAGATCGAAACAGCCTCTCACTTCAATTGTTTAGAGGTTAATCCAGACATTATGACGAGCAGTCAGATTAGAAGCAAAGAAGGCAGCATTACCACACACACAGTGGATTAAAGAAAAGACCAAATCTCTGCTGGTGTTGTTCCAGTTCTATTCGTGTATTTAAACATTTGGGGAAGAGTCATGTGCCGTATACAATTATGGCTCTCACTGTGTTTTCTCCTATTTGTCTTTACATTAATGTCAGCTCGTCAGCTCAGTTGAGAGAAAGCTGAAAAGGAAGGAGAAAAAAAAAAGGGCCTGTATTATGTGTTGTTTGACATATTGCAAACTTTTTTTGGCATGTTTGCATATCGAGACACTTTGAAGTCAACATACATTTCACAGTGGAACAGAGAGAGGGGGAGATGAAAATTGACACAAAGACACCGTGAGAGATCAGAAAACTTCACGCAGCTATTTCACAACCAACGGCATCACCTCTCTGTGCCTTCACCTCTGTCTCTCCCTCTGTGAATAAATAATTCATGAGAAGCTCACAATTTACACAAAAAGACTACCACCAATATTCTGCCTCCAGTGGCAGCACTCAAAGTCCACTTATGGCCAAGAGGTAAGGGACTGATAGCTGCACTATGGAAATCAGGAATGTCTCCCTCAGTTCCAGAAAATGGGTTGGAATAATTTTATTTCATACTCTGCAAAAGCAAGAACTCTTTGTTATGTCGGTCATTTGGAAACAAATCACACTTAAAATCAAATTATCTGTATGGCAAAGATTACTGCAATGTCAAACTGATTTAAGGAATTCCTGACTGTTTACTCTCAATTAAACTTCTTGAAAGATAAAACAGTGATTCACTAACAAACGATGCACACAGTTATGTAGATAAGAGCTATGTATGTATCTACATGAATCACTGTGTGCGTCATGAGCAGGACAACTCCACACAACTCTGCTGCACTCGTGTCAGCTTTCAGAGAGGAGTCATCGACAGGATTCCTCCCGCAGAGTAGACACTGAACACTTGGAAGCAATCAAAAAAATGTAAATCAAAGCTACAAGCATTTTACTTAGCACAAACTCCCCCTTTGCTTCCTGGTCCTGACAATGGTGCTGAATTTAGCAACTGAAACTTCCACAACATGGAACAGAGAGTTCAGCTGGTTGGCAGCTGAACGGTTGGTGTCATTAAGGCGAGCATTATTTTTGGCTTGCGTAATCGAAGTGCATTCTTGTTACTATTTTTCTACTTGAATGACATCCATGAAAGAAAGAGCAAGTGGCCGAGGAGGGCCAATGGAGAGAGAAAAGAGAGTGAGTATGTGAGCGAGTACTCCAGCCAAGGAATGTAAAAAGGGAAAATAAAGCTGTGGAGAAGAAAAACAAAGAGCATAACTGGAGAGAGACAGAAGGAGAGAGAAAATCAATACCTTCCCTTGAAGAGAGGCCTACACCAAAGGTGCAATTATGCTAAATGTGTTTTGTTTACGCTGCAGCAGGCCATGGAAATTTTACAACTATGGGGTAGAGCCAAATGAAACCATTATAACTCCGGGGTATAAAACCCCAAAACAAATTTATCCAGCATTGTCCACCCTGCCTCACAATTTTTGGCATTTTTATAACAACACAAGATGACATTACGGGCAACAAAAGCATTTACATTAAAGCTATTTTTCTCTCGCTGACACTTAAAGCTGTTATTCTAAAAATAAAACTCTGTTTATCCCCAACAGTGCCTGCCTTGTTTCATATGGCAAATGTCCTGCTGTTTTGCCTCAAACAAACTCGATATGTTATTTTTAAATGATGGTGCAGGTTGCCCGTTTTCTGGTTGACTTCCTGGCAGGGAGCCAATAGACATGACACACTGCCCTACCAATGCCGCTCACATGCCTTTGAGCAAGAAAATCATCCACAAGAGTGCAGAGAGTTCAATGCAAACTGTTTATGCCCAAAATGCTCTTCTGGTTTTGTTTACCTTGATCTATGATGCAGCTGTTCTTTGGCGTCGCCTTGTGAACGCTATAAAAATACATTTTCTTTAAGTAAGTATCTGCAAATCTGTGTCTAACCGGCAGCTCCCAAGAGGCAATACATAGAGATAAAGTCATACAGCGCTTTAAAAACAGTCCATACCCGCAATTCTCCTTGACGGGATAAAATAAATGGAGACAGAAGTCTTTCACAATATTGGAGCAACGCTGCAGTCTAAAGCAATAGTTATCAGACTGGACGTAGGTGTGAAGCAACTTCATGTGGTTTTCAGTGGTCTAAAATGTCTGCATTTGGAATGTCCTACGTTGTAGACACGCATATTTCTAAATAAAAAAAAAGCACATCCTTCATCTTGGTTCAGTCTGGCCACGGCAATTATAAAGACTGGACTCAAACTAGCGTTCACCGCCGAAATCTGTGTTTCAAGACCTACATCTGAAGACCATGTAACGGTGGGTCATGCCTCAACACAACAGCTGGGGTACCAAAACCAAGATGGGTTGTAGTAGCAGCGAGGATGATGCTTCTTGGATGGCATGCTACATAGCTGTGGAGCACCACAAGCCTTCTGAGATGCGGTAAGTTCAAAGGGGTGGTAGTAAAACTTCAGCTCAGTTTATTTCAAATAATCCCGCGACAACATAGCTCAACATTCGTGACACCGACCTCAACACCAGCAGCTGTTTGCACTCAGCATCTTCAAAGGGCTTCCATCTCATTCCTCAAGACATGAACTACAGTGTCATAGTGCTAATCTAATCAACCAGAGTCAATGAGGGACAAATTTGTTCGACAATATAAAGTCCTTGCTCGTCAAAACTGTGGCCTCTCATGAAATCTGAGCTGATGTGTGAAAGACAAGATGACTGCATCAGGTGACAGTCATTGGCAGTGTCCTTTCATGGTTTGTCAATAATAGAAATGATATGAGCAGTGAGGATATTTGAACGACAGTAACCATAACAGGCCAATATGAGAGGGTACAAGACTGGGTGGCAGCACAACATGTCAAATGAAAACAAGGTTGACATTTCCTGGCATGAATGCAAGAACCAAAGTTAACATCCAGCAGCCTCATCTGATTTCTTCCAAATCTCCCAGGGGGCCAGGTGATGAGATGGTGCACAGCAAGAAGACGAAAACAGGAGAGACGAATCTAAACGGAATCACACAGGTCTTAATAGTCGTTAAGTAACCTCAAAAGCAGGCAGAAAGAAATCAAGTCTTGCCTCAGCTGCATATAGCACTGCGGATCACCTGTCGCCTTTATCAGCTGATGCTATTTCCATCTGTGGCAGTATGGCCCACTGCAGAGGTCACCCAAAGGCAGCAACTGCAATTGAGGCATGGTAAGCACTATGGGGGTGCAGGGGTAGGTATGGGTGGATTTAATACATGAGGCTAGCAATGAGGGGGAGAGTCTTACCCCTTGAATAAGGTATCAGGGAAGATTACAGCTGTAAAGAATTTCACTGACATGATTCCATCTCTCATTCATGAGTGAGAGGAAGGGACGAGATAAGAAGGGGAAGGTACAGGGAAAAATGAAAGGGGTAAAGCCTATTTTAGGGTATCCAGCTATGTCCTTTCAATGCCTTCCCTCCTCATCCAGAATTATTCTGTGTACTGTTTCCTCTATTATTTCCAGGTTCACGGGAACTGAGGCACATGCCCAGAGCGCCTCGGGCAGCTGTTCCAACTGAAGGCAAACACACCTTAATTGTTCAACTACCAATCCCATTATTTAGGTGTGTTAATACCACTCATTAGTTGTTTTGTAATTTCATGTAAACATACTACGTGCCCACAGTTGTGTACCCACACCACCCACGCGTATAGATCATGCAATCACCTCATCTAACAACCTGTACCATATATGATCAAGTAAGATCATGGCCTCTGTGCTTGGTTGTTATACTTGGCTGTTATTTAAGGCAAAGTGCAAATTGGATTTGTGGGGGAGGGAGTTGCTTTGGAGCACATTTGATGCAAGGAGTTGGAGTTGAAAAGATCTTATGAACATCAGATCCACTCTGCAGTGTCCAAAATAAAGCAAATAGGATTTTAAATTTGACTGTTGTTGAAGGGCAGCACATGCCCTGTTTGTTATTCGAGAGTCAATTACAGTGTTGTTTGGCCAGCAGATAAATTGAAGCCAGGAAGACTTGAGGCAAAGTCACCTTCAGAATTAAGACTTAAGGGTGTGTGGCCAGGTGAAAATGAGAGAAGGTGATGCACAGATGTTGAATCACATGTAGTGAGTTGATGGACAGCTTCACCGCCAAATGTGTTATTTATTCTCTTACCCCTTCAAATGAACGGGACACAAATCTCCATTTTCGATTATTCGTGTTTGGCAAGAGAAGGAACCACAAACGAACACAGACACATGCAGACAACAAAGTTGCAATCCTGCTCGCTGGAGTTGAGTTAAGAGGACACCATGTGTTTATAAGCCAGTGCTGGCTTCAACTACAGCAACAATACGTTTGATTGACAAAAAGGTGCTTGTATATAAAAGCCCTCTGTATAAACATGACTGAACACAGTACATGGACGCAAAAGCCAATTTTCCATGGTATGCCAGCCAATTTTCTCCATGCATGCCTTTAATCTCATTGGCATCACAGCCATTAGCACATGGCACTGTGTCCTGTAATCGGTGCATTTTTTGGTTGGAATGTGAATTTGAAACAGATATGGTGGCTTTGGTAACTTTTTTTAGCAAGACTTGATGACTTTTACCAGTGATGTGTCTTACTCACTAACCACGTTCAAATCCCACTCTTTAACCACAAACCACAGGGGTCATATGTATCTAGCTATGACTCCACAAAGGCCTTGCGCTCTCTGGATTCCATCTCGTTAACAAAAGCCCAGCCTCGGACCACCACCGAGGATCATCTGCAGGCTTCTTAATGTGGATATTCAAAAGACCACGCACACAACTCTGGGGGGCCCTGCAAGCTGTCAGAGGCGCAAAAACACATACTCTATATTCATAGATCAAGTCATCTTAGGGTACACAACACATACATTTTGACAAAGCTTCTCACATCTATTTTTTGTGCTGTATATTCTACACAGAGAAGAGGAAGGGAGGATCAATACATTTTGTGTGAAATTCCTGCTTTGAAGTGAGTGCACTTTAAGTAAAGGAAAATAGCTGACATCAAAGAAAGGCCGGTGGTTCCTCAAGGTTCCCCTTGGCTTCTTTTTATAAACATACTATGTTCAGCTTCATTCTGTCGGAGAGGCTTAAGGTTGGCTGACAGCATGCAAGAAGCAATTTAATGAATAAGTGTTAGATTTGAAATGTAACCAAATATATTATGCAGTGCTTACTGCATACAGTAAAAACACATTCCACCTCTTTCCTCAGCTCTCACCCACTTCTCTACTCTACCATTATAATAACTATGATTGTGAAGGCTAAATAAAATACATGTTAAACTGACTTGTGCATTTCGTACTTGTTTGCTTGAGTCAATGATCTACAGATTAACATATTTCCTTCTACTTTTTTGTAAGACAGTCAACAAGCATACTAATTGAATGATGACCTTGCAATCAAAAGTGTTTTCCCAACCACCTTAACCAAGTTTGATGGACTGGATTGCAAGCAACTGGGAAGAGGCCACAATATGTTTCAACCAAGCTACTTCAATACTGCTAGAAGGATAAAATAAAATGCCTATAATAGAATATACATTTGACAACCCAGCTCATGTCAGACCGTGTCAGTTCTCTTTATATCTAGACCCATATGACCCAAAAAAAAGGGGCGAAGGCCATATATGTCATGCGTAAAGCTACCATCTGACTTTCTGACTTTCTGTCTGCACAAAAGCCCGACTGCCCTTCATAACACGCTATTCCCATGCAGTTCTCCCAAAGTAATTGGCAAAATAAGACCCTTCTTTGATTTACAATGGAAGGGCCCACTTCATTGCTGACTGACTAGGCTAACCGCCTGCAGTGCAGATTATTACCTCCACATGGTGGTAGATGCCACAGATCATATGTGGTCTTTCTGTGTGGTAAAACTACACATTTTTAAAATGATGAATGAAATGATGCACATACAATTTGAATAAAAAAACATTTATTTTAACCACATTATTGGAACAATCTTACACACAGCAGACTAATCTTTACTACAATACTGTACAACACTTACTGGCATGTTAGCACACCCAGAGCTGTGCAAATGAAGTAACTAAATGGGTTAGATGAGCAGATAAATAAGCTTGTTTGGCTGGGAGAGTGGGTCTAGCCTGGCCAGTTAGCCACATCCAGTCTGGCATCAGTCCTCTTGAAGCCAGAGGAAGCATAGGCCTGGCACAGGCCTCACTCGTGGCAGTTGGCAAGCAATGCCACAGCCAGCTTAGTGATGGCAGAATTGGGAGCACCCCTGTGCATCTCAAAGACAGTTTGGCTGTAGTTTAAAAACCCACTAAACCCCAATCTGCTGCTTCCTATTTTTGCCCTTATGGTATGTCCATAGAGGGCAATGGTTCAAATTCATTAGTGCTCCTTTATCTCCATGAAAATCGAAAAACCTTCTGCTCTCCATCTACCTTCTGTTTTGTTTTGTTATTTGAGTTTTGAGTCTCAATTTCCCTCCTGCCATCTATCTTCCTCTCTCTTACTCCTTCCAACGCTCCTTCCCATTCTCATATGTATGAGTCTGTTTTTTTCCACTACAGTAACCCAAGGGCAATAATGGTGAGGTACCCCATCTACCATATTGTCTTTTGTCTTCCCGTCTGTCCCTGTGTTTGTAGCCCTACCTCCAGCCTGTTGAAACTACTTGGGACTGTATAATAAATGTCATATGGGCCAACATGGGGTGGGGGCTGTCTGCTGAGACCCCCACCCCCTATCTCCATGGATTAAAGACTGAATCACAGCTGTGGGTACAGAGGGACTTTGCCAAGCATCAAGTCTTTTGCTTTGTGCTCATATTTTAGGGCGATATCCACATTTGTGTTTTCATTTTAAATGCATCACATCTTCTATGGTTACTCATCTGATAAAATGGAAAAGATAACCTTAGTTTTCTAGCTTAATACTTTTCATTTGAAGTAACTTGTTGGAATAATGAGTAACATGTTGCTCACCTTGTTAATCTGAATAATATGATGAGTTACAACCGAATTACTGTATTTAATAAATGTTTTAGGTTTTTCAAGTAATGGCCAGTGAGAGGCCATTACTTGAAAAATGTAAAATGTAGTCTTCAACTAGTCATGCATGATGTTTTCCTATCTCATAGGAGCATATCTTTTAAAATTCTATCTTCCTAGATGAACAGCAAATAGACAGTCTGATCACCATATTCATTTCCATTTTAAAAAAGCCTCCCACTCAGGTTGATCACCACATAAACCAACGGGTGACTCTTTACATTTTACGGTTTATACTGAAGGGATTCATACAACACTTTAAGAATGAGCAAGTCACAGGTTAACATCCAGGACAATCCCACAAGATATGCAGCTACTGATAAACCAACTTGCCATTGCGGGGATATGCGAAAAAACATTGTTAGGAGACAATCCCTTCAAGGCGACACACAACACTTTAACTCTTTAACTGGATCCATATCTTAGTATTGGCTGGAGGAAAAATCAACTAGTTCCACCCATTATGTTGTCAGACAGTCGTAAGAACATCAAACATGTCTTACACCAACTGGGACATCACAGACAAGTCAGAAATAATAGAAAACTGATTCAACCATGTAATACTAACCCCTATAAAATGGGACTGTTGATACGCTATTCCTTAAAAACATCAAATCAGCATATCAACAAATGTTGTGTCCAGTATAATCTTCCCAAGTACAAAAACTAGAAGGAAAAACCTCCAGAATCATTAATCTTTCCTGGACTTCATCCATAAACAAAAGAGCGGCAGCAGCCACAACACCCACCCGCACACACACAGACATATATGCACACTCTTGTGGTGGTAGGTGGTAATCTACCCAGCTGGGGCTACTATGTTGTCATTCTTCCCCTGACATCCCTTTTTAATCAGGATTATCTTCTCGGACAGTGAGACTCAAGAGTTAATTTGGGATCAAACCATAGCAGGTGCTAAAGACTTATTGGAAAAGATAGATGATTATTTGTATAGACCTTAGAGGGAAAAAAGGGGTCTACTGGTGTGTGTGGACATGGCTCTGAGTTAAATGCTACACAATCAGGAAATCAGCTATGTTTGTTCACCCTAAACCCAAAACACAATTATCAGACAAACATCATTTTTCCAAAAAGGAAAAGAAATGGTAATGCAAGGTTGCCCATTCTGTTTCTCCTCAGCTGTCTCCATTTACATAAAAATGTCACTTTCTGTCTTCCAGGGGATATTCTACTCTCTCCACAATGAAGTGCTTGACAAACCCTTCATTGCTGTCCAGAAGACAAACTTGTGATGCGCAGTGAAAAATTGAGAAGAAATTCAATGCGTTTTGCCCCTGGTGCCTTTTCTCTGTCTACGTTGTGTTTTACGCACCACTGGTACTCTGTAATTTCCACACTGGAGCATAGGCTTCGTTTCCATTGCACGAAAAGATGAGAGAGCATGCTGTTTGAAAAGGCACTCAGACAGCCAGAGTTGTAATTACTCAGAGTACCTTATATAGTTGGGCTTTTCAGTGGAGGTGTATGGTTATTAATAGGAAAAAATCATATTTTACTTGAGTCAGACTAAAGACTGAGTAAGTAAACTAGGTATGCTTGAAAACGATGGGATCATCTGCATACAAAGCAAATACCACCATAGAGAGAGAGAGAGAGACAGATCCAGCAATGTTACCTATTTTCATAAATAAACAAATGCTGCCATTTTCTGTGGGTAAGTGACCCACATTGTGAATCTGCGCCATCTCTCATAAACCAGGACATGTATCCCCTGATGCATAGGGATGAACAATCAGCCTGACAGGCAGGTAGTTACTCCTCCTTAACCCCAGCTCGCACTGAGTGATGCAACACAACAGCAGGCCTCCTCCCTTATCTCCTGCTCTCTTTAGTCACCTATCATCCCCGTACCCTTCTCAATGTCTCATAATTTCTCTTTTTCCCCCAGCCTCCTATTCCTCATTCACTCCCTGTTTTCAATATTCCATTTCCTGCCCCCCCCCCCCCCCCCCCCTCTACTCCTATTCAGTGGCTCCCTTTCTTTTCCCCTCTCTATATCTCTTCTACCCAGAGGCCCAAGTTTCCTTGCTTGCATTACACACAATTACTTCTATCCATCAATTATTGGCCTACTCCTCTACAGCTACCCCACTTCCCTTTCTTCACTCTACAAGACAACCCCCACTATCCTGCATACACATGTTTCTTTGCAACCCCCACCTCTCACCTTCCACCCCTTAGGGCAGTTGAATGTACTTCTGAACACTCTTTTCCTCCATCAACCCCCCCAAAAATCACACCAGATGTCCCTGGAGTTGGGGTGATGGTGTGCATGTGGAGAGGGTACGAACAAAAGGATGGGGAGCTGTGTGTGTGTGTGTGTGTGTGTGTGTGTGTGGTGATCTGAATGGACAAAGTCATCTTGCCCTGGGCTCTCTGTGTGTGAACAAGTGTATAATAAGCACCTAACATCCTTTAGCCCACACATATACACACAAAATCACTCACCTCTCTAAAGGACAATCTCACACTTGAAGCAACAATCTGGAGGAAAACCTCATGTGTGATGTGAATTAGTCCGACCTTGTAATTACACTTACGTCTGTGGCTGTTCAAATAGGCAGACATTATTTTAAGGTCAGACACTGCTATCGTAGGATATTTTACATCATCATAGCGTTTAAGGGAACCCCTTTCTTTTAAGGGGATAACCAGTTCAGGAGAATCCACTTTAGATTTTGGAAAAACTATGGAGCCTCCCGTAGGGTCGGGGGGGAAATTTTTTAGAACAAACTTGCAATACTTTTGTGTTCCTTCCATCCAGGGTGCCCCCTGGAGCTCCCTGGGCCTCCCAGTGCGTCAGATGGACCAGTTCGCTCACAATACATAGCCTGGGCCCTGTGGTCGGAGAAAAGGTTGACTCGGGCATGTGGAGCAAGTGCCATGCACGGGAGGACTAGGCAGAGAACACAAAATGTATTGCGAGGAAATGCAAACGTTACTGGGGAATACAGAAGTATTGCTAGACAACGTGAAGTTTTTGAGATGGAACGCAAACGTTTGCACTAAAAAATTACCCTATGGGCCTCCGTAGAAAACGGATGGATAGATTGGCCGCTGCAGGGCAAAGTGTGTGTTTTATTGCCTTGCAATGCTACATCCTACATATAAAAATGTGCACAGATAGAAATGCTTTAGGAAACTACTCCATTCTAGGGCATCATGCTACCAATGGCTAATGGCCTGCATGAGCAGTGTTTAAATGAGCTAACTGCAACCTGTTCAACCCCCCCCCCCCCCCCCCCCCCACACACACACAGATGCACACACACTACAACCAACCTCATAGGGGTCAAACTGTAAAGGCAGCCCCTCCTGCCAGACTTGGTTTGCAAAGAGTAGGAGGAGGCAGACGCCCCAGAGGGAGCCCCCGTGCATCAATCTGGAGGAGGCCAGCTGGTAATCACACTTAACTTGGGAACAATTCAACAACAAACATCAAGAGATGTCCAGACGGAAAGACAGGACCAGACACGCCCATTAGATGCCTGTGCAAGTCTGGGTGTTAATTACTTCTCACCATCAAACACCAGTTCACAATAATAACCATAAAGAGGATGGAATCAGGGCCAGAGGTACAGGGGAAGCATGATTGTCTCAATAGCCTGTGTTTGGTACGGTTTCCTCTCAGGCTTTAAGACGCTATGTGCTATGTCACTCCATGTGTGTTAAATCTTAAATGGAGGCAGACTAGAGTGAATGAGGGAGTGGCAGGTATCAACAGAAGGTCTACTCCGACACATCATCAAAAGCAGCTTACTGTCACTTCATCAGAAGGAGCTGAAGCAAATCACTTTGTACAACCTGGAGTACCAAAGGATTGGGCAGGAGGCTGGGTAAGTGACAGCGAGTCAATGCACAATTCTCAAAGGCTTTATCAGACAGTGTGGCATATAAGGATTAGTGTGTTTATGTGTCACTTTTATACTCATTAATATGAGTACAAAATCTCAGAGGAGGACCCCTTTCTACTTGGCGCATCTAGGTATTACAGAGGCAAACAAAACTTGACACGCAATGCAGGTGTAAACCCACTACAGACACTAAGGATGTTGCTGTCAAAAAGCTGTCAGAATGTAGAATAATTCCGTAATTGCAAATAAACAAACATTTTGGCACCACAGGCAAAACAAAATATCCAGTTCGAGGACTGAGAGCAAACTGATTGGCTACAACATGAGACTTGAAGAATACAAAATAGTGACAAACATCAAGATAATGTTATAGTCAATATCATACACCCTAACTCAAATACGGTGCCATCGTCGCATGTTACAATTGCCCCTCACTTTTGACTCATTTCAGTTCAGGGGAGATGGTGTGTAAATATGATTCTAGTTACTGCCTGGAGTGTCATGACCATTTCTCACCTCCAATGAGGTCCGTCTTGGACAGAGGTACCAATTTTAGACCCAGAGCGACCAGCAGGGGTTTCTGATTGAGTGCTCAATGATTCTTCAGCCAGACATAAGTCGTATGTTTCTCGTCTTAAGGCCAGGGTGAAATAGTGGGTCCATGGAGTGAAAATGGCACACCAGGCTCTAGAAATGTAACATTGGTGATGTTTCTAAATTGTCATGACTGCCATGTTGAGACTGTTTTATTTTCCTCTGACTGATGCCTATTTCTGTCCTGACAAACATTCTCTGGTGTGATGGCATTTTTCCACTAAAAATGTGATGATATGAAGACCAGTGTGTTTTGAAGGAATAATTCAAACTGTGACGGTAGAAAGTACTGCACGAGAAAAACATAGCATTTCTGCGTCAGCTCCAACTTGTAGAGACGTGCACAGACAAAGGTCTAAAGGTGTCCTGTTTCCATAGACCACGTAGTACGTGGGTATGCATGCAATCTTATGCACCATACAAATGTAGAAAAAGTTTTGTTGAATCAAATTAATCACCAAATCTAGCTGACACAAGGCCACACAAGGTCACATACACCAACTTCAGAATAATAGACTCTACACAATCTGAGAATACTGCAGGTTTTTTTTTTTTTTTTGAATACACATGTACGTTCATCTGTGTCATAACCTTTTCCCTGCCTGCTTATGTGGCAATAAGAGAAATGTGAACGACATAGGCCGACTAACTCACAGATCAAAGAGGAGGGGAGGGTGCGCTCAACAAGACACCCTATGTACTGTTTTCATTCAGACTAATTGCACCTCACGTAGCTGGTAGAGGACAGATTTAGCACTCAGAGCAAATTAAAATGAATAAACACAATTAGCTGTGAGTGCAACAGCGCCTCTGCACAGTGCACATTCCTCTCATTCTCTCTGCAACGACAGTCACGGAGCAGCTGCCATTAACTGTGTCGCATTAAGTCTGATGTGACTCATTACAAAACACTTGATGCCACCAAAAAGCTCCTAATTTTGATTAGAATAAAATGAATAGGGCACGGAGGGGGTAAATCCGTGGGTGTTAGCAAAATAGTAGGCCTAAAAGTCTTGGACAAATGTAGCACGTGTTTACTGATTGATGTTTTTGTTTAATTATGAAATATTTGTTACCCTTTGATTAAACCATGGCTGTGACTAAATGTATTTATCTTTTATTTATTTTTTCCATTCAAAAAAGTATCTGTATATGTCTTTCTTTTTGTACATAGATCTGAGTTAACACTTAAAAGGTTTTGCTGCAGCATTCGTAAAGTCTCCAGTGCTAAAAAGCTGTATAACGTATGAAGAGCGTTAGTATTAAAGTATTAAAAAACTATAATCAACGGCCTTTGTTAATTGTATATCAAAATACTCATTGGGGGAGAACTCGAAAGCACAAAAACTGCATAATTACTAAACTAAACTTCTGACCCATTCCAAATACTTTGAGTAACAATGTACGACAGTGACTTGCTTACAGTTCAGCCTGGTGCTTTCTATCGCCTTTCCCTGTTTGTCCTGTCAAAATACAAAAAGAGCACACTACTATTTAGGTAGGCGAAATAAAAGAAAAACAGCTCAAAAAGTAATCATTGCAAAGGAAATGAATTTCAAAACCCTGAGGAGGACACTTCTTCTAGACCCATGTTTCTTGGGGGGAAAAAAGCATCATATCTGGGACACAATTCAATTATCTTTTCTTCCAAGTGTAGGAAAGGGAGCTCTGGGGAGAAATCAAAAGTTTTGTCCAATAAAATAAGTTTTTAAAGATGTAATGTGCCTGGTTCTCCTCCTCCACCACTGTCCATTACTACTGCATACAAGCTTGCCACTCACATATATCGATCTAGATTAAAAAAGGTGTTTTTTTTTGTTGTTGTCACAGCTCCTGCTGCTGTGACAAATACACCGGTACACTGGTCACTCTTTACCGAATCCGCCTCGCAGCTTATCCTTGGTATTTTCATTGCCTTTTGTCTTTCTCGCTCAGCGATGTGACAGTGATCAGAGTTGATAAATTGTGCAATTAAAGCCACATTAAGAATCCACGACACATTCGATGCCCAGCCATCTTGGTATACGTGTTGTCCAATTACTCTGAAGGACAAGACTCCTTCTTGCAACTGACAATCAGCGTGTGAGTCTCATCATAAGACAAATGAGTTGATTTATGCAACGCAGCAGGCTGATTGAATACTGGAATACAAGAGTGAAGAGCTCCAGTTACAAAACGGGCCAAAATCGGAATTTCAATTCTGTGTCATGTATACTGGAGAGAAGAGAATCACAACGCACCACTAAATAGTAGCCTGACTGAATTCCCTGTCCTTCAAGCCCAAGCCTCAGTGCAATACACATCTTCCAGCTTGGTTTCACGCTGCTTTAGTGTGGCTGACGCTGACCTCTGAACCCTCTCTATATATCAGGATATTTCTGTTATTTGTATTGACATTGGAGACAAAAAAAAACCCAGTGTTTGAACTTGCCTCTTCAGCAACCCGCCGGCAAATGAAATGCACAAGTAATCTTTTTTTGGCTCGCAGTTGCTGTTGAGGCTACGATGGTGAAGAGGGTGGGGGGTGGGCGCACGTTGCCCGGGGAAGGTTTAGGGCTTACATTTTTGGATAACAGTAAGATCCGTTACAATTCAAATTGGAATCACTTGTGTGTAGTCTAGCCTTGACGACAACAACAACAACAAAAGAAGAAGAAAACAGCTGGACCACGGCCCGGAGCTGGATTTAATCTCCCCAACTTGATCAGATAAAATGTACCTTAAGGCAGAAAGAAATAGACTTGCAAAAGCTGCATGAGCGCACGAAACAAACACGTTTTATTCAAACTACCGAACTGCTTTGGACAAAAAGAAAGAGTCTTACTCTCAAACATGCACAGCAGTGATTTCCTCTTCCTGTTCATAGTAAATGTTTCATTATGTTGACCTGTAGCTTAACATGAACATTCACCCATCACTGTAAGGCTTGCTCATAATAGTCGTCTTTGTTTAAATCTGCTCATAATAATTAAACATGACAATAATAAAAATAATAACTTAGATTAGATGTACACACTAGAATGATTGGAACCATGTTTAAATTCAAATTAATTTGAGAATGTTGAAATCCCATGAGGATGTTGGTTGGTTTGTTTGGTCTATTTTGTCGTCCTGGATATTGTTTTTTTCATAAAATAACAACAACAAAAAAGGAAGAAAAAAAGTGATTTGATGGAGGTACAAAGACGGAAAGTTCAATCTCAAAGAGAGCACAGCAGCACCTTCAGTTCTCAAAGTAGCACGACTATCCAGTGGATACAACGGTCCAACGATAACCGATAAAGAAGGAGAAAATGTTTGTTTCTTCTTCACACTCTTTCATTTTTTAATTCACATTACAGCATCTCTCTCTCTGTCTCTAAAGCCAAACCAAGAGTTAAGAAGAAGAAGAAGAAGAAAAAAAGTTGCCAGTACTTACTTCAGCTGCGTGAGAAAAGTGTGTTCTGAGTTTACCCCCTACTTGGTTTCTGGGGGGCAGCTTTTAAAATCCGTATTCTGGTGGTGGGTGAACAGTCGTATTCCCTCAGAAAAACACACACACACTGTTGCTTTGCATTCTCCACCACGCACAAACCGCTATATTCCACATTCTCAGCGGCGGAGCAGTCACTTGTTAACGGAGGGAGCGAGTATAAAACACTCTAGTATCTCCCGTGCGCCGGTATTCCTTTTTCCTCCACGCCGGAGAAAGAAAAATAAAACACCCCAGTGATGATCCGTGCGCGACACCGCCGCGCGCGGATCTCCAAATGTACGTCGCTTTATTACTGGTGTCGCTCGTTATCTCCGCGTCCCAGGTTTGGATTCTTTTCTTCCCAAATCCACCTCAGAAGGACTGGGGGGAGGGGAGACAGGAGTCAAATACCCTCTTCTCCCTCCCCTCCACAGCAGGGGGAGAAAAAATACGGAGCCCTGTGCTGCGTTCAATGTCGCCTCATAAACTTCGACTCTTGACTTCTCCTGTGTTGTAAATCCTACCACTTGGTGCGTTCATGTACGTCTGGTCGGAAACCAAAGAGTTACTGACGCTGATCTTTTGTAAATCTGTGCTGCAGAGGCAGAATAAAGAGCGGACTAATATACAGCGCAATGATGCAGTGACATGAGGCACGAGGGAAGCGAGGTGGAATTTACTACTAAAGGACATTTTACAGCTTACATTATAAGCTTGTGTTATGTTGCTTCGGTGGTTTCTTTTGGGTTTGTTTACAAACACAATTTACAAGAGCTTGATTTTCATGTGCAAATCATGATTCTGTGATGACTTGCAAAAAGTAAAAAAAAAAAAAAGTGAAATGTCATTACTTTGACTTCATAAAAAAAACAACAACACATAAAAACATTGAATTGAACTCAACCAGGAGTTTTAAAGGAGGGCCAAATGGTCCCCACAGACCTTTTTTTTCCATAGTTAACATAACTTACAAATGCACTTTTATAATTATTTTATGTTTTTATGTTTTATGTTGTATTTTATTTTATATTTTTAAACAGCAGTATATCCAAAACTAAGCCACGTAGGAGTGAGTGCCTTTCTTTCACATCTGGAGTCAGATATCCTAATAACATAATAGGAGGTGAATGGACATATATATATATATGTCGGTCATGGCTGGGTTGCAAATCCAGGACTCTGGTTTCAAAGCACAACTCCTGACCATCTGAGCTAATGGGGATGACACGTGAGCAGGGCTGATTTTCTGTCCCATGTAGATCCATGTATTACAAAAATATTTTAAAGTGAAATCTTAACATGCAGATTTGGGGATTAGGCAAACTGGACCCTCTAAATTAACTAGTGAGTATGGTTGTTTGTCTCTATGTGATGGACTGGCAACCTGTCCAGGATTTACCCCACCTTTCACCGTAGGTCAGCTAGGATTGGCACCAGCGCCCACCCATGATCCTCATGTGGAGGATAAAGTGGTAGAAGATGAGACAAGAGAAAATTTGAACTTGCACCTATACCAGTATCGGGTCTGATACTGCTCTCATGTACTCAAACCTTTATACATAAAACTACTCCGATACGGCTGCACCCGATACCACTTTACATATCTTCAAGTGAGCTGAGCAGCTGTCAGTGGCAATAAGTGGATGTGTCATAATGTCATCACTTTGGAAATACTTTAAGATAAGCAATGACGACAACATTAGAGGTAACAGACTGCAACCTGTGCCCTGCTAGACTGTCAAGGAGGAGCGAAAAGTAGCTCCTTCCCAACATGCTGCACGGCATCAGGATCTTCCACTAAATATTAAGTATTATTCATTCTAATTTCTAATTCAAGTGTATCTACTTCAGAAATGTGCCGTTCCCTTACAAACAAGGAGATCTTGTATGCTGTTTAACATACAGTATCTTGATCAAAATACCTGGAAATAAAAGCTCTTGTCTTATATTCGTCTTCTGACGTCAATCCTAAGGGTACAGCAAAAATAAAGGAATTGTCCCCACTCTTCCAATACTCAGTATCGGCAAGTACTCAAATTTAAGTACTCGTATTTGTACTCAGTCAGAAAAAAGTGGTATTGGTGCATGCCTATTGACTATTGTCTATTTAAAAACATATTGTCCTGCATGTTCACATAGGAAAATCACATGAATAGAATACTGAGGGATGATAATGGCAACAAAAGTACAATAATAAGATAACATACAATATAAGCACGCCAGTTGTTTTTGGGAAAAGTTACTATTTGAATTAATATTTATTTTCAGTTGATTATGGTGTCCCTCCTATTATTGTCTTTATACAAACAATAAAAAATACATTTGCATAAATTGTTTCACATTAAGTGTGATAACCTTCTAAATATAACATATTGAGATAGACTGTGGCACCAAACAAGCAGCTATTAAGTCTTGCTTTAGAGATGGAGCTTATATTACAGCACTATTTAGTCTTCTCTCCTTTTTCACTTTGCAGTATGCAAGGCAGGATTCAGACACAATGTCATCCAATCACATAGCCTCTGAGTAGAAAGAGCATTTCTGATTGGCTGGTAGGATTTGAATCTGAATAGAGACAGCTGGTGTCCAGCAGGGAGGAACGACATGGACTGTTGTAACATCAATCAACCGATCCACAGTCAGTTAACAGGGGCCAGTACGCGGCCACATTGGCTGAGGCCAGTTAACTTTTCTTTGCTTTTGTTTCAGATTATATTTCAATCCAAGTCCCTTGTGGCTCAGCAAAGAACAAAAGTAGATGAATGATTCTGGGATTTACAAGCTACTGCGCTCACTGCAAAGACAAAATAAACCTCTTGCACTGTTAAGGACCAGGGTTTTGTTGGGAAATGGAAGGGAAATAAGATTGAACACAGCTCATCAAACCAAAAACCTCTCCTGCCCAATTAAAAAAAAGGGCAGCACATTTTGGTGTGAACTTTTCAAGGCATCCGAGCATTAACTGATGGGAACAAGCTCTTAAAAAGATTCAATCTTCGCTGTGTGTTGGCAGAAAGCCTCAGCCACAAACAACCCAGTGCTGCCCTCTCCCTGTGTTTTTGTTTAAACCTATTGTGACAAGTGACACCACCATAAAGGGGCGTAAGGTGTGCGTGAGGGGGTCCAATCAATTTAACTGGTGAGTAAAAACATGCGTTTATGTTAGATTTCTCCCTTGGCCTCTTATTCAAACTGCAGCCCCTTATTTAATCAAGCCACAGCTCTCTCCTCTATTCCCCTGGTGGCGTGAGCGCTTCAACATGGTACATTTTTACTCGGGTAGAGGAAAATGCGCTCAGTGGCCAAGGCTAGTGCTTTGGAAGGATAAAATGACCACTTACTGTCTGACATGTGCAATCCATAACAGAATAATGAGACTCCTCTACACTTGGACCCCCCCGCTCTCCCTCTCCAATTTTTGTTTTCCTTGTGAGTGTTCATAAACGCCATGTAAATTCAGAGAGCGGAAGATGTGGCAAGTGCTTAAGGGAAAGCTTGAAATCGTTACGGTCTTGTTACTGAATCGTGTCACACCATGTACTAAATGTGAAAATGCTCCACACAACCAGTGGGACGTGATGAGACTAACAGCTGCTACATCTCAAAGTTAAGGTGATTCTTATCATAATCCCTTATCACTGTCGTCCAACAACAACAAAAAAAAAACAATGCTAATTGCAGTGTTTTTATGTCTTATATTTGTATTTGACAATTGTTAGTGTGTAATGTAGTTTAGCTTGTAGTTGTTATGTATATGCATTTACATTTTAGCGTGTTATGTAATGTTAGCGTATAGCTCTGTGTTTCAGTTTTAACATGTTTGATCATGTATATGTTATTATACTGTTCAGGTAAAAGCCCAACTAGGGACAAGAGTTGCAAACTAGCAATAGCTATAAACACTACATACAGCGCGCCAGTCGCATTATTTGTACTGGAGCTATGCTAACTGTATTGTCCGTATTTAAATAACATTTTTAAATTCTATTTCAACATGTGTCTCAAATTCTGCAAGTCATGTAACACAGTTGCTTTAGCTCATTTTAAAGGACTGAAAAATTTAATTTTTGACTGTAATTAAATTTGAGTGTAATTCTACAGTTTTCATTGTAACCCTAACCATGAAATAAAACTAATTTCCCTTTATTTAAGTAAATACATTCTAAATCAGTGGTCTCAAACTCACGGCCCCCCAATCGATTTCATGTGGCCCTCCAAAAGATATTGAGTTATGAGTCATTTCTGTATGTTTTTTTTTTTCTTATTAATAGGTCAGTTTTGCATCTTAAATACGTTTATTTTATTTTATTGTGAACTTAACACTAATAACACTTTCCAATCCAACTTTATTTGAAAAGCACTTTGAAACAACCACAGTGGACCAAAGTGCTGTACAGAATAATAACTAAAAGACATAAAACACACACGAGGCAATAAAGTACATGTAAAAAAAAAAGGAATAAAAATGGCATATTATATAATATTAAGCTCATATCGCCCACCTCTACTGAACTGTTGCTTTTTTCCCACTTGACCAGCTCCGTCCTGTCCAAACTAGACGCTCAGTGGCCCCCAGGTCATTTGAGACCCCTGTTCAGAAACATATAATTTTCTTAAATATCTAATCTAAATTTCTAAATTCTATATCTGTAACAGGATACAATATGTGAGCACACATTATTTACTATAAAAAATATTGAGGCAGTAACTCACTGTCTGCTTGTACATTTATCGGAGAAGAGAGAACTTGTCTCAAAGGCCTATGAGAAGTAAAATGTTACAAACTTGTCAGCACTGCAAAGTTTGGGCTGGCATTATTCACTCAAATATTAACAGGTCGTCCTTTCTCCCTGCCGTGTTTTTAAAACCGCAAAACACACCCGAAAAAAAAAAAAAGGATGTCACATCTTTCCCTATTGTCTTCCTGTTCCCCTTTCTTCCTCCTTTCATCTGTCACCCCCAGGGCTTGAGGCACAATCACCTCCGATAGTAACGGGCCATCGCTCACCGTGTCCCTGGAGGCGACAGCCCACTTACTGCCAGCTCCCGCTCAAATGGAGGACATTTCATCACTCCACCAAAAACACAATTAAAAACACGCGCACACGGCAGTCGGTGGCCCCAGAGAGTCGCCGCCCCCCCCCATCGCAAGTTTAGTTACTGAGTCTGCCTCACCCTCTCAGATATTTACTCTCCCTGTGACGGAGTGTTTGTCAGCCGGGTTGAGAAGTGCCGAAAGAAAGTGGACCAGTGGTCAATGATCTTTTCTCTGGGAAACATTTGCTGCCCTTCATGGACATGGTTCATTTTCCATCTTTGAAGACAAAATGTAGGACGCTGTGCTGAAGTTGTGTGTGTTTACTTTACACACACACACACACACACACACGTTGAGCAAACAGGAACATATAGGAAGACTGACGGCTATTAGAGTGCAACGATGCGCCCTCTTATCTCACCACTACGATAGAGATCTACACAGAGCTTGAGAGAGATTATGAATTCATTACCTTGATACACAAGTGAGCACAGATACAGACAGGAGTCTGAGAATGGAGACGGGAGCATCATGCGTGCACGAGTGAAAGGAGCCAGGATGGAGATGCAATAAATTACACGCTGCTGATAAAGAATAAATCAGTCAGCCGTGTCTGCATTTTTAGGAATTTTTGAGCTTCTCAAGACACCCACGTGTCTGAATGTGTTACATTTGCCTATCAAACACTAGTACACGCCCTGAGCACTTTATTAGGAACACCAATACTGAGTATGGCTCACATTTGCTCTCGAGTGACCTCGTTTTCCTGTACATGAAGCCATTAGAAAGTACTTTTCCTTTGACATGGAGCATTAACAGGTACGGAAATAAACTGAAGGTGGGTCATGTCTATACAGAGGTCATTGATGAATGCACATGGTCAGTAACAATACTGAGACATGCTGTGGTAATCGAGTGGTGATGAATGAAATGAAGGGGCCTAGAATGTGTCCAAAAACACCCTCACCACTGGTCTGGATCGTTGACACAAGACAAGACAGTGTGGGCGCGCACACTGTTGATGCCAAATTCTGACCCAACCATGTAACAACACAATCATGTCCATTGCACCGCCAGGTTTCAGTGCCTGCGTGACAGGAGTGAAACCTGATGTGATTTTGTGCCGTTTCTGAGACAGTTATAAAGGGTGGTTATTTGAGACACTGTAGCCTTTCTGTCATCTCCACCCAGTCTGCCATTTCACTCTGACCTCTCTCGTCAACAAGGTTTTTCCATCCACAGAATTGTCGCTCATACGTTTTTTTTTTTTTTTTCTGTATCTTTTTTTGAGGACACTCGAGAGAGAGTGTTGTGTGAAAGCAAATAAACAAGCAGTTTTAGAAAATACTCGAAACGGTCCATCTTGCGCCAACAATCATGCAACTGTCAAAGTCAATTATTTCCCATTTTGCCCTAATACGTGACTGGCCGGTTAGATAATTGCATGAATAAGTAGGTATGCAGGTGATTGAATATGTGCCCAGTGAGTCTATGTATTTCATTAGTCAGATATCACAGGGTTTGTGTCATGCAACACCTCAAATCCACACGGCACAACATATTTCATACCGTTTTATTATCTTGTTTAATTTTCCATCGACTTCAAATTAGTTATTTGTTATTATTTTATTATTATATTATAATTTTGGGATTTTGGAAACATAATATTGGCTCATTTTTGACTGACCATTTTGTATTTTCTTAGTATAAATTGCAATAGAGCAATTTTTTCATCTCGGAGGTCACACTCTCTTTCTCATTCTCCTTAACTCAAGTGCATTTCTTGATTTGAGACTCTGGCTCTCTCTCAACATGGCTTTCTCTCTGATGCTGTGTCCTTCCAACTCTGCTGAACTAAGCTCACATTTGGAGGCAGGTAAACGAGCTAAATAGACCCAAGGGTTTGAGAGCAAGAGGGAGAAGATACAGAGACAAAGACACGAACAGAAAGGGAATGTGACTTAACGGGATATAGAACTATGTTTAACTGTGTGTCTCATGAATCCTGTTAAACTGACAAACTGTAGCGCTGTACTTTTCAGTTTTCAAGTCGGCGTTATGGGACTGAACGGACGATCAGTTTCACTAAATGTTGTGAACTAGACATGACAACAAAAGTATTTATAATTGATTAAACCCTGTATATGGGTATATGGGTGTCCTAAGAATTCATCACTGTGTGAAAATGCACATTATCAGATTTGCTAAATGTGAGTCTTGTTGGTGTACGAATAAGCTCTTCTACTAATGAATGATTATCTGTAGTGTGGTAACAGGTACTACTACACAGCATACTGTAAATGTGACTCTCAACAAAGACAGAAACACACCTTTGATGAATATGAGGACTTACTAAAGGGACAGTGTGTGTGGTTTATGTCGGCGGTATGCAGGACTATAATATCATTACATGCTGTGCGTGTGTGTCGTGTCCCATGGCTATGTCTTTGAGTGATTTTGAATGTGCCGTGTGCATGTGTGTGCATGCACCTCTCAATGTCTGTCACTGTGTTTCCCTGCCCTTCTCTGTGTGTGTGCATTTGAATGCTTTTGGGTCACTCTGCATGTGATGATGTGAACAGAATTAAACCTGCGTTTCAAGGAGTTCTTGCATGTGTGTGGCATGAAAGTGTGTGCGTGTGTCTTTCTACATGGCGGATCCTGGAGAGGCGGCTGAGACCCAACCTCTCTCGCTAGTTTGCTGGCTCACTAATGGCTCGGCTGTGTGACTTGCTGGCTCTCAGTGGATCTTGTCTTCCTTATTTGGTAGCAGAGGGTGGAAGATGGTGGCAGCTGGGTGGTGGGTGGGGGAAGCAGCAGCGGTGCTCTGTTTACATGCAGGGTCAGGGGGTCATTGCATCAGTGTGCCATGAAGCAAACACAGATCACTTAAAGACAGTAAAGGAGCAAGTGGGTCATCTTTCCATGTGCATCAAATGGATGGATCACACAGGTTCACTGTGGAAGAGTGTGTACATCTACAGTAAGTGTGTGTATGACAGAGAAGAGTATTGGTAGTATAGGTACATACATTGGTGACGTCCAAGAAGAAAAATACAGACAGAGGTGCTGTTTTACACACAAATACATATTCTGTTGTCTCTATAAACTCTCTGGCTCCCAAGGCTGTGGACAGTTGAAGGAAAGTCAGTAAAAAGGAAATTAAAGGCAACCATTCCTATAGCTTTGCTCTTGTCCGCTTGACTGCCTGCATGCCTACCCGCCTGCCTGCATTCCCTGGGCAATGTTTATGCTGTGCCCTGCCCAGGACAGAATAGATTCGCCCACACAGCATTGTGCTCTCAACCAGAACCTAAGTTGATCTGGCAAGCCGGAGCCAGAGTCCTATTCACTCTCACTCCTCTGGATTAGGCACTGCGGCCTAAGGCAATAAAGCAAGGACTGCATTATTAGACCTAAGATAGCATCTCTCCATCACACCCGAAAATATACATGTATATCCAAGCCTTTTATAATAGGACACATCAGCAAGTTGGGTCATGCATCAGCGTCCCGAAAGCTTGGTGGGATAGCTTTGTAAACTACTGGAATAACTTTTAAACACCCGCCCTCGGGTGACATGAGATGCTTTGTAGAGATGAATTCAAACCCAGTGTAACAGGTTGTAAAATGGAATGCTTGTTCTCATTTTGATATAAAACGCAAAATGCGTAGCTTACCATCACTGTGAGAAAAGTGTAATAAGCAAATCTTTCATTCCCAAATGCCATGAAATGACATGTGTTGGCATAATGAAATTCATTACTCTCTAACTTGAGGTCAATTTACATTTTCTTTTTGTTTTAAATGCCACTACTAACTACTGGAGTGCATATAATTGAATAGTGCTAATTCATTGTTGTGTTTCTGTCTTCTTTCTTGGTGATGTGAAGCAGCATTTGTGCTTGTACAGTAAGTTCACAGTGAAAGGCACCGCTGTGGGGCAGTGGCAGCTTGCAGGGCACATTATCCAGCCTGTCAGCCTCCCAGTGCCATGCTATGGATAACACCACTCTGTGAGAACACATTGCCTCTTGACGCCAGCTGTAAAGATTAGCAGAGCTTTGTTTAATTGTGCTGTTAACATCCAAGGAGCCACTTAAGAGCTGCTGGTCTCTTCCTCCGAAGAAATTGCCTTTAAAGCTCAGCCAACGTTCACCGTAGCCTGTTCATTGAGGTGCCGATGCCTCTGGGATTTGGCCAGGTAGAGTACAGTCGCATACTCACCTGTCCGTCCTGCAGAGGACGGCACCTGAACCGGCAATGCAGACGAGGCATCGCATCCAAAGATGAACAGCATATTCAAAAATGAAAGGATAAAGTTTGAGCGCAACAAGCAGACAAACAATAACAAAGTCCAAGCTGGGATATTGCTGGGATAGAACCCATCTTTCCAGTTTAACTAAACCACAAATGAATGGGACAACTTTAATTAAACTGACTTAAATAGAAGAATTGTTTTGAGAGAGGGTTAGGGTGATAATGCACTTCACACCCTGGCCTGTTTACTTTGTTAGAATGTGACACACATTACTCTCTTTTATTCATTATGTTAATGGTTTGGTGCAACGTCACTACTAGAATAAAGGTGATTTAAATGTGTAATGTTTGACATCACTTTTTCAAATCTACGCCATTTATTTCTTCTCATTACTGCAAGGAATCCACTTTAAGTTGTTTATTTTGTTGGTTGAGTTGTACATCGGCCAGATATGAGGCTGCGGCACCAGCATTTTATTGTACTGCGAGGCATTTCCATTTTCTTTTTCCTAAATGCAAATGATGTTTTAGATGCAGGCATAAGTATTGTAATTTCAGACAAATGAGGCTCAGAGGACGACAGCTTAAAAGGTATTTTATGCTCGTTTTAATCGCGAATATATCAATTAAACACATTCGCAGAGAAGAGATTTAAAAGTTTAAATGCTCCCTAAAATTCCCACACACACTTAGGCAGTATAACCCATCAGTGGGTCTAATGTGTATGGATGGTTTTGCCTCTTAGTTTCCAGCTTGTTGAGCTCATTGAGAGTGGAGGTATCTCACCTCTCCACCATTTCTGCTTTTAAATGAAACAGGTCACCGAGGCCTGACTATCATTGTGGCTCAATATGCCAAATCCAGCTCTTAATATGAAGCGCGTGGCCCCCGGCAGCAAGGTGAAGAGAGGCAGGCGGCCCTATGCTAATGGGGGGGGGGGTTGTAATTTCTGAATGTCGGCTGCACTGCCAGCAGCACTAATGATCAATTGATCATATGGAAATGAGAATGCGGGTTGCACTGTATGTGACGGGCAGCCATTAGCAGATATTTCAGCTCAGAATGAAACCCTCTGCTGAACTAGAGCCGTGCAGTCGTTTCCCGTCGCATCCAAGAGAACTCATTTTAATCTGGTGCATCTGGATGAATTATAATGGCCTATGAAGAAATAAAAGGAGATCACGTGACGCAGTATCATAAATGATACAAGTATGTAACAAGCATGGGGTTCACTGTTCAAAACCGTTATTTAAACAATGTGTGTATTTTTGTTTGTTTTGCATCAGAGATTTGTCATTCAATGTTTTCTAAAATTACACTTAGATGATTGACAGCTGGACTTTTTTTTTTATTAATCCCGCATATTGCTGTTTGTATTGCTCAGTGTTCTGTCCACCTCTGGCACTTTCTGTGTGTACAGTCCAGAACATTCCTCAAAGTGAGACTTCCATCTCGAGTGACTCAACTCTGGCAAAAGCGCTCTTAAATTAATAAATATATCACACATGAATAAAAAGCAGGGGGTTCATTTCCGATGTCCAACTCTTGCATTGGAGTGACTGATAAATGTATATATGAATTAACTTGGTAGAAGTAAGGCACCCAAGTGCATTACACTTCTATATTGATGAGTGATAGTTTAATACTGTGAGTGAAAGAGGTGCAGAGGCACAGGAGGAGTTCCTCACTGCCACTCTGCTGTAAAAGATACCAGAGCTGACAGCTCTCTCTCTCTCTCTCTCTCTCAGGCTCAGCTCAGCTGTCGATATGAATGGACGGGCAAAGCAGGAGAAGAACATATATACACAAGGGAAGGTGGCAATTTGATACGCCATCACTGGACCTGCAGGGTCAACTTTTTCTCTCTTTAGGGAACGCCATTTTTGATTGTCATCATTGTTGTACAGTAAATGACCACAGTCCTGTGCCCTTTGTAAGCACCTGTTAGTGAGAGCGTGATCTGTTAATTGGACACCTAGGACCAGGATCAGCTTATTTTAACTTAAAAACAACGTTGAAGCAGAAAGTGGAGGAAAAAAAAAAAAAAATCAAAGCACAGAGTTGTATGAAACATTAAAAGGAGATTCACACTGTGACTAACACAGATCTATAACCAAAGAGCTGGTTGGATAAGCAATAAAAAAAGAGACACATTTAAGATACTAGAATGGACTAAAAATCATACCTGGGGACAAAGAAAGACAAAATTTGTGCCAAATGATATTAAATAAGTCATTTTGCAGGACGCAAGACTCATTGTGGAGAACACAAATGACCCTCCTGAAATGGCAGCACACTGCAGAAATACAGGAGGCCCACTTACCACTGGGCTGTTTTCAAAACCTCTTTAGCTTCATATCTTTAGCTGCTCCAGTGGCTTCTTCTTCTTCTTCTTCTTCTGCTGCTGCTGCTGCTGCTGCTGCTCCTTGTTACTTGCTCACTTATACCTTTAAAGTAGATAGCAAAAAAGGAGTGGAGGGAGAAAAAGAAGGAAAATGAAAGAGAAATATTAATGAAAGGGACTATTAAATGAACTGCCTCCTCAAGTGGTTGGTGTGGGAATTTCGACAAATGCTGAGAGGAGTCTCTCTCTCTCTCTCTCTCTCTCTCTGTCGGTCTCTCTCTCTCTCTCCTTGCCCTTTGTGACCACAGGACGACAGTTCTCAGGGAAACGCGGAGGCTTGCCACTGATTGCCTGAGAGGAGTCGAGTGCAAATCTGCATGAAATCCCTCCTGGCTTTTTTTGATCATTTTCTCCTTCATATCTTTAATGAACCCCAATCTGAATCTGTGGGTGCATGTGTGTGTGTGTGTGTAAGTTTGTGGGTGAGTGCACGAGCATGGTCAGCACATGATAAGATATTCATATTGTATCTATATAGCAATAATGTGTATGCATATGCACTTGCACTTATTCTATACTTCTGACGTGTCAGTACTGTATATTCATGTGTTGGTATGCACCTGCGCGCGTCACAACAAATCCGCAAAGCACGTGTGCCACGTCGCATCCTCCCTCAATATTCAGTCAATATTTTCAGTCTGCAGCTGTGGGCGGCCAAGGATCCACTCAAAGGAGCCTCCACTGAGCAGCTGAGGAAGGTTATCTCCAGTGAAAGGTCAGAGGAGCTCATCATTACCCCGCGTCCAGAGTCTCCTTCAAGATAACGATATGAATATCATTGCTGGGATGAGCGATAGAGCCGTGATTGATTAGTATGAACGCAGGGGGCTAGTATGGAAAAGCAGCGGCTGCGCGGCTTGTTTCAATAATGTTCCTGTATTTAGTTCGTGTTTACGCTGAAAACACACTATTTGTGCAGGTCCCGCATACCAACATCAAACTGCGACGCGGAGAGAGTGCAAGTAATGACATTAAATAATTCATAACCAGTGCGAGTGCGATGTTGATGATATCACTATCCACAGGGGCCTTGATATGTTTTTTATTTGCTTCTTAAATTGCACACTACACCACTCTATGAGGCCGTTTCTTAAAACCCTTGAACGTAACCTCTATCACCCCCTGTGGATATATGAGTAATTACCAACACATGTCTGTGGCAGCGATTCCCAACATGTAGGCTGGGACCCCCTAGTGGGCTGTGATGATACCGCAGGGGGGTCGCCTAAGGTCATTTAATAAAATGTGTTTATTGTGTGTATTTTTTAAGTTTTGCTGGAAAATACTTTTGGATTTATATGAATAAAATAAAGCCATGGCCTTTAAATTAGGTGTTACTTTCCTTTTAACTGAGAGGGTGCTCTAAAATTCACCTGCAAATTATTCACAATTTCGTGCCATTTATTGATGACATTTCTGGCATTCAAAGGCCTGCCAGATGCCTCAGATATTACACTGAGCCTGGTCCTCTCGTATGTTGATCAGAGTTGTCATTTAAGGTTTGGGTTGGCCTCAGAAGATTCAATCAAAATGTCATAGCAAAACACAATAAGACAACATTTTAGTTTACATAGCACAAATGCAGTACCTCAATGAAGCTGTGCATTTGTGAGTGCAAATGAACACATACAATATTCTGCTAAAGAACAATCAGCAAGAGAGAGAAAGAAACCCAACAGCCTTTATTTGTGGTGTTTTATGAGCATGCATGGACTTGTGTGTCAGAAAGAAAAAAAAAAAACTGAGGCCAATTCTGCCATACTCCCACACGCCTGGCTGCCAAGACGAGCACGGGGAAATTGGTTTAATGTACAGCATTTATTCAGTGCACACACGCTGTTGCACTACCGCTTCCTCCGTCGCATGAGACACTCCCTTAGGTCTGCGAGTCGCCATTAATCAGTCCGAATGAAGGGTTAGCCGAACGGCACGAAAACTAAAATCAACATCTAGGATAGTGGATCCTTACCACGGCGTTCAACTGCGATGATTGAAGCCCATCAGTACTTTTGTATCTGTGGATGGTGGGTTAAGATATGCTTTGTCCTCTCGTGTGGAAAGCACCTCTGATTTGTTTTCGCATGACCCTGCAACATATTGGCATTGAGTTTAGTCACCGTGCTGAGACAGATGGCCAAGCATCATGGTGCACGGCATATTGGGAAATAAAAACATGCATTGCTCAGAATGGGTTACATGCTTTTTTTCTCTCTCCAGCAACATGACCATTTTGGTATACGTTCAGAACAGAAAGTATAAGGGAGTGCACTGATACTGTACATGAACAAAAATTAAACCAGGGCTGCCTTATTCTGTACTAAATGTCAACAGGTCTGTTGCTGGGAAAGTAAAGAGAACTGCACATTTCAAAAGGTGACGATAAAATGTCAACACAGATCCAGATCTTTTTTTGCTGCTGTGAATGGAAAATGTTGCCATGGTAGTCTCCACTGTCTTCCTGTCCTTAACTCAACCACCCACCCACTTCTTCACTCTACATTGCTCTCCATCTATTGCCACTGATATGCTCCAAATGAATTAAAAACAAGACGAGAAAGGATGAGAAGTAAAAAAAAAAGAAAGAAAAGAGAATGGGGGAATGAGTGTGAAGGAGATGCGGAAAGGAGAGGATGATGAGGTGAGAGGACGTGGGGGGGGGGGTCAGATCAGAGGACAGAGGAGGAGAAGACGGAGAGACAGGAGGGGGGAGAAGACTAACTGATATGGACATGCAACACCCACATTAATTATTCCTTCCTGAAAAATCTCATATTTATCAAACTACGGAGGGAACGTGATATCACTTCAAACTAGTTGTTCCCCATGACACCTCTTTCACCTTTGAATGGTTTCAGATTTATTGCAGAAGCCAATGACACAATGCTGCAGTGTGTATTGTTCTAAAACATGTGCCAACTCATTGTCAAGTTGTTCATAAATGCACAGTTGTTTGCTCATATTTAATAACACGTGACATTGACTTCTTTTTCAGTCATATGTCATATGTCAGAATATCACAGATTCTTCTGCTAAACTATCGATTCCAGACATCAAATTCATTGTATTTCATTAACTGACTCAACTACTGTATACAATACAACATATTACATGAGACAATTTGACACCTTCATTGCAAAGAAGGAAGCTTGATTCCTCTGCTGGTGAAAAGAACATGTCAACACAAATGTCAAAGCAGCGATTCTTTAAATAGCTGTCAACAGCTACGTGCACTTTTTTTTACAGATATAGTGTCCTTGAACAAAATCTCTGTCTGATCATTCAGAGCAAGCTGGTCTGGCTATGGTAATAGCTAAAAAACATTTTTTTGATTAAAAAAAACAACAAAAACCTTTTCATCTCAAAACCTTTCAAGTCTGCACAGAGGCAACAGCCAAGGCCCTGTTGAGCTATATGAGAAAGAAATATTGAGACAATAATTAGATAACAATTATTGTCTCAATTAGAGAACATATTTTTGTACTTTAAATCTATCCCAAACATTTTATATATATATATATATATATATATATATATATATATATATATATATATATATACACATATTTATATATATATATTATTAATACATTATTATTACACCAGCAAAGTTTTAGAATTTTTTTAATGAATAATATGCTTGTTTCTACTGTATTATATTATAACATGATGCAGTAGTTACCGTCGTGTGACAATGGTTAAGAAGCTATGATGACCTGACTGATGAACACATATGGAATTTCTTAGAGGTGTGTGTGTGTGTGTGTGTGTGTGTGCGTGTGTGTGTGTGCGCGCATGCTTGTTCAGTGGTGAGAGTGTGCGTCTATCGGCGCGCTGTGTGAGGTGACTGATATTCAATTAGTCCACCTGCCACCTCTAACACGTCCCCGTATTCCAGCGCTTAGTAAATCACCTCAGCTGACAGCACACAGGTCGATATTAATATTAACGCATCCATAAATAATGTTATTGTACGCGCTGGTGTAAATGGTGCATGATATGATGGGCATGATAAAGTAGAGTGCTTGTACTATTGTGAAGGTGCAGGGATTTAACAAGGAGGCGGGGGGGGGGGGGGGGCAGACGGACTAAATCCCCTTCGATGTCCTTCGATAGGGACATTGGTGACATTAGGTTGGAAATGCGCCGAGGTGGTCACAGCTGTGCTTCCAGCCTGGGGGTGGGGAGGTTATGATTGTGTATTATGTACGTGTGTGTGTCTGTGTGTGTGTGTTCCTGGTGGATTGTTAGGGGGGTTAGAATGGGAGGATGTCCCAACTGGACACAGCGGATTAATTATGATAAATCATCTCCCAGGCCACATGTTTATGGCTGCTACTCAAACTGTGGTCTGACTATCCAATTTCCATCTCGTCCACTGCAGTGTGTGTGTGTGTGTGTGTGTGAAAGAGGTCTGGGGGTTTAGTAGAAGAATGCCATCACTGTTTTGTGACAATAGCCCATATTTCATTCTGACAGCAAACATATCACAGTTACGTCTTTATGCGGTTGCTGCAAATCTCCACATTAGGAATTGGCTGGTAAGAGATGGGTGTCATCAAACTGAGACGAGGGGGTTTGAAAAGTCAGCTTGTTAACTTGACCTCGTGGCCAGGACCACGGCATCATTCATCCAATTTAGGGAGGCTGAAGCTTCAGTGACTGTGTGTGAAAACAGCAAATTCCCACAGGAGCAAACATACACCCTCTCTGTCTCAGCAAATACGAATGCTGCAGAGTGACAATCTGAAATTTACTTCACTTATTCTGGGATGGCATCTGCTGAGAAGGTTTTTTTTCTTTTTTTTTTTTGCTGCTGCACAGTACACACACACACACACACACACCTCCACAGGCTGGGCTTTGAACAGCTTCGCCAGTTCACATGAGAAGTTCAGACTCAAAAGTTGTTGCTAAGGGAGAAAAGAGTTTGACTCATTCGCATGCTTCTCCACACAGGCAGAAATTTCAATCATGCAAATTTCACACTGGTGACGAATCACAAGCTTCACTGAACTCTCTCAGCTGTGGCATAATGTGTGCAGTGAGCAGACGCACACACAAAAATTCATGCCGGGGGGGGGGGGGCAAGATTATCAACAAAGCATCCAAAAAAACACCATGCAGTTCAATCATGAAATAATCATAACATTCTAATTTCTATTTCCCATGCCTAAACACTTTCTTTACACAGTGTTGTGGGCCCTTTTTAAGAGAGTAGCAAACATCCTTTGTTATTCCCTTGCAGACAGCAGCTTGTACACAAATGACTGAATAAATCACTGCAGAGAAATATTAATCAGCCGTCCTCGTCTGTGAGGGAGGAGGTGGCTGATACGCCGCATTGTGATTGGCGGGGAGAGGACAAGACGGGTGTCCCCGCCGGGTCATGGACATGCACTCACACACTCTACGACAGTTATCTACCATTGTGTAGAAATTTGAGAAACAATTCTAAACTGATTTTATCTCATGATTGTAAGCACACACACACACACAAACCCAGACACACACAAACGCAAACAACCTTCACCAGCACTGGACCAGGGGTTTTGCAAAGCCCGGATCATCCCCGCTAATCCACACTCATTAAGTATGAACAGCATGATAGCATGCCACCACCAGCAGCAGCAGCCTCCGCATCCCCCTCACCCCATTTACCCCACTTCCAGCATATACACACTCCCCTCCACCACCAACATGGATAAGTGGCAGCTTTGATGGTGATTTTAATATATTGCTGTAGATTGTTGCATGTACACGTTTTGCAGCCGCGCAAGCGAACAGAACACCTGCCAACACTGACAGGTGTGCGTTAATTGGGAATGATTAATTAACTGTGACAAAGCTTTTACTTCATACCCGTGAAAGTGATGTGTGTTTGAGGACGGAAACTTGAGTACTCTTCAGAGAAGTGCATCTCTTCAAACGCCAGAGTAATTCAAAATGAGACAAGCTATTGGGATGACAGAGCTGGTGAATCACTTTGCTCTGGTAAAAATGTCAAAGGATTCAGAGTTTTAGCAAAACTTGAAATCAATTATTCAAATGCTTCCTTTGTTCCACGGGATGGAGGAGAAATGGATTCTTCACTCAACAGTTTTTACCCCAGGTTTGGAACATAAATAGAATGTTCATCCACCCTGTCGCTGAGAAGGTCACTGCAGAGTGGAGTCTACCTACAAGCCCCTTGGGCTGAACAAAAATGCCACATGGATACTTCCCTTCCAGCCCTTTGCCTCCAAAATAACTCTCCCTCTGTGGAGTTCTTAAATAAATTACAGATATGCTATCCTCCCAAGATGTGATCTCTAGCGCAAATTAAAAATTCAAGCCCATTTAGGTTGGTGCCCAGTGTAACTTGAAACAGTGTGGTTGCATGGGGCAATATCCAACCACAGTTGTGTCACAGCACTGCTTGGTAGTTGTGCTCGTTGGTCTGGGCCCTGCAGGGTGGACTTGGTGTTCAGAGAGAATGTAGACTTGATCTCAGCTCACAACACTGTTTCTACCAAAAGTCGTGTCAAAGTGTCATAACCGCAAACTCTGACTTAATCACTCTGTGTGAATAATCCCGTGTGACACCATGCCAAAAGCTTAAAATGTAAAATCTGACAACTTCAAACACTTCTACAGTGGGAGTGATTGAATTATATGCCAGTTTTTATTTTCAACCAGCCCCTCACATACTCTTGTGGTGTGTTTCCACCGAGTGGAACAGTTTAGTTCATTCCGGTACGCATTTTTCAGTGCCCTTGCCTTTGGCTACCAGAGTGATGGTACTATGGGTGGAGCTAGACCTACGACAGTCACCTGATTGGGTGACAAAAAAGCATCACTCTCTTGCACCCGGTGTTCTTACGCCTGCAGTCTATTCTCATGCAAAGCTGGACGTCTTGTTGAGACAAACAGCTACAAACCGAGCAGAAAAAAAACGAGCTGCTGGATATCGTCCATTGTCTGTTGTGTCGTCACGTGTGCTGGGCCCGATGGCCGTGTCATACCCCACCAACCAACGTACGGTACTTTTCTCAGTCGAGCTTTAGCGCTCCAGTCTTCTCCGTACTGTACCAAACCAAACGGCACCATAACGCAAACGCGTCCCTCTACTAAGATGCATTTACAATCACTGTAGAAATCAACAACTATTTTGTATTTCATGTAATGTATTTTACTAGTGGATTGTAATATGAATATGTGCAAAAACATGAGTGCTATATACATTCAAGAAGATGAACAGTGAGGGTTTTTTTTTTCTAATAAAGGCTTCTGTGAGTGCAGGATCCCTCTTCTTAGTGTCCATGTGTATGACAAAGTAATTGACATAATATTCCAACAACATACTATTTACTGACTAAAACACAAATGCACACTGTTCAGTATTGTACTGTGAAAAAACTACCCATCGTCTGAGAGCAGATTGATATATATCAAGGAACATTTGACTGCATTATAGTTTAAACTCCCCAAACTAATACTATTGACATTTGAAATAAACAGTAATAAAGTATACAAAGGAACGCTAAAACGTAGGTTTGTGTGGAAATCACTGAAATCAATTAATAAACCAAACAAATTAATTTGTCCATAGAAAGACAAAAGGAGCTTGTCAAGAAAAACACGATTACCAGCCTTCTCTAATGCTTGACAATTAAAAAATAAATAGCCGATTAAACACACCAGAAGATATGGTGTCTGGGAGAATTGTATATCACCGAGGATGGGTAAAGACCGAAAAGGGTAATTAGGTGAGAACTATTTAGAAAAAAGAAAAAAAAACCCACACACATTATCTTGTAGAACAGGAGACACTGTGAAGTAAATTTCCTCCAATCATTAAGCAGCAGTGGGCTAAATAAATCAGTTTGTGATCTTATATGGGAGTGTGTGTGTGTGTGTGTGTGTGTGTGGCTTTGAAGCCATTTAATAGTCCAAACCTCAATATGAACCCAGAGCATGCTTTTTGTCATTTGACCTTCATTAACATCTTCTATTCATGGCTGCAACTGTGGCGATAAATCAGGAAAATGTTCCTATTGTATCTCCCCATGCTGTGTCCCAAAGCATTCTCTCCTACCTGACTTTCATTAGCTCTTGTCTCCTGAAACAATAAGTAGCGCCTCGATTGAACGCAGTCTTTAGTAGGCATTTGTCTTTGGAAGACTTTAAACACAGGAACCAAAACTGAAATTAAATCAAGAGGCAATTCAGCGGAGATCCGCAGAGGAAACACAACACTTATGTGTGAAGTCTACTTAAAACGCTCTCACATGAGGGGAACTGTTTGAAAAAGAGCAATATCTTTAACTTCACTATGAAGATAATCATAGACAGATCCACAGCATGCTCAAAGGAGAAAATAGCAGGGGAAACAATATAGGAACATTTGAAAGAGCAGACTTTCCAGCGAAGGATGGCTTCCCTCCACTGAAGCACTGCTGGATTAACTTAATCAGAGATTAATCAGACTTGAAACACTAGAGACTTTGACGGTGGCCGCTACTTTGCAAGGCAGCAGAATTAGGAAAGATAGCAGGGAGAAATGATTCCCATAACCTATCTCTCAAGAGCTCTTTGCTTGCCAGAAGACCTCAGAGGCAGACGGGGAATCGGAGCTCCCAGTGAGCCCTATCTGCCTTTGTGTTCCTCTAGCAAACGGAACGAGTACATTTAGTGTTGGAGCTCTACTGACAAGGTAGCATGCAAAGCAAAGGTAGGACTGAGTGCAGAGTGGAATAATAATAACTGGTGCCAGAGGAGCTTATGCAACAATCTGCATTTAACTCTTGTCAATTAACATCCATGTTAAACGAACCATAATAGCTTCAAAGCTATCCAAGGACGTGGTCCAAGTCAGTGCCGTACTGCACTGTAGCTCGTAAAGGACACCACTCAGAGTAGCTATCAGCCACTGTTTAAGTGCAATCCTCCTTCCTTGCGGGGATTTAAAGACCTGATGAGCCGATTTCCCTCAAAACTGCCGGAAATTAGCTCTTGCTGTGCCATGTTTGCCTGACCCTGTAATAGAGGATCAAATCTGAAGGAAAGCCAGGTGCTTTATTTATTTCTATTTTTTTTAAGCCTGTGACCACATGTTGTTGAGCAGCTCTTGGAAATTTGGCGGACAGAAAAAAAAAATCTTTGAGGTCAATCTGCGATGAATTGTAATAATAACAATTTATCTGTTCAATCTGCCTGCCTAAAAGTGTGCTGCAAATCATCCCACCACCTCAGCTCAGCAAAGAAAATATAGAAGTGCAGCTCTTGAAAAAGGGTGGTGGTGGGGGGGGTGGGGTGGTAAAAAAACAAGAACAGAAACCTGCCGCGCGAACAGGGAGGGCAGCATTGATCCCAGCTCTCTGGTAGCGAGGTCATCGATTGTAGGATACAGCTGTGATACTTGGCACACCTTGCTGACTCCAGACACAACCTTGAATCTGCAGCCAACAGTGAGCATTTTGTCCCCTTCCTTCTGCCATTTGACCAAAGGATGCAGACAAGAGGGAGGGAGGTAGAGGGATCCTGCACTGTCTTCACATAATTGTGTGGGGACATCATTCTTCAACCACAGCTTTGCTTCCGCTCCCCCAAGAGGCACTTTTCTCAAACAGTAATCATTATGTTATGGAAGCAGCCGCCAGCCAGGGTTGAAAATGCAACTAGAGCCAGTGAGCATATAAGCATACACTCCTCAGGGTGTAAATATATACACAAATGGAGGGGTCATGAAGAGGAACGGGAATAAAGAGGGACCATTTTGAACTTTTGTATTCCTTGGAGATTTATCAATTTTGGAATCTCATCAGGGCTCCTTTTAGAGGCTTAGGTAAAACACAGACATCAAAGATCAGTTTGTGTTTTTTTTTTCCCCCCTCCCTCACACGTGCCTTTCTTCCACCTACTGTTCTATTTAAAGCTTTGTATCTCCACACATTCAATATAAATACACTTAAAAGAGCATGCGGCAGAGGAGTATGACAGTGAAAAACCACTTAAAAGTAGTGGTGGGAGAATGCAGCTAATCGTTGGCCTGATCAGTCACTGTTTCATCTTCACCTCCTTATCTCCAAAGTCAATATCATCTCTTCAAACAATCCAAGAAAAGAAGGGTGTTTTGTGACTAAAGCTGTTCTTTTATTTATGCATCCAGGAAACACTTTGTTGGTATTCCACCCCTGCTGATGGTGTCCCCTCCATGTGTCCTTAGTCCCATATTTATATATATGCATGCACAGACATTGATGTTTGGTGGAAAAACTACAGTTTAACTGTATGCTAGAGTCTTGTCTGTCAATGCTCAGCCAGTCCTGTTATTGACACTGACAAATTCCAGGATCTTACTGATAACAGATTGACAAATGAGCCCCACTCTTCCTCCTCCAACAACCAATACATCACTTTACGTCTCCCTGTCACCCACCTCTATTAGATCCTATTATGTGATATGATACACTGGCTGAGTACAACCAGGACATGCTGTGGAGAACACAAAAGCATCACCCCCTCCCCACTCCTTTATTGTGGCAAGTAACATACAGAGATCTTCGGGTCAAATCCAACGGGATTAGACATAATCCATCTTTACATTATGAAGCTGGATACATCAGTTTCATTGTTGATGCAGAGAGAGAGAGAGATGAATGTATGTACTGAGACCTTTGTAAGAAGAGATATCAGTTGTCAAATGATTAACTAAAACCCAGGTTTGACATGACAAAACTTGTACTTGCCCCTAAATTTGATTCAAGCAAACCAGGAAATAATAGTAGTAATAATAATAATGGCAAAATATGATGGATGTTTGGACAGTTAATAAATGCTTGAATGTTTGTTTGAAGGGTTGTTGTAACCGTGACCTCAATATAGGTTAGTGAGCAGGTCCACTAGGTGGCGCTATAAATTCAGTTGTTACATTATGTTCATGAATAAGTCTCCCTCAAAGGCAACAAGGACACAGTTACAGTGGAAGCCTTGTGGGAATGCAGATGAATATGCAAGACTCCCTGCTATGTTCTTAATTTAGCATAACAAACCAGACTTTCTACCAAGCCAAAAAAAAAAAAGCATGGTGGCAGCTCTGGTAGGAAACACTGCTCTTTTTGATATTCACTGTGAAGTGCTTCACCACTTTTTTGAAGCTAATGAGATCGGCGACGTAAGTCAACAGAAAGCTACAGTATATTGTTCCGTGGGCAATCAGACATACAGCCTCACAAGGAACCTTGTCAGCCCTACCATGCCAGGAGATAAGATGGTGGATGAGCTTGTCAAGTTGTAAAAGGACTATTTCAACCCCAAACCCCAAAGATCATGCAGCATTTCAAGTTTCAAGTCAAGGAAGCCTGGAGAAACAATAACAGAATATCTAACTGTGCTAAAATTTGCACAAGTTGCAACTATGGAGAAAAGTTAGCACAGAGGATTCATGACCGACTGGTTTGTGGGATTAAAGATCATCGCATACACCGCCGACTGTTGTCAGAGCCTGATTTGACTTTTCACAAGGCACTGAAGCTGACCCAGGCCATTGAGACAGCCAGCAAGGATGCAAAGGACTTACATTCACCAGAGTTTGCACCCTCACACATGAGGGCACCACAAGCTGTGCACAACATGTCAACAAAGCAGACTCCCAGCAAGCAATAGCAGCTACCCCTGGTCCAAAGACTCAGCTAGCATTTATTTCGAAGGCTAGAGGACAGGCAAGCATGGGAAGACTCAGGGAGCAAAATATGTCAGTCAGGGGGAGGATGAAAAAGATAGCATTGACACAAATGAAGTCATGTTCACGCTGTACAAATTAGATGAACTTGAGGTACCAGCAGAGGAGCCATTCGTAGAGACACTGACAATTAATGAAACTGAAGTGCAGTTTGAGATGGACTCAGGCTGTGGGGTAACAGTAATGAACCACTCTGTGTTTAAATCCTTTTGGGGGTTAAGAGGCACCAAAGAGCTAGTGCAAACTTACCTGTGGTAGTTGTAGCAGGTTCAGAGTCCAAGTCTGGTAGGCAGGTACTGGATTAGGAGGCTAGGGTTAAAGTGGAGATCAGAACCACAGGTCCACCATGTCCGGGAAGAGACCTTAGAGGAGGTATAGGGGAGACAAGAACCACAAATCCACCATGTGAGACCATGGAGGAGGTACTGGGGAAGTATCAGGTCTTCAAAGGCAATCTCTGGAGATTCAAAGGGCCCCCAGTGAAATTTTATGTGGACAAGGAAGCCATTCCTATGCCATGAGAGAAAGAGTTAAGGCTGAACTCGACCATCTCCCTCCCCAGGAGATTATTGAACCAGTAAAATATGCTGAGTGGGCACCGACTGTGGTCCCTGTGTTAAAACCTGATGATACAGCAGGACTTGTGTGCCACACTTTCAGGTGGACAAAACAAGATTAGATCTGAGTCATGCCTATATCGAGATATTCCCTTGGATAAGGAAGCAGAGGAGTATAAATATCTTCAAAGGTTTGCTCACATACAGAGTGCTGCCTTTTGGTGTTTCATCTGGCATTGCTATTTTCCAGCAAACCATTGGGTGACAGCTGCAGGATGTCCCGTGAGTGGCCATTTTCCTGACCGGAAAGGAAACCAAGAACACCTGTAGACCATGTAGACCATGGTGCTGAAGTGGCTACAACATGCTGGTTTCAGGCTCAAGAGGGCTAAGTGTTAAGACTGTGAATTTATTATAACAAGCTCCTTCTAAATGAGTTTACTGTCCTTGCCCCAGTGGAGAAGCACAACAAGCTGCCTTTGAAAACTCAAAATAAATGATGCAGTCTGCGGAAGTGTGTGTGCATTATCACCCAGAGAAGACATTGACATCATGTGACGTATCACCATATGGAGTAGGTGCCATGCTGTCACATCACATGCGAAACGGAACTCAAAGGATTCACTGAAAGGAATCCCATAGGATTCACCTCATGAACATTAAATGCTGCCAAGAATAACTTCTCACAACTGGATAAGAAAGGACTGGCAGTGATGTTTGGAAATTCAGATCAAATGCCAACTGTACCACAAATGGCCTCACCCAGAATCCAAAGGTGGACAGTACAATAGTGTATAAAGAAAGGGAAATACCACTGCAATTCAGACACCCTGGGCCGCCTTCCTTTAACAGAGAAACCTGAAATGGAGAGGCCATAAGAGCGGATTCTCATGCTGGAGAGCTCGACATCACACTGGTGACAACTGATCAAGTGAAAGCATGGACAGACAAAGATCAAGTCCTCTTGAAAGTGCGGTTGATGATACTCAATGGCTGGTCATCAAAATTAAAAGGGGGAGTATTCTGCCCCCTATGAGGTGAGGAAATATGAACTCAGTTTCCAGAATGGGTGTGTGTGTTATGGGGCTCGAACAGGCCAAGGGAATGTCATGAAACAGCTTCATCAGTGCCACCTGGGAATGTCCAGGATCAAAGCGATGGCTAGGAGTTATGTATGGTGGCCAAAGTTTGACAAAGATGTCAAGAGCACAGCAATGTACCTGAACTCGCTCCATTACATCCCTGGGAATGGCCCGACAAGCTGGAGTCGTATCCATGTGGATAATGCCGGATCATTTATGAAAAAAAAAAATTGGGTACCAGTTTCAGAAACCATGGACTACCTGAGTTGCTGTTTCACCAGCACAGAGTTTAAAGACTGAGTAAAAATGTACCTCTGCAGCCTACCACAAGAACTTCAGTTGAGGACTTAAGGGAATTCTGGGAATAACTGACTACTGTCGTATATTGGACATGTGGACCAGCTACATGCTCACCACCACGGATCGGGAAAATGCAATAAGAAACAACTGTCTGCTTCCACTCAGCTAAGTCAGGTCAACACAAAAAAAGCTTGAAGATCATTAGAACTACAGTGTAAAAAAATGAAAAAAGACAGACTGGACTTTTGAAGCAACAGATTGTACAGAGTGCAATTCACTCTTTTTCCTTTTCCTCGCTCAAAAATGTATGACCTTCAAGCCACAACATTCCTTTTCTAACCTTTAAGCACGTGGGGATAGATTTTTCACATAGTGGCCATTTTTTTTTTTTACGAAAAACTTGGCAGCTCCTCTCTGTGTGAATCCAGCAGCAACAGACAGGTATTTGTACAAATTCGGCTCAGATTAGCACATGGTGGAATGGGCAATTGCCATCACACAGTTGGATTAGAAAAAAAAAAAGTATTTGCATTGGCACTGGGAAATACCTCACAGTCCGTTGTAGAATCATATTTATTTTTTAGCCCAAAACTTTATCCAGAAAATCCGAAAATACCTCCACTAAATGCATTTGCTTAAACTTAGTCTTAGACTTCCTTTTATTGTCATTGCACAGAAAACGCAGCAGTGAAACTGCCAACGAAACCAGCTTTTCCAAAAAATAAGGAATGAAAATGTAAGAGCTAAAGGCTACTTTCATATTTTTAACAGCAGGATATTGTGAGACCTTTACAGTATCGGTACACTGTGCAACAATGTACAGTGTAGGGGTAGTTTTCTTTACATCCCATAATCCCAGAGAGGGAAGACAAACACATTTGCATAGAGGAGTATGTATTTTTGCAGCATGTGCAAAAAATAAAATAAAAAATACATCTCACATTCAGCAGGGGGACTCATTCAACACCTTCTGGTTAAACAAGTGGTGATAGCAGCAACATATTATTAGCTGCAATTCATTATTGAGCTTTTAAATGAGTTACGGTGCAACACTTGTTTCGGTACAGTGCAGTGCCATACAAAATACCAGGACTTACACTGTTATTTAGTTCCTGCTATTACTCAGTGTTTCCTGATAATTGTTGAAAACACAGCAGCCTGTCACTTTCCTAGTGAACCGAAATTGTATATATATTTTTTTTTTTCCACTTCTCCATTGATATTGTGGCCCACCACAATATCAACATTGACTGCCCCATATTGATTTTCTACGTTTTATTTCAAGTGAGGAAAATTGTATGCCATTCATGCATTGATCCTCTCTGCCCTTCCTCAGTCATCTCGCTCTCTTTTCTTCCTCCGACAAACACACTAAAAACAAGCTCCCCTGTCACAGTTGGACTTGACCCTCAGAAGACAAGACATCCCACTGAATAGGTGGACCAAATATAATACTGAATACATAAATCCATGAAGTTTTAACCGATTCTGTCTCTTTACCAGAGATCTCTTTACCGGAGATGTTCATCCATCCATCTATCTTCTACTGCTTTATCCTCCACATGAGGGTCGCGGGGGTTTGCTGTGTCCAATCTCAGCTGACGTGCACCCTGGACAGATCGCTAGTCCATCACAGGGCCACATAGAGACACATTCACTCCTACGGTCAATTTAGGGTGTCCAATTGACCTAATTATTACTAATATTGTATGTTTTTGGACTGTGGTAGGAAGCTGGAGAACACCCACGCACACACAGGGAGAACATGCAAACTCCATGCAGAAAGGCCCGGTGCAAAGGCAAGACCACTGCACCAACCTTGTGGCCTGAGATGTTCATTGTTTAGTCATTTATTAATGATAAATGCAACCAAATCTGCTGAAAAAAAACAATGATCAGCCATTCATGGTTCTGCTAAAAATTATACTTTACACAACAGCCAAATGTAATTTGTTCAGTCATCCACATGAAAAGCTTTCTGAAAGCACTCGTGGGAATAGTGGGATGAAAAGCATATTGCAAAATAACACAAAAACAACTGTATTCAAGTTAAATTGACCTTCATCAGATAAAATCCTCTTGTCAACATATCATGCATCACAGTGATAAAATACATTTCCTTTTGCAACCCGTGATCATTCATTAAGACGTTTAAAAGGTCTCATACGACCTTTCATTTGCTTCAGACTACAGTGGCCCAAAGGCATGACGGCTTTAGAAAAAAGAGCAGGCTAATGTTAGGTGTGGTTTGTGCCCCTTGAGCCTCTTGGTGCTATTTAGCACTGTGAGATGATAGTTCATCCCCTTCACTTCCTGCTTATCTCTCTGACTGAGAGCACATACAGAAATAGTCTTTGTCAGCGTCAGCAACCACACAGCAGGGCACCTTTCACACACCATGCCCAATACCAATGTGTGTGCCAATGTGTTTAGCTTTCCATAAGCCACTAGGTCGAGCTTATGTATGCCAGAGACTTTCCTTTAGTTTTTTTTTTTAATAAAACGTGCTGCACATTGTCACAAATCTTTTATTTTGAAATGATCTAGTTTTAAAGTATTTTTGCATTAAAAATGACAGCGACGACCTGAGCAGTCCTAATGTCTGTGAAGGTTCTCAGTCATCCAGGTCATAGTTATCTCCAGTAGTTATAGCAGTAGGCAACACAGACTTGCTTCTCATCCAAGAGGCTTCTTCAATTCTGACAAAACCTGCTTAGAGAGTCATTATGTTTAACAATGCAGTCATACAGCCTCTATTATTGTACCAGTCACTCTTTTCTCTAATCAATTAATCGATTAATCTGTCTTTTCTCTCTCGATTAATTGATTAATCGTTTCAGCTCTAATCCCACTACATGTTTTTAGCCCAGGCATCACTGCAGCATCCTGATGTGTGACCTTGACTGTCCGCCTCGTCTTCTTCTAACCGTCCTCTCGAGACAGAAGATAAATGGTCCTTATATTTGTGGTTAAGTGCGTTTTTGACCCAATCTGACAGAAAATTCTTTGGGTGAAATGTTTGTACTATATTCAAATAAAACATTACAAAGTAAAGAAAGTAAAAAAACAAAAAAAAGTTTTAAAAAATGAGTATGCTCAAGAATAATATTGGCACCCAAGTTTCACATATTGATTATACTGTAAGTTGCACTAATGATGTTGCAGGTAATTATTCAGCTGTGAGCATCTGGATGTTGGCTCTACAGATTAAATATTATATGTATATGTATATATATATATATATATATACATATATATATATATATACACACACACACATACATAAACATATATACACACACACATACATATACATATATACACATATATACATATATATGTATATATATATATAAATATATATATATGAGAGATGTAAATAAGCAAGTTCTTTGTCTATATAATAAAATAATTATGGTTCTACCTAACTACCTCTGAGCAAGGTACACAATCCCCATTGCTCCACATTGATTGGGTTAATTGGACATTCGCAATTGACCCCAGCCACAGGGGGTCCCAAGACCAAATCAAGTATGCGGATCAATGAGCAGGTGATCAGCAGCGTCGACCCCCAGAGAGGGAGAAGCGGAAAGAAAAAAATAAATGGTTCCAACTAATATAAAACCAAAACAGGAAGAGAATGTATACTGACAGGTGGCAGATGAAGGCGAAAACAGAAGTTGAATGGGGATGCTAACAAATGTTCTTTCTGAGAAGTGCCCACAGGCTGCACACATAATAAAATATAGCCAAATTGTGTTTTGCAGTAAAACTTCCATTATGTGTGTTTGTGCAATTGAGGTACGGCTCTTACTTATGTTAACACAACGATATGTGTGTGTCTTCATGTTAGGACTGAAGTGATAATTACTCTCGCTTTCGAGCAGAAAGCTCACAGCACATGTGGGAATTTTCGCTATTGGCCGTGTCTTGGTGAAATGAACGTGCACCAGCTGTTTGGGGCTTCGTCTCGAAGGCTGCGACTGCCTTTCCACTCCAATTGTACCACATTTGCCTCTAAGCCATGGCTGTGCTTCAGTCGTGAGTGCCATGTGGATCTTTACTCTTACTCTGAATTCACAGTTTGACAAATTGTTGGTTCCTGTCCACAAGTTTTGGTCAAGGACAGGTTTGAGAGCGCCGGAGTGCCTGATATTGATAGAGCAAGTACAGTATAGTATAACATAAAATAACATAGGCTCCTACTCACCCTCTGCAGGATTAATAAACATAGTATAAACATAAACGTAGGTACACACAGTGGTATGGTGATGCGTCTTTCAACTCAAAGGTTGTGGGTTTGATTCCCAGCTATATCCTTGGGCAAGATACTTAACCCCCACGTTGCTCCTGGCGGTTATGTCAGCAGAAACACAAATAGTTTTGCTGTGTGAACGCGTGTCAATGGGTGAACGGAAAAAATGGTAGGAAATAGCAGCTTTGAGTGGCCCTCAAGACTAGAAAAGCAGTAGATAAAAAAACAAAACAATTAAAACAATTAGATAACAATGCAGAGACAACTGTATGTCCCCACATACAAACCTTTAACAATGTTGATACATGTTTTATTCTGTTTAATTCTAAACAATTCTACAAACTAAATGACAAAGGCTTTTGCCATTACCTTTCAAAATTAACTATATGATCTTTTTTTGATCTGATGCCCCCATCAACTTTTTTGTGAGGTAACAATAAATATAGGCTTGCAGTATGGTTATAACTGTGCAACAACTGTTATAACACTTTTTAAATGTGGTCATATGGTTTAAATCCAATATCCAAAAAGTAATAATACAATTATTTAAATAATTTTAATTCACCTTAACTCAAGTGGCTGCTTTGTCAGTGTCAGTAATTAGATCTTTTTGTTTAAAGACAAAAACCCAATGTCACATTTTTCTAATCCTATCCCACAAAACAGATGAACCACTCGCACTCCTCACATTACAATGCAAACCAAATGTTTTCTAAAGGCAGTCAGGGGACATGGGTCCAAAGGGAGACCAGGATGCGCATCTCAACAACAAGACGTCTTCACCATGTCCGATGACTCCTGGGGGACACTGAGTTTATTTGCAAAAAGTGAATGTGAGCATGAAAAAGAAATGAAAGCCTGTCTGCTTGGTTGGTACAGAGCCGCATTGAAAGCAGTGAATGCAGCAGATGAGACGCTTGTGTGCGCAAGTACAGGAACAGCAAGGGAAAACACAGACGAGAGAGTGGGCACATTTTTGAAACATTGAAACGTAAAATTTCCTTTCTGCCGTTACCAAGCAAGTGACCTTTGCACTCTGTGAGTCTCATTCCTCCTATTTCTCCATTAGTGCACGGAAACAAACAGGCACACAACACACTAAAACATTTGCAATTTGTCTCGAAAGCAGCCCGTCCTAATACACACACAGCCGCTCACTGTCCAACAGTCAATATTTTCTGAAGGATGACCTCCCTCGAGAACCAGCAGGCAATCTGAGCGGGCCCCTGCAATGAAAGGGCCCATGATTGCATTCGACCATAGCCCTTACAAAGATGTCGTACATCAAATGCCAACAGATAAAAAGCCATCCACGAAGAGTTAATCAGCAGAGTAGCTTTCATGGACACACAGCAATTTGTCTCAATATCACGAGAAGAAGACAGGCTCTCATAAAGAAAAGCGTCAATATAAATAAATACATAGCCTAAACACACCTCCACATTTGTGTTTTATGTAGAGTGTGATGTTAACTCAGGCTTTTTTCCCCCTTACATTACAGTTTGACCTTGAGAGTGAACAAAGTCGATGCATATGTGAGTGTAAGTCAGAGTAATGACTTTGTTGAAAAACTGCAATGCCCACGCACCATCTTATCTAATATGTCACTGGTTATATGATGCGATAACATGGGCGATAGCGCTATAAAGTTGCATCTATGCAAATGAAATGAACAATGATTCTCACATGTTTTCGTGCCTGATTTTGTACACACATGTACATGCGTGTTAGTTTTGAGAGGCTGACCAATTTGCATTCAAAGTAAGAGTAGAAGTCCCTGCACGACGGGCCGTGCAAAGTGTTATGCATATTTGCCACCTTATACCTGTAACAATATGCAGGCGTGAATGTTATGGGTGAGAATGAGGCTTAATCACGATAGCTGTTAACTCACGACTCTGACCCCTCGTACAAGCGACTGAATTCCAATCAAATTAAAACGCTGACAGCACAGATGCCAGAAAAACAGGCAGAGGGGTCAATGGAGGACGAGGATGTTTGACCTGGGAAAGAAGCTTGCCAAGTACTTCACAGTGAGTGCACAATGAGCCACTTAACAGACTACGCACATAAATGCCTGTTTCAAGAATTCTCCACAGCTGACGCAACCCGAATCACACTCTCATTGTATCACATGATCAAGAAAAAAAGATATTTCAGTAAAGGAAATGAATGAGTGTACACTGTAGGAGAGGCTACATGATTTGAAACTTTAATGGCGCACTTTCCAAAACGAATAAAAGAGGATCGATTTCAACCAGGAACTGCAACAGCTAACCTACTATTATCAATTGAAGTACCTTCTTCCACTTTCATACTACGTACTGCATTTGGTATGTTTTCCACATCCTAACCTTATTTCAGCTCGCTTTGTTGCAGTCCATCCACCTTGGCAGTGGACAGGCTCGATTATGTTCAAGGCTAAAACATCCCCGGGGGAAGAATTCTTCATATGTGCCTGGAAATCTAGACGCTCAATGTTTTGTTCTCAGGACACGTCAACTTAGACTGTCAGTATCAGCTGTGCTCGTCTACGATGACAAAGTGTCTGTTACCATCAGTTTACCTACGCTATGAAGGCACCTAAGGCACAAAACCACTGTAAATATTAAACTTTCCCAATGTGGTTTGTACGCGTTTTTTTTGGGGGGGGGGGGATATAATGTGCTACCCACAAGTAAACGCAAACACATGAGATACTGACTGTGAAATTCTGGTTTATGTCCCTCTCTCTGCACAGGGCTACCGTCCCAAAGTGATATTTCAAAGTCGGATTCTTTTAAACGCACATATAAACATGCACATCTCGTCACAGACCCAAAAGGTACGGTGTCCTTGGGAGATCGAAAGTTCCGTCGAGCTGTTCATCAGACATCTGCTAAGCGCCTCATCATGAAAGCGCCGAGGTTTATTCCCTTGTGTTGCTGTGCCAAGAACAACTGGCAGGCGCCAAGAAACCTTCCACTCTGCCACCAAGGTTAGGTGAATGACAATGCTGAGATACTAAGACACAAGAGGAGGGAGGAGACAGCCATAGGAATAATAATAGGAGACAGCGGCTTCAGTCACGTCGATCTGTATATTCTGTTTCTAGTGGCATTTCGCTGTAAATTCCTAGCTGCGTCTTTTGCTTGTGCATTTCCCGGAGGTTTCTTTTTGTTTACATTTGTTTTTCCATTGTGACTTCAAATATTCAAAACTCATTTTCGTCTTCCCTCTCACACTTCCCCCCTCTCTTTCTTACCCACTTGTCCCCGTCTCTTTTGCTCACTTCAGAAAATAGCGGCGCTAATTCTGTCTCTGCATTATTAATCATCAGGCAACGAGGGCCAACAGGTGCTGAAATAATCTGAGGGAAGGTCGAACAGAAGCACGGGGAAGTCTGAAAACCCAACCCAGCTGCTCGCTATGTTCTCTTAGATTTTTCTCCACACTGTCCCCACCAATCTGGAAGAGAGCCACAGTACGGAGCCTGGGAACAACAGTAAATTGTCACTTTATATGAAGAAATTTGGCTCAAAACACGATACGTTTTGCCAAACATTAGCTGAAATTAGTATAACCAGAAAGCACTGCCATCACTGATCTAATTTTACTGTAGTTTGGAGTACAATGTGTCGTGGGACGCATTTTGTTTTGTCTAAATCCAACCAACGTCCTACAGGAACAAAGCAAAAAACACTCAACGTGTTTATGTAATAATACAGAACTAATATACAAATATATTTAAAGTAACACCAAGGACTAGCTCCTGGGTTTCCTCTAGAATTGGTAAATGTTATTGTTTGTTAGAACCGTTGTAAAATATATGTTGTGGTAAAATGTTAGAGCGTTATATACAAATATGATAACATTGTTTTGTATCAGGGAGAAAATCTAGCCCTGGGATATGTGTGATGTATGCAGTAAATTAAAATGTTCCTTTTATGCGATACTGTCGCTGAATATGTTTGTTTGTTTTGCTATGTATTGATATACAGTAAACAATAGGATGAAGATGAATTATAGATATAAAATAAAAACACATAAAAATAGAGTAACTAGATAAAAAAATAAAAAGTATTTATCTATTTCAAGCTATTTTTATTGCCAAGTGCAAAAGTTCAAGCTGAAGCCAGTGGCTCTTATTTTGAAGGCCATGGTGAAAGAAAGTGATGATGGGTTAGGAGTGAAACTGATGGTGTATGTGTGTCTTTTTATTTTCTTTTTAGCTGCACAGCATTATTAGTACTTTGATGTTCTGTACGTTGTGTTACCTGGTTTATGGAGGACAAACGACAGTAAGTTACATGCACTGAGATTTCAGCGGGTTTTTACATTTTGAGAAGCATTTAACTTGCCGTTAACTTTCACTCTACTCTGTGCTAACACACAAGATACAGAACTGAGCAGGAGGAAAGGAGGGAAATGATGGAGAAACGCACTAAAAACACACACTGACCTGAAATAAGACAAATGTTGCTCCAAATGAAAAGTGGAGCAAACAATGGCTACTGTTCAATCTAATCATGCCAGCATGGAATCGTGGGAATCGCATAATCGTATTTCACACCACACATGACATTACTCACGCTGAGAAGAAATGTATTAATCTATGAATCTATCACACGAAGGCAGATTGTGCTGCGTAGTTCACTCATACAGCTGCCTTGAATCATCAGCCAATCAGAAAATGGCATTTCTTGTTGCCGGAAGTACTCAAAGAGAGATTTGAATATATAATTATTACATTATTGTATCACAGTGACATCGGGCAAACAGCAGAGTGATTTACAATTCATGTACCTTGAATTCCTAACACTGTAATTGACACACTGATAGAATGCAAAGCTATTTTCTTTTCTTTTCTAAAAGTAAATCTGATATGTTGACATGTCTAGGTTAGTTTTCCATGAAAGCACCTGGGCCAGACTGTACTGTGAGAACAAGTAAACCTATAATATCTCTGCTTTTCACAAAACAACCTGTAGTTTATATGTTTACTTTCCGTCTGTCTCTGAACTGTATAATTACATAAGCAACACCACACACAATCATTAAGTTCCCTTGCAGTTGTTTGGTGATGAAATTCTGAGAAGATTCCTAGAATTACAACATTTTCAAAGACATCCCCCCTCACATTTGAAAACTAGATCCCGGTTCAGTATGTTCACAATTCACAAAGCGTCTCGTCTATTTGAAGAGCTCTTGAGAAAAACTGTTAAGAGTAGGGAGGAGGACTTTAAAGAGGCTTAAAAGTTTCTTAAGCAGAGGATAAAATGGTGTTATGAAGTTTTTTTTTTTCCCCCTTTGCCAGCATTTTTAAATAAGCGGTACAGCACTCACCTGTGCATGAAGAATCATGGTCTGTGTGCTGCAATCTCCCCACGGCACCTCATGCGAGTGCTTTTCACACTTTTTCCACACTGTTCACAGGTGCAGCACAACTAGAGGATTTGAGGTGTTGGTCTGCTGCACTCTGTTGTCTACATTCAATGACGGCAGCTAAAATGACCGGCAAAGTACATTTAAATCAGGGAACTATTTTAATGAAACAACTACCAGATTCCGAAATATCCTCCAAAATATATTCCATAATAGTCCTTGAAATACTTATACTTAATACTATTTAAATGTATTCAACAGATATTAATTACATGAAATTAACTGTTTTAAGGGAATGGGTCCACAGTGCTTTCTCATAGTGTGACGTACTGGATTTGTCTTTCATGTAAAATGCCAGTGTTCGTCTCTTGCTGTACATCTGTACATCGACACAATACGGTCAGTTTGATAATTTCACTGTATACCAAAAAAAAAACAAAACAAGTTCATAAATGCAGTGATGCTTAAACAGCAGCACAATCTGTCCGGAGAAACCTGGTTATCATTCATCAGTTTGGTTTCAAATAAATGGCACCGGGGGTTTGGCGAGTGCACAGCAAACTTTCAGGAAGGAAATGTAACAACCATCTGTGAAATAAATACATGAGAAGCAACACTGAGTGTCCAAAGATATATGGGCTGTAGGGTAAGCGAGGGATTCCCCAAGGGTTCTCTGGCCTGTCGATAGGCTACAGCCTTTCTGCTGGAATCCAGGCAGAGAGACAAGCCATCCATCAGGCCTCAACTCGCATTACATGAGGCAGAGGGAGAAAAAAACACAATGATTAATGTGCCTCCTCTGTGGTCAGTCTTTCTTCAGTACACACACATACACACAAAAGCAAAGGCCTCGGATGTGACAGCACTCACACACAAAAAATGCATGGAGTTTTAGACGCGGACCAACCTACACGGGTGTTTTGCAAAGACGCAGAAATACCTGCACGGCCACATCATCACCACAGGGCTACTGCAGTAGATGAGAATTGTCTGAGCTTGACCGCTTTCTTGGCTATAACCTCTGGGGTGAATGTAGGGGTATTGACTAAAAACTGAGACAACAAGCCTTTATTTATAAATGCCTCAACAAAGCCAACACAGCACAGCACAGAAACAACTACAACGATCACCAGGTTATTCAGCTCATGTCATGTTTTCTGTGCCTTAGCTCCACGGAGCATATGATCGGATTAATATTCATTTGAAACATAATTACTATACGCAAATCAAGAATTTATTATTAAGTATTGAGAAACTGCACCATGGTAATTATGTTCTTCACAGACAAAAAAAAACCTAAATTAAACACAAAATCACAAAAAGTCCAATCCCGTTATATCATGAGGAAAATATGAAAATGCAGGATTTTGTACCACTCAGTTTTAACTCTTAGCCTCCACTCAAGTCCTGAATACCTTAATATAATATTTGACAAAGACACACGACTGTCCCCACACAGTCCTTATAGCCCAAACAACTGATTAAATACAAAGAGAATCTGTGTCAGCTGTGAAAGAAAATGGGAGTTTGGCCAATGGATGCTCCACACCCAAGTGGATTCATAAGAATGATGGTGTACTCACGAGCCACACATTAATATGACCGCAGATCAATTGGCTTGTAAGCAGCCTGAAAGTATTGGCTGGGATTTTACAGCGCTGCAGAGATGGATTGATTAGCAAACCTCACATCCTGTCATAAGTAAAAATACCATTTAGGCACTGAATGGAGCGATCACATGATTTCAGATGATTACTAATAATTATTACGGCATTGTTTGAATAGAATTTTTACTATTTTATGTCCACAATTATAAAACCAACATATTGACATCAGTCACAGGTGTTAAGTGAATTATTAATTACAGATGAACTTAATTCAAAATAGTTAAATTGTACATATAACTCTTGCCTTTGCAGCAAGACGACCCGGGTTCACGACCTGGTCGGAACAAAGTCCAAAAACATGCAATATGGGGATTAGGTAAATTGGACACTAAACTGACCATGTGAATGTGAGAGTGAATGGTTGTCTCTATATGGCCCTGTGATGGACTGACAATCTGTCCAGGGTGTACGCCGCCTATCGTCCTATGTCAGCTGAGATTGGCACAGCACCCCCCCCGCGATCGTCATGTGGAGGATAAAGCGGTAGAAGATGGATGGATGGATGAATATTGCACATATGAATAGGCTGAACTATTCTATAAAACATACATTCATCCTGTATAGTCACACTTGACTACTTGTGCGTAAGCGTGTGATGAATAGGACTGAAAAGGTACACAATGGTGGATGATGTATTTTCGTCTAGTTTGATGACAAGCGTCGCAGAAACAATACAAATCTATACAAGAGCCACACAGGAAAAACAGGATTTGTTCAAGAATATATTCGATGACAACAAATGAATTACTACATTTAAAAAACTATCGCCAAAGACATTCTCTGCTAAATAAGAAAAATGAACTCGACATAAGGATTTAAGTGCCTCATTTAATGACTTCCTTTTTGTTTCCATCAACTGCTCATTATTATTTTTTTGTGTAAAGCACTTTCTGTTCTACATTAGAGTTTTTTCCATTAATTCCCTCTACTTTAATTTGTTCAGACACAATGGATATTTATTTCTCAAAAAAACTGCTCCATGTTGTTACCTCAAAGAAGAAAGTTTGGGGCGTGTATTGAAATGGCAGTAGGTTTGACATATCAGAGCCAATATTGGAAAAATATCCAGTGCTATCCAGGCTAGAGTGGTTTTAAGGACCATTCTGTCTGTTACTCTGTCCCATTCTGGGCGGGGCGCTGCTGGCCCCAGGCCCCGGACCATCAGTCAAGCTGATGTATAGGTCCACAGGGTACAAATGAAACCTGTCACAACAAGGGTAATGATGTCAGAGTCACTATAGCTCACCACTGGAGAGGCAGAGGGAGGGAGAGACGAGTGGGTATAGGAGGATGTGAAGAAGAGAAGGGAGATGAATGGAAAGAATGGTAGGACGAGGGTGAGCTGGAAAGTACAGGAGGAGAGAAGGAGGGCAAGAGGGAAAGCAGAGCAAGGACAAAAAAAAAGGAATGAAAGAACAGGGGGGGGGGATAAAAGAGCTTGAACAAGACACAGAAAAGGAGCTAACTGAGGAACGGGAGCAGATGAAGTGGAGAAGGAAGGTTAAGAAAGTAGTCAGTGAATGAAAAGCTGGAGAAGACGTGATCAAACAGTGAATAAACCAAACAGAGAGGTGAGGAAAGACACGTTTAATGCAAATGAGGTGTGTGTGTGGATTGAAGGTAAAGACATGTCAGAAGGTAAGGAACCGCAAGGGCTGGACGTGAGGAAGAAATAGCTCTTTTCCCTCCTCACATCCCTCCATTGCTGAAGAGATGTGAAGCAGTGAAAATTGAGTAGAGAAGAAAGTGTGAATGAAAGGCGGGGGGAGATTCACAGTGGAGGAGAGGGAATAAAGAGTGAATCTCTATTTCTATTCGTGAAACTTCATCCTTGACCTTGTGACGAGAATTTGAAGGTCCCCCAACTAGCGCTACCTCTCTCTCGTTGATCATTCGTTGACTCTCTTGGACAATCAATCGTTGACATTCACAAAAATGTGGCGTCTTCCACAAATACCCAGTGGCGTCCAACTGTCTATCCACTCCCCATCCATCTTCCCATAAAAAAGTGGTTATGGTTATCCTAAGGACACTATCTGGGAGTGTCACCCACATATAACATCTGTGCACACAGCTTATGAAGCCCCAGACTTTCTGCTTTATTGTTTGGTGACAGTACACTGACTATGAGACGATGACAAGAGCAAAGCATTACTTCCTGCGATGCAATATAAGGCCACTTTATGAAGAGAGGAGTTGGAGTTGAAATTACCGCCACAAAAAAGGCCCAAACATCATATTATTTTTACAAAGACACAGTAGGGCACACAGGTGTTGAGCGCGAGCTGTCTGCGGGAATAACAAGGGAACACGCGGTGCACGAGAATGCCTCTGAACTGTGTCCACACACAAGTGAACATGGACAGCTTTAGAAAATGACCTGTGTCTTCTCTCCCTCCCTCTCTTGTAGTATCCCTGTACTTTCTCTCTCTCCAATATATCTGTGTTGCCTCAACCTGTGTCTGGCTCTCTCCCTGTCCTCATTGTCCATTATCATTGACATGATCCTTTCCGTCACACTCTCTCCACTGTCTCTCTCTCTCACACACACACACACACACACACACACCCTGCATCTTCCCAGCTTCCCCCCCTCTCTGGCAATCTCTCCATATCAAGACGTGGCCACTAATGGAATGAAATTCTTGTGGAAGAAGCAACAGTCATTTAGAGATTAATGTCAAGCCTGGCATTCTGAAGGGCAGTCAGCCCAAGCTATGTGTGTGTGTGTGTCTCTCTCTCTGTGTGTGTGTGTGTGTGTGTCCAGTAAAGAACATGCACATGTCATCCCTGCAAAGATTCCCTCTTTATTATCAGCCATTAGGCAAAGACTCAGAGAGTGAGGAAGCAGGAGAGTGGGTTCGCTGGCTGGCCCATAAAAGCACATATCTTGCCTTGTCACTTTCATCTCAGCAACCGCTAGATAGCCATTAAATCCTGGGACTTTCATCAATTAACATACTTCACTTTGTGCACACCTATTAATATGCTCTTCACTGTGTGTGAAATATGCCTTTTCGCTGCAACAATGGTCCACTCCGACAAATGCCAGCTTTTTAAATCACACGTTATCTTTTAAATGTGTATTTTTTCTGAAGGGAATCTTAACCATGAGAGGGTAGTGAGTCAGCAGTGAATGAGCATTGCAAACCATAGAGAGGTGGACCGATCGACCATCTGTCCGCACCGCATCAACCGCTAAGATTCTGAGTTTACTTGTGTGCATGGCTTCATTATGGATCCGTGGATCAAAATGTCTAAATGGCACATCAGTAAGGTATTTAAACTTCTGTGTCCAAAGTGGGAATTTCAAACCGATTGCTTCAGGTGAGAAAAAATGTGCCTGACATGGTGAGGAAATGCGTGGTTTCCACCGATCAATTCTGAACCATCTATCCATGCCTTAACTACACTGAGGATCCATATGTTCATCAGGGGGGTACAAAAAGCTCATTTCTGTGGATCGTGGGAGAAAACTATCCAGAGGAAACACTCAATGAATAAACACAACCAACCAATTTGTTCCTAGACATTTCCTGAAAAAGAAGAAAAGAAAGTGGAGCTGCATTAACAGGTAGGGCCAAACTTAATGAAGTATGAAACTCGATTTCTGGCAACAGGAAAAAAAAAACATTTCTCCTTCTCGGAGTAAAGGTTAAATAAGAACATAAACGGTGTGGTTGGACTTGTGGTTTCTAGAAGTCGAATTAAACGGCAAATAACATTAAATGCTTAGGACTTTTTTTCATATTGAATTTTACATGAATATTATGGAAATATTATAAATGTATTTGGTCAAATACGCACAAACTAATAGAAATATATTAGACTTATGCATTTGGTTCAAAAAACGTAACATCAAACACAAAAGGAGACGTACATGTATAATACATGCGTACAAGCACTTCATTCCTAAATGTACCAGTCATGGGGAAGACGATTTGTGTAGCCCTGGGACCACAATAAGATCAATCAATAGCACATGAGCGTATTTATTGTCCTCTCCCGCAACTGATCATTCAAATTCTTCCTTCTGCAGTGGAAACGGAGGATGGACATGCATATAAACGCTCTAATATTGAACAGCAAAGTAATCTGAGGGGCTTACACTGACAAATAAACATGCATAGCAGACTGAGGAATAATTGCAGAAGTTAATACAGCAAAGGCACCACATACACACCAACAGGAAGACACACAAAGAACACACATTAACCGGTATGTCAGAATCTAAACGACAAAAAGAAGCACAAGGCCCCTCGACAAAACATCTCCATCGCAGAGAAAAGCCCCTTTGAACATCTGCGGCGTGCGCTCATGTGCAGGCAGCGAGAGCGGCAGCGTGAGCCTTTAAATATTTAATGGCCGTGTCTGATGGTCATAATTGCTTTAGGAAAACAAAGGACTCCGGTGACAAAAAAGCACAACAGAGGTTAAAGCCACTTCTCAGAGAGACAGGACAAGCTGTTCAGAGTCAAGCGAGGAAAAGAGGGAATGCACAGTGAATGAAGGAAGGAAGGAAGGCACTGAGATGTATAAAAAATTTAGACACGTGACTACCAATGGTAAGAGGGACTGGTGTTTGACCCAGAACAGTATAGAGCCACGCCGTAACATGGTGTGCTGTGAAATATATAACACAGAATCTAGGTTAGATATTTTCAACCCACGTTTTGGAAGCCTTAACCCAACAAAGTAGTCACATTTCCCTTTTTTTTGGTAGGAAACCCTGCTGGGTTATATAATAATAATCCATGGCATGCTTTAGTTTTGCCATTTCAATTGAATCTATTAATTTTCGCAGTATACTTGCAAATGTTTGACTCACTGGTTTTGTTGGCCAATGCGCACGCTGTTCCCGTTTCGGAACGTCTTGTGTAACACCATGTAGAGCGCACACGGTGTGTGCTGATAACGCTGAAAAACACATTACACGAAGCTGGCTTATCTATCAAACATTACTTGTGTTTAAACTCAATTGCATTTGGTTTCCGGCATTCAGTGTGCTCGAAAAATACATTAAAAAAAAAAGGAAAAAAAAAAATCCAACTGTGTGCTTTTTCTCAAATGTGTTTGCTAAACGTTTCATTGGGAAACCATTTTCTTCTGAAGCACATTTGCCATCTGTCTGTTGCCTGTCACTCCTGCCCGCTATCGCAGGAGGAAGTACGCCTGCAGTCATGGATGAGATTCACCTGCTCATGACCACAGTGAAATGGATAAAAAGACCCAGTAGTGATGTGGGGAGGTGAGGCAATCATAACAGATCTACGTGCAAATGTATTACTTAGAGCTACGAAGGACGCAGAGAAGTGTCAGTCAAACAAAACACTCAAGCTTCCTACTGTACATCTGAAGTACATCACTATGGCATCAGGTTGAATTTTGCATCTTTCCTGGGTGTATTTATTAATCACTTAATAGTAAACGTCGTGGATATGCATTTAAATGAAGAAAGAAAGTAGTCATTTCTAAGCCATTGCATGTAAATTTGTAATTTAACATAATCTATATTTAGTTGAGGCCTTTACTTCGTAAAACACGGAGGAATCTTTAGGGCGGGAGTCGAAACAACCAGGACATTAACGTCACAGGATATCAGTGCGGAATGGGATGGTGCTGAGGTGTAGGAGAAGAGAAGAGGAATGATGGACAAGGAGCAGGAGGGAAAAATTAACTCAATTGACATGAAACAGGAGCAGGCAGCCAGATAACTACAGTGCCTTTTCCCTGTGTCAATTAAAACAGCACTTTACAAAGACAGGTTGAGAGGGAGATGGCAGAGGACTTGCTGAGCTGCGCTGGTGCAGCACAGAGGTCAACATTTCAGCTCACCCTGTCTTCCTGCTGCCATCTTTCCGAGTGTTTTAGAACTCAGAGTCTGGCCACTGGTGCAGCGCTGAGCTGCTTTTCTTTTCGAACATTGAAAACTGCATGCAGGACCTCTTTGACTCAATGACTGTAAACATATACGGGGGAAAAGGATGACATGGGGAAATGTCTTCCATCACTGGGAAAGACAAAGCGGTGAACGAGACAGATTACAGATTTGTAAAAAATGGGCACTCCTTTGAGGGGTTTGTCAGAGACCTCCAGGATCTGTAGTGAAACAGAAAAGAATGGATGGGAAATGAGAAATGGCATAGGCGGCAGAAAAAAGTGTCCAAGAGAGAGACGGGGGAATAAAAAATGAGAAGAACGGGGGCAAAGAGTGGCAGAGGGCAGGAGGGAGGCAGATGGAGAATAAGAAGCAAATAGGTTCACCTCTCATTAGCTCGCCTGCCACACTCTGTGCCACAAAACAATGCACCACCCAAGGACATGAATTAAACAGAGAGCCAACTACCTCAGAGGAAAGCAGCGCTGCCAGCACTTAGCCAGGCCTCATAAACAACCAGCTCACATTTGTCACTTCCTCTTCACCCAACAAAGCGACAGAAGAAATAAATTACCTTTAAGTAGACGTTGTTTTTCCTTTCCCTCAGAATCCTGTTCTCACCTCTGAGCCAACAAACCATCAAAACAGCAAAAATAATAAAAAAAATTAAATTAAAATCAACACAATATACAAATTGGGGCCTTTTGTTAGTAGTCACAGTGGCAGCAGCAGCTAGCAGAGAAATCCTACAAATCCTTCAGACTCTGGTCCTTAAATAACATAAAAAAAGGACAATTGTGATCATCTTTAATTTGATACTCAAACAAACAAAAAACCTCTGACCATAAGATGGTCAAGGCGTGTAAGACGGGCCAATGCTTTTGCAATAGGTCGACTCACTGTTCCAACAAAAGCTGAGCTGTATTCAAGCGGTGTGCTCAACGTACACATGGTGTTTTGCAAAAGCCTCCATGTTAACTGTGCCATCTGTGTTCTCATACTGAGACACTACCATAGCACTGTCCATATATACAGGCACAGCAGCCAAAAACTACTATTCTGCTCTATGCAGATTAAATGGGGGTTTTGTACACTGAAATGTACAATATGACAACTAAAGGCAACAAACTGGATTTTATCTCTTGGCGTTATTAGAATCAGAATACTTTATTAATCCCTGCGGGGAAATTGCGTTTGTTACACTCAAGTTTCACTTACACATTAGAGTCGGAATTCAAAGAGGGTTTCCTGCGACTGGATTAGTTCCCAGTTTTACATCTGCAAAATGCATCAAATGAAAGTTAAACATCGGACTAGTGTCAGATGTTATGAAAGAAGACGTACAGATTCATTCACAAGCATGTTTACTGCCCCATGTCCAGGAGGTCTACAGTGTGAGCTGAACCAGCTCTCCCCCCCCAAAAAAAAATAAAAATAAAACTCTCCATCAATCCCCCCCTTCATTATGTGTAATTTCCCCACAGCTGGGATACCCTCCCTCTCAGCCATTATCTCTAGACCCTCCCTCAAAAGGGGAGAAAAAAAGACAAGACACAGTTTCCTAACATGCCAGAAATGCCTGAACAGCCACGACCACATGTCTATCGACAGTCAGACCCGACTCTGTTGTACAGGGATCACAAAACCCAGAGCAGCTGCATGACTGCATCACCCACAGGGCCACCCACCCACACAAAGACGTGCACATGGAAACATTCGGTAACCGCTCCCCCTCCTCAGTTCATGATCTTTGCTGTCTCATTAGAGCGGAACAATAATCCCCCTTGACACACAAAAATGACAAAGTGGGGAAGATTTTCCTCCCCAATGTAATCATAGTAAAGACCACTTTGGCAGTGCCCCTGCCATCAGTCTACTTTTGAGCCAGCCTCGAGAGAAAACACAGGTTTGTTAATCAAGGGAAGGCAAAACAATTACTAGAATCCAATAATCAATGCCTGTGGACAAACAATAAATCCTTAGTGGTTGCTTCAGAGATGGTGTGAAATGGGGTCCAACTAATTCAACAGACGTCTACTAGTATGCTATCGTTCGCTAATAGTTTTGCCGCTCCATCGTTTAGCCAATCTGATTAGACTCTTTTACGCAGGGTATGTAGCCGTTTTCTTCTGTTAGACCAGCAGCTCAATCTCTCCGAGTTACACATTATTTGTGAGTGTCTTCGCTTTGTTTTGACTCTAAATCAGCGGCGATTGCTCTGAGACAGCAAGTGAAGTTCAGCTTCCTCTAAAATGACATGAAAAAATATGTATTTGTTTAATTCACATTTCAATACTGAACGGGCACTAGAACGCAATTAGGACATGTCATTGTTTTTTTCAGAATCGGCTGTTTACACGGGTGACAATAATTTTCATACTCCCGTAGCAGCCTCCGCATTGAAACCACTTAAAGCTCAGCTTCAACTGTTTTCTATGGGACGGCACCAAATAGGTTTCCAGGGAAGCTCAGCTTCTCTGGGAGTCAATGAAGCAGTGGGTGGGCGTGGACGCTGGGCTTTTGCATGATAATTGGAGGACCTGTTTGAAGGCGAAACCTGTTTTTGATTGACAGTGTTTTCTGCCTCAGTCTGCAGACAAATAGCTGGTCGTTATTTGCTCGGCAATACAGCCCATTTTCATTTGTACATATACACTGTAAATAAAAACAGTATTATAGCACTTCAGTTTTACAAAAGTCTTGTTCTAATTATTCGTTTGGAGAATTTATGTAAGAATTTCTGTATAAATGATTGGGCGGCCTGAAATGAACTTCACCTGTTTCAAAGACCCGAAACCTCCACTGCTCTAAATATAATCAAATAGCTTTGAAGAGGCAGATAAAAGATAAATGCCAGAGGGACATCCACAATTCAGCACTAATATAAACTACACTAAATAAAGAAGTACTTGAACGATGGCTAATCCGACATTAGGTGGAAATTTACATAATGAAACTTTAGTAAAGGGTTGGATTCCTCATAAATCAATCCTCTCAAGTGTTGCCACCCATATCACTCAGTCATAAAGATGGAATTTTCAATTCCAGTTGTCTTCCATTGCATCAGACATTCGGATTCGGCAGCAGGCGATGGGTGGAAATCCTAACAGGGTGCTGGGAATTACAGCAATAGGAGGGGAGCTTGATGGTAAATGCCAGGGGAATCAGGTAAGACAAATCTGCCTGGATTTATGAGAGCCGTGTGTGAGCTGCAAATAGAAGAATATAGACCAGGCAAATAGTGGGGAGTTAATGATATGTAGCTCTGAGTGAACAGTTTCATTATGCTGCTAAAAAATGATGATATATTCATACTGACACCCTTTATGTTAATTATTGCTCAGTTCATAAACTCCACAGAAAGTGAAACTGACATAATTAAATTACATAGTGACCATGATTGCCTTTGACTTTGTCCTGGAAAGCACCACATTAAACCCAAGACCACTTTATTTTAATAAAGCAACAGTAACAATGATTGACTGTACAGGCAACCGTACCGACATGTCTCCACTTAGCACAATAACAACCATACATCTGCCATGATCAATAGCTGTTCATGCTTCCTTTAAAAAGGTCCCATCCTCAACACTCTTCCTGCCCATTTATTCCTGCCTCATTTCCAGTCATCTCTTCCTCCCCATCTCATCTATAATTCTCGCTTCATTCCTCGCTCATGCTCCCTTGTCTCCTCATCTTTTCTCCCAAACTTCCTCACTTACTATTTTCACCTACCTCCTTTCCTTAGATTCTTTATATAGTAACTTTCACCCATCCCCCCATTTGCCATGTCCTTAATCTTTCCTTCTCAATCCATTTCTTTTTCATCAATGCATTCATTTTCTTCTCACCATCCTCGTTCCTCGCCACATCTGTATATTTGTTTTATTCTTCCAATCTCATGTACCAAATTCCCTTCTCTTCATAGCTCCTTCGCCATCATGTTGCATAGTTTCATAGATTCCTGTCTGACCGGCTCTGTTCCAGCTCTCTTCCTTAATTTGTTTTTCATCCTTCCTTATCACCACTCTCTTCAACTGTCCTTTAATGTACATCTACACTGTTCTCATCACTCTTTCCTTTTCCCATTCACCGGCCCACCACCACCTTCATGCACCTCCACTCCTTATCATCCGCTACTGATCGACACATCTCCCTCCAGAAGATCCTCCTTCCATCTGCCGTTTCTCCTTCTCCACCTTCTGTGTCTCCTTTGCTCTCCCACAGTCCACAGTTCACAGGTTTCCCTTGGCTCATTGTTGCATCCTAACGGAAGCTTGCACAGCATTCTGCCGTAAATAATTGAAGAGGCCCCACATGGCAAGGCACGCACAGTCTAAATGGATTACTCTGGGAGAGATCAATGCTGGCCTGTGAGGGTTTTATTAGGGCCTGCAGATGAAACGTACAAGGCCACCACCGATGCTCTACTCTCTCCGTCTTAATTCTGCCCCGTTCTATCGTGTTTACATTCTCTCCACTCTCACTCCTCTCGCTCCTTGTCTGCATTTTCAAATACCAACCCACACCTGTGATGACACGGCCACACCTCCACCACAGGACCATAGCAGATGCCTTACTGTATAGATCTGAATTAAACATCAACGACTATCCAAGACACCGTATGAATCATTCATTCTTTAAGATGTCTACGACTGTGATGCAGGCTACTCGTAAACAGACAGGTCAGACAGTGTTTTGTTATCCCCTGCCGATGTTGAGATGCATCATCTTCGCTGACCTTCACTGTCTTCAGGTCCCACTCGCCAGCATTGGTGAGAAACATCCAGTAATACCCACTGGAGTTGTTGTGGGCAAGAAAACGGGAGGGGGGAAGTACAAATGCTACCGTGACCTTCAGTTGTGTGACCCTTGAGGGCAGGTGGCAGCTGCAAGCTTCACTCTCCACGAATATTTATATTGGTCTCATCCAGTGAAGGGTTTTATAATTATACGCTTTACAGAAGACGGCCATTCTGTAACCATGGAGTCTTTGTGGGGCTGTGCATCTTCGGACGCACAATTCAACTCAATTATGTTTAACATGTCAACCATTGGATTCATTGTCATGATGCATTGCATTATACATTTTCTGTATTAATACATGTGGCTACGTGAGAGCAACATGAGCTTCAATACTCATTGGGTAGGGGCACGTGGATTAGAAGTACAAAACTATGGTTTATGCAGTCAAGAAAGTCAACTAACAAAGTTACTTGGCTATAACCAGTTATGTGCATTCACTGCACTGAATGTCCATATTGTGATTATTTAACAATCCTTGGTTAGTTATTTCTTTCATAGAAGCTAAACGAAGAGGAGAACATTAACAACTTCCTTTCACCCCAGCAATGTGTAGTCTAGTCTTGTAATCTGTTTGACACACTACCTGTATCCACATTGCCCATCCCTTTTACTGCGAAGAGGCAAGAAACAGTGTGTGCTGAGAATTCACTATCACTTCTGTCACTACATCATTCAGTAAACTTGCTAGGAATGTGACTTTTCTTCGACATTTACTTATTTTTTCTGCCATAGTACAGCAGTAACAGGGAAGCAAAAGAAAGTGGGATTTTATTTTTTGTTAATGTCTACTGTTGCAGCAGAGATGAAAATTATTAATTCACATCCCTGACCTTCTGATATCTTTAAATGCAACAGCTCATGACCTCCTGCACGGATTTCACTTTGTGAACGTCAGGTAATTGTGTCAATAAACCTGTTAGCAGGGAATAGTTTGCACCTCAGGTTTTCCCTTTCATTGACGTGTGCCCTCTCGAGTACACCTAAACACGCTATGCGTTGGCATATTCTCAGGTAAACACACACGGGGTCACTGATATGGTCTCTTCATCATAGAGAATTGGACCATGACCAAGTGGCATTTTTCTATCCACTGTAAGTGCTTTTGTCATTACCCTGAAAACATCACAGCGCCCTCACAGGCGAGCGAGACACTGCCCGTTCACATTTCCAAGACTGAGACACTGACTGGCATGAAAAGACATTGATTTGCAGTTTGGTGTTTTAAAAAAAGAAGACCGTAAGAGAGGGGCCCTGAGGCTTTTGCCCCCATATTTTTCACATAAGTCATCTCTCTTAAATTTCGCTAGGATTGGCCATGTTCTTCCTCCTTGACATCTTGGCATGTAGGAAGAAAATGTGCACACATCAAAGCCATTAAAGTGTCAAGCTCCATGGTGAGCTCAAATCAGGTCAGAATGTCCATGGCAAAGTTGTGAATACTGCATTTTTTGCCCTCATTCTGGCAGTCAAGTCTTCCTCTCAAGAGCCTATATCCAAGCCATTTGAAATGACAAATTCATCATCAAAAGATGCAATGACACTTTCTTTCTTTGCCATTTTCAGCACTCATTTGCATATGGATTTTAACACCATATGTTTCCTGACAGGATTTACTGTACAACATGGCACAGCAGGACAGAAGGCTGAGCGGAAAAAAAGCTCTGTCACAGTATACCAACGTTCCTTTACTTTTATTTAATGATTAACTCACTCTAAATTACCTCAGCAGTGCCAACCACTGTTGTTTTGGTTACACACCTCAATCCCTTACTGCTTTTATTTACCCTGACAGTGCACATGTACTGAAAACAAATGACTCTGTGTTTGATTGTTGCTCAATGGGTGGAGGTGAGGATGGGATACTCCTGAAATTGACAGTATTCTATTTAGAATTTCAAATTGCCACAGGCAGAGAGGAAAAAAAAAAAGCTGGCGCTTATCTGTAGGTTACGATGAACAAGCGCTCTTATGCTGCAGAGCACAACGGCAAACCTCTCCATGAAGTGTGCTAATGATTACACATTTTCTCTCTCTCTATGCATTTGGACTTTACACAGTTCAGCCATTCATCCACAACCATTTCATCCGCCAAATGCACAGGCTTGGTGGGATGTAGATGCAGAGTGAGACTTACAGCTCATCTGGATAATGATACAGCCAAAGATTTGTTTTTGTCTGACTTTGTGGTAATTATTATTTATTTTTCTCCTCCTTATACTTATCAATCCCTTAAGGAAATTCTTTCTCAGCATTTAACCCATCCCTCTATTAGGAACCTTCCTAGAATTAGGAGCAGTGGGCAGCCACTGAGCAGTGCCCAGGGAGCAATGTGGGTTGGGTACCTTGCTAAGAGGTACCCAAGCCCTTTGACCTGGTGGGAACTCGAACCAACAACCCTCTGGTTACAAGCTAAGTTCCCTTTCCACTTGGCCATGGCTGCCCCAAACCAAACCCCAAACTGAACCGTGGCTTGTGTTTTTTACGGTTCTGTGCGGCATTCCTAATATCCACCTCATTACACACAGATATATATATATATACACATACACATACACACACATACATATATATATGTATATAATATATAATGCTAAACGGTCAAATCAAACCTAATCATTGCAATTTAAGACAAGGAAATAAAGAAGCCCAACAGTTCACACTAACAAGCAAACACTAGGCAAAAGTGGAGAGAAAAACAACTCTCTTATAACAGAAAAATAATCTCTGACAGAACCAGACTCAAAGATGTGTCTGCCTCGACGGGTTGAGGTGAGAGGAAAATAGGGCACAGAGGAGAGGTGATCGCTTCAAAGATGAAGCAATCTCATGCATACTGTACAAAATTATGCGCTTATTGATGGTAAATTAACCACCACCTCTAAAATATGACCCATGACCCCTGTGCACTCAAACAATTAAATAGGCTTCATACTTTTATCATTCTTATCCTTCTCAATTTAAATTGCAGTGCGATATAAAAAGATTAAAAAAAACACAATCCTCAACTCACAGTACATAAAAGGCTTCAAATGATTCATAAAATTCTAGGAAATTAAATAATAAGAAATCATTCATTTTAAATGATGGAGAACCCTAAGAGTGTGCAGCCTGTAGCCAGGTCCGGTGTGGGTGATTTCATTGCTCCATGAACAAACACTGGGGAGATGCTTCATAAAAAGACAAACGCCTATTAAGTCTGGGGACTGAAACACACAGACAGATCTGTGCTGAAGTGGTGATGCGAATTCACTCAAATATTAAATATGAAACCCCACGGGTGATGTCGAGCATAAAACGATGTAAGATCACAAAAGAAAACAGTGGAATGAATGAATGTGTCAAATTATGCATTACATAAGTCTGTAATGTTTCATCTCTGTGGTTCTTTCTTGAGGGGTGGGGGTGGGGGGCTCAAACTTCCCTCTATGATTGAAGAAAAGTGCATGCAAAGTGAAAAAGGGAAACTTAAAAAAAAAGAAGCATATAATTGGTTGCTGTTATAAGTGATTTGATGCTCTGTGTGCGTGCGTGCGTGCGTGTGTGCGCGCGCGTGTTGGAGACAAGAGAGAGGTGGGGTCACTCCACATTTCTCATGTGACGGAGCATCACAAGGAATTGTAATACACAGCAACATCATGAATTTGATTACATTACATTGCACTGCAAGCCTGTAAGCCATTTCCAGGCACCACACAAAGCTATAACTAAGTTACCACGGGTACAGAGAAAAATGAATAAAGCCATTTTCTTTTAACAACCCGAGCGCTGGAGCGATATTGTTCTCCCCCCTCTGTCTTTTATGAGCTTTGCGCTCACTGTGATCGAAGCAGGAGAACGGAACAAAATGGAAAATGCACAACTTCGATAATAGATTAGATTATTGTTTTTGTGGCAATTACTCAAACACGAATCTTCAAATAAAACTGCTGTCAAATCCTATAATAATGCACATCTCTGAGGCTTTGAGGTAATCCATCCAAATAATGTAGAGCACGAGCAATCTGGGCTCCTCTGCAGCGATTCAACTTCATTATATCATTTCTATTCAGATTTTTGTGTCTTTTTTTTTTTTTTACATAAACAAAACAGATGAACGTAAAGCAAAGACAGTGTCTCTTCTAATTTGAAAGTTTTAAACGGGGTGTTTTTATATTTCTTGACGTAAAGCGACTTCAAACACATTGTTGATACCCACGGAGGGAGCGTGAGTGTGAGACTGTATTTCAGGTCGGAGTGTCCGGCATTCAACAAGGGCATCAGCAGCGCTTACTGAAATAATAATAATAATAATAATAATAATACAAATAAAAAGTCGGCGTCATTGCTGCGCCTTCATATTCCACCTCAGTGGATCTATGGAAAACAGGAAAAACCCAAGTGGCGCACGTTGTAATCATCCTACACATGACACAGACAACGTGACGCGCGGTCCGTGGGGTGTTGACCACCATCACACTTCTCTAAAGTCCAACATGTTCACCTGTTCGCACTTGGGCCTCACGGAGGGAGGGGGAGGGAGAGAGAGGGACAGAGAGGGAGGGAGCGCGAGAGAGAGAGAGAGAGAGAGAGAGAGAGAGAGAGAAAGTATAGAAAACGGCATTTCCGATCGATGCCTGCCAACGGGATTGAATATGTCATGATCTAAAGGCATGGTCAGAAGTGGATGCAAGGATCCCCCCCCCCCCCCCTCCCCGCACACATAAACGCACCCACATCTCCGCCCGCAAAAAAAAGGATGATTCAGAAATACGCGTAAGTGTAAAACGCCTCCTTGAGATTTTTCGCTCCTCTCTGCGCAACAGAACCATCTGCGAATGTTTTTTTTTTTTTTTTTTTTTTAATTCTGAAAATCAATAGTGTCATTAACTCTCAGTGAAGGCATAGAAAGGGAAAAACGCAGTGCCTGTTGAGATCGGCACTCGGGATGATGGATATCCACCGTGCACAGGCAGCACATGCATTACAGTCTTCCTCCTCCACCAGCATCAGCACCAGCAGCCAGGAGCTCTGCGGTGGCAGAGGCAGGTCTGTCTCCCGCTGAGTCCGGGATGGATGATCGAGAATCTCTCCCTCCACACCGCAAAGCTCCGCAGCAGTTCGGACAAGAGTCTTTGTACCGCCATGTAAAATCGTGCCACTCTTTTGACACTTGCCTGTGTCTCTGCATGGGCGTTAAAATAGCAGAGTAACGCACGACTCCGTGCGCTCCTAGACCAAATGCACCCGTGACAATTTTTTGTGTTTTAGACAATATAAACATTTCAATTCGAAACAAAGACTAGAAAAACTGCCACTGACAAAAGTTGATCGAGAGAGAGAGAGGGGAAAACGGATTAGGAAGTGTGCCTACCTTTGCCAGCCTCGGAGTTCTTTTTTTTCTTTCTTCACGGCTTAAAAACCCTCACATCTTCATGGTTAAAACAAGCAATAATCCCCGATGTTGGCGTTAAATAACGTGCGTCCCTGCGGTGGGTCCAGTGAGGAGCGGTTCATAAGCTCCTCTGCCGGGTTCTTGAATATTTCAAAAAAAAAAAATCCACCCCGAGAGCGCAGGTTGTTCAGGACGCGTCTGGGCACGGCAGGAGGAGTCGCTCCCTCAGATGAAGCAGCCACCGTGCGTACTTGGAAAAACCAGAGCTCTCTTCGCGCAGGGAAGCTGAGGGAATGATGTCATGCGTAGGGCCCTCCCTCTCCAGCCAACTCTCAACTCACAGCTCTCTCCATCTTCTCTCCTCCACACCTCCGATCGCCTCCCCCTCCTTTATGGCACGTTTTTTTAATATTTGCACTGAGACAAAAGAGAGCGTAAATGTAGATTTAGCCTAATCTGACAATGAAATCTTGATTTGTGCATTCAGACTTTAACATTTTGCATTGATATAGTGTAATGCATTTCTTTTTTAAAGGCTGACCATTTGGCTTCACGGATATTTTTCTGTGCGCCTCTTGACGTGATGAAGTCAAACCGTTCCCTTACGCTTCACTGAAAGTGTCGTCCAGTAGCATCATCGGCCACTCTTTACGCGGGTTAAGGGGGGAGGGTAAATGACACTCACCAAGGCGCCCAAGTAAAAAAACACTTTCCCCTTGTATTATATGTGTTAGCCTATTAATTATGAGATTTCAACGTTTCAAACAAACAACATTCTATTTCCTTAATTTGACTAGACAGACAGACAATATCCAACGTTTTGTGCTAATTGTTTCATCATTAAACAAACAAACTTGCAAACCTCATGACAAAAACATCAGCTTTTCCTAAGGAGAAAGAACGTAAACGTCCTTATGAAGTATATTGTCAAAGATGAGAACGTAATAATAACGGTTTGAAGTTAATTCAAATGAATGTGTCTATAGCATCCTATAACCATGCTCTTATGTGCAAGAATTTTGGTTATTTTATTATAGTAGTTGACATGAAAGAATGAACATATTGGAGGATATACTGTCTGTCCACGGCCAAGAGGAAAGGAAATTGGGCTTATAACTATAGAGGGTTTCCAGGTTGCAAATCCCTTGATGGGTCAAGAGCTGAGGTGCCCTTGAGCAAGTCATCCAATCCCCATTGCTCGATGGGGTGCAGATGAGAGCTGCCCACTGCTCCTGTGCTTTTCTTGTGTTCATCGTGTTGAATTTCTATTATCGTGATCATCGCGAATGGAGAAAAAACATCAATATTTCATGTGAGTGAGTTGAACGTCCGGGCACGCAGTTGCTGTGGTGGTTTGCACTCTTGGCTTTGCAGCAATAAGACCTGCGTTCGAGTCCCAATTGGAACAAGAGCCTTTCATGCATGGGTTTCTCTGGGTTCTCCGGTTTCCTCCCACAGTCCAAATACATGCAATATGGGGATGAGGTAAATTGTTTTTTCCTAAGTATTTTGGTCGGGATAATCACCCCATGCCTATTTGTGTGTGTGTAAAAAGGATGGGTTAAATGCAGAGGTGAAATTGTGCGAAAAGAAAAATTCTAATTCTGTAAACATTGTGTTGCAACTGACTTTTCCTGTCAGAATTTGCAAGGAAACAGTCCTCCCAAGGACTCCCACGATCTCCCTGAATAAAAATTTAACTGTAGATCACACTGATGTAACACCGAATAAATCAAAACACATCTGGCAATTTGGTCTTTGACGTCTTGATCAATGAATTCTGCAAAGAAGGCCAGGACAAAGCCTGTACTTCTTCTCTTTCTGCAGTTTTGTATGTGGCTCTGTGTGACATGCTTACGTTTTATGTAGATGGTGCCATAATGTCACGCGCTGCGTTTGTTTCCAGGGGCTATGCTAATGTATTTATGAATACCAGTCTATTTTGGACAATTTGAAAACACCTTCACATTCATTTAAATTCACCACAATGGGTGAACAAGCTATATTTCCTACACCCTGGCTTCGCTGCTGGCTGCTCGCTGAAGGAAAAAAAAAAAATACTATAGGGTATTTAATCAATCAGTTTCAGCTGCAGGTTTTACTTAATCAAATATTTAAAGTGGTAGGGCTGCTTTCCTCCTCACAATATACAGCATTGGTGCACAGACATCCTCAGAAAATGCAGTCTATAGCTGGAGCCTGGCCATTCATGCTGCCCTTGATGCAATAATTTGTTATTTTGTCAATACTTGTTCTTTAAGGGAGGCTGTGTGTCTCAGGCAGGAAGTGGCTGTTTCTTAACCCTTGAAAATCCAGAGGATGTGTCTGTTGCTGCTCACTGAATATGTAGGTTTTATTCATATATGCATATACACACAGGTTATTGCATGTGGGCTGCAGGGAAATAAATAGGACAGGTCACTTACTTGGCAGTTCTTCAAAGGGCCACACACACACACGGACAAGCGCACCTGCGGGCATCACTGACTTCCACAAACTCAGTGGAAAAACTGCATTCCAAACTTGTAGAATGTATTTTTTTTTCTTTTTTTTATATTTTCACGTCTGAATGAACATAAAACAAATGACTCTAGAGCAGCACACGGTATAATGACTGAGAAACACCCAACTTTACAGGGCACTGGGAGCGCAGAGACTAAATACACAGACACTGAGACACAGGTGAAACACATCAGGCAATCACAGAGGTGGGAAACAGGACAATGACAGGAAGTAAGGTACACACGAGGAATAACTACAAAATAAAATAGGAAAGCGCCGAGAGACAAGGTAAACAGAACGCTGGAGCAAAGAAAGAGAAAGGTTAATGTAAACGATTTGGTGTGTTGCATATCTACACATGCCCACAAAAAAAAGACTAATTAACATGAGAATGTATTACCATTATTAAGTGTATTTTTCATGCTGAAATATGTGTGTCAACTAACCAACCAACCAACCAACCAACCAACCTCACTATTTAGAAGGGAAAAGGTACAAAAGGGGGTCGGGTAAACAATGTGAGGGGATGTTTGAATGGAGGAGAAGAGGCAAATGGAATAATAATAATAAGAAGACAGTGATGCAACATGTCAACGAGACCAAACAAAAACACAAAAGAAAAACAGAATATGAAAACAGACATGACTCCAGCTGTGCCACATGTGAGGGGAGTTGTCATCATCAGTGAGGTGATCAAATGAAGATATAAAAGCTATGCTGCCTTTTCTAAGATTGCTTTAAAGATAATTATTATCAATGATTTAGTTTTGCAACTTTAGCCCATTTCTCCGTGTCGTTTTTGTTCTACTCTCTCGTTGTTACACAGGGCAGCCTGTGGCCAAGTGGGAAGGGAACTTGGCTTGTCGCCGGTTCAAGTCCCCACCAGGCCGAAAAGGGCTGGGGTACCCCTGAGCAAGGTACCCAACCCCCATTGCTCCCCGGGCGCTACTCAGTGTGGCAGCCCACTGCTCCTAATTCTAGGATGGGTCAAAATGCAGAGAATAATTTCCCTAAAGGGATTAATAAAGTATCTAAAATAAAAAAAAATAAAAATAAACTCGGTGGGTCTGTCACATGAAGTTCACTTGAGATTCAAATTTTTGGTATTGATGAAAAGTCAGCCCGATTTGTCAAAATGGCTAAAACATGAGGGAAATATGTGGGCGCAGAGTTCTCTGTAGATAGAAAACCTCAATCAATTTATGTGTCAAGGGCTGCTGGGACAAAGAGACGATGCATACATTAAGAGCTAGAAAGCACCCAGCAAGAGCCAGCAATTTCATCATTTGTGGTCCCAGTGGGGATCTGTCTCCTTAGCTGGGAAGTGTTAAAGTCATTCTCTACCCACAGAGTCATACAAGACAATGTCTGACCTTTAAGCTGAGCTACAGCATTTCCAGTCCCCTCAACTGATCATTTAATTGTCCTTTGTCTGTCTTTGCCTTCACTCCGGATAATTGGACATTTCTCTGATAAGGTGCGCTCGGGTCACTAAGGGGGTGTTGTTCATTGTCAAATGCCAACAGGTTAAGCTTCAAATGTAGGATTTAATACTGACAAATACGTTTCTGTGTTGTCACAGTGTTTCATTTTCAGCTCATACTCAATATATGAGTCTTTGAGTGTGCGTTGTTGATTTATCTGTTTATATGCCATTTGTCAAAATGAAGAGAGAAAGAAAGAAAGTAGCATCTTTTACATTCTGTGGGAGCGTTTCCTCCAGTGTTGGCGTTGTTGTTTAAAGGCGACAACGTGGTACAGTGATGTAGTGCTCGAGTCCGGTCTCGGGACCGATTTCTGCTTTCTCGGACTCGTCTCGGACTTGTTCCTTCAAAGACTCGGTCTTGACTCGGACTCGGACCACAGTGGGAGGAGAAGGACTCGTAATTTCAGACCGAGTCTTCGAGACCAACGCATTTGTTTATGTTCATGTTATGTCCTAACTATGATTAAAAAAGTCAGAGTGGGCTTAACATGTTGATGACAGAGCAGCACTGTTGAAGCAGTATAGAACATGATGCATGTGGTTAAAGCATAGTCCATATTAAGACGTTAAGACTGCTCCTCTAAACAATTCCCAATCTAGCTTAGTCTGTAGGCCTAAACTGGGGTGATACTAAATCATGAATATGAAAACTGACATGTTTTTATGGTCTTGGTCTCGACTCGGTCTTGACTCCTAAAGGACTCGGTCTCGACTCGGACTCAACTGTATTTGAAAACCAACGGACTCGGTCTCGACTCGGTTTCGACCCTTCAAAGACACGGTCTTGACTCTGACTCGGCATAGGCGGTCTCGTCCCCATCACTGACGTGGTATATATTACATTTTCATACATTTTAAGTCCGACAGTGACAGATCAATAAAACAGCTCACACACTATGTGAAACGCCACTTGCAACCTTATCGTGCCGTCAAGGTCGATGAATCACCGAGAGCCACAGCGTTGGAAAACCCCACTACTACGACATATTAATAGGAGCCATTGTGTCTCAGCTGTGGCAGCGGCTTACAGCGTTACATCATGATCCAGGTGAAGCCATTGATTCCTTGTATAAATCTGTCTCAGTTCATCTCAGAGTAAGACGTGCCGAATGTGCTCATTTCTGTTTCATTTAGTCGGTTTCATGCCAAGTCACAGTGAGGAGCGATCGCTCTCCGCTTCGTGTATTAAGGAGAATACAATAAAGTAGATTGCCACGGACACGTGGTGCTGCATGTTGCGTGGAACAAGTGATAAGTATGAAATTGTCGGCGCTAATGTCTCTGACTGATTCCAGATAAAATGACACTCATGTTTGGACGTCATGCATCCACACTTTTCCTCTGGCGTTTGCTCGATTTCATCCGCTGTTCCGCTTCTCTTCTGTCTAAATAAAGATAAGCTACATGTTTCCACCTACTCTCCTTTAAAAAAACAAGAGAGCCTCCCCCTTTTTATTTTCTCTCAGCTTCCCTGTGCTCCTCTGATTTCATTCACTTCGGTAGCTCACATCAATCGACTCATTTCTTCTTCTCCCTTCTCTCCCGCCGCTTACCTGGTCTCACTTCTCCTGAACTCCGATTTACCGTTCCACGTTCGTCTGTGTGTGTGGGAAACACATGCCCATCAGAGCGGCTGCGTGAGTGCTTTAATGAGAGGAGAATTAGTGGCAAAAAAGAAAAAAAAAAGTCTCACAAGGCCATTCATTAATTGGCAATTTCAGGGAGTGTTGCTTAGGTTCACATAATGGACAAGCTTTAACTTAGGGAGATACAATTAGGTATATAGATAACACACAACATGATGGAGCAATTTAATATATACATTATTTGTAACCATGACAATAGGCTCACATTGCACCGGGTTGCGTTTTATGTGTTTCGTCTGCAATAAAACACTCAAGACTCTTAACGGTATCATTAAAAACAACTGTTTGTTGATCATAAAATGTTTTATTTCGCAACATGAAAAAATAAGGATATATTGAATAAATGAGAAAAAAGTTAATCTGCAATCAGTGTCTCTTACATAAAACAAAACGGGCAAACGAACAATATCATACCTCATACAGTGCAGTAAATGCATCTTTAGGAAAAGTAGAATTTACTTTTCACATGAAATCTGAAAGGGGAAAGAAAATACACATGTTGACAACAATACATGTATCATGGTCCAGTTGTTTGTGCAACTATCTTGGACTGACGAGTGGCTCATTGCCCCACAGGTCACTCTGCTGAAGTGGCACTTATCCCACTGTGAGGTGCTTTGGATAATGGTGCCCCCGAACGGCTTTCCAGCTGTGCCACGAAAAACTTAATGAGACACTCGCTTTAACAAAGGCCGAACCACCTCAAACTATGTAAAGCATAATTCAGTCGGGGAATAAAATGAATAAATGAATCTCGTGCAGATACATTTGACATTCCTGTCTGTTTGTGTGCGTCTTGGACGAAAACAGCCCTGTGTGACCTTTTCCCCTCCTGTGGCTCGGAGTGGAACGTCTGAGTGTGAGGCAGGCCACTCTAAATTAGGAGCAGGTGTGCGTGTATTTAAGTGGACCACTTGAACACACACACACACACACACAAGTGCACACAGCGGTTACATTGGACTATTGTTTTAATATCTGCGCCCATGTGGAACAGAGCAGAGAGACACTGTTGCATTCAATAATGAACCAGAAGTTTTTGGGGGGGGATTTTTTTTCTTCTTCATGACCAGAAAAAAATGCTTTCCTGATCTTATATCTCCCATGTGTCACCTGAACTCACCATGTTAGCATGGAGTGCAGTTTTGCCAACTCTTCACAAAGGAAAGTAGCTATTAGCTAACCCTAAAAGTCTCGAGAAGTCGCTAAATGGCGTCATCAATTTGCATGATTGGCCGTGTGTGTGTAATTGCAATGGACGCTGCAGGAGAGAGGAATAGCAAAAAAAAAAGTGAGTGAAATAGAACTACACATTAAAGGCGACATAGACCGGAAGCTCCAATTAACGCTGCGTTTGTGTGTGTATCTGCGTCATTCTATCGTTTATGAAACCCTAAAGTTTCAGAACAAACAGTTCAGCCACTGCTGAGAAAATAGGGTTTTATTGTTTTCCTGGGCACATACGGATTGATGTTGTCATCAGTAAACCTCACCACTCCTCTCACCACCGTAGCGCCTCCCGGTGCGGGCACTAGTCCGGGCACATCCGGTTGCGTACAATTAACCGCAGAAGAAGAAGAACTACTCTCGTAGCTGCTGAGATGCAGAGCATCCACCGTGCCAGAGGGGGAGCTGTGTATCTGAGAGCTGGCCTATCTATTACGTCACTTCCAGGTACCTGGCCAATCACAGGACAGTGGGAAAGCTCTCGTTGGCTGGCCAATCACAGGACAGTGGGAAAGCTCTTGTTGGCTGGCCAATCACAGGACAGTCCACGTTCTGGGGGTGTGATTTTGGTCTGAAACAGCGCGGCTGACGAGAGCGTCAGTGAGGAGATATTTTGAGCGGCTTGTTTGCAGCGACTATGAGGTTTTTAACCATGAAAAAAAGTTAATATATGTAAGTAGACCTACATAACTAACATATATGTGCAATACAAGCATTCAATGTCACCTTTAACTTTCTTCTGTCGATCCTGTTGAGTGTGGTTGATGACGTACAGTCAAGACATTTAACGCGACAGCGGATCGCTTGATTAGGGTTTGTGTGTCTGTTCCCCAAACCCTGTTCTTTTAAATAAACAACACAAAAAAACTATCAAACAAATACAAGATGTGTAAAAGGGGGTTTGTAAAGGAGCTTCATTGTAAATAAAGCTTGAAAATAGTTTTCACCGATACTTGTTCTGAGCAGCAGCAGCAGCAGCAGCAGCAGCAGCAGCTGTGTGTGTGAAGACAGACCGTGATGCAACAGCCCCAACCCCCACCCCTCCTCATAACGTATTACCTTCTTGATGTGAATGGGAAGGGTGCGTCATAATTCACATCCCGACCTTAAGAACGATAGATGCTTTCAATTCAGAGTCTCCAAAAGTCTCTATTAACACCAGGAGAAGTCGCTAGATTTGTTGCTATAGTCGCCGTAACGAGAGGGATCTGGATACTCGCTAAATTTAAAAAACAAAGTCGCTAAGCTGGCAACTCCTTCTGCATTTGTTGTTTGATGGCCATTGGCAAACAGCATTACTGCCCCTAGTGACCCACTCAGAGGCAGGTGTACTTGTCACCTTTGAAAGAACAGTTTTTTGTACAAATCTATGCAACCTCAAGTCTGTTCATTCCAGAAAATTGGTTAAGTTTGGCCTGAACAGGATTGGCATATCAGCCCTCGTCAGTGTTGCCCATCTACCCCGGTGTAGTAAAGACTTTCCCTTTGCCTGTGGAGAAAGGTAAGGACGTGGCATGATAGTATGGAGGGTGCAGGTTGTGACAGCAGTGAATTAAAATAGAAGCACTGCTGTACAGGGCAATAAATTGCTGTTAACACAGACTTATGGAGGCTGTGTGAGGGTGCTGGCATATACAGGAGCCATTCAGAGGCACTTGGCTCATTAGGTTGAGGAATTGCAGGGATGAGGGGGTGTGTGAGCGGGTAAGTCTATGACACGACAAGGCTTTGATGTGCTGACAGGTAGAGAGCTCATTCTCCTGCTTTTTCCCTGTCATCAGTCTCTCTCTTCACTCCACATACGTTCCCTCACTCTTGATAAACTCACTGCCAGCTGGATTATTGTTCCATATTAGGTTTCTTCACAGTTTCCCTCTCCCGGTGCTTCCTCTGCCTCCTGACTACGTCTATTTCCTGCTGCATCTCCTCCTCATTTTGCTTCATCTTCTCACTTTCTGCTCATTCCTTGCCTGCTCTCGCTTGCTGTGCTGGGTGGATATCTATAGCAACAGCCTGACAGGACATCCAGGTGGGCGACATTGTGAACAAAACAAAAAGTAAAAAATTTGAAGAAGAAAAAATAAACAAGATTAACAGAAGGTGATGTAAATATAGGATTGTCACAATGTTGCTTTGTGATCAGTTTGACGGAATATATGTAATGGATCGACTATTTCATTCCGTATAGCCGAGATAAATTTGCTGAAAATTGGGCTCTTTTGGATTCATAATATATTAAGAAGCAGAAAATGTGTGAATGAGCCATCTGTGCCCACAGCGGCTGGCTGAATTTGGTTCTGTCTGTGAGTTAGTCATGTTATTTAAAAATACTGTGTTGGACTTATTATATTTTTGTCTTGTTTTGTTTTATGTCTCTCTTTCACAGTAACACATGCACATAAATAGATGTTCGAGCATACATATGCAGTGGATGTGGATATACAACCACACCACACATTGTCAGTTGGCTGGAAAAAAAAGGTGGTTGCTGCTCCTAACACAGCTCTAGAGGGTGACATGTTTCTTTTTTTTAATATTATTTAACCAGAAATAATAATAAAAAAAAAATGGACATCAAAAAATATTTTTTTCAACATAAAAAAAAACCCTTTCATTTTCACTGACTATATAAACACACCTGAGCCAAAGGTTCTCAGAATCAGATTGAGTTTGTGAAATACGTCATAGTTCAAAGTTCACCTGGCTTGTTTTTTTTTAACACAAAGAAAAGAAAAAACGGTCTGTTTTGTGACTTCTGCACAGTTTTTGCTGCTTTATATCACGGTTAAAAATGCAACATAAAATGAATCCCAACTTTGACTCAACAAAGCATTTTTTAAAGCCTGAATATGTGACCTATAAACACACACCCCCAGGATGTCCATATAAGGAGTTGTGCATTATTCTCACTGCAAATTACCATGGGTGCACCTGCGGCACAGATCCGTGCCACGTGAGCACTAAGGGTTAAGTCATACATATTCATTTATATGTGATAACCAGGAGGTTTTGGTTTCATAAAACAATATTGTAAAATATTTAGGAAATCAATTGAGGCAGTGACTCAGAGTCAGACTGTGGCTCATCAGTACATTATCACTCAGCCGATGTCTACCCTGTTTGCTCCACTGCAACTGCCTGCAAAAAAATGCATCCCTTTCACACCATCACTGTGATAAGATCTGACTTAACCTTGGTAAGGTGCATCACCTCTCACAATAACACTACCTTGTCACAATGAGAGAACGTCACCTTCAGGGAATAGGGGAGGAAATAAAGCCAGGTTTCACTTTAGTGCTTGTATGTAGCATGCAGGGCATAATTTCCTTCTCATGGTCATGGGGGGTGACGGCAGCTCATTCATAGAGCAAGTCACTTTTCAATTTGACGTTTGTGGGTTTGATGCCTGACTCCACTCGTCTAGTCTCTTAAAGACATTTAACCCGTTCCTGAAACTGTAGTGTATACTGTAAGTGGCAATCACAGCACCGTATACGTACAGACAATTTACCATATTTAAAGGTTGAAACATATCTGCTGGTCTTTGTTTGTAGTTAAATAACGTGTAATTCAATGTGTGAATCAGATACAGAATACTAGAATACTTTATTTGCAAAGAGGTAAATAGATGCTTCACATTTGACCCTTCAGAAATTAAATGACACTTGCAAATGCAATATTAGCAATAGACCACATGAAATATAAACATGACAAGAAATGTGCGCTCAGTAAGAAATGTATACGGTGATGTCAGTCTGCCTTTCAGTTTGGTCCAGTGTGAAATGGGTATCAATAGTACCGATAAATCCCCAAAACAATAAGGTTTGAATTTTTATTTTGATGCTTTATTGTGTAACAAAATCAACAAATCCCATTCAAACAATTGAACAATTGTGAGAATGGCTGTTTAGATCTCACTCTGCCCTGCGTTATTCTCGTGCTGCACACGGAAAGTGATTCACTTTATGTCAAGACAGATGGAGGCAGCAGCAAGCCTGCGCCAGAAGAGCGAGACGGCAGTAAACAGGTTGGCGTGAAAACACAAAGAAGCACCTATGAAAAGTTTCAGCAGTGATTTTGAGGGCGTGTTTACACTAGTCCTCGTTTGCCGGGGGTTGAATCGGAACCGTGGTACATGTACCCCTTTAGTGCAGTGTGCTTGTGTCAGTGTGAATGCAGTCTGAGACCTCTGATGCAGATCAAATAACCAAACCAAAAGAGGTGGCCTCAGTCTGCTTGCAAGCAGTTCATCACTGGTGTGAACTCTTCCCACACCTTTTACTGGAAGCGCAGTATTAACAGCTACAGCCTCAGTGTCCTCATCTAAAGCCACAAGGATATAGACATCCAAGTGAAGAAAAGAAAAAAAAAAGAAAAGAAAATAAATTCGAGTGAGGAGGAGGAGGGAGAACTGGGAAGGGAGCTGGTGATAGATGGAAATGAGAATGCTGTTTCCATCCTCTGTGTCTGGCAGGTCCCAACTCTTTCTCCTCCGCAGAGAAACAAGCACATTTAGCAGAGCATCATCACACCAAAGTGACACAAAGCCAGCTACTTGCAGCCGTGGATGTGGGCAACACCTGCAGCTCAGGACCCTCCCTCCACCGGCGAGTTGGTGGTTTTGGAGCGCTCCAGGGTGATGGTGCTAGTTTGGCCAAATGTGTTATTTTACCTGTGGAGGAGAAGACGGCTCAGATGGACACCGTTTAACACTCTGTTGTGACTATCTGTTGGTTCTCCTTCCGGTTCCCTCTGCTTCTCCCTGAGAAAAATGTGGATGAGAACACAGAGGCTGTCTCTGCTCCACCACGTCCGCCCACCAGCCACCTGGCAGTCTTCAGGGCGCTGCTCATCACCAGTGCAGCAGGGCAGATGAACATTCACCTGCCAATGCTCCATGATGTAGAGATTTAGAGGGATTTGTCTTTTTACCAGCCTACATGTCTGTCCAATTTACCACAATTCATGGTGCATTTGAACCAGAACAATTAAACAATGTATCCCATATTCACCAGGTGCGGACCACGGAGTGGACGGTTCGGTGTGAACGCACCTTTCTCCTGATGAAAAAACATGGTTGTTCAGCAGCTTCATGGGATGAAATCACGTGTTTTCACTCGAACACTTGCTGATAGTATTGATTTCTAGAGCCCTTTTTCAGATGAAGGACGTAACACACAAATTATGTGACACTGTCTCGGTTATTGAAGACAGAGGCAGAATAACATCAACAACAACATCCCCAAAGGTTATGCACTGCAGCTTTAAATGTCTGAAAGACTCTTTTTCTTAGGTTGCCATGCATCATGGTCTGAAATGCAGAGTTTTATGCTCGACTCAGTGTGAAATGTGAATTCCAATAACTCTGGTGATCCACTGACTTTGGTGCAATCATCGGGTCAAAGTTTTACTTCATTCAGACTTTGATTTGTGACCTTTAAAAATCAGAGTCAATCCCATTAGCCGCCGTTGAACTCTGCACATAGTAAATGTTATTACGTTGAGACATTAGAGCGTGGGAAATGGTACCATCAACAACTGTTATTTGTCTCAAAGAACCAGTATACACAAGTGCAGCCTCACATGGTTGCACATGATTGCTTGTACTCAGGAATTATGTTACATTTAGTGTATAACACACAATTTCTAGGTCATAAAAACACAGTATCATTATGGCTCGTGAAGATGAACGTGGAGAGTATCTCTCCACCTTCACAGTCTTCACTAACAATTCACATCACATACCGTATTCTCGGGTCTGCCAAGAGGAAAGTGCCATTATTGAGGGTCTTCATAATAGATGAAACGCTGAGAAATTCAAAATTACACCGGTCCCAATTCAGCAGGCATTTAGCAGGTAATTGAGAGTTAATGGGTAACATGTGAGAGTGCAGATACAGCAGCGGTTGACAGGTTGAATACATCACAACATGAAGTGATTCACTTTGAGGCACCAGAGGTCACAGACCCATGATAAACCGGAGGTTCCTTCTCGACATTTATGGGATGCAGGTGCCAGGATTTAATGAATTAATGCGCGTGTCACTTTTTTTCATGTTTGGCTGCAAAGTTCACAAGACAGGGTTGAACATGGGTTGAAAGTGAAACAGCTACAAGAGTCAGTCAGTCAGTCATCATCTACCGCTTTATCCTCTGCCAGAGGGTCGCGGGGGGTGCTGTGCCAATCTCAGCTACATCGGGGTACACCCTGGACAGTTTGCCAGTCCATCGCAGGGCCACACACAGATAGAGACAAACAACCATTCACTCTCACACTCACTCCTATGGTCAATTTGGAGTGTCCAATTTACCTATCCCCACATTGCATGTTTTTGGACTGTGGGAGGAAGCCGGAGTACCCGGAGAGAACCCACGCACACACGGGGAGAACATGCAAACTCCATGCAGAAAGGCCCTTGTTCCAACCGGGGCTCGAACCCGGGTCTTCTCGCTGCAAGGCGAGAGTGCTAACCGCTACACCACCGTGTGGCCCAGCTACAAGAGTGTACTTTTTTTTTTTTCGGCAGCCATTTCTACTCCAGTTACTCCAAGCAAGCCATGACAGGTCAGCTGTCTCGCCAGCGGTCGCTTACTTTGTCGTTAACAGCAGTCATGATTACCCTGGCCTTTTTTTAAAAAAAAAAAGAAAAGAATGGGAACTGACTCCTGAGTGTGATAACACAAGAGGAAGCAGCCGTGGACACTGATAGCATCTGAAGATGGAAATCCCTTTCCCTTTTGAAAACAAAGAGACAGAGCTCTTTGTGTAAACAGAATTAGGATTAAAGGGAAATAACTACTAGGTTTTGTGGATCACCCGATCATTAACTTAGATGCAGTAAGAGTATTTTGGAATTGGAAAAGCGCATAATTGTCAAGAGATAGTACAGGATAGAATAAAATAGTTTTTGGCTCACCAATTACAGACAACAAAACAACAGTGACTACACTTAAAGCAAGAACGAAAAAACCATAATAAAAACACATAAAATATTATAAAATAATAGTACATGTAGATCACTCACTGTGTTGTTGCTATGTTTATTGAGCCACTGTAGACACCGTACTGAGGAACACTCGCTTATACAGGTTACTGGGTGAATGTTGTTCTGTATGCCAGCTACCAGTATGTGGACTCATTTGTATCCTCTTGGTGTTAATGAATAAAACCAGAGCACTAACCCTGCATTGTTCTTGAGAACATGAAACAGTCACTTTGTTGAAATAAGAATGCTGATGGCATTTGGGACAATGAATTTTTTTAAAAGACAGCTTTGGTCCAGGGGACATGAATGTTGATATGTATGAAACTAGACCCCCAGTTTATAGTGGGGTAGCACCATACTTACTTGCCACCTAAAAGACTGCTGTTGCCAAATCTTACCTGGGTGCTACACATGCACATCTATTTCTCAATGTTCTGGATGATATGTTTGAGAAGGATTATAGAGGAAAAAGATGTAAGATTCTGTCTTTTTTAATCATTTAGATTGTTTTGCTTTCTCCTCGTCACTCACTTCTTTGAAACCTCACTCTGTTAAAAAAAAACCAAGTCCTCAAATTAGTGGACTTCACCGTCGACTAAAACCTAACAAATCTTTGAACTCAGAAGATGAGAAGAAAAGAAAAGCCTGAAAGCTGCAGGATAAATGTATGCTCTACATTTTGGAACATATTTTACTCATTCTATTCAAGTCCATTTCTCCCCGTCCTTCTCTATTATACAAACCCGACTCTCGCGACCCAATGGGGATGTGTTGTAGTGAAAAAAGAAATGCCCTTAGAGGCCTTTCAGCCATTGAGCCTGCAATGTTTGTATGGGGGGTATTTAATTTGAGCTTCTTCCTCGGCCTCTATCTGTCTTCATCTGTCTCACTTTGTCTTTGCTTTCCAAGTGTTTATGTCACCAATCATTAATCCCCTTTTGCTCTGACAAAAAGTGCTCTGGGACAGTTTCGGTTAGGTACTGCTTTGTCAAGCATAGATTGCACACAGACGTGTTTACAAAGCATAGAAGTACATCTTGTAAAAACTACATTGTATCTGCCTGATCTCAAGGACTGTATACATTATTGTATATTTAATGTGTGCATCAGTATCTGTGTGTAGTAAACAAGACATTCTAATCAAATGAAGTATCATGAAAGGATATATTGTTTTGTCAATTTGAAGTTGGTTTCACTTCAGAATATAAATACAAAAATTAAATGACTATGACCTGGGTGACTGAGAACCTTCACGGACATAAAAAGGGACTTAAATAAAAAGTGTAAATCAATTTTGTCTTACACACACACACACTCTGTTCTTCCTCCCTCCATCTCTTGCTGGTGTGTGTGTGTGTGTGTGTGTGTGTGTGTCTCACTGTTGTTCACACAAGGAGCTGCTGCTATTTTTCTACTCAGGGTTTGCCTTTGTGCCATAAAATGTTATATATATATATATATATATATATATATATATATATATATATATATATATATATATATATATATATATATATGTAGATACTGGTCTGTAATCAACAAAATACCAGCACTCTTCATCGTGAAGCTGCGCATCATCTGTTGGTGATGCATATTGCACAATAAAAGGGAATGGATTCAGGGAACTGAAAGTGCTTTCACTTTGACACAAAAACAGGAAGTGTTACGGAGAAGCCCAAATGCAGACACAAAAACGTAGTCGAAAGCAAAATCAAAAACATTCAAAAAGCGAAATCAGTCAGTCCAAAAACAACAAAATCAAAGGCAAGCATGAAGGCTGAGTGTTACCTGAAGGAAGACAACCTGACAAATACTGGGCAGCTGGTCCAGGCTTTCAAACAGGAGTGAGTGAGTGAGTGGAGGCAATCACAATAATCTGCAGCAGGTGAGTTGGAAGGAAACCAGGTAAAGGGGTTTCTCAGGCCAGCCTCCAGGGAAAAAAGACAAGCAGACACACCCACAAACACACCCACTCATGCAGACAGGGGGAAACAGACAGACGACCATATAATAAGAGGGGAAAGGGGAATTGGAAACAGGATAGGGTGGCGTTTGGGTTCAGATCCCCAATTATATAAAGATAGAGAGCGTGAAGCCAAACTTGCCCCTCTTGAGGCTGGCGACACCAAAACCCTGCCTTCTCCATATCAGTGGGTGGACTTAAAAGTCAAAGTAAGTGTCAACTGAAACAAAAACACACAAAGGATTCACACTTAATGACATTTTTTTCAGATAAAGTTATGCTACAAAAACAGGGTGAAGCATTATGATTGACAGGTGAGACTGAGGTACGATGGTAAGGCAAGTGAATTTATAACCATTGGTGCACAGACTGACTCGAAAAGACACAGCTAACCCAGGATGGCAGCCCCTATATTTAGAATATTTTGGAAGCAAGTGGAGATGTGTCAGTCATCTTTATAATGTGTCTTTGACTATCCCATCCCACACACACACTGCCAGAGCACTAAATGACATTCCACACTGACATTTATTAGAATTCATACCGAACACACGCACACGGATATTTCTCACCATATGGACATGTTCTCAACACACGCTGCAGTTGCCATGTAACCATGTTAGTGCGATGCAGTATTTCTAACACAGACATGCAGACAACATCTGCTGTGTTATCACCTCAGAGATGTTTACACGAGTGTCTCACCAAATGAGCTTCAACATGGATGACATTATACTTTTTGTGGGTTTTTTTATTCTTAAAAATCCAGACGTCCGACTTCTCCAGAGCTACAGCATATCTCCCTTTACATAAGTCTCCCTTAACACTCGCAAAAAAAAAAAAAAAAGAAGTCACTTCCACATATGTAAATGCTTTGGGACTTTGAGACAAAACATAAATAAGTAATATTAAATAATGCACATAAATAATGCAAATGTGTTTCGTATGTCACAGAAAAGCAAATCGATGTTGCTAGGCGACCTTAGCTGGTTAGTGATTGGCCACGTGAGGAGAAGCACGCACCTGCGATGTGGGAACAGCTTTATTGTGAGCAATGACACGAAGACAAAGACGTGCACCGTGGGTACATGGACCTACGGTGCACGTCTTATTTTAAGTTCACATGACAGACATTGAATGCTGAATGCATTTTAGAAACAGGGCTATCAACGTGACTAATTCTTGTTTCCTGTGCCCAACCATAAAGGACTTACCACTTTAAGGTGACATAATAATTGTGCGTCATGATTTGGTTGTGTGCATTTAATGGCTGGCTAATATTTGGTGACAAAGCCGTGTGTGTGTGTGTGTGTGAGAGAGAGAGAGCAAGAGAGCAAGATATTCTTGAACACAGGGGACTTCAAACCAAAACTATACACAGTGAATGTGTGAATTTCATGTGTAGATTTAGTGTCATGGTTCCAGGTGTGTCCCTAAACTGTTTGTTAGCCATTGAAAAAGCAAGAAACATGTAATGAGAAGGCTTCATGGTAATACTTCCACTGATGCCTCCAATGGATCCTATTCCAATTCAGTGATTTGGACCAATGGAACCTATTAATATTTAAATGTAATTAGATCAGCACACATGCATATGCATGTTATTCGGGGTGACTTCATCTGGAAGGGTTGTTCTCTATGTGAATTGGCGAAAAAAAACAACACTGATATTCAATTAACAGTCCACAAAGATTATTTCCTCAACTGATATAGTTATTTGTGAGGACGGTAACAAGGTCTGTCAGATTGCATATTCATTACAGATTAACATGTGGGACTGCCAGCTGTCCCAGCCAATCCCAGTCCTTCACTGCTGGTCACAGGTGGGGTTCTTGGACATGCAGCAGAGAGGCAAGACGAGGACAGCAGTTGTTAGCAGTTGTCTTGGGATTTGTGATGCTTTTTGAATATGTGTCAGGAACCTTATATTTGGATTGTAATATTCTTTTTCACAGAAAAAAAAAAATAGACACAATGAGCATGAAGCAAACATTTGGTTCATGATTATTAACGAAATGTGACGGGGAAGTGGCGACATTGCATCACATCCATAACACCACAGTAGAGAACATGTAAAGTAAAACACTAAGATCACTAAGATTACTTTTAAATGTCTTTATCTTAACTGGGTCTTACATCACTGCGATTCATCAGTATTCATCCCAAGTGACAAGTTGCCTCTATAAAATATTATGTCACGTAATGGATGATGTTGCTATGCAATAATCGAGTTTATCCCGCAGCTTGCAGAGGAGCGACTCCTCCACTCTTAAGGCCATGCCAAGTTTCTTTAAATACTTTCTCTGAGGCATAGAAAGCACATGAATGTACTAGAGAAGTACAGAAATAAGATCAGTGAAAAAAGATGCTCGAAAAAGCTTTTCCTTTATCCTTTTACCTGAAAAGCTTTTAAATGGCACAGAGACACAAAACCTTACGTCAAAAAATGAGTACTATGATAAAACGAGTCTCCGCGAACATCCAGGGTCTCTCTCTGTTATACTTGTCTATGTCTGCACTGAAGGATTGTTGTGTCCTTAACTAGGACCCCCACCATATGAATCACCTTCACTATATTTGTGACCTTTGGAGGAGAAAATCAATATTGAATACTTTCTTTATTGCGTGCTATGATGGAATAACAATGTGATCGAGCTCACAGGTGTTGTGTGTTATTGAATGATTTATTATTTTGTTTGTTTGTTTTCTTTTTTTTTAAATGGATTAAAAAAAAGAATAATTCCACATTAAAAATGTTCAGTTTTAAGCCATTTATGTCTGTGTTGACAAAAAGTATGTGAGCGATTCACAACGCTACTACTTTGGGTAAATGGTACTAAATAACTACCTCTTTTTAGGTCCTTATTCTCTGGTGGACGTAAAAAAAAAAAGTTGAAATGAAACTCCCAAAAAAAGAAAACATAATTAACAGGACAAGAATGATCTGCGTGGCTTTTTATTCTGGTGGAGTCAGATGTTAAACATCGCCTGTAAGATGAGAGAGTGGTGAGCAAAATAACAGCTTCCTTGCTTTGAAAAGTCACACAAACCTGAAGAACGCCGGAAAAAATGTCGAGAGGTGGCGAAAGGATGCAGAGCTGTCAACATGACAAATAATACAGACCGACAATGAGAGTTAATGATAGCAGACAACAAACAGCCAGTACCGTGTTTTTTATTTCGACATCTTGTTGACGTTTCTTATCTGAATGTGTCAGGCAGCAGGATGAGCTGAAGTTCCTGGATAACAAGGCACAAGAAGTAGGACTGAAGTGCTTCTTTTCCAGTAACACTGACTCAGTACAGCTGCTGTTAAATACATTAAGAGAACAACCACAGGAATGCATATGGCATAAATAGAAACTCCTCTTGTAATCATCCAGTTCCAGAGTCAAGGGTCAGTCCACATACAAGAGGAGCTTAACCCACACAAACAAATAGGAGGGTGGCACAAAAAAACCCCACAAAAGTCCAGCAAAACATCCAAAAAAAAGGGAAGACTCTTTTCTTTGAGGCTCTTCGAAACACGCCTGACATGTCGGTGGATTTGCTCTGGCCCTCAGATATTGGATGTCTACAATGAATCCTTTCATCCTGAGCTCCAAGCTAAGCAGCATTATCATAGCGCGGTATTTCAGCACAGATCAGACAGGGGAGGCTAAGGTGAATGCTGCCAACCAGCTGAGCTTTTATGAGTCTGCTTCGCTGAGGGAATGAAATACGATCGAGGAAGTCCAGTTGAAGGCTTATGATGACTTTACACTTTTGCATGGCAAGGTTTTACAACTCTGGAGAGTTATCACCACTGCAATAACTTGCTCCTCCATCTCAAGGCTCACGGTGTAAAGAGGAAAATTAGCCCAGCATCACAAGAACATACTGCCAGGTCCTGATCACTCAGTCACCTTTTATGTTGGTCTACTGCAGGCAGGAATTGAGCGTTCCCCTGCAATATTTCAAACAGGATAAAGGGCTTTTGACACCATGGCTGTTGCAGAGTTAGCCACCAACAGTGTAGTATCAAAGTCTCCGAATTGATGATTTTCAAATGTACTTTACATTGGCCGACAGCTGTGGTGCAAGCAGTTGAAATCTTAGGAATTGTGTAACTCTATTTAAGACATTTGGCGAGGAGAAAGGGAAGCCTTCCACATTGATCTATAAATACAAGGAATATCTGTCTGTTCCCATAGCTGTCCAACGGGTCACTTGACAGTTTAAAACATCTAAGAAATACAAAAGTTATCCAAGAAAGGCGTAGTAATTGCTCTATTATATTAATGTGAATCCATCCTTTGAGCGTACATTACACAATGTTGCTCAAAAAAACAGTGTGCCAGGTTGCCATTACTTCCTGTGCATATCCACAATAAAAGTGCTCCTAGAATATGATTTCAGAGCCTAGTGGCGACACAATGGCAGCCATTGTGTGTGTGTTTCGACAATCACCACAGTCTATTTTACACTTCACTAGCTTTGGATGAACCCATAAAGCGACTGTGCCGAGCCACGGCCTGGTAAACTTGGCTACAGCGAAGCTCTCCATTGCTTCATTGCGGTGGAAACTCATATAAATTCATGACTTCTTCTTTCTTGTCTGTTCATGAGAAAACAGGAACCCTTCAATGGCCTTATCAACGAGAGACCCTGCTTATCTTGGTTACCGGGACCGGACAAAATGGAAGTATTTCATTTCAAGTATAAACAGTTCTTTGAACGGACATTTATGGATCGCACAAAACCTTCACGTCAAGCAGGCGAAATGCAAAAGTGGACAGCAGGACGGAGCTAAGGCTTTGGTGTCGATGTTGCTCATTTGATGGACATGCACAGAAGGGTGGAGGGGGCTCAGATGGAGGTCTAGTTAGGCACCTCAGAAGCAGTTGATTTATGCATGCTATGCTAATTAGCGGCTCTATTTTCTTTCATCATTCACTTGCCACCTGAGATGTCCTTGGGCAAGAAAAACAAACACGACGAGTGTGCAGGCACATCTAAACCTCCAACTGGAATTGTGACGCCATTGGGAACCTGTGGGCTGGTTTGATTTTAGTAGATTGACCCCTGCGTTTGGAGTTCAATACATATAATACAGTCGTTGTCATGCTGTACATTTGAGACCTTTGCAGTGGATTGAGAATATATATTTAAAAGTTCTGAATGCGTAGGGTCTGTGCAGTGGCAGCAGCTTCATTTCTACATCTGTATTTCCACATAATGTGTTCATTATTATAGGTTATCCCACATCATGGTGGCAGCTGGAGACCAACAGATGAGAAGAAAATACTCTTGTCCCTTGTGTCATATTTATGTATGAGTAGTGACAGTTGCATGTGACGAGGGTAGACAGTTGAATTTGATAAAATACTGCGGGGGCACATTTTCTTACCTCCACTGTGGTGACACTAAAAGGCACTCCAGAACTTTATCTGAACTATAAGTCGAGATAATCTGTGTATCATGTAATGAGTATCCTTCATAGAGTGCCATTTAAAAGGCAAAGCACAAAAAAACTCTTAAGCAACTGCTGTCCTTTCGCCTATTGTCAAACCCCATTTTGTAACGTTCATAAATTAAATTTGAGAAAAATGCCAAAAAAAAAGAAGTGAACATTACGTTCCATGCTGAGTTAAGTTGGGTTAATTTAATTTGATTAATTGATTTAATTGATATTCTGCCAAAAGCGGCATTTTAAAAGAAAAAACATGTTTATATTAAAATATGTGGACCATACAAAGCTTCCTCTGTTGATGGTTTGTTGTTGCAGCAGAGGACTTTTCTGCTGTTCAGGTGCACCGACTCGTACATTTTTAATTAAAGTTGATTCCAGTGTCAAATTGTGAAGCATTACAAGTGATTTTCCAGGATATCTCCAATAAGATATCGGCGTCTGGCAGGGGAAAACAGACAACGCATATCTGGTTCTATTATGTACGGAATGTAGCGGTTAATAATCTCTCCTGATAAATTATCAGAGATAAAACTGGCTAAAATGAACAATGAAATAAAGATGTGTAAATGGAGAATGAGGAGACAGAAAAACAGCAAACGGAGGGAAAGCATTTAGTCATAGTTAACATAAATCACACAGCATCGCAGTCAATATTCTACCCATCATTTAACCTCTCCTGACGGGGATAACTTCACTGCTTTTGAAATGCAGACATACTTCCAATATGTAATTATTTTGTTTACGACCTCACATTCACTGGCTCATACTGCCGTAGTCACCATGAATCCTATTGACCTTTGGAACCCCCTTCTCTGAAGAGTGGATGGTGAACAGGAGCCACTGTAATTCCTCACATATTTGATCATGCTTTGTTTGTGAGACGACTAAAAGGAGGGGACAGAAAGACAGTTGACGGACCACACAGCCACTGTGGTGCATTTCTTTCCGAGTGTAGGACGGCGCATTTGTGTTGCTATGAGCGGTTTGTAATCACACCAACGTCACTACCCAGCAGCCTTCTGAGGGTTTCTGCAGCGGCGCTACGGCAAACACCTGTCGGCTCCCAGATAGAGGGAGAGAGCACAGCCTGCCTCGTTCTTTTATATTTCAGTCATTATTTCAGTACTCATGCTGTGCTTACATTCTGTCTTGCCTCAGGCGCCCGCTAAGAACCCCACGAGCGCTGTCACCACCTCATGTGCGTACACGTGCAAAACGCGCAGGCCCACACAACGCTGTCTCTCCTCCATCTTACAATTAAAGAACCAATGAAAACAAAATGAAGTGGATTTGACTTGCAATTCATGCAAAGACAAAGAAGGGGAGAAAGATTTAGGCAGCAGGTATTGGGATTATGTTGGCAACGAAAACGACTGTTCATTACTTCAATTCATTCATTAATATAAAATCGCAGGCTGTTTGTGAATCTGTAGTCATCCTTGAGTAACAACATGGTTAAGCATCTTTAAAACACAGTGCTGTAACATCATAAATACATTTTTACATGAGCTAATACTCTCATGGTTGTCAGTGAGAAGGATACAGGTGTTGCCGGCATCTGTTTGAAGACTAGATCATGGCTGATAAAACGTGTGCAAAAACCAAGCTGAGTCAGACACATCCCTCCATAATGTCAGTCAGTCAGTCAGTCATCATCTACCGCTTTATCCTCTGCCAGAGGGTCGCGGGGGGTGCTGTGCCAATCTCAGCTACATCGGGCGATAGGCGGGGTACACCCTGGACAGTTCGCCAGTCCATCGCAGGGCCACACACAGATAGAGACGAACAACCATTCACTCTCGCACTCACTCCTATGGTCAATTTAGATTGTCCAATTTACCTATCCCCACATTGCATGTTTTTGGACTGTGGGAGGAAGCCGGAGAACCCGGAGAGAACCCACGCACACACGGGGAGAACATGCAAACTCCATGCAGAAAGGCCCTTGTTCCAACCGGGGCTCGAACCCGGGTCTTCTCGCTGCAAGGCGAGAGTGCTAACCACTACACCACCGTGTGGCCCCCCTCCATAATGTAACTTTTCTTATTTATTTTTGATTGTTTTTGTTTTTAAATATTGTGACTGCATGTCTTTTACAGCTCAGACACAACAGACTCATTATTTTCGCTTTCTCCCAATGGGCATCTTATAATGGCAGTGTTGCTCTGACCACCACACTGCAAGAGCTCAGAGAGGCTGTTTCACTGTGGAAAATAAAAATAAATCAGAATAAGTGCTTTTCCTCTGTTTTGTTTTTTTTTGACAGTGGAGGGATGACGTCATGCAACCATTTTGGCAGGAAGCGGCACAGTTCACATCCATAACCAGCAGCATATACGGTAATACGGTATGTCATTGAACTTGTCTCTTCACCAACTGTTTCCATAAAAGGGGAACCCGCAGGCAGCAGATTCTGCCTGTACTGTAGAGCGATCACTTCATATCAGGTACTGAATCACGCTGCTGAAGTTGGCATCAAGAGTCACAGTTTCCCCAGTCAGCAGCTAAGGGGAAACTTAAAGGAAACTGCATTTTGAGCCTCATTTATAAAACTTTTATTGTAATTTTGACAAAGTTAAATGCCCCTTTTCCACTAGTGTGGCACGCTTCACCTTTGCATTTCCATTAGCTATATAGTACCTGGTACTTTTTTAGTACCTGCTCTGGCATGGTTCCAAGACGTCAGACTGCCGGCCACTGATTGGTCAGAGAGCTGTCAAGTGGCACGAGTAAGATGTCCTACACAAGTGTAGATCAGTTAAAAACACTTAAAAATCCTAAAAACTAATTTCCAACAATTACCAGGGAAATGTTTAAAATATCATTATTTAACAAAGAAATCTGCTGTATTTAGCGACTGAACCTGCGGGTTAGGGTTAGTGAAACATTCTGCAAATAAGGCGGGTCGCGTCGGGCCTCGGGCTTCCTTTTTTCCCCCTCATAAAACACATTTCTTGCAGTTTGTAAATTATATGTTGTGTGATGTGAATCATCGCTGTTCACCTGTGGTGAAGAGTAAATCTGGCTGCCTGCTTGATGGAGAGGGGCAGACCTGGAGGACCCAGATGACGCAAGCCAGGAGACGGGTGCTGCGTCAACAGCAGCAGCAGCAGCAGCATCCGCTCCGGCTGCAAATAAAACACCGCGCTTCTAATCAATGGGAAAATATATTTTGGGCCGGGTCGGGTTCGGGTCTAAAGACCCGCGGGCTGGCTTGGGTCGGGTTGTAATTTTCAGGCCAGTTGAGAACTCTAATCTGGACTAATGCCCTGTATCCATACTCATGCAAAGCATCTGGGGGTACAGTGAGGGAGAAGTCTTAATACTTGAAACTGGCCAATGGTGCGATTCAGTTTTTCAGTTTTTTCCTGCCAAAATGGCGGTGTAAGCAAACTGAGTCATGTGACATATGCGGCACCATACTGTATATGCCTCATTATTAGTCACATGACTCATATGGCTAAAGCAGTAAATAGTCTACTCAGTGTGAGCATGTTTGTAAGCAGTGACTCATTGTACACAGGTTTCACACACAAAGACTCACTGAAACAGCAGTGCAGTGACACTTTTTATTTTATTTATTCATTTATTTTTAAATAATAATTGATCAAATCAGGATAGACCAAACAAACAAAGCGTTTGGTCTTCAAGTGATACAAGGAGCAGCGTGATGACATTGACTCAAGATTGCCTGTGTGTCCTCTCCTCGGTGAAATGATGATCCCTGCAGCACTCTAACTGTTTTGCCAATATTGCAAAGTTATACAGAGATGTTTTTAAGCTTTATTCCAGAGACACCATGGTGTTATCAGTTTCAGTTTTTCATCTGCTATAAAACACACGCATTGCTGGATGTTGTGTATTTTTGAACGACATAGTGAGGAATTACAAATCACCAGTTTTTCTATCAGCATTTTGTAATGAAACAATTCAAATACCACTGACTTGGCAGTTTGATGAAAATGCAGAAAGAGGGGCAGCATGATGTCAGTATAAATGAAAGTCATTACAGGTTTTTTTTTTTTTTTTTCTGCAAACAGTATTCACTTTCTATAAAGCAATATACACATGCTGCTGGTGGAGCCTGGTCTCTGCGGTTACTGAAAATATACAATTCAAATAACCCTAATACTATGTGTTTAGACATTTGACTTTCACTAAAACACAATAGCAGCAATATTACTTTTATTCAATTAATATGCAGTGGTGGCCACACGGTTGGTGTAATGGTCAGTGACCCAGGTTTGAGCCCCGGTTGGAACAAGACTCTTTCTGCAAGACTCTTTCACATAGGTGTGAATGTGAGAGTGAATAGATGTTTGTCTCTATGTGTGGCCCTGTGATGGCACAATACCCCCCACGACCCTCCAGTGGAGGGTAAATCGGTAGATAATGGATGGATGGAACATGTCGTGGCCATTTGTCCAAAAACAACAAATCTAAGTCCAACTAAACTGAATCAAAAGAGGCATATGCCATATGTCCGGTTCAGGTTATTGCCGCTTGGTGTGCTTTTACTGTCCAGAAAGCAAACAAACATGGAAAAGGAACAAATGAATCCATGTTTGCCCCTAAATCCTGTTAAAAAAAAATAAAAAAAATAAAAGAACATAGGTCCACTGAGGTGCATTGTGGTCCCTTACTAGTCATCCTACGTATGCAACTTATGTGACGACACCATGCCCATACCAAAACATATGACAAAAACTCAAATAGGCTAAATCTGTGGTTCTTAAACCTTTCATACCAAGTACCACGTGAGATCTCGGGTAAAAGCATATCACCAACGTTAAATTACAGATTTATTCCAAAATAAGATCATTTCCTCTCTCATCATCCTCCTCTTCCTCACATAATTTCACTATACCAGAGTGTGACAGCATTTCTGATTGTCATTGAAGTACCATTTGGTGGCAGTGATTGTATGCGTTTTACTTCCAAACCAATACACCTGCTTCTGTCCATTCTAACTGTTTGCAAAGCCACCATGAATGTCTCTCTTTTGGTGTTCTTTTTCCTCTCTTCTGTCTTTTTGCAAACCTTACATTTGAAGCAAATTCACACCGTGTTGTTCATGTGCTACCTGAATGCACAGGCCAGTGTATGTACAGTATGGAAGAGTGTTGGTAAAGTGCAATGGGAGAGAAAGAGAGAGAGAAAGAGAAGCACAACCTCGACTGCCTTGAATTTGTCAGTATATTGCCCATCAAGTAAAATCATTACTTCCTGGAATCACTCTCTTCCTACATATGAGGTTCCATTTTCAGATGAACCCTGTAACGAGACATCATAAATTGTTGGCAGTAAGTTTTGAAATGGCTTACAAATTTAGAACAACTTTAATGACATTGTGCCCCCTTAGGCACCACTTGGGCATTGCACGACATTTTACTGGTTATTTATTCTTGGTAGCTATTGTTTGCTCTGAATACAAATGGTTGCTTTAAGGAGCTTTCTGTACATCCGTCAACAGTGTTGATCATGGTGAATGTCTGCAAGAATGAAGTCAAATTAAAGCCAGGGGAATTTGCATCTCATGTCTTTCTGTAAAGCCAGTGAGAAGATGAGTCGATCATACATTGCTATATGTATACATTCCTATATGTGGCATGTATGCATAGGCTACACTACTAAGTGAAATTATCCAGAGTTTTTAAACTGTATTGCATGGATTATTAGAATATTAAGTGATGACTTGATGATTTAAAAGCAAGAACATCCCTCTTGGTTCACCCTCTCCCAGCCTCATTGTGTGTCACTACGTCAGATATGGCAGGAGTTGTGCTGTTGTGATTGATGACACGATTTCACCAGTTCACCTGGCATGCACAAGGGCTAAAGCTTTCAGAGTATTTCACAGCGATAGATTGTGAGAGGAGTGAAAGGTCGGTGGGGGGCGGACTCACTTTTTTTAACACATTTATCTTCTACACTACAGGCGACGACAGTCACGGCATCATGTGAAAATAGTCTGTTCAAACAAGAAGTGAACAGGCTTCAGCATCCGTTTTATTCCGAGGTAATACCCAGAATCAGCATTGATACTTGGTACTTGATAGAGAATATAAAGTAATAAAGAGGCTATTTCACGTGGCAACGCAAAGTGCACCTAGTGCTTTTGCATGATGCTGTTGGGTTGGATCAGTGACAAGTTAGCAGCTGCGTTTTATGCCAAGATCTGGGGCAAGACTTTATAGAAAGCCTGTCTGGAGAATCCTCTAGAGAAGCCTTTTTTTTTTTCTTGACGTACACACACATAAACACACATTTGCACCATGAACACACACAAAGACGTCACAAAAATAATGCATCCATCTTCATATGCATAACGGGTACCAAACCCCGAGTCAAATTGAAACATTAAGACGCAGTCAAACATATGTGACACATGTAAGCAGGCCTACACACACACAGACACACACACACACACAGCACATACTGTAGACCTGACATACATTCATGCACACTCACATCCAGACAAATTCCCTCATGTTTGCTCCAGCTTTTCCTTTCTTTCACATTCTGCTGCTCCTACATCCAAGGCATAATCAGCCTCTCTAATCCATTCCCTTGCATTAAGTGCTGCTTCTTCCTCTGTTTGGCCTCTAGCACTTACTGCACTAGCTACTGACAGCACTGTTGTTTTCCAAAGAAAAACCCCCTTGCGGTCACGGCAGGGAGAAGGAAAGGAACGAGAAGCAGATCCCTCTGGTGCCTCTTGGAAGATATCCTCTTATTTTTGTGTTCGCCCCCTTTAAAGAAGACAGGCGGCTTTTTCAGCTTTTGTTTGGGGAATGTCATTGAACAAAACAAGCAAGTTGTGCCAGCATCCCAGCCTGTGGAGAGAGCTATTTCTAGCTATGGATCAGATGAGAAAGCTTTGTGAAGATTCTTCGAATTTTTGGGTTTATTAACAGTGCTACAGTGTATCGGTGTCTACCTAACTAGAACATCGTTAAACCACTGTAAAAATACAATAAAATAAATAAATAAATTATTACAAACGTTGAATTGGCTGTTCAGTGTCAGTCATCCAAGTATGTTTTAGTTGCACAGGAAATTAAAAGCGGCAGAAATGGCACCCAGTGTGTTCCTCTGCTGCTGTAGCCTATTAGCTTCAGGGTGCAAGGTGTCGTACATTCAGAAATGATCCTCTTTGAATTTTTTTGGAGTTACTGTTGCTTCTCATTGATATTGGCACAGTGCTTGGACCTGGGCTCTACAGCGTGAGTGAAAAAAAAATTTGCACCGACTTTCACGAAACTTGGTGGGATCACGTTATGGACCAAGTCGAACAAAAAAGTCAATCGGGACCATGGCCTCAGCGCAACAGGAAGTCGGCCATTTTGAATGTTGGCGTCCGCCTTTGCGAATTGGATGCCATGTCAATGACGAAACTTGTCTGTGCACGTTTATAGTTCCAACATAACAAAACAAAACAAATGGGTCAATTTGTACTTCACCTTTTTGAAATGGTTTTGTGGATTCAAAAGGGCGTGGCCACGGAAGGAAGGAAGGAGACCCTGACCATGTCTACGGACTTGATCCAACAGGAATTTGGTCATGTACGCGAGGGCCCTTTACATGACTGTGAGCCCTATGAGCAGTCCTAGATTATAATGTTCCTCTCTGTGTGTAAATGAGCAGCGGCTACTATTAATACATAGTCATAACATTAATTTAATAGTGCAAACCGATATTTCATGTTTGTGTTGCAATTTCTCATGTAATATTTTAGTTATAAGCAGCTTTTCTTCCTATTGTAGTCATATAGGTTATTTCAAACATTAACCTGTTAACACCAAGCATATTGCAGACAACAAATTCAAAATTCAAAGGCATATTTCGCCATTAGAAAGATGAATGTCTATTGAAACTGGGTCATCTATGTAGTAGAAATGTGAAATAATATTTGAAGCAAGTGCCTTCTTGGCTGAGATTTTTTTTTTTAAATTTTGGCTCATGTAGATGAACGACAACAACTCCCAGCATGCACTGCGCTCGCTGCCCCGCGAGAGTCTCGCTGTCTCAAGCTTCGAAGCAGACAGCACTAGTTGTGTAAACACACAAATCCGTGCAGTAAATTGCAAATGACTGCCAGATATTGAAAGTCATTCTGGAAAAATGGGCAAAAGCACTTACTCACAGGGTCATTTTCAAGACGGACATTTTGAGGCTTAGGTAAAATGTTAATAATGTTCAATAAACTGCCCCCTTATAAGCAAAACCACCTGCTGTGTCAGTCTGATGTTCCTTCATGTGGCCGGCATGTGTTGCAGCATGAAGCAGAGACTTGTCCGCAGCAGGTAAACTGAGCCAGTGTCTCAGGTGTCCCTATTTTGAGAGGACGGTGGTTTTAAGGCTTTTGAAACCGTAGAACAATAAAGAGTGTTGGCTTATCACAACAGCCACTACAATTATAGTGTAATTATATTAAATTCATCCTGCTGTCATTCTGCATTCTGCCTGTGATGCTAAAAAAAAAGAATCCATTTGTGCTCAGTGTTCCGGCCAGACATGCCCTGGAGACTAATGTCCCGATTGCATTCAGGGTTTTGCTTTGAGCTACATGCAAAATACATTTACAAGGAGATTCATATAAAGTGGCATCATTTATGATGCAACGAAGAGGTAGATTGTATAATGGAACTCGAAGGAGGAGATTATTAAAAACGTAGGTAGACCAAACAAAGTAAACAAGGAGGACCACCTTCCTTATTTTTTAAATAATAACTCTTTGGGAGCTAATAATCCTCCCTCGTAATGAAGGGTTGACTCAATGTCACTTAATTAATTTATCTTTGTAGTCGGGTAAATTTGTAAAAGCCTGTTTTTACTTCATTTGCATTGTAAGTGAGGAATAGACGGAGAAAGATATCAAATGTGCAGTTATCAGATTTGGTAACATTAGTGGCCGTATATATCTCCCCTGTTGCTGATGTTGTTCTTTGTTTTAATCTGAGCTTGGCCTTTAAAAAGGGAGGTTTTTTTCTTCTCTCTCCAATGATGCCTAGTGTCTGCTCATTATGTGAACTGTTGGATTTCTCTTCTCTCTATAATAATGTACGGTCTCTGCTCGACTATGTACACGGCCTTAAGATGATGTATGTTGTGATGTGGCGCTTGCTATACAAATAAAATGAAATTGAATAGAATTAAAAAAAAGTCTTCTGCCGAGACTGAAGTGGTTGAGAGAGATGTTTCTCCAGTGTTTAGTGTCGAAAGAAAGATTATTCCTCCCAAATGGGTCGATGCGGGTCGATGCCGGGTGAAGCTTAGAAATGCTCAGCAACCTTGGTTATTTTACACGTTACTCATAGCTGTTACACACCCTGAATGGCAGCCTCCTCTAATGTGCATCTTTGGAAGTAACGAGTTTTGTACATGCTAAAAAAGATATTACAGATTCCAGGAGGCCTGATAGAGATCATCCAGAAAGGGGAGCGTTGGCCTGAAATGCTCTAATCTCCCTGCTGCTACTCAGTCTATGATCAGGAATAACAAGTTGAAAATTGATTGATTGATTGGCAATCTTTTATTCCTTGTTATTCTTGTCGTTCATAAAACAATGATGAATAGGTGGACAGGAAAGGCTCTTACCTTCTTTGTAAGTCTGCTGTAACCTTCTAGGGAGAGACAAAGTTGTCAAGAGCAATTGAGGCAGATGGTAAGTCTTTATTCAGCTCATACTAATCTCATCTTTAATCTAGCTGCTCCCCCCTATATCATTTTTAATCTACTTGATCTCCCCAGATTAAAGAGGACAGAGGCTTCCAGTTAAGGCATATACACAAATAGCCAATTTAATCTAGACCTGTCGGACGTTGTTGGACCTCACACGAGGCAAAAGAGCCAGTTGTGGATTAACAGAGCATAATCGAGTCAGTCGGTTAAACATCATACAGAACAATAATTTGTTTGAATTGGGAAATGTTTGAGCGTATACAGAATACATTTTAAGTTTTAAGTTTAGGTTTCGTACTTTTGATTTCATGCTCAAATGAAATGTAGAAAAACCTGATGTTTCATTTCTTCTTTATTGATGTCTACTTCCTCGTGTGTTGTTTTGGGAACTCCATGGTAACTCCCGGTTATTTCCATTGAACCAGAAGAAACTAGACTAGCACATCTACGGAAGCACAGAAGAGACCCAGATAGTTTTCTCTTAAATACGAGATCAGATAGATAGATGGTTGTGGGATGTTCACATCAGGGAGTGATGAGACTCTGTGTGCTCAGAGTACAGTTTAATCTCATGCACTTTGTAGCAGTAATGACGCGCCGTCGCACACAGCTGAAGGATGAGGCTCCCCTCGCTACTGCTGTCTGCCGAAGACGCGGGAGATAGAGATACCCAGGGAGTTTGTAGCATCTTCAGCAGGTGGATGAGCCTGAAGAAATCATTCAGCAGTGCACATCCGCTGCATATGAGATTTAACTGTAAAACATGTTCAGTGATTAATCAGTGCTTTAACACACTGACATCAGTGTGCAGGTGGAAACTGTGCATCATCCGCGGGGGGAGACTGTGGATGTGTTCCCGCTCAAGACGAATGTACTGTCAAACTGAAGAATTACAAAGTTACTGTTGTGAACCTGAGAGCAAACAGAGACTCTCCACCTCCAGACTCATCCCTCCCTGATGTCAAATTCCCGCAAACAATCAATCAATAAATCCGACTGTAAGGTAAAGCCCGATCTTGTTATAACGAGAACCTGTCTTGTTATCCGTAGTCCGATTTTTCTCTCCGCCCGTGGCAGCTCTGCGCATCCATGTGTGTCCCAATCAACTTCCGGTTCGTGTGCAAGTGGGAGCCGTAAAAAATCAGCTGAATTTGTCTCATTGGCAACATTTGATTTGAACGCATAGGAAAAGTGTCCCTGACGGTAAAGCTATAATAGCCTCTAATCTATATTGAGATTGTTGGATAAATTCCTCATCAGCCCATTTGTATTCCGCTGACATTCGGGGGGAAATGGAGAGGGAGTTTGACTGAGGGTTGAAATAATTGCCCCTGAAAGGAGGTGAATGTTCTTCATTTGAGAAGAGAGCGTGTTGTTTGCTGAACCATGTAGAGATCCCGCCACCGCACTAGAACTGCCACACTAATAATTACATTCTGCTTTCATCAAGATCTCTCACATTTGGAGACTCCCGCGACGTCAACAAAAGAAAAGCTGCGGGCCTGCAGAGGAAGAAATGGCCGTGCTTCGACAGATTGCAGCTGTAGAAAGTTCATGCACCGCTAGACTCAATTATAAACTACCTCAGCAAATCCTGCTTGCTGAGAAAAAGGGGAATGTAAATTGTGTTTACTGTAGCTTTGTTAAGTAAACACAATTTAAAGGTACGTCATGTATGTTATTCATCATTCTGTCTGCCGACATTCACACAGACTCATCATTTTGTAATAACCGCTGAATTATGCTGTGCCGACAGTTGATTGATTTGATCAATTTCCTTGCTGGGAATGAATATGAACGGAGCGAATTAGGGTAAATATTTAAATGAAACACACGTTGGATCATTTACATTCTGCTCAAAACTGCCTTCCTTAACTCAGTCTGATATATAAATGTTGCAGGATGCGCTACATACAGTCGTGTTTGCCGTGGAACACGAGGTACAGTGGAGAGACTGAAACTTTACCCTACAAAGGTTTCTCTCACTACTTGGCCACCCTGCAGCCAAGGAGCTTGCAGTAAATGACCCGCTGTAGCATGACTTATTAAGATGAAAGCGGCGTGTGCCTGAAGAGCAGATGTACCAAGCGTTACTGGCGATGTGAGAGGAGGCAAAAGAAATGTGGAAGATGAAAAGGGTCTGCTGAATAAGGCTAGCATCGGGGATGGAGAGAGTTTCAGGCCAGGAATTTAAACTGGTTTCAGAGATCAGCTGTTGATCTCAGACCAGAGATCATTACTAGCGTCTTGCTCGGCTAATTTGGTCGAATTTCCACCCTTATACTTGACATCCCAAGCTGTGATTAATGACGCTGATTCGAATGTAACTTGATTGTGCTCATTTAATCCTGTCCATCCTGGTCACTCCCTTCCTTCTGTCTCACTGCCTCCTAATACGCATTCAACACCCTCATCTTCCTCTGTCTTTGAGTACCACAATTTCTACAACAGCACCAATGGCGGTCGTTGTTATTTCAGGCCCTGACTGATCCGGTATGACAGAGATCCACATATGATTTGGCAAAGGTGTTTTACTCCGGATGCTCTTCCTGGCGCAACCCTCCCCATTAATCCGGACTTGGGAGCGGCACTAGGAGTACACTGGATGTGTCTCCCCATTGGCTGTGTTAAATAGACTTACTCTTCATATCCTATTTTATTTTTATGCAGGTGACACATTTGAATATAGTAACACTAAAATGTAATGCAGCCTTGACTGACTTATCACGTGTTGTGGTGTTTCCATCACAGCAGTGTGTTCCAGCTGTCATTAGTTCTTGCATTTCTGCTTCTGCAAATTATATTCCTTTCACTGTAACTGTCGTCATCGGCAATCTGCCTCCTGCTTCATTCCGAGCCAGCTACTTATACCGTGACAGCTAAAGATGTGTTCATGTGCTGTAATTAACGAAAAAAAAAATGTCAAAAACAATTAAAATGATAATAAACCGCCAAACTATGACAATCATCAGAAAATGGTAATTATCTCAAACTAAACTGTGTAGTATCTATTATCTGTTTCGTGCAGGATATTACTCATTTAAATAAAGAGTTGGAACAATTAAACAAATAGATGGATGTGAAGAATAGGAAGACGTGAAAATCCTTCACAGGATGGATGTTTAAAATGCTCTCTCATTTAAGTTAAGGGTGATACAGGGCATTTAACATGACTGAGAACATAAACATGATGAATAGCATGAATAGCAGAATTAGACTTTTAGCAAGGTCCTAATTTAATGCTTAACAATTTAACATGGAATTGCCCATATACTGCGATAAGGCAGTAAGCTATATATCTTATTTCAGGTCATGCGTACATTTCAAAACTTACTTTAAAATACGACTAATTCATCTATTCAATATATGATGAGAGTGGATTAAATTAGATTAGATTTCCCACACTGGAAATAATCATGTCTGAAGGCAACAAAGGGTCAGAGGTCGGCAAGTCACAAATACAAAGTAGGAGATAGATAGATAGATAGATAGATAGATAGATAGATAGATAGATAGATAGATGGATAGAAACATAATTTAAAATGCACTTAAGTTGTGGGGTGAAAGCTGTTTTTTTTCCTAGACAAATTTCTTTCTAAATATTTTGATCAAGGAGAAAATAAAAGTCATTATTTTCACACAAAGATCAAATATATGAAAAACTGGCAAAGTGTTCTTAAGGGTGAAATTTGATATCAAACCTGCCTTCAGAAACTGAAAACTAAATTTTAAAAAAATCACAATCATTTAAAAAAAAAATAAAGCGTCTGCTTTAATGGGAAGTTTTACTCTGACCATTAAAATGTTTATTTTTCATGTTTAATTCATTTCACGTCCGACTTTTTTGCTCAAATTAAGACAGAAAATGTGCATAATTGGCATCGGCTTTTAAAACACGATATCGATCTTTCAGCAAACCTGAAACCAAAATGTAACTTTTCACCGTCAAAGTCGAACAGCTGATGATGCACTTTTATGGCAAAGATTTGTGTGTGCGTGTGTGTGTGAGTGTGTGTGCACCCCACCAAAACCAAAACACATAAACAAAAGCTACACACTGACAATCTTTAGGCCTCAACACAGTAGTTGATTGCATTATGGGCTTCCTATGCAGCTGGCAGCTGGTTACTGACAGTATGATGATGGAAAACTGTCGTCGCTTCACTTTCAAATAGTCAATTAAAGGAAATAAAATTGTGTGATGCTGAAGGCAAAGATTACAAACTGAGACTGCAGCAGAAATTCTTTTGCTGCTTCCAGTTGAACAATATTCCCCGGTCCCTTGATGTTCATCTCACCTTGGCTGCTTCTCAGCCAGCAGTGCAGGTTCACCAGTGGACAGTGACCACAGTGAGTCCTGCATCAGTTTCATACAATATTCCCAATAGAACCATTGCATGATCTTATCCATTACATATACAATGCATATAATGGGGAAAGGGAATGATATACTATACACAGTATATCCATAAAACCACATGCACACACACACACACACAATATCTGTCGTTATAAATTATTGACAATGAGTGTTCCCTAACTGAACAGGCTTTTTCACGTCCATGTTATTTGCTCCATGTAATGCAACAAAGTGCTCCACAGCGGTATATTTAACTTGACCCCACCGAACTGCATGCACATATAGACACACATGATCTCACACACTGACAAACGCTCTCCGACCACGTCGGCTGGCTTCCTGTGAAGGGAAGGGAAAGAGATCTAATTGGCTGCGTTTGCCTATACTTCCACTTCTCATGGTCTTCCAAGCAATTCTGTTCCATGAGCGATAAGGGATATAAGAGCTGCACTGCATGCACAGAGGGCGACACATGACATGCAGGCGAAACATTCTTATCAGCACAAGAGCGGCCTATATAATGTCACTCACACGCGAGAGCCTCCTTATCAATCGGGATGTATTTTTGTCCGTGTAATAGTCCGACCTGATTTGAGCCATTTATTTTAATGGCCGTGTTTGTGTGAAGTGATTTCAGATTTTGCTCCATCAAACTAATTGCTGACTAAAACACAGAGTGCCCGTGTCTGCCAAAGGCCCCATGAATCTCAGGAGGCCTCTTGAACAGTGCAGCTGACTTTGAGTGGGTCTGGGGCTCCATCTGTTCCAGCTTCTCCCACTGGGTGCCTTGTACCCAGCTGACTGCCCCCAACCTGGAGCGCAATATGTCTGTATCCTCCATGACAGCCTGTAACATGGAGGAAACCCCTAATGTTGTGCCGTGGCACATTAAAGCAGACGCACATGTACACATAACGCACACATATTGACTTCAGTGCACTTTATAGAGACACCGTGGTTACTGTGTTAAGTTTGTTGTCACACTGACTGACAAACATTTCTTTTTTTGTTTAATCTCCACAAGATCCATAATTAGCAGTGATTTATTGATTCATAGTCATTATAAATACACTGCTTTTCTCTTGAACGTATAAAACACGTATTTAAACTGTAAAAGTGGTATTCCCATGTTTGTAGATTAGAAAACTTTATATAAATCAAACTAGAGACAAAGCATGAAGTGAATTAAAAACAACAGGTCATGTTCTTGGCTAGGTTTGTTTGTCTGATTAAGGATGCAGATTAATTTGGGTGGATGTAGACAATGGCCACTTTTGGTGGTGATCCAGATAGGATTCAGTTTTTATTTTTAAACAGTTGTTGATCTACACACTTTAACACCCAACCCTCAAAATGTCAACATTTTTACGATAAAAAGGACCAGAGAATGTAGCGTAAGTTGGCCATTTTTTCAGAATAACTTCCAATATTGCTAATTGGAATTTTAGGTTGGAAGTGAAACTTTGAAAAAACAAAAAACAAACCTCAGTATGACTCAGCAGGTGAAAACAAGGATGAATGTGGCAGGTGACAGACAGGAACCTAGAGAAAAGGTCAAGTGGCATTACCACCTGGCATTTAGACAGGCAAGATCACACACACCATTTCTTATTGGCTCCCGTCTACTCTGAGTAGCCCGCTTTTGTACGACTGAAACCCACATGGCGTGAATCATCCCTAACCGGGATTAAACAATGGTGTTTACCGACGGAGCCAGATGTTCATGTTTAAAAAAAGGAACTTACATAGGGGGCAGTTCTGGGGGTGACAGAGAAAGAGAGGAAGAGAGGAGGAGAGGTGTGAAGATAAACAGAAAAAACAAATAGAGACAACTGTGTGGGAAGTATTTTTCCTCATTATCTGGAAAAGCAATGACTGAAGTAAAAAAAAAAAGAAATCAACACATGGTCTTGTTGCACAACTGGACACCAGTCCCCGCACACCGACCATTGATTTCATGTCATAACTGACCCTAACAGGGTTAAGAGTATTCTGCAACTAAATTCTTCCTGAATACAGTGAGAAATGAGGGCATTTCGATGCAAACAGTCATTCCAGGGCTTGTGGATCCACCTCCATGGATGGAGTGTGCAGCAAGTCATATCCAAGGTCAGTGGAGCAGCTGGAAGCTCCTCTCTCTCCAAAGCACAGACCCCACACTTTGAAAATCACCATCAATAATAGCTTTGTAAATTCTCCAAATGCTCCTCTGTAAACAATAAAAGGCCAGGATTCTTCAGTGTGCAGCTGCATATCTGCTGGTGCTAAGAAAAGAATGCTCTTCTTAAAGAAAACGTCACATATCAAATGACCCATCTCATTGTTTGCACTCTCAATTTGAACCGCTTCCCCTGGAAAACAGTTTGCTGGACTTTCTATTCATTGTTGACATTTCAAGACCATATTTACAGTATTTGTCTACTTCTTTTAATGATTGTCTTCTTTGCATTTGTGTGTCATGTGGTGTTTTTATGTGGCAAAGACAATCTCTCACAATAAAGTCTCACCTATAACTCAAAAGGGGGAAGTATTCTACATTCATAGGGCTAACGATGATTCAAACAGCTATGTAACGTGCAATGTCATCTTTTCAAGAGATCTTCAGGGGCCAATATTTTTTCTTAAGGACACAGTTATAGTGTGAATTTTGATATAAAGTGGACAAACGTTCTTTGACTGTAAATCCCTGTTGTTCTGGTGTTGGCTGAGTAAAGAAAATTAAAAAAAAGAATTGAGGGAGACATAGTACAGGATGCTTTATTTCAGCAATGGGAGGACTCATGGCTAATTAAGTGACATTTAAATATCAAAATTTTACTGATCTGACCTTGATGGCCTGACAGAAACTACCTCACTGGGACTGTGCACAATAAAGAAGATTAATCTCACGGCCCATGGCTATGACTGTTTGATGAACAACATGTAAGATACTTAAAATGTTTGAGAAGGTCATAATCTTGTTAGGACTGAAAGCTAAGCAGTAAAAATCACTGATGGACTGACAGTAACTCAAATAAGCACACTACTGGGGGAAAAAAAAGCACATGTGTCACTCCAATTACAACGGATGCAATACATAAACCTCACCTCTTATTTAATAGTTTATTTCATTTGTAAATCATGGCACACACAACATATGTGTATTTGTGCCTGGCACTCGATGATATACCACCAATCATCAGTAAGGTGTGTTGGAAGTAATCGAGCTATATCTACCCAGTGGGAGGCAACTGGAGAAAATTAAAGTATATCACATTTTCCTGGTCAAAAAATCTGTGTAAAGAATCTTTTACCTTTCATTTCACACACAAAATCTGTGTGTTTTTTTTTTTTGAGAGTGAAATATAAAACGAATGAGGCGTTAATGTTTTAATGCTTTCATTTAGGTTTTCACATCACCGTGTTCGGGGAAGTGGCCGGACAGAACATTTTACATGATTATTGCTGGTGTAGCCCAGAACTACAAAGCCTGTGTCATGGCCTATAAATGTTCCTGAAGGCATATAGAGTTAAAATTGGCTCCCACAGTGTTACGATCAGTGTCACATATTTTGAAGAGGCATTACTCTGACTCATACAATGTTCATATAGAGAATGTGCTTACAAAATAGATGTGCACAACATGGTTATTTTGAAGAGCGTTTCTTGTCGATCTCTTCCAATCTCTCTTCTCCCATGAACATATTTCTGGTACTTTAGATGTAAAACTCTTTAATGGATTTATCAGACAAAAAAAAACAACAACAACAACAAAAAAACAGATAGTGAAGCTTAGTCCAACAATCTGTTATCATTTCAAGAAAACATTTGCCATGCACATAGTCAAAACCTGCAGACCAGTAAAATGGTTATACCAATGTTTATAGCAGTGGGATAAAATCATTTTTCATCATCTCTGGCTTCTCAAATGCTATATTGCAATCTATCAACGATGAAAATGTCTGTCCACTGAAAGGACTGTAGCATAAGGCCATTTTCAGTGAGCACGTGTGACCTCCTCCGCTGAGATGGATATAGGGAGGAGTGGCGCAAGAATACAGAGGAAGAGAGAGGGAGCTGTGAGTGTGGCATTGCAGTTTATCACGCTAAAACTATACACTCCCTCAATCTGTCCATCCATCTGCCTCCACTGCCTCCTCTATCCATCTCTCTGTTCCCCTGCTTTCAGTTAATCTTCCATTCTCATCCACCAGTTCTCAGCCTTTGTTGATCACTTGCTTCCAGGTCCGCTAGTTGTTAGTAGCCACTTCACACACACACACACACACACACACACACACACACACACACAACTCAGTCGTCTCTGTAAGTGCGGTGCCACGCACTTAATCAACTGAATTCGCACATTGAATTTTCTTTTACAATGGCAACACTGCTGGTATGTGGTCACGTCTTTCACGCTGCATATCCACTTTGTGCTCTTAGAGATGATAACGTTGTCATTGCGACACGGACTCTCATTATCTTTTAAAACACCATTAAAGTTTCACTCCGCCTCACCTGTCCTCACCTCACCTTGCGTCGCTCCGTCCTTCACCCGTCGCTCTCACCAATACCAATTTGTACACCTGCTGAGACGTTTCCCATCCATCCCTTCTCCCTAGCTTTATCCTTCCATGTGACTGTTGGATGTCCACAGTGGGAGGTTGTCACAGCCAATCATTTCTTTGTGGGTGGTGGTGGTGGTGGTGGTGGTGGTGAAGCCATGGGCAGACTGAAGTTCATTTAGGCTACAAGGTGCTGGAAAATGTGATGGTAGTATAAAGTGACAGCTTTGCAGATGCCAGTTCACAACCTTTTTTTTTTTCAACATTTGAAAAAACATATGAACAAGCAGCATAAGTGAGGATAACAAGAGATAATCAAATCAGAAAATTGTTTTAAGCACCTTTGTTTTGTACATACGTCTTTATTAAATGGACTGTTATTTGCTTGTGTCTGTGTGTGGAGAATAATACTTCTGTTTTTGTACACATAAAGTCCACAAATACTGTATATGGAGGCTTTTTTCCCACTACCATTTAGAGGTGTTAGGTATAATAACAGTCACTCCCCGAGAAGGCAGTTTCCAATAGCAACCAAACCTACTTGCTTCATAGTCTTGGATGATGTCATATTGGTATTATTTATATCAGTGCACTTTCATTGGACCCATGTGGGCATTTGCAGTGTATCATTATTTGTTTAATGCCTTTGTTATATTTTGAGTGATCGTTTCCCACTCTAATATTGGAGGCATTCAAATGAGGAAGCTCACATTCAATGGCTTAAGACTGATGTCTGAAATGTGACTGACGCATGATCCGTGTCATACTCTTCCTTCTATGACCAATCATTTCATGTTCATGTGACCGTGAACAAACTCAAACCTGCAGTGTTTTACACGAGTAAAGCAATTCAAATTCAACGTGTTTATTCCTGGACTGTTATTTTGCTCTCATCCTCCCGCCCCGAGACAACAACTTTGCGCCAATCACGCCTATCGATTATCAATACAATTTCTAGGACATGCATCAGAGGAGGAAGTACGTGACAGAAAGAAATATTTGCTTATCGGCAAAGATTTCATGGTCCTGATCTACAGCAAACCGGATCCATCCCTCTACTTTCACATGCAGGTGAGCGAATGACACAGCAGCCGGTCAGATCCACTGACACAAAAGTACTACTACTTAACTACTACTTATGTAATACCTTCGTAACGTAACTAGCTCATTTCAAAAGTAACGTCCCAAAACATTGGCAACCTGTGCAGTCACTGAAACACACGAACGCCGTGCACGTTTGAAGAAAGGTTTCATTTCAAATCTTTGTGATAAGGCTGCATTTCATGTAATTGACATTGGTTTAGTCAAAAACAACATGACAAAACATATGCAGAAGCTATGGTGATGGCTTTAGCTGAATAAATAGACAAATCATTTTAAACTTGCAAAGTACAAGGTCTCAATTATTCGTGTAGGAAAAAAAAATTGCTTGGTTTTATGATAATTTAATTGCTGTGACATTTTTTTTGTTGCTATAATTGGAGTGAAACAGATGTTATTCCCGTGTAGGATGAAGAGAGAACAATGGAACACTCAAATTCATACCATATTATATATTCAATCAAACTATGTTGCATCTCTTCTCCCTCTCTCTTCATCACACACTTTTGGTGGAGGAAGAAAAGCACTGAAAGAAAGAGCTGAGGTTTTTCCTCCTCTGAAGCAACTACAATGGCCCCCCTGCCTTGTTCTAGCCTGAATGTGTCCTGAAACCCAATGAATCAGGCCAACGCATTCAAGCCACGCTGACTTTAAAATAAGGGTGGGGGGGGGGGGGGGGGGGGGGAACAAAAAGAGAAAAGCTTCCTTTTTTATTCTGTTGGAAAAACAATCTTTGTGGGCCCCTGGGGCGTCTCTGCAAGCTCTTTTCAAATCAGGTAATGATCTGGATCTGATTTTTATGTACAGTGCTTCCTTAGCATACACACTGATTGAAACATAAATGAGTTGGCATCTGTTTTCACCAAGTTGCACCATTTGTGAGGTGCAAGAGGCAGAAGTCAATGCGGAGGAGCGTTCAGTTTACTTGATCAAAAAAGTCCAACAAGGCAAACGAATCCAATAAACGGCAGGCAAGAATCCAGCGGTCAGGACACAAAACAGGTCAGATCAGGTAGACGATAAAACTAGGAATGTGGGAGCGCTTGGCCAAAACGCAAGACAATCTGGCAGAGGTAAATATGATAGTGAGCTGGTCCATGTACTGAATATAAGCAGGGGGACTAATGAGCGGCAGCTGAGGAGAAGGGGCGTGGAACAACAGGTGAGGGGAATCAGCTGATTGCATAGGAGGGCAGGATCTGAGTTGCAAAGGGGTATAAAAAATAATCTATAAAGACACATGTCCTGTGGGCTTAGAATTAGATTTTTCTTTCTCACCGGATGGACATGTGAGGAAATTAACTTTTCCGCCAAATTAAAACAAAGAAAAACAAACACCACTAAAAAGAAGTGTCTCTTAAAGTGACATAATTAAGCCCAAACAAACATCCATTATATTCAAACGACAAAAGTGACGCCCCCCCCCCGCCATGAGTGTGCTTTATTATAGACTACTTCTCTGCTAAAAACACAAGTTATCCTCTCTCCCAATGTGCTGCATGAAGAGCAGATGCTACATGAAGTACACAAACCAATTTTACTCTAAGTCTAATAATACAACTCATTATCACTCATGGGAGGTCTGTACATATGGTTTGTGCAGATGTGACCATGTGAAACATCTGGCATGCAAATATTAGTATGTGTGAGGAGGAGGAGTACGATGAGGAGACAATTTGAAAACTATGTGCATGGAGGTTTAAACAATATTATTATAACAATACAAATACAATATATATATATACATATGGATATATTTGGATATATATATATGTATGTATGTATATATACATATATATATATATACACATATATATATATATATATATTTGTGTACATACATACATATTTGCATATATTAATAAATAGATGTGGAATTGCCAGCACTGAAACGAGCCATTTTATTTAGTGTTCTATATTTCAAATAATCCTTACAATCTCAAACGCTGCTGTCAAATGTCTATCACCATGAAATGCAATTCCACGTCCACGGCCATTATATCCTGCTCCAAACTGCGCGATTTGGACGAAATAAGACATTTGTGAATGGGCTTGACATTTAGTGTGTGCAACAAAAGGAACCGTCACTGGAATTTGAATGTAGAACTAATTGTGCTGAAGTACTCGCTGCCTGTTGCTCTGTCTTTCCCGTCACAGTGGTTAAGTGAATGACACAAAATACTCAGCAGGCCAATATCACAAAGACATGGTAGAGATTTTGTTACTGCTCACCGAGGGATCCCCCTTGGTCAGTTCATGTGCCAAATACCAAATGGGCAGCTCACGTCATTATTTGCAAATAACAAAGTGACAGGAGAAGCTCACATTCCCCTATAGGATTGCTATTGTTACATAGGTTTAAATTAATGTCTGGCTACACATGTTTCCAATGTCCTTTTGATTTGGGTGCAAATATGACATTATGTTAAACATGGATACTGAGGCACCAGAGCTTAAGGGGAGTCCTAAGTGAATATTCATGGGTCCAAGTAGGTGAGGAGCAGCCGCTTGTCTGGTGTGATATCTGTCAACAAGCTGATGGGGCCACTGTAAGGTTTCCTCTGGGATCCCTCAGTTTGGAGATTTTCCTTGTCAGGCTGGTATAAATATTTCCTTTGTGGTTAATGTCCATTATGCAAGGGTTGTAACATGTGTTGGTTTTTTTTTTTGTTTGTTTTGCAGCTCAAGTCTCTCTAGTTAAGGCAATTGTGTGTCGTTTCTGCACCTGTCTGTTCTGGTTTGGCTCCAGTGACAAGATGAAAGCTGGTTTACATGTAGCCCAGTTTCTTCTTGCTCTTTCTTTTCATAATGGTAGCACGTCTCGCTGAAATGGGGACATCTTCTTTTTCTTCCATGTTGTCAGTATTGTCCTGCAATATTTTTGATGTGACACAACTCCATTACGCTTAAGCACAAGGACAGAGTTTTGCTTATGGCTACTATGATTAATGCATGGTAAGCGTTATGCAACTAAAACACTCAAAAAAGGGTTACGGTTGGATCGCGATGAATAAATGAAAATCTGTGACATAAAGGATGCACAGCCTCTTGCGTATATATTTCAGTGTAGACAGAACTTGTAGTAACGCAGATTTGTGAGGTTCTTAGTACGGGGGATTTTGTCATGACGCCATGACTAAAGGGAGAATTAAAAAAGAAATAACTTACTTAAATAAATTACAGTATATCTGGATGATCAAATAAAAGCTGCTGCAATAGTCTCCCTTCTGCACACCCTGTGATATTTCAGAGAAATATAAGATCTTAAAAGAAATGATGCAAAACTAATTTATTCACATATATTTATTCTTTATTCTGCGATTTCTATCATGTCACCGGCTCTTAGGCTACAACAAAAATAGGGAGAGGAGACGACGTCCAGTGCAAAAACGGAAATGAGGAAATAATAGACATCAGTGTCAGTAATCAGTTGGTGTAAGCAGGTGTGTGTGTCTGTGGATGCATAAAACAAAACTAATCCAAAAGCTGGTGGTCTGTGTGTGAGAGCAAGAGCAGTGAGAGAGGGCCAAAAATAGGGAAGGTGTCATGGTGTGGTGTCATGGTCCAGGTGTGGCTCATCACCTGAATGACGACCTCGCCTCCCTGAGCCTGACACAGAAGAAAAAGGCAGCAAGCACTCCCACTGACAAGAGGGTCATCACACACATCCAAGATCACTGGTTCAAGAGTCTACCCACTGTCTTACAATGGGCAAAACTATTCATATATTACGTAAGGTGCTATGATTTGTTCTGACTGTGCATGTGGCACTGATGTGACAAACACGCTCGACTGCACAGAGTTCTGGGACGTCTGTCTCAAGGTCTGAAGACACATGATACGACCTGGCATTTGGATCTTGCCAGCGCTCCCCTTGGCACGCTTACCTGCTTTGCCTTCCAAGCCCTAACTTTGGTACAGAAACCATGCAGACGGAGCGGTGTTTAGATATCACCAGATGCAAAGTTAGTTTTTTGCTAATAGCAAAAAAAAGAAAACTGACCTTTATCATCATCAGAACATAGCTGCTGTTGGAAAGAATAAAGGCACTCTGGGGCTTGAGCAAAGAGCACTTTCTAAATGTGATTAAAGCAAACCTACACTCGTGCCCAGAGATCGGAATAATGAACTCAATACAGAAACTGATGAAGCAGGCTCTGCAAATTACGCCTAAGTTTGTACCAAGATGAGGAAAAGTCAATTTAAACTACTACACTGTCTGCACACAACTCTACAGCACAGCCACAGAATGAATTACAATCAGGCGTGTTTCCAGAACTAAATGATTTAGGGTGCATCTGAGTGTGGGCGCACTAGTGTGGACATCTGAAAGAGATCACAGTCTGCCGAAAACGTACTTTCTGTCCAGGTCACAATGATCAGCCACAGCAATAACGCTCTTTTGTGTGTACTGTACACCCCTGCTGTTGTCTTGATTGTGAGGGTGTGAAGACATTCTTCTACCTAAAATAATCTACTTATTGTCTCTTTTAAATCACAAAATAAAAATGAGGTTATTGTTACTGTTTGTGTTCGGGCACTTGTTGACGTCTCAGGTCAGGGGGTGAGGGTGAGCTACAGTGATAGCAGCGGCGAAACTTGAGAAGGCTATGGTAACATTAGCTGGTATCTTTAGAAGAAGTTGGCTGCCGGTAACGTTTCATTAATACATCTCGGTGTCTTGGTTGCTGTGGAGACTATCGCTGCATGTTCATGTGTATTTGTATAATTAGAAAAACAATATTAATACACTGACGATGCACCAGAACTTTGAAATATAAAACCCCAGACTTGAATGTGCTATCGCTCATACAGCTATGACATGTCACTATAAGGTATCCCATGATGGATGGGCATAAAAGAAATCTCACCTTTGGTATTTGGTATGTTGTTTCATTGCAGCTCAGAAAGACAAGTGAGGTTTCTTGTTTCCATCAGTATTTAGTTCTTTTTTTTTTCTTTAATATGTTGTGACATATCAGTAGTCCTGTGGGACAGTTCTACAAGACAAACTGATACTGTGGATTTATTCAGCTGTGTCTGGTGCTAGCAGCTCCACAGTTGCAACACAGCACTCCTTCATAAATTCTCCTCTCTGAGTGGTATCTGTCTGTAATCCGGCCAATTTTGCACGTTTCCATTGTGTCATACTCTGTTTACTCTGCAAGGCTGCTCGCCAGTAGCTTCTTCTCTTTTTGATGTGTCACCTGTCTGTCACGCTCCTCATCTCCTATTCTCTCTTCTCTTCTCTTCTCTTCTCTTCTCATATTCTGCCAAGATCTACCTACATCTATCTTTCTTCATGTGTTGATGAGATCATATTCATTCGCACATATCATTCTGTGCTCAAACTTTCACCTCCTACCGTACATTACTTTAATTTCCCCACGATCTGTTTTTTGCTTCTGTCTAAGCGTTGTCTCTCTTCCTCTGTCTCTCTGCTCTACTCCGACACACAGTCTTATGAACGGTGATGTATATGTTATCATATGAATGTGTGCTTTGCTACTACTTATTGTTCACTCGCCAACCGACCCTTTCCTTCACAGACTGGAGCTTTGTCTCACGTCCTGACTCATGTATCGCTATAGCAACAGGAGATAACTCTTCCTCCACCTGCTTGAACTTCCACTGCGCCTTCATCCCATTTATTTCTGAAACACTTCTTATATCCACAGCTTTCAAGCATCGCCTAAGCAAATTAACAGCCAGTATAGGTGCCAACGATGATGAGTAGCAGGTTTGCTCTCTTCTTTTCTTCTCCAAATATAATATATATATGTATATATATATATATATATATATATATATATATATATATATATACATATATATATATATATAGAGAGAGAGAGAGACTATCTACTTTTTAATTGATTTAATGAATGATTGCAATAACAGACAAACACATCTGGGCACATAAACCACACACAGTGGCAGGTGTTAGAAGCGTATTGGAAAAATAGGAAACTGAAGGAACCTTTATTCCAAGGAAACCTCAAGGACAGCAGACAAAGAGGGATCACTCAGCCCAGGATGCCCAGGGAGCTGCACTGACTTAGTTACGCAAAATAAATAAATACATATAATATATATATCTCTAAAAACTGTTTCTTAGAAAGAAAAAAAAAGAGGGCAACAACACTTTATAACCATATATAGTATGGCGAGACAGTAGGTGTGTTTATGAGCACATTATTATTTTTCTTTTTTGTAATTCACTATATCTAGAATGCTGTTTTTAGTAGAATGGAGACACACTCTGTAATACTGATAAAGGATGTTTGTCCCGGGTGAGCTGTACGGAAGTGGCAGATTTAGCTGACATTACAGTCCATCTAGTAAGCAGAGCCATTCACCCATATGCTATTATATACAGAATAAGATGATTTATGCTCACGACCTGTGTGGCTGACAGTTTGTCAGAGGGACAGGAAGTTTTATTTTGAGCTCCTCAGCCTCAGCACTGAGGCCTCCCTGTAGAGCACCATATATGAGATGTCACACTGTGATTTTTTTTTTTACTTCTTTCAATAACTGGATTATTGTTCCCCCTGGATATAATAGCAGAATATTTATTTTTCACTTATCCCTTTACCGCTTTTGTTTTGAAAGCGATTTTGTTTTAGTCAATCAGGGCAAAGAAGAGAAGAAACACTTGTATTCTATTGATAATCATTATTATTACCAAGAGTACAGCTATTGTCAAAGAGACAAACAATTTCAGAATTCAAGGCTGGCAACAGAAACTATTCAATTACCTTTGGGTTTGAGAGCGTAAACAAAATGGAAAGCAATTACTGGTCAGCATGCATACAGGATCTGGAGACGGAGCAGGGCAGCTTACAGATTTAACATGGTGTTTTCTGCAAAGTCATCTCATACTTTAGCACAACACTTGGGCGTAAATGGCATTTATACATTGCACCACAAAGCACAACATTAGAGGATAATGTAGAAAATAAACACAAAATTGAAATCCCCCAAATGAACAAATGGGGTGATAATGACGCCGAGATGCTCTGAGCTGCAAAAATGATATTGGCAAAACAAAGTAAAAGGAAGTTTGTCTGAGAACAATCACCACATACATCACTGAGGCTCTTCAGTGAAACCCCATTCAGAAATGGGGGTTTCTGAATGGTAGTTTTCCTCAGTGGAACAAACTTATTGTTTTTCTTGCACCATTAAACATCATCTATTTTTTTGTCAAAATTGTCAAAATATCCATTTAAAGCTTAATCTGCGATATATGTTCCTACTCCTCATTAGTTAATATGTTTTGACCTCCATTACTGTCCAGATAAATACATATATAACAGTGAATTGCATGTTCAAATTCAGCTTCTTCTTTTTATGTTTTTTTTTTTTATCTTTTTACTATTGTTACTGCAAAGAGATGCACACACAAGCTGTTGGTTTGTAACAGTGATAGTGCATATGGCAGGCCCTGCCAAAACAGATACTCACTCATTGACTATGTGAGGGTATTTTTTTATGCCCATGGGCTGACAAGCTTGGATCATCCAGGTGTGGTGAAAGTGAGCTATATTTGGAGTACGGCGGCTACTTTACCTCTTGACCTTGCACCGTTTTATTATCGGTGTGCAACTGTCATCATTAGACAGACAGCTGTGACGTCAGCGAGTCCATGGGCCAACAATGTCATGTATGTGAGGCATTTCACTTCTAGTGAGATTTGAAGCAGATCACTACGATGCAGTATTAGAGCCCGACAACAAAGGTAAAAAAATAATAATATTACGAGAATTAACTCATAATTTTACGAGAAAAAAGTCGTATCAGCACAAGAATAAAGTCAAAATCAAGCAAAGATGATGCAGAGCAGTTACATTTATAAATTAAATCAAATTAAATAATGATACAAAATCTTGTAATATTACAACTTTATTCTCATAATATTACGACTTTGTTCTCTAAAGATTCGATTATTGCAAAACCTTGTGGATGAGTAGTGCCAGAGATGAGGGAGGTACAGGATGGGTGGACGGGGAGCGGTGAGGGTCTAAGTACTGTAGGTAGATGAGGATAAGAGTGTTGTGAATAAGTGGTGGGTGTGAGCTAAGCCACGATTGGCAGGAACTGGGGAACAATGAAATCAAAACCAGTATTTTAAATCCAGGCTGAGAAAGAAAAAAAAAAAAACAGGCTGAGAAAGAAAATAAAAAAAAAATAAAAAAGGTTGTAAGATTAATGTGGATGAACCAGGTGTTTTCACTTGTCTTGATTACACTGATCAGCTGGACCCTGATTCTGGCACACCTGCTCGCAATCACAGAGAGGGAGGGGAGAGAGGGACAAGCTGTGACTGCTCTTATATGAAGACACGTGTTAAGTGTTGCATCACCCAGTTCCTTATCCATTTCGAGTTTTGTTTTGACATTGACTCTGGACTCTGTTCCCACTCACCTCTTCAATTTACATACACTATTTACATTTTCATCCCATAGCAGTTCATCACATTTGTCTTGACAACGTTCAGGCCATATTTTCTCATTTTTGGGTTAGCGAATCTGTTGTCTGTTCCCCGACCTTGCATTTTGTCTGCCAGTTTTGGACTTTTTTCATACTGAGACATCCTGTACCTTTGCTTTGGTGAGGTAATTTCTACTGAAATGTTTCTACTGATGTTCTTACTATTACTTTTGCCCGGAACCTGCTATTGGATCGTAGCTTTCTATAACAAACTGTGAAAATGTAAAAATCATAGGCCTTCTTTGTCACCTTCACAGTCCTAGATGTTAAGCTCAATAACCTTGGGAGGAATATGTGCTCCTGAATGAAAAAAACATGACAAAGAAACTGCTACTGAAACAGCTTCTTCCTGTGGCAATTGTTCTTATAAATACATGTTAGTAATTTATTTCCACACTTTTAGTCACCTAAAAGTGTGTGTGTGTGTGTGTGGGGGGGGGGGGGGGGGGTCGTTCACAATATTCTCAAGTGCCAATAGTGTTTCATTAAATAAGTCCCAAATCTCACAGTAAACTCATTTCAGAGAGAGCCGTAGTTAATGATTTATTTATCTTTGTGTTAACTTTTTTTGGATACAAGCAAGCAGCTAATTTAATGAATATATTAAACTTGCATGTCTTGGAGAGGGGGCATTTCTTCCCCCTCTCTCTTGGTGGAGAATGTCAACAGTTTTTTTTGTTCACAGCAAGTCTGGCACACTTTACATTAGGACTTTCCGTTGTCAGATTTGCAGTCGTAGGTTTTCCCATGGCGACTGGGCCTCTGCGGAGGATGGGTTCATTTTGGCTATGGCGCTGTCACATGTCAAGTCAATTCAAGTCAATTTTATTTACATAGCACAAAACATCACAAACACAATTTGCCTCGAAAGGGCTTTACCGTCTGTACAGCAAGTGACACCCTCTGTCCTTAAAACTCTGGGATCTCTCTCCCAGGATGGACAGACGTGCAGTAGGTGTCACATGTGCAGAAACTATTTAAAAAGAGAGGAAAGATTTTATAAAAAAAATCAATTACATTAATGACAATTATGATCATCACTATTGCCTTCATCATCTCGTCCAGGGTGTGACATCATACCACCTGGGCTTGGTTCCAGCTCCTCATGTGACCCTCAGAGAAGGACAAGTCGTGGATGAAGGGCAAATGAGGATAATATTACTGTTAGCAGTAATAATCATAGTTGTAGTATTTGAGCTGTGGTGTTAAATATTGGAGGGTTAATGACAGACAGACAGACAGACAGACAGACGACTTTATTGATCCCTTTGGGAGGTTCCCTCGGGGAAATTAACAGCTCCAACATCAACACACAGCACTGTTAAGATTAGAGTCACACTTTACAGGAGACTGGAAAAAGAAACACACCAGGTACCAAACACCATAACATATATAATAAAAATAAAAATCTAAAAAAGTATAAAAATACAAACGTAAATGACCCATGCTATATATATATGTATGTATGTATGTATACATACAGTACATACATACAAACAACACATATACATATATATATACATACACACATACATACATACATACATATATATATATATACACACACATATATATATATATACATACATACATACATATACACACATACATACATATATGCACATACATATAGATACACACACCTACAGTTACCCCGTATTGCCCAGGGTTTTATTGCACATGTCTTTAAGGTTTTATTGCACATGTTATTATGTTGTTATTGTTGTGGTTAATGCCCCCTAACTTTAACTTTGGAGGGACATAAAACCCAATGTCCCTCCAGAGATGGCGCTAGTGCTCTTGAGTACTGTTCTATGTGTTTTGTGTAATGTTTAGCTGTCTGAATGTCTGTGTGTAATATGGATGCCCTCTTACTGCAAAACAAATCTATAAATGTATCAATAAAGTTGCCTGACCTGACCTGACCTGACAAATCCCCAACTTTACCTACAAAACACAGTTTCAGCATGACCGATATCCACGTAGACTTATATATTACATTTGTGCACCCACAACATTCCAGCTGTGCTATACCCCCTTTACCTAAATCAGAGTGAGGCTCCCTGTGAATATTTTATGGAAGGTAATTGAACAGAGCTGTGGCACCACATTAAAATTAATGTCATGTTTGTGTCTGCTGCATATTTTCACCCAAATGATTGTAATGGAAATGATCATTTGCCTGAGCCTGCATATAAAGAGAGAAGCCGCTCCTCAGCTAAGTGTCTAGGATGCTAATAGGGATATGTTTTATGGCCTGAGACATGCAGAATAGAAAGGGAGGTGTAATGGAAGAATACACTACACCCTCTCTGTGGAGCAGTCCCCTGACTCACTGTCTGCATCTATTGCTCAGATACTGTGACTTCAGCAAACATAAAGGAGCAGTAGCCAAATGTAGAACACACTTTTAACTGAATGCCCAGGCAACTGAAAATGCAAACAGTTGTTTTGTGTTGTTTCCAATATAATGTCTATCTGCTGTGCAATTAACGGCTGATTAGCGTTCATAAGGGGAATTTGTTGTGCTTTTTTCACTCTAGTAACCTTTTAAAAATCTGCAATTTGTGTATGTGAATTGGTAATTTTCTCGCGTGTGTACGTGTAGCCCTGTCCCTGCTTTGTCTTGTTTCAAAGTTGCAGTGTGTATGTGCTGCTGGCATGGATGGTGTCGCATTCAAACAAAACCCAGTTGGCAAATTTAACTCTTCAACTATGTGTTGGCTAAATAAAAAAAACAACCAAAAAAAATAACAACGTGTTTTTGATGTTTTTGACAAATTGATTTGATGAAAAGATGTGCTGCGAACATTAGTCACTCCAATGACATGCAATTCCATTACTTTAATAATTTATTTGTAATTCTCTTTTTAAAATAAATAAATATATCATACATCGACTAAGTTCCTAAACACTGTCATATTACCAGCTAATTAACGAAGCCCACCCCAGTGCACCATGCTAATTGTCCTCCCTTGGATATGCTGCTGAACTTCCCGGCAAAGTGGAGAGGCATGTTCAGTGATAGCAACCATATGGCTGTTATTACTGAATGAATACACAGTAGCGCCTCATTAAACACAAACCCAACAGAGTCTTTTGTCACTGCGGCTATCAGGGGCTGCTTGTCTGGTCCAGGCTGGGTGGATGTGGGCTGTAGAAGGCCTCCCCTGGTGCAATGCTGCATCAGGAAGGCAGGAGGCAGATGGAGGTGCAGTGGAGTGATGCCAAAGGTCACACACTGCCCAACTTAGGTACACATGCTTTGGTATGGACATGCAGTGGCATGTCATTTCAGAGCAGAATTTACGATGTCTATGTTAATGATTTCATGTTGCTACACCTACCATTTTTATTATTTTGTTTATATAAGCAAGTCATAGGGCCAGGACTATACGCTTAGAAAAACATATTATGTTCAAGGTGACCTCTGGGAATTAAAACAGTGGTGTGGCCTGTCGAAATTGAGCTATACTTATCAGTGTTTGTACACTGCCATTGAATTTATCAGCAATAACTCACAGATAGGCAAAGAAGACATGGAATGAATTGTGGTCATCAGTGGTTACAATTATGTAGTTTTGATCGCTGTGTGTAAGTGAGTATTAAGAGCATTACTGAATTGTTCTTTTTTTAACTTTGTTCATTATATTCTCGTAACACTGGCCATGTACGGACAAGCAGATGAAGAACAACCATTCATAGCCCTCTGAAACTCTTTCATTTGAATAGCAGTAAGTAAATTAATAAATTGTTTTGTCCGACAGTCTTTGCCACAAAAGGCAGCTTCCTTTCAGCACTAGGTTTTTTTTAGAATTCAAAGTGAAATGATTATCAGGTCTGTTATGTTTAAAATGGACAAGAATTCTATGCGGATAAAATTGTGCCAGGATCAGCCCCAGAGGATGGGAAATGATAGGACCACAGACAGGGTCTGAACCACCCCAGCAAGAACAGAGCCCCCCCCGACAGCCCCAAGAGGAGGTGAGCTAGAGCCCACCATAACTGCCCCAGCTATACACCCAGAGGTCAATCATACAGATGGAGATGGGAAAGACCTCAAGCCGCTCGAAGCTAGCAGCCTTCAACCATAGGTAGGATGCAAAGGTCTACGGGTCTGCCATGTCTGAACCCACAATGCCCTCGGCACATAGCCCCACCGAACACCGATCCTGATTTCCCCACAGCCAGCAATATCCCAGAGATGCCACAACCATCCCCACCCAAACCAAACGTCAGTGTGGTGTCCATGCCACCAGTACAACCTCACTTCCCCCAATACCCTAAGTGTGTGTGTAGTATGGTGTATCAGGAAAATGTGGGGAGGAGGGCATCTAGGATGCCAGGTTCCTGAATGGAAGTTCCACCCAGGACAAATCCCACCCATATCCGCCCCCATGAAAGGAGCCAAGCCAGCCCAGTTGGGGAACACATCAAGACACCCCCAAAGCACCACAGGAGCCAGCCCCACCCCACTCCCTGGAGTGATAGGCTCCCAAGGAGCACAGCGTCCCCATGGCACCAGACCCCCAGACCAGGCCCACAGTCTATCCCCGTATCCCCACAGAGATCGGAGACGCAATAGCACACCAGGACATTTCAGCAGGCACCACCCAACTCTACCTGGGAGCAGGGGCTGCGTCATACTTCCACTTATTTTTAGAAAAAGAGAATACTCACTAGTATCTAAAAAAGACAGATTTTTCTTCACCTTACTGTGAAAAATCTGATGCACGTTGTACAAGGCTTACTTTGGTGCTTAGGGAATTAGAGCCTCTCAAAGCTTAACATTCAGCTGGAGAGTGTGTGGCCAGTGAAGACAAGCCAAAGTCCACACAAGTGGTTTTTTTTGTGTGTGTAAAAATATATATATAACATATATAGGCAGATGGATTCATCAGTTCTCTACTTGAAGTTCAGTTTGCTATTTCAGGTAGTTTATTGCTTAATTACTTTAAGATACAGCAGCCCCTGCTCATTTGTAACAACCGAGGGGCTGTAAACATTTGAAAATAAATAAATAAAATAAAGTAATCAGTGGGAAAATAACCACTTTTCCTTCTCCTGACATTTATGCAGTGGGGCATGCATTTTACTTTGTAGCATGTATATGGTGGCAACCAAGTCACTTAGCCAATGTTTGGAGATTGAATATTGATCCGTTAAAGAGACATTCAAAGAGGTAGTCATAGGCATGATATAACTAGTTTGACCCCATGCTCACAAGAGACATGTATATATAAAGTACACCTAAGTAGACAGTACAGTATTATAGTTAATAAATAAATAATTGGGGATCTAACAAGACCCAGGCCATGCTCATCATTTTCGTCTCCCTCACTGTCACCATCTTTTGTTTTCAGTTTTCAGTTTGCCTTCATTGTTTTGCTGTGTACGACAGAGACAAATCCAACAATTAAACCAATATTGACTGAGTGTGTACAGGTTTATTCAGAAAGTTGTGTTTTTCTTACTTTTGTGTCACATTCCATTTGGCTCAATGATCATTGGCAACTTGGTGAAAGAAAGAGGACCTTGAAAGTCAGTGCAGAGTGATTGGTGCACAACTGTAACGGCTTTAAATCCAGGGATCGGCCACTAAACAGTTTCACCCTTACAGAAAATAGTCGACAGCGAACTGCAGATCCACTTCAAGACCATACTGAGGGGGTAGGATTTTTGACAGGTACTACATCTAGACATGTCCAAACCAAAAAATAAAATGAATATCAATGCAATTAAAACATTGGACATCTCTCCCTAATAACTATTACAGCTTACATCAGAGCAATTTAATCTTGCTTCTTTTCTGAAAAAACAAAAACTCCAGTTTCAGCAAAAATAATGCAGCTATTCTTAGGGTTGCATTTATCTCCAATATTTTCCCAGCACTGAGAAAATACAATTAGAGTCTTAAGGAATTGATTTAAAAACCGGTTGCCAAACATGTATAAATAGAGTCCAGCACTAGCTCCATGAGCCCTATGTCCTTTCAGCTGTTCCTGGACACATCCTTTTATCTGCCGGGGCTTCTCATTCACTGTCAGAGCAGAGAGATTTTGCACTGACAAAGGTAGCACTAGTGCTCAACAAGACTTCAAGCTTCTGTGTTTGGGATACTTATAACATAGGGGAGTGATGTTTCTCTGTCACCCGACCAGCTGACCGTCATTGCTCTGCCTCTACCCTGACCATTTTACTCTGGTACCCCAAGGAAAGGGTACCAACGAACGGAATGGTTGGGGCCGGCTATTTCGGTACTATTCCCCTGATGTGCTACAAAGACCACATTAAAGACCACATTTCCCTGTTTGACTATTTGAATTTGTACTGCCTAACCCTGTCTTTTTTGCCCTAACCCTAACCTCAGTAACACATGTGCAGTGTAGTAAAAACAAGACGGTCGTATGCAGGAATGACGACCTATGTCTACGTTTTCAAACAACCCATAGTTACGCTTCAGTTGGAGGATAGGTTGCTGTTTCCAGCAGGTCTACACTCTGATGAGAGCTTCCTGGAGCTGAACATATTCAAAACCAAAGAGCTGTGTTGTAGGGGAAGGCGAACATCGGATTTCCCTAACCTCTCTGGAGATGGAAGCGCTCGGGGATGTAACCCCCAAAACTGGGAAAGTGGCTCCAACAGATTCCTATAGCAACACTCTGCGATCTCTGTCTCTGATTATTTTCTTAATACAAGCTAAATTTTACTACCCCTTCTGCGGCCACAGCACTTTAAAGCCATCTGTTTTAAAAGAGATCACATTGGGGTGAGTGGATGAGTAACAGTGGATGTGTTATGAACAACAGTTAAACGTATCACTGCATACAAATGTGATTCTCTCATGCTGCAGCTTCAACGACGCAAATAGATGCATCCAACCGGGAAAATATAAATAAAGATGCTTTCCCATAAGGCAGTGCAACCAATTATGTGACATTTTAGATCCACTGTGGAAGGTCACACACAGTTGACTGCTATTTCAATCATTTTAAATGAGCCTTTTCACATTCGAGGCTTAACCCTGGCTATGATTTTATCTGAAACCTGATCAAGTAACACAATCTCGTCCCGTTTTAAAGGACATTGCAGCTGACACAAATTCAAAATAGAGACATAAAGACATACAGACAGACACTTGAAGCTGTGATGACCAGTTTGATCAGCTATTGTTCAAGCTAACTGGGGTTGAGTCTTAACAAAACAACCTTCTGTGTTGTCAGGCTAAAGTTAAAAAGCATTGTTATACAATAAGAAATTATCTACAAGGTGTGAAAGCTTATTTTTACGTATCAGATTTATGCAACAGGCCACAATGTATGCATAGTAATTATGTGTGACAATCTTAGAGTGAAACATCCAAAAGAAGAGCTTTAATCAATCAAATATCCAATGAATATTCTTCATTTCATTTGCAATAATGGCAGAAAATGTGGTTGAGATGGTGAGATGTGTGTGTGTGTGTGTGAGAGAGAGAGAGCAGCTAAAGAAAAGAAAAAGAATGAGTCAGAGAGAACAAAATGTAATTTGTCAGACTATTCAGACAGCCAGTGCCTGAAATTAACAGAGAACGTAGAAGACTGCTCTTTAATTGGACAAGGCCACTCTTGACATTTTTAAACCAAACTTAAGCAACGGTGATGGGCAGAGGATGTGTCTTAACTACAAATGATTCTCTCTGCCATCTGTGCTGATGAGCAGACTTTATAGATTTCCACCATATTTGCATTATCTTTGATCTTGACTGTGCTGTCCTTTAAAACGTTGCTGACAAGGCTCCCAGTTCTCCGTCAAGGATGAGTGGACATAAACACACATGGAAGCATTCCTTTCACTTCAATTTGAACTCGGGCAACACTATTTGCGTAGTTTACTGTGTAAGAATTCCTGAAAATGTGAACTGGAATACTCGTGAATATTGAGTATTGTGCAGATCTTTTAATTGTTTGGAAAGTGCAGCACGGTAAAAAAAAAAAAGAAAGAAGAAAAATCAAGGTAATAGTACTTTCTGCTTTTAGCATGTTTTTTGGTTTCCAAGAAGCTTCTCTATAATTCTAATTGATTTACTTTTCAACACAATGCTGAAGTTGAACTTTAGTATGCCACATGTTCATTTGGCACTTTATATGGCCATTGTCAAAAGTAGGGGGCACCACATCTTTTTGAAGCTTTTAAAATCTGAATAAGAGCAAAACCATCCACTAGACTGTAACTCACAGGCTCAGTTAATAATTGCCAACGATTAAAATTGAAGCTGTTTTGGCAGGATAGATGTATATAACGCACACTCAGCAGAACGCAGGGGTAAATTGAGGTCCACAGGAAAAAGAAAATCCACACTGAATTGGTTGACTGAAAGAACTTTAAACCAACACAATGGGTCTAATTTGAGGTTCACAAATCTGCCAAATGAACTGCAAGCTAAAGCCTCAAAAAAAGTCGCAGACTGAGTTTGTTCAGACGGCTGAGGTCTGCATGCTTGTTCTTAACGTCATTACCTGTCTCTGTAGTCTGTATACACGGACACACACATACGCACACACCCTTAGACCAGCTGTCTAACAATTGGTAAACTGTCAACAACAATGCATTTAATGCAAAAGTAAAAGTCTGACTGGATCTCTGTGTAATGACGATATGAACTGTGTTGCACGCTGAACTTTAAATGATGTATTATTCCTATATGAAAAATGAGAATGGTAAAACAGCTACATTTAATGCAGCAATGCAGTTTAGTCCAGTAATAAAAACAGTAGGATGCCTCATGGCAGATGCAGAAAGTAGCCATTTAACATCAAATACACCTTTGTACTCCTGAAGGCTACAGTGCTTCAGTACAGCACATGCACATGTAGAACAAAACACACCACACAGTGTCAGTGTGGTAAATCAATGACATTAAGCAACAAGTCGCTTGTGTTTTCAATTATTTATTTCATCATTATCTACCATGAGTACTGGGAAAAAACTTGATAATGGAGGCTTGTTACATAAACGATCTGCCACCATGAGATCATTGGTTGTTTTTTTGTTGTTGTTTTTTTTTTTAAGCGAGAGAAACTCTTTGTCAATATGCCCTTATGCAAACACATTATATCACCTCTTAGGGTGCTGGGAATGGGGCCAACAGGAAAAGACAGGGCTGCAGCAGTCGGATCCCAGAGGGGGACGTTGATACCTGATTGTTAAGAGCAGCAGTAATGTAAAAGGACACCATGGTCTTTCATGGTGTAATTATTTCACTGTGATTGTGAACAGTGTTCTCTGTTGTCCCATTCAGACCTGGTATGAATATGTCTGTAGAGACTTTTTTTGTTTTTTTTTATCAATCTGTGCTAAAGATGACTGTTGTGTGTGTGTGTGTTGTTTGTGTGTGCCTCTATGTCTGTGTATCTATCTGAGTGACAAAGAGGCAAATTAAGAAAAAAGCTAACATTGATAATGTGGGAATCAGTTTTAATGTTGTGGCAGTGGCTGCATAAATCAACATTAAGGAGCTGAGCCACATGCAACTCAAAACCACCTCTGAATATGTTTTGTTGTGATTGAATCTTAAGTTGCACTCAGGAACCATTGCACCAAGATCTATACTTTGCACTGTCCACTTGTGATCGGAACACTCGGGATGGATCTCAGAGTGGTCTGTGTGACAGAAAGACAGAAGGAGACGACGCAGTGAGAGAGAAAGATACCTTTCAAACTCTCTGCAATTTGTGGCATGTTTTCAGTAAACTGACATGAGCCTTTTTGTGTATAGTCTATTTGCATGTCTTTGAAAAGTAAATGCATCCAGAAGGGGAATATGATGTGAATAAAATAGCAGAATAGCCTTTTTTTAAATCTTACTAGGCAGAGGAACAGACCTTGTATTTCTCTGCAATGTATTGTTTTGTCAAAGCATCTCGGAGCAGGCCGGGAAAAGGCCACAACAACCACACAAGCCGCAAGTAATGTGCCACCATAGCAGTTCATCCAGGGCAGGGGAACAGGCCTGTGACGGGGGCCCATGAGTGGAAAAGCCTAAAATACCTAGACCTCGTCCAGGAGTGGTTGAAATAAAATGTGTGGCATTGTCGGATCCACTGAACAAACCCCCATGCTGTTTAATAGTCCATCTTGTTCTGGTCAGTAATACTGTTTATAATTCTAACTCATGAACTCAGATTATTACAGATTACATCAGGACGTGTGAGGCATGTGCTTCCCTTGCAGTCAGAATTTCTAGCAGTTATTCAAATAAGAGCTGTCAACAGTCGCGTGTGATTACTTTCTCCGAGGTGACGGTGGTATTTTCACACTTTTAGATTTACATATAAATCTTTATTTCCTTTATCATTAATTAATTGTTACTGTAAACCACTACACATCATATTTAATTGGTGCGCAAGTAGTGTTCTCAGTTTAATTGTGGCTTATATAAATATTTTAACATGGCTCTAATGGGTACTTCTACTTTAACGACATTTAAATTGCATTTCTTTACCAAGACATGAGCTCGTTGCAAGTCACGTCTATAAAGGGGAATTTAAGTTGAGTTGACCACTCGTTGACCACTAGAGATGGAAAAAGAACAGTTGAAAAGAGGGGTCAAAAAATCTGAAACCTTCCTCCCAGCACGGTTTCAGTAATTTGACATGAATGTTGGTGCTAGAACGGATGGTTTGAAGTTCCCCTTCTTTCTTTTTTTCTTTCTTTGTACCCACATACAGAATGTCGCTGCCTTTCTTCCACTAGCTCTGCAGGCTTTCAGGGTCCAGTGAACACAGGTTCAACGGGAGGCACCAGCTTGCAGCAAGTGACGGTGCAGCACTTAACAACCAACCTGCCTTCTGTTGCAACGAGTCGCTTACGTCTTCTGGGCTGTGCTACAAAGTGCAAGTAACTCCCCTAACAGGTGGGTGAAGAGACGCAGACAAACATTGATTTGACATGATTTCACACATGAATAGGAGGGATGTTTTCACTTTAATTCTAATTATTTTTAGTATATTATTACTTTGATTTGGTGGATACACGTTCACATGAAAAGGTGCTGTTTCTCCATAAAATACTGACACACACACGTTTACTCGCACAATGGCTGTCACTTCCGCACAGATGCCTTTATTTGTCTGCAGGGCAGTGGAGCACATTCAGGCTCTGTGTGGTAAAATACTCTAGTTTCCCTTCATTTGCATGCTGGATATAAGCACCTGTCCGTTTGTGTATCATCATATCAATACCATTGTGCAAAGAGGAAAAATATGAAAAAGGAAATATATGCAGGTCAGATTAAGTGCCACAAACTGAAGTTGTGTTTTGTTCACATAGCCTAATTAATCTCTCGTGCTAGAATCTTGCCATTTTAATCTAACCTTTAACTTCTTTACAGTGGTGAAGCTGCAACGTAAAACTCCTTATGTGACCATGTGTGAAATCATACATGTGTAATTTAACCTTTACTAAGTACCATCTTCAAATCAAGGTGCATATCAATTGTGATTGTGATGTGTATATGTCATTGCTCTAGCCAAGGGCATTTTTCAGTTCAGGAAACTGCCCAGGTAAACAAACAGGTACAAGGAATATAATTTTACTACAGTTTGGAGTATTGTGCACTCTACCCTTTTTTTTAATTTTCTTTACTGCAACTGCAACTTTCCTGCAAAACACTGAACAAACCAACTGTTACTGGGTGCCGTGTCTTGATGTACAACATTAACTAAATAATTCATCATATCACTAGCCACCAAAAGCAACTTCAGTGAAATGTTGCCTTGGCAGTTTCCCAGATTTGAGAGGCTAAATGATGTTAAACGTTCATCTTCTATAGCAACGATTAAAGCTCATATATAATCTTTATCGACACAGTTCCGCATGTTGCAATTTAGCAAGGTGTCATATTAGTGCAGTGATTCCTTTGTTTAAGAAACCCTGCACCTAGAACTGATCTGTGAAGCATGTGAGGAACTGCATGTTTTTCATTTCAAAATAGGGTGCAGAATGAGAAACATTATGTGCTTTGTACTCTAAATAATATGAAAAAGAAAAAAAGTAAGACGAGGAAAAAGAATGGTCACCTTGCTAGGAAGCAAATACTTTACACTGTGCAATTGTATCTGTCAAAAGACATCAAAGGTAGCCTGTGTGAACCCAGCAGAGTCTGCCAGTGATTTCATTTCACTCTGCAGACACGTCTGGCAAGTATGCCGCTTTGGCCAACTTCAAAATCTCCTTAAAAAAAAAGTGAAGGAACCAATCTCAAACCCCTGGCAGGATAGAGGCGGACCTAACACGATGACGGCAGAGAGGCAAAGTCTTTTGTCAACAAAACATGGCGGCCACCGAAGAGCAGTTGTCTTTCGATTTAGCTGTTGCTTACATTTTAAGCAAGTTGCTCCGAAGAGCAATCGCTCCTGAAGAACAAGCACATTTGTTTACACAACAGCTGATTTGTTCTCTTCAGTCCTGTTCTGCAAAGGTCAACAACAAAAAATACAAAAAAAGTCAGTGTAAAAAGTCCAAGATTTACTGTATCTTGCCTTTAGCCAATGCAAAGATTGTGCCATTTCAATTAAAGTAAAACTAATTTCAATGAAACATTCTGCTTTTTCTGCACAGCGCCCCCCCCGAGACCCTCAGGTGGAGGATGAAGCGGTAGAAGATGGATGGATTCTGCTTTTACAAATGCACAATTTCATAAACTCTGTGAATGCAACCAGGCCTACCAGATACCTAGATACCACAAATGTAGCTGATTGCTAGTTAAAATTAATGATATTAAAGAGAGACAAGGTTAGTGCTAGAGGTTTTTTCCCTAGCAGGTTCACAGCAACATAAACCTAATCATGGTTTACTGATTTCCCACCTGTAATGAGATGAGCAGCAACGATGCCACTCTTTAGTACCTGAATGGATCACTGAACAGCACCAGTGCTCCGACAAGCTGAGCCAAATTTCAATACACACTAATGGTTTGACAATTTTCAGGTCACATGCCAATAACACTTAACATTGTCATTCAGTCAAAGCCCTGAGGGAAAACCACATTGTCACCACCCACGCCGTTAAATGTATGCTAAACTGTTCCACAGCAATTTAAACACTGCATATAGCTAATTTGTCAACAGTGGATTAAAGCTGTAATTATTTTCACTGTGACTGTGGCAGTGTGTGGTTTGCTTGACATGTACAGAATTCTCCCAGTGGGCTTCTGGTAGTATTTACCCTATTAGCTCTGCCAAAGAGGTCACACATGCATGTTTGCCAGCAGGGTTATGTAATGGAACATGTTGTGCATGGACAGTGCTGGGGGATCATTGCTTTTAAAAGCAACTTATTACATTACCAAATGAAAAAGCCTTTGTCATTACTTAAATATAATTATTCTACTAGCATTAGTCTACTCTAGGTCATTGTGAAGCATAAGAATGACATTAGGTTGGAGACTCCACATAGGGGCCACACGGTTGGTGTAGTGGTTAGCACTCTTGCCTTTGCAGCAAGAAGGATTAAGTCAATTGGACACTCAAAATTGACTGTAGAGTGAATGGTGAACTGTCCATATGTCAGCTGAGATTAAAAAAGCGGTAGAAAATGGATGGATGGATGGAGACTCCACAGTTGACAGTATAGCATCAGCCTCATTCTGGTCTCCCTCAGAATGTAAATGTACTGGCTGGTTATAGAGAAGGTAACACCTGCATTTGCAAGCTCAACTGTTAATTTTTTTTTGTTGCTTACGTTAAGAGTTATTGGAGAACTGTTCATGTCTTGTATATAGAACCCCGCGACATACAATTTAGCCTTTGCTGTTTTGGGGCTGCCACCAGCAGCATCACCTCCCCCTTTCACGTGCCTCGTCACCACCAATGCTGTACAACTGTGGGTCTCTTCACATTTAAATTAGAGTCCATCACAGACGACAGGCTCTTCTACACTGTGGTAGTGATGTGCCTTTCTCTCGCAAGTTCAAAATCATCGTGAAGTTAATGCACATGCGCAGTGACACAAGTGCAGCAGACAGCCATGGGTTGCCCCGCTGCATTAGAGTGTGATGTGTGATGCAAGAGAGGGTTTTTCCAATATTGTCTCATAAAACAACAGATGGATCTTGATGTAAACAATATCTGACTTAAATTTATGCTGTTGAGATCTCCACCTTTATAAAGTTTGTGTGTGTCCTTTTTCTCTCTTATTTTTCTGTTGCAATATGCACACTTGTGTGCAACTGACCTTGACAGACATATGCACTCTGCTAAGTGCCATTCTTGTTGATGGGGTAATTATCAAAGATCTGGTGGAAATAATTGAGGCTAGCAAAATAGATTATTAGGAGTTTCTTGAGCCTCTTGAAGATGTTTCCTCTCTCATCCAAGAGGCATCTTTAGCTCTGATATATCTGATACAGCTGGTCAAATCTGGTATAGTTGTAAGCAGCGTTATCTCCCCGCTGTTTTAATCCGTTCTTTGTGTTTTGCTGGATCTATCATTCCTTTTTAGTACAACGTCTCAGAAGTCAGGAAGAACCTTTTTAGCTGTTCCAGCTGGGGATAAGATTCATCTTTGTCAAAAATCTGACAGTGAAATACACAAGCTTTTACTTAAGTACACTTTATACGGGTTCCCTTGGTGAGCAGAAGATGAATTTGCTATTATCACAAGCTTTTATTTAAAATTTGAATAGCATTACGATTGCCACTCATAATGTATCTCAATCTGTAATTTGAGGGTGGAGCAACTACCTAGTCTGACTCTACATGGTGCTGTCAGTGACAGCAAACAGCAGCAGCAGGAAGTGATGCCACTGTGACTGTTCTAATGGCGACTCTGCTGTATGTCAGATTTTTGGATTATAATCTTTTTTTTTAACCCTTTATGCTCACACAGCACGGATCTGTGCCACAGGTGCACCGATGATACATTTCTGTGGGAATAATACACACATCCTTATATGGACATCCTGGGTGTGTGTTCATAGGTCACATATTCAGCCTTTACAAAATGTGTATATACTTTTATTTTATTTCTGCTCAATTATGCTCAAATTATTTTTGATCCTAGCTGATTTCCTGTAGATGTACGTGATCCAAATGACAGGCTTGCTGAGGTGGACACCTGTATGTCCTGTCCTTTCAGTCTGTTGATCTATTTGTGAATGCTCAGATCCCCCTGTGGTCACTGGCTGTTCTGACCATGGTTTGCAGTGACTCTATGGACATTGGCCTGGCACAGTCACATTCATTGAAACATCAGCTGCACGCACAGCTGGATCATGCGGCCAGTGTCTCATGGCATCCAATTCAGCTCAGTGGTTCTTTGTTGTTTGAAGCTAAAGCATCACAATTGCACACAGCTGTGAATAAGGTGATGAAGCTCTCGGTTCTTTTGTGAACATATAATAAGGAAATGACTCAAAACAATAGATTGGAGCCTAGACATCACTAAAGAAGCACAAATTTCTCGCTCTACTCTACAAATTGCATTCTCGCTGGGAATAATGGATCCACTGCGTGTGCTCTAACATCGCCATCATTCTTTGTTTCAACCAACAGTGGATTCACTGCATGATTGTTGTCAAAGAGCATTCAATTATACTGGGCTAATGAGGAACACGTACAATAAACTTCTCATAGGTCCTTGGTAAATACAGAGTTCACAATTAATTAATGAGTTCACAAAGATTTAATTAAAAGTCTAAAATATGTGTTATCACATCTTTATATCAAAAAATGGAACAGTATCTCATTAAATTAGTACATTACTTTATGTAGATCATATTCCAGGAGTAAAACCTAAGTGTTAAGCATGGATGGAACTTCTGGATGTTGTGTACATGTCATGTCATGTCATGCTTGGTGATTTTAGTTACATGAACGTAAATTTGACCATTTCCTTGCTCTCCCTCAGTAACTATAGTTCTTAGGTTACTGCGAATAAATTCATACCGGCAAAAAAAACCAAAAAAAAAAACAAAAAATATATTGTGGTAGCTGCACATGTAGCAACAACAGTGTGCTTTTTTAAGAATATGATAAGCAAGTAACCCAACATGTAATATGAGCAAGACACTTCAGTTTAATGTTTTATCTTACCTTTGTTGTCTACATTGACAGCATCAAGGTCAAGGTTTTTGCACAAAGCAAATTTTGCACAGTAATGTTAACATTATCAGCGGTCAGATATTAGATGATAACATTTAAGTTTTGCAAAAGCAATCACATGCAACACCACAACACTGGAAATGTATTTTTTCAACCATCCTGAAAGATTCGAGAAATGAGAAAACATCACCTTCTTAAGTCTTCAGAATGACAAAGCCCTTTTGCTCTTGAGTATGGTTTAGAAATATTAACCGTTTGGTCTCAGCCTCTTTTTAAATGCACTGTTTTTGAATGAGGCACTTTGTATAATTCAGTCAGTCGCTAGGTTATTTTGGCCCACTTCTTCTCTTGCGGGGACACATGAGGCTGCATTGTGGGCAGAACAATGTGATGACAGGGCTGTCCTTTGGGAACATCTAATTAGTTCCACTAGGGGAGCAAAGCACCACAGCTCCGTGCCCTGATATTTGGCTTGTGCACTCAGCGGAAAGATAGCCACAGGGCCCACTTTAATTGCAGAAATGCCACCAGAATGTGTGTCTGCAACTTCACCTGTCCCTGATCACGAGACCACAAGGGAGTGCCCATCTTCCTGCATATACTTTAACACATATCATCAGTGTGCATTCATGAGTGCAAAATGTGGAACACAGTCGGTATTAATATACAGCTATATACAGTGTGTGAGGTTGAGCTTTCATTAGCCTCTGTCTCTTCCACCCACCAGCATTTGCTCTTTGAAACTGTAACGATGTTGAAATTTACGAGAAAGATAACAAGTATAAGTTGATAAGTTTATTAATAAGTAAGTTCATAGCTCAATAAATTGTGTGAAAAAAAGTGAAAATGATTATTTCTTTGACCATGAATTGAATAAGTTGATGTGACATAATGTTGCAAAGGTGTTTTTTTCTTTTTTTTGTAAGAATCTGTGAACATGTTTGAAATGTGCCTTTAAGAATGGAAGGTCTCACTCAGTGTGGGAACTTGTTAATGAGCCAATCACAGTCCAGGTGCAGGAGGAGGAAGTAGGGGGGAAGTAGGAGAGAGAGGAGGAGGATATGACAGGGGAGAGGACTGAAAAAGTCATTTAAATTAATGTCTGTCTTCATTTTAGTGTTATTGTTTGGTCAGGACTCTTTTAGAAACCTAAATGTGGAGTAGAGTTTTGTCTGTTGGGTGAACTACTCAACACAAGACGATAGACTGTTGTTGAAGTTAAGCTAGCTGCTAAAACCTGGTGGCTAGTAGTGCATGTGCATGGACTTTGCTAACAAGTTAGCGACCAGAGAACCCAACTAGTGAAGACTGTGTGAAGCGGTGGGACTGACAACAGACACAAAGACCCAGCCGGAGTTGGATAACATTGCCAAGGGGTGGAAATTGTCAACTGAGTGAATCTTCTCTGCACCTGTGTGGATATCCTCGTCGTCTTTGTCTCTGTCTTATTTCAGTTTGGACCATAGGTATTGCTGTTTTTTTTCCTTCACATTTTGTTGTTTATCTTGTCTTTGTGAATGCACTTGACATTGCGACATTCCTCTTCAATTGCGTAGTAAGATATGCAAAGAAGCTAACTCCCACTCTGGCTGCTTTGTCTGTTTGGGCTGCTCTAGAAAACATGGTGGTGCAAGATGGCCTCTGCAAAGCAAGGCCCTTATAAGCATATTGTACTTATAAAAGGGTTTATTTAAATGAATTTAAGCATGTAAAGTGAGTATACATGAATCAAACTTACTTACAGGTAGTTTCAGTTCAATATCCCCTCTTAAATGTTATACACCAGAAAATAGTGTGCAATAGACATGAAAATAACTACACACAACTGTGTGAATCACTAAAAGTGTAAGATAGGACCTGTAGTCGCTCCACAACCATTTGCACATTGACCACATTCTTTTAACTAGGCCCCCATCTTGTTTTTTTTTTTTTTTTTTTTGCCCTATAACTGCTGCAATATATTTTGTCCCTGTTGCTGCATTTGCCTCACTCTGCAGCTCTGGCAAACTCATCAATGCACTTCGTGCTGATAAGATGAATAAGCATTGCACATTAACTGCATTTGCAAATTGATGTTTTGGTAAGATAAATGTATTGAAACCCTGAACTCAAGCATTAGGAGTTCACATTTATTTAGAACAACAATACAATTGTTCCAAGCACAGCTCAGGTACGGTAGATATTGTAGCGGGCAATAGCAGTGGCATATTTGCTCATCAATTGATTTGTGAGAAGATCGGGGTAGCAAGTTGGTAATATAACAAGATAACAAGTGCGCAAACTCGTTGTTAGTCTTTTAAATGCAAGGTTATTTTTATTTGTGTGTGTGTTTTTGTGTGTGTGTGTGTGTGTGTAGATTAACATTTCTCCAGTCCATGAATAAAAGATATTACGAAAGTCTTGGGAGCAGTGAATTATTGAAGAGACAGTAACAAGGCAGATGCAGGGGCCAGGTGTAAGGGTTTCCAAAAATCTGTGTGTGCATGCATGTGCAAGCAAGAGAGAATGAGAGACAGTTGGACAGAAAAAGAGGGAGAGAGAGACTGAGAGGGAGGAAAGGTTCAAGGACTAGTCATCATTATTGGTTGATTGGTCGAGAGTAAGAAAATGTCTGAATTAGGCAAATGTATTTGCAGATCAAAATGCAAAGAAACTGAGAGTGAGAGAAGAGAGAAGGAGTGAAAACGATTACATAACTAATTGAGATGCAAACAAAAGTTATGGTCTGTGTAGTGAAGGAATAGAGAGTGGACAGCTGGAATGACGAAGACCAAAAACTCTCAACCATATTGCAAATTAGTATAAGTTGCTTTTTTATTTAAAAAAAGCAACTTATCAGCTTCCATGGCCAGACATTAAAACAAACCACCATGCAGTTCAATCAAACATGAGTGTTTTTGTTAAGTTAAGGCCCGGACAGCACTTTCCTGAGCTTAGGGAATGATTTTGGTGTGGTCAGACAGAAAAAGTAATTTAGGATTTATTCCTTTATTTATATAATTCCATTATTTCATTAAAATTGCCATTTACATAGTGTTTTTAATTATAGTGTGTCTTAATTTCTAGTTTGAGTATGTGTGTGTGATGAAGGCCCACCCATATCTGGAGTATATGGCAAGTGCTGCAGTCTAGTGGTGTGGCTGACTGGGAACATCTTTAGACTTTAGAGTTGCAGCGGACTGTCTGGCAGTTTGTTCTTTTGCCAATTCATGGCTACGAGTGCATTAAGTTAAGACACTGCATGGTATTGTTCTCGGATCTCAGTTGTCAGCTTTTGAAAGACATATTTTTTTGTGCCGTGAATGCTTGTAGCTGACCAACATTTCTGATGATCCACAGTGATGCAGGGAAAGTGAGGGCATCAAGTAGATAAAAGTGACAAAAGTACAAGTGGGTCTGTAAAATATTGACAGTATGAAACTAAAATCATATACCTTCCTCCTGATTTTTGTACTTTTTATCATGGATGTTTGGTGTGAGAAACATTAATAAGTGATACCTACAACCTGAAATCATCAATATAAATAAGAATAAGACTTGTTCTATGCGATAAAACATTTGATTAATGCATTCTTTATTTATTACTTACTCAAATTTCTTTAAGTATGCTTTTGATATTTTTTTCTTATTATTCCTTGCAGTTGTCATTTTTTCCCCATGTTTCACCCCATTCAGCTTTGGTAAGATGGAGCATACCACTCTCTCATCAAAACACAATTTAGGAATCATCCATTGTTGGAGTGTTTGCAGCAATGCATGCTGCTCCCACACAGAAGCAAATCCCACTGGTTTGCTGACATTAGACCAGTCAATACAGACTGTAGCGGTGCAATGATAAAAGCCATAAAGTAAAAACTGCAAAGAATTGATTGAAAGGGGGTTGGACTATGCTCCATTATTCATATTGTCTGGTACCACTATGCTCTCTTTGGGTTAACTACAAAGCCCAGCGTCAGTAAGAAGAAAGGCTGCTATCCCACTAGGCAACATGAAACGCCTCAGAATATTTATTGGAGCCCACAGGGGATGATCTGGCAGACGGCAAAGTCAAACAGCTTACCTGAAGGAGTCGGGTCAGTATAAGTTCAGCCAAACTGACAAAACCCCTTTGCTCTCAAAAACCAGATTAGCACCTCTTTGGGGAATCACCTTAGGATCGTCTGGCATTTGGTGTTCAGGAGGGATTTACATTTTATTATGATTGTTTATACACACCTAATGGTTTTTTTTAATAAGTACTACTGCGTTTATATGAACCCAGAGTGAGTGCAATAATGTTTATTCTTGGATTACTCCGACTGCCAAATATAAACTTAGCAAAAGTCTTATTTTCTTCTCATTTGGCATGAGACATGGTATTTCTTTGTTATTCATATTGAGACTACATGTGAGGCAGTCTGTTTATGGAGTCTGTGTTGCTATGAGCCAGAGTCAGAAGGCTAATTAGCTTGCATGTTGTTCCATTTTTATACCATACTGAATTATCTTGACGTGTTTTTGGTCTTTCAAGAATAAAAAGCACCACATTGACATTAAGAATGCGACATTTGCCATCAAACCATTCCATTGGTTTGTATGGCTCACTCGCATTCTGTGTCTCAGTGGGCTTCACAGACTCACCATAGCCACAGATCTACACTCACTCCAAAGTCTTGCAAAAACCTCAACATACTGTATAAGGCAAAATAAGGGGAGCAAATCCAAGGAGATTCAGATCAAAGTGGGATTTCCACTCCCAAGATAAATTGAATTGCTATCAGAGCAGCTATAATCCAATCATAGGATTATAATAAATCCAGTAATCTTATATGGAGAAAAAATTAAGTCAAATAAGTCCAAAGGATGGACCCATTGGCTCAAATGAAACAGATGTTGAGTGGAGAAGTATCTGTCCTTTGGCATTTTGAGGGGTTTTGTGTTGTTTAAAGACAAGTGGACATGTGTGAGCTTTATGAAGATGATTCATCTCTCATCCAAAAGCTTATTCAGTTCTTAGAAATGCTATGTGTTTGAGTATGGGGTAGGGGAAGAGTTTAGTTGGATGGTTCACATTAGTCCTGGCAGCCTGGTGGACATGGAGAAAGGTAAAAGTATGTAAAAAAAAAACTGTTCTAAACAACCTCACAGAGATGAACAGCACCAATAATTTTTGTAGGTAAAATTAAATTCTAACTCTAAACAATACAATACCAGCAAGTCTTAATTTTTCACCTGGACAGCATTGGGACTAGATTTCTATTCCATTACCTTCCATTCCCTTATCTCTGGGAAATATTAGCAGTAAAAACAGGCCGAGGGGGCTTCCTTATGGCAGTTTAAACACAGCCCAAAGTCTTCCAAGGCACTTGAAGTTAACTATCCTCTGTATTTAATCTGAACACACCACCACTTATAGCCTAGGGTGTGACATTGGTTTTAAATGTTTTAGAGAACATTACATCACAATCAACATCAACATCTGCCTGCACCTTCCAAAACTGTTATCAATAAATGTTAAACACGTATATGAAATTTACCAAAATATCACGTTGGAGGGAGCTTTGATATCATTACCTCATAATTAACAGGAATAATTGGAGGGCAGCTGTGAGGCAGTGGGTAGAGTGGGTTGTCTTACCTATAGAAGGTAGGGGTGTTCCATCCTTGGCTCCTCTAGTCTAAGGGCTGATGTGCCTTGAGCAAGACACTTAACCCTATATTCTTTTTGGCAATTTGTGAATTGTAATGATGTGTGATTGGAAGAGCTCTGTATGGTGAGACAGTCTACTGTATAAATGTTGACATTGGGTGAATGCAAGGGTGTAGGTTTGGTTACAAGACTGGTGGGGACCAAATATTGGAGCAAACCACATTTCTCCTCATATGCAATCCTACGCCTTTGGGTGTATGGCGACAAACAATAAACATTGAGAACTTGAGCTTGCAAACGAGAAACACACAGCAAAAATTGCCAATAGTTGAGTTCAGTGTTTAACTGACCATTTCATTCATTCATTCTAACCTCTTACATCTGCAAACGTCGAGCAACAGTACGATGATATGTGCCCACATAAAGAAAATGGTATAATGAAAACAATCACAGTTATCTGGAGTCAGGATATGGCAGCTCGTACTGTATATACTGAATGTTAAGTCTCATAAAGTTGTGCCTGCTATAATAATACCATTCACCAGCTCATCTCCTTTGAAAGACACACCTCATCAATATTACTTATTACCTTTCGATGCTGCCCACTAAAATAATTGGAATTTGATCAGTGAAACACTGTATTGTTTTGTTTTATGGTGTTTTTTGAAGCCTCAGGCTTGCAGCATTAAATTTAAGGTGAGGGTGAGAGGGATGATGGACGCATGATGAGGTAAATGACTACGCCAACATTAAGGCCAAATATTTTTCCTCAAAATGTGTCAATATAAATTTGGTGTTTAGGTTGAAACAGGGGTCTCTTTAACAGCTGATCTGCCCTTGCATTCAAATAAAGCAAGCGATATTGTTTAATTGATCATCCGAGTATGACACTGCTGATTATAACGTGCATGTCCTTGACTGAGCTTTTCTCATAGTGAATGCAAGTGAATATCGGGGCTTGAATATGTTCTTTATGCTTAGCAGATGCACCAAGACAACGTTTCATCAAATAGCTTGAATAACGTTTCTAATGTGTTTATTGTCCTCAGTGCAGAGTTAATATGTTATATATGTTATAATATTATTGTATAATATGTTCGAGAAAGTCAAAGGAAAAAATAGGGGGATGTGAATAAAAGCAAATCAAAACAGAGACTCTTTAGACTGCTGCCCACATCAGCTTCTCATAAGTGGTGGCACTTTTCTTGCTAGACCTTAGACTTGGCACCCTCTGCCATGTTGATTAATTCTAATTTTAAGACAATGATGAGCCTGCCACCAAATCAATGTGTCAGTGTTAATTGGAGTTTCTTGGTTTTCCTGTTAATTTACCCCCTCTGGCTTTAATTGGGTGCTGACAGGCAACTGAGTCTCTCTGTGGCTCAGAAACCAGGATGATGTTGGGTTATTGTTGGTTAGAATCTGCTCATGGAGCTGTGGTTCCTATTCATTGTGCATCACTTATGGACTCCTCATTATTCATTGGACGAGAGAAGGGGATGGCAGGCTGCTTACTGGAAAGGAACCTGTTTTACTTCAGACTTAATAATGCCTTAACTGGCAAACTGAATGGCCTATCTCCTCATTGCAAGATCATTCAAATGCAAAATGAAGCAGCTTCACGTTGATTTTTTTCTCTCAAATCCACTGTGTTGAGTGAGTGTGTGAGGGAGAACTCTGGTTTGCAATAGGAGGCATTCGCTCATTTGCAATTTTATATTGCAAAAAATACCCTCATGGAATTTTGAACATACAGTAGCAACATGCAGAGTGAGGGAGACAGTTTTCTTAAGTTGTGTTGTATCCAAAGACATTTTGAAAATAGTGTGCCAAATTGTTGTTGTTAAAAGACAGTCGCAATTTTACTATTACCAGAACGCAAGTGTCTTTAAAGTGGTTACATTGGCTTTAACTTGGTTATTGCAGTTAGGTGAAATGATCCTTTTACACATTTAAATGTGATTTGTAAAAAAACAACACAATTGTTAGCTTGAGGTATAGTGAACGTACAAATATATTCATATTTATTTTCACTGAACAAATGAAAAGTTTCATGGTTAGAGTATTATTCAGCATTTAGAAGAAAAGCAGCTCACACTCTGGGAACACTAAAACTATGCCCAAGGTCCAGCTGCCTACTACTGCCTTGCCTTAGAACCACTGGAATTAAATTACTATTATTTTAAATTATACACTATTACTAGTAGTAGTAAAATAGACGCCTATAAAACTGTCCACAGGACACCTCGAGACATGGACATAAGCATGTATAGATCTTTATATCCTATATTTTTAATTCATGGAGTTTCATATTTGTAAAACCTTCCCAAAGGTCATAAAAAGCCCACAAAAATCTTATTTCCCATAGTGACGTCATATCTGTGTACGAGCACTGCAAAGCGCAGTCATGTGGCGTTTTGGGAACGGCTACTGTCAGGGAACCGTACGATGTGAAAACTTTATGATAAATGTGAATATATGAAGGCAATGATGGGTTTTCTTTTACATTTAAAAAAAAATTAATATTATGACAAAGCAGGTTTTAGTGATTTATTCGTCACTCATTAGCATTTATTTTCAAAGCTATTATCGCTGTATTAACGAGCTGCTGTGTGGATTCATACTGACATCATGAACACTGGGCATGTGACGGTGTGGACTGTGGAGCTGTGACTGTGTGATGCACTGAGACCTGAGCTCACTTCACCACTGATTCCCGGGGAGGTTGCTCGTCACTATTGGTTCATCAAGTTACTGATAAATGGGATGAACACATGAATTAGAGTTTAAGTAAAATGTTGAGTGAAATAATCTGGAGTTATTAAACTACTTTTAACACAATGTTATTGTTCCTAATAATATGATCATGAGTCTGCAGGTTTTCTGGCCCGACTTTATTTTAATATTTTATGATTATTACATTAACCATAAATTGTAATCATAAAGATAAGTTAGCTTTATTTGTAAACCACCTTTAAACCAAAATATAAAGCATAGGAATGAGACCAAAACTTTTCAACTTACTGTATTCAATATCGTTGGTTTTGCCAGCGTACTCCCATCATGCCTTTCGCTATCCATGGACGGCTCGTTCACATTGCCGAGAGGCATTATGGGAGTAGCACTACTGCGCATACTTTGGCATATGCGCTGGGTGAGCAACTCCATAGGAATGAACGGAGCCAGTTCTTATAATACATCCATGATCCACACATATTGCTATATGTTCCGTAATGATGGCAGCAGTTGCAGCGACCCTACCTCAATCCTGTCTAGCAAAGTTTTCTTTAGCCTCTGAAAAAAGGTAAACAAAATATATAGTATCTCTCTACAATGTTCTCCTTCCTCTTTTCTGTCCTCCTCGTATTTCCTCAAAACGCAGGAATTCTTGTCATCAAAGGTCACAACAAATGTGCAAACTCTAGCTGGTAAGGCAGATTGTATGTGTAGCCTGTACTTTATACACCATGAGTGCATGGTGAAGGGAGCTGTGAGTGTGAGAGACTTTCGGCTTTTTCCTCGCAGTGTAGTAAACTGACACCGGCCCTGGGTCACTAGAGTTCTCCATCACCTTCTGCATAGCAAAAAATAGGTACATAGGACGTGAGAGTTACCTTGGCTGACTTTATGTGTTGTGACAGCCAATCAGGATGGTGTCAAGAGTGGGGAACAACTGCATTCTCACTTCATGAGCTGAGAATTGGGTGCACAGGAAAAAAAAATATGGGGCTTTGGTTGGGGGAAACTTTAATGAAATGCAAGAAGGATTACACAGCCCTTACTGTTATGAACACAGGTAGAGTTATACAAAAAAAATGTTGTAGACTTTTTTGTACAAAAATAGATTATACATAAGAAACCCTGACTGGTACATTTTAAACCTTTCATTTTAATATGACTGAGTTTCAGATACAAAATGATCATCATTATTATTATTATTATTATTATTATCAATGTAGAAAGAAAATATTCTAAATTCTAGTGGTCAATTACAGATACAATACATCTGATTGTTCATCATACAAGTGGAAATATTCAAATTTGACATTTAAGAGAAGTGTTGGGCTTGGTTGGTGCTGTGATAAAGTACAAGGGCAACGTATCACCTAATTTCCCCCCGCTTCCAAGAGGCACTGATGAATGGCTCGATGAGATGCTGTTGTGTTTTGCCCATGTTAATGAGAACATTATTTTGAACAAGTACCTGGCATATTGTCCTGATTTCATGGACCTCGTGTGCAATAAATTGCATCCACTTGGCCTCAGAATCATTGATGCTTCAGTGCAGCAAGAATTGAGTGGTCTTGTTCTTTCGTTTGCATGAGGCCATTCTCATAAAGATGTGTTCTGTGATCCTCCGCCGCTGTCAGCAGTTATAAATGATTAAGTCACATATCACTTGCCCTGAATGCTGCAAGTCCAACATTTAGACAACAGCTCATGTGAATCTCTTTTACATATGCCTCTATCTGACTGTTTGCCAGATATATGCTTACAAATATACTCCCAAGCCTGTGCTGTTTTCTGAATATTATTTAATTTTGAGAGACCATTTTTGATTCTCTCCTCATAATCAACAGGTATCCAATATCATGCCAGCACATAATTAGGGCAGTCCTCTTTACATTACCAACACCAGAAGTGCACATGGCCGCAGTCATGATGTATGACAATGCTGTGACAACATCAGATATAATTATAATCTGTGGGAAAGTATACCGCTGCCAACACAACAATATAATTATGGGAAGGTAGTGCAGGCCTTTGTTAACTTAAATATTCATGATAAAAAAAAAAAAAAAAGGAACCTTAATGAGTATTTGTGTCTCCTGTCTGATTCCAGCTGCTGGAATGAGCAAGCACAAATCGATCAGAGTGTCTAATTGTAATCACATTGTAATCACTGTTGGTTTGTACATTGTGACACTTAATGATGTTGACAAGCGATATAATATACACCCTCACATAAAATATGAATATCCAATGCGTTGCTTCATTTAGGCAAACGCCACTGTCAGTAGCACTGAATAAGCATTTAATAGTTTCAGCTGCCTCCATGTAAAAATGTGTCTATTACCATTATGTTAGCTGTTAAACACACATTATAGATAGTATGTATAGCATCCCATTACACTTATTCCATAAAAAAAATACACACTGACTTTTTTAAATGTTCATCTTGGTCAATAAGTGATCTCTGCCTTGAAGCAGCCAGAAATGTGATTATCATCTGCCTGAAAGTTTTTCTTGATGATATTAGTTCCGTTCATAAAAAGAAACATTATCCATTTGAAATATTGTGTACATTTAATGTGATCAATTAATCTCCAATCATTTGTGGAGTTTGTATCTCGAGTTACAAATGGGTCACTTTTTGATGAATTATAGTTGAATTTAAACCCACACAGCATCACTTTTATGAAACCTTACTTAAAATGCCTATTTTTCCTCTCTGAAACAATATAAAGCACAGTCCAAAATAAGTCTGTTACTGAGGGGAAAGCTTGTTTTACTGCTTAAACAGTTAGAGGAGTTCATTTCTAAATTTGAACCTGAGACTGGACACAGAGGAGACATCTGGTAAGGCCCCTGATTTTCAGCTATGACGTGTTTGAACACAGAGCACAGCTTCAGGCTAAACAAGTGTTATAAAAAAGCATTACCTCTCTTACCTGGTGTGCAGCATCAGTACTTCTGCTGCAGCCAGGGAAGCTTAAAAGAATGCCGGCAGATTGCTGTAAGCTTAGAGTGCGCCTTCATGCGTATACTAGATGTACACACAGACAGTTGCAGGTTAAAAAAATCCTTGTGTTTATGAAGTGCAGTGGAGCAAAGAGGCCTTATCTAGCACTGAGGTGTGAGTTAAGTCCTGGAAGAAATGACTTGAAACACCTGGACATAATGTCAATACAGGAAAAAACCCAAACATAGTCCAAGGTAATAAGCTGTTAACCTCGGGGATGCTCTATAGGTTCAATGCGGAGTCTGTGGATGTATGTTACAGTTGGTACACTTCACAGTCTAACAGTGTAACCTTTAACAGAGGGACCACAGTTAAAGAAGATTTAATAACCAGACATGCAGTATGTGCAATATTATGGAAATATTGTTCCTGATATGAATCTATATTTAATGAGTTTTACAAAGCCTACTCATTTGTCATGCCAGGTAATAAAAGTAAAAGTTTGATAACAATCTGAAGTTCAGGACAAGCAGAAGAATGGCAAGGCAGTGATTAAATTGAAGGCTGTTTTGAGAAATATGGGAAAAATAAAATGAAAGTCATGGTCCTTCAACAAGCAAGCATGAAGTTTAGAAATAATTACTTACCAATTAATTACATTTTGGAATTAGGGAAGGGCTTCTTCGCAGATGCATAGGACATGATTCTTCAAGATAGCTATAGCAGAGGGCTAATATGTATTTTATTTTGAAAATATGAAGCTGCGTAAATGTGATTTTAGCTCAAAAGATTGAGAAAAAAAAATCACATCACATCACAGCCTCCCCTCAGATGTAGACAACTCGACACCTTTTTTTCGCCATTCTTCCAAGTATTTGTGTCAAGAACACACATTCTGGCAACATCTATTTAATGCTACTAATCTTGTGCCCAGCTTTAGATGGGCATGTCTATTATAAAACCCTGCTTGCTATTGATTTTAACAACAGTGAAGGACTATGGGTGTTTACCCATCTGATTGGACAGCACATAGTGAGCCCCGTCCACTTCCTCTGCCATGCAGATAAAACTGACAGAGTGAACGACAGGAACGCAAAATGGAGGAAGACGAGTAAGTGAGACTGTCAAGTACAGATGTGGAGGAGGTGAAGTGGGAGGAGGGAGACGGTGAGTGGAGGGCAAGGGTGGTCAATAGTCAGACAAATGCTACTTCAAACGGCACCGTTCTGCGGACCTGATCGATACACAGATATGTCAAGTTGTAAAGTCTCTGCTTGAAGGGCAGTGACACAAGTGAGGGGAATTGAGAGTTTCAGAAGAATGACATGCGAATAAGAATATTGTCCTTGTGCAAATGCTCCAGACTGATACAGTTTTACAAGATCACCATACAATGGCTTGTACGTGTGTTTAAAATATATTCTGTCAAAAACATGGTTCTAAAAGTAAATTCTCACATCCCCACAACCAAGAGTACAATGTGTCCTTGTTGTATCCTTGTTCGTAGGTGTTATTAAATGAGAAGAATACAGTATGTGAGCAATTCAGCATGTATTGAATGGCAGGTATCATGTCACTGAAAGACCTTGTAGGAGCACATAGACTAAGTTTCTTCATCCTGGCGGTATTAGTATGGGAATATATTATGTCATGTAGCATGAGCATACAATACAGTAGGTATAGTGGATCTCTCGAGTAGTACTTGGATGCAGGAACTGTAGGCAGCAACCGGTTTGAGCTGCCGTTATAGTAATCATGCTATCATTTCATATACAGTACAAGTTACACTGACACACCCTTAACTGCTGCACCAAGAATATGGTTCTGTGCATGTACCTGGTAGTACAATATTATGTGTAGCAGGGCATTGCTCTGCAATTCATTACACATGTCACATGTTATACATGCAATTAGTTTAACCACGCCAAACTACACAGTGGCTAATGTGGATAATGCCTGCTGACATTAGCCACATCTGCATGCCCTCAGAAGTACCTCTAAAACAATTATGGCCTCTGCGGTACCAACCATCAGACTCATCTCCTCTTCACTCCTCTCAAATACATGTTTGTGCATCCCCACCTGACCTGTAAATGTCTTTACATTCCCATGAGTCTCACTCAACTGCCGTCTTGACTGCTCCCACACATGCTGAGGTCTCTGCCTGACTTGGTGTTGTGGGAGAGTCAAGGCAACTATCTGGTGTTGTGCACACAATTTGAGATGACAGGTTAAGTGGCATACCCAACCTCTGTGCCGGATAATACAAGGAAACGGAGCATACAAACTTCTTAGATGGTCTTGTGTATTGCATGTTGAGGTGATGGTGGCACGAGGTGAGAAGGTGGAGATATGAGATGTGTTGAAAATAGTACAGTGACAGTGGGGGACAAATCATCATATGGTTTCACATATAGAGACCAGTGGCAGTTGCTAGACTTAGAAGCAGGGGAAGTTCATGTCAGGCCCTGTTATTTATACATTCTGCAAATGAACAACTAGAACAAAGAAATGTGATAATTATGTGAAACTGAAATGCTATAATAGTGTTTGTATTTACATTGTATATGTTCAAATGAGAATGGTCTAAATTGCTGAGCAGATAAAACACAAAGACCAACTGATCTCGACAGACCTCCCTCAGACACAGGACTGAGGCAGAAATGGCTCCGCTGTCGTGTATGTTTCTGCAAACGCTGTCAATGAAAAACTAGCCCTTCCTCCAATCTTCATACGGAAGCCCGGCATCCACGCCCAACCACTGCTCCATTGACAGAGGAAGTGACGTTTTTGCCTCATTTGTCCAATCACCGTCAAGTACACCGCAATGGAAAAAAATAACTATTCTGTGCCATCCCATAGAGAACAGTTGAAACTGAACTTCAAGTGGTTTTAAAGAGGAGGCTGCTGCGGGAATACGAAAAATCATCGTCATCCGTGATAAACAGCTGATTCTGAACAAACTACTGACACGTTCCAATTGCGCACTAGCACACGTTTAGGATTGAAATGTAAATACAACACAGTACATATTTGACGACATCTTAGAGGAAGCTGAGCTTCCCTTGCTGTCTTAGAGCAATCATCACTGGTAGAGACATACTGTAACATCAAAAAACCAACTGGTCATCTCACCACAAGGTTGTAATGTATTCATCAGAGTTGAGAGTCACTTACTTAACAGATAATCACCAGTAACATTGGCCCTGCTTCCATGTCAGCCAAATTGTATTAATCTAGTAAAAACAAGATGATCCACCAACATAAATTTTTTTTCACAAGATTATTTTTTTCAAATGTATTATGTCAAACTGGAATGGACTTTATTAAATAGCACTCTTTTTAGTCTTACTGAGACTAAAATCATCACATTCACTCAGTCACATGCTTCTACACGAACATCGTGTCATACATCTCAACAGCTGTTTGGCCTCAGTATCTTGCCCAAGCACATGTTGACATGCAGACTAGTGGAGGCAGGGATCAATCGCTCAGTTTTCTGATTCCAGGAATCACTGCCCCCCAGTAGTAAAAGTGAGAACAGGAGTCAGAAGCATTCCATGTGTGTATCTCTCTGAAATTGGATTTTTCTGTGATATCTTGGAGAGTTTGCACCATCAGATGTATGTTTGATGTATGTTGTTTGATGTTATATTGGTTTGCAAGATATATTTGGTAATGGTGACCTAAATTGTGCCACTTGCGGGCAGGTTAGCAGCTTAAGTGTTAGTCATGCAAGAGAGGTCATACAGCCAGGCAGAAAAAATAAACAACAAAAATAAGAAAGGAAAAAAAAACTTTAAGGTTGTCAACCCTACTCTAAAATATGATAGCCAGAAGCATTTTACTTACATATTATTAAAAGAAATTCATAATGGCTCTGACACCTTTGATGGTGCTACAGTCCGTCACTTCAGCCTTGGGCTACATGGTACAAATGAAACTTCCAACCAAGGTGAATTACAAGTGCAAAGGCAAGAACTAAACTCGGCAGGAGGAAGGCGCGAGTAGCAAAAATGCTGCTGCCAAAAGGTGAAAGGTTATAAACTGCTGGTTCAAAGACCGCAACTAACAGTTAGTGAGTGGACCTATACTCATTTAAATCAGTTTTGAATTTTAAAGACAAAGTGAAGCAGAACTCAAAGATGAGATGGTGACACAGGTTATGCCTGGAATATATGATTACATGCCTGGAAGGATAACTTCTCCTTTTCTTGGTATGAGCTATATTGACACAGTAATAATAGTGATAATATACCCCGTCCCCTTCTTCTCATATCAGGTTCTCATATCATCCAATGTTGTGGTTTTATACATGTAGAGTAAATTGTAGAGTAATCGAGTAAGGTTTGTTTGGTTCTCTGTAGTAATTCTCTTTTCCTTTCCTTTCATTGTTAGACACTAAGTTCACTATGGCCCCCTTTATTTGTATTAGAGAACTTACAAATGGGTATCTGAAAGTCAACAGGCTTTTGCAATTACACAACAGAGGCTATTATTATATCAAATCTGGTTCCCAAAAGAAAGAATTTAATAATATTACCATGTTGAATAATATGCCAGCCAGGGTCCAAACAGGCTTACAACCCATTCACTGCAACCACATTGGTTTTTTTTTGTTATAATTTGTTATATACACAAATAGACCCAACATCAATTTTACCAAGGTAAAAATATCCTTCTGTATGAAAGAAAACCTGCAACTGAAGTGTCTCTGCTGTAGTTCTTTTACCCATGCTACTCTGAAACCCCACACATCTTCTGTACTGCATAGACATTGACTTGGGGAAAGTCACTGGGGCTCTTAATGGCTTGCAATTTACCTCATGGCTCTTTGCTTGTGCAAGCGCTTGACCACAGTCAAAACAGTAAAGCAAACGCATAGATGAAGCATTTGTCTGAGGCCCCTCCTGGATTGTGTGACAGGCAGCAGCAGTGGGGAGATTCCATCAACTTGGCAGGCCGCTTCTTGCGGGAGAAGAGTTAATTGCTGTGGGACTGAAGCAGCCTTCAACATCCATCAACAAACCTCCTTTGAGCTCGGTGGGGTTGGAGGTTGGGTGGAGCATTGAGAGGGAGGGGTTACCAGAGAGGGCTACCGAGGGCATGAAGATGTGGGAAACATCTGATTTCCTCTGACATGTTGGGCAAATAACCTTCAAAACAAACCACTGCAGCTGAACTGCTGCTGTCCATTGTGGGTGAGTTTGAATTTCAGCCTGAAACAGTTATTACAGGTAATTGCTATTGATCCATTTGTTTGTGAGCAAATTAGCTCATGCATATATGTATATGTATGTCTTGTAAGATAATCATGGAGACATAGGTTTTTAATCTGCAAATACTTTAGAAAAAACGGTGTCGGTACAATTCAAATACCAGGGATTTTAAGCGACTGAGAATAGCCCACTGAAATGAAATCATTATTCATTCATTAGTGACAGATAATTTGGAGCACCATCCAAAAATGGAGAGATGATAATGTTTTTGGGGTGAGATGATCCAATTCTGTCAGAACCCATGTGAATGTCTTTGAATTCAGGGGGGATTTCAGCTAGTATTACTCTGTAGAAGGGAAAAAAAAAAATATATATATATATATATATATACATACATACATACATACATACATATACACACACACAGGCAAGCCAGCAAAGTTGATGTGTTGGTCATGTTGAATGGCATGAGTGGGCTGCTGGAGCAATAATGTGACAGCAGTGAATAAGGCTAGCTTAAAGGGTCAAAATATACTGATGACTACAATAAATAGAAGTAACATGTGACAGTGGTATTCCAGCACCATGGGTGTTCTGCAAATAAGACACTGAGGAAAACGAACAGTGTAGAATTCCCAGGTTTTTGACACATGCCTAAGATTTTATAGGCTACAAAAGTCACACATCAGACAAACCAATTTAAATGCTCGACATGAGAGCAACACAATACTAAAAATAAAGAAAAGAAGGGTGATATTAGCGTCATGTGAAAACAGATTTTCAACAAGTGTTCATGTTGCACTTTACTGTCTTTATTTTCTATTTTTAATCAACACCACTTCATTTCTCTACATACAATCACAACAGAACTGATTAAATTTATGTTATTGAGAGACCAGTGAGTGCAAGAAAAATGAGTCTATTAGTCTGTGATGAGATACCTAACATGCAGCCAGTTACATCACTTATGTCCTTGTCTACAGCTTGGCTCCGTTTGTGTTGAAAAGCAACACACAAATATTGAGACTCAGACAGCATTTCCGTGAAAATAAGCTGATGTTAGATAGCAGTGAATTGTTGGTAAGAAGGTGTGGTGTCTTTGTGTATTTGATCCATAATTGTATTCCATTCTACTCACCTGGTGTGTGCGTATTTGACATGTTTTTTGGATTGCACACAGACGTCTACAAAGAGTATGCATGCATGCTGGACAAGGACGGATTGTAACATTTAGGTCATGCTGATCATAGTGGACCCCAGTGGATGTGGGAATTGTGAATCACCTTTTAAAAAGAACTGTAGCAGCATTTCCTATTATGCTGAGGTGATTATGACCACTCTGCAAACACCAGTAACCCCCAGGTGTCCTTGGGCAAGATGCCGAACCCCAAATTAACCTCAATGTATCATCAGTGTGGTAATGAGTGAATGTGGTTTGTATCCTGCAAAGTGCTTCCACTGGTCAATGAGTAGCAAAGTGTGGTCCATTTACATTTCAAATCTGTAATATAGAATTAAATGTAGAGGTCAATAGACTAGAGAAAAAAAAACAACGTACTCCTGACATTAGCCCCATACTGTCAGCCTGGAAGTGAACAGGAATTATTTTTCATGTCTTTGAGATGTTAGTGACACCACAGTGGTGAATTAATTAGACACATATTCAGGTCCTGGATGATGGAAGCTGGTTGGCAGTCTAAAAGGCCTCTCTGGTCTTAATTTAATCATCTCACATGAGGGTGCAAAAGCCTGATAGTATGGGCCCATCTGATTTTGATATTAATTAACTGATTCATCCTCTCTTATCCAATTATCTCAATAATGGAACCTATTTTCAGTTATGAACGTTTATTACTAGTTCACATTGTGAATGATAATTCACAATACTGACAGAACCTCAGTATACCCACCAGCCCCCCCCGCACACACACACCTTCATCGCTGAAGAGTAAAGATAAGTGACACCCTCGGTATCGTGGGCCATCACTGGTCTGCTGATGTAGACACTAAATAAACTGGTGGCTTTTAGCAGATGTAATCAGAAAAATGTAGCTGACCTGATAGAGGAAGATAGCCAGAGGCTGCCGGCTAGCTGGACCACATTGCTGGCTTGTTTTAATTTTCAAGGAGGAATAAACAAGTAGCTTCTGTATCACTGCATTCCTGCCCTCTCTGCTGTTCTCTTTCAGTGCGCCTGTTTTCCACTGCTCTTGTGGTAAAGGGGTAAATGCACAGTCTTGCTTCCTTTGCTGAGGCCTTTTTAGCTTGTAGGCCAAATTATACTTAAGAAGAGGTTTCAGTGTGTTTCAGTTATATCATTACTAGTTTATATATGGGTGCTTAAAGGAAGTGCGCTTAAAGAAAGTATCGTGGACCCTGGTTTACTCGCGCGTCAGGGTCCTGTAGTATCTCACTTCACCATCAGGTCGTGGTACAAGTCTGGAAGCAGGGAATAGGACACATTCCTACCAAAGAAGAAGATAACAATGCTATAGCTCCCTCGGACACATCTGGTTTGAGCGGCTGGCAGCTGAAAGGTGCGTCGGGGTAGGGGAGTCGGGGTGTCATCCGGTTAGAGGGTCGCTAGGTCAAGGCTCAGATGACTATCCTTGGTGACTACTTTGCAAGGCTCATACTCCAATTACCGGTCGGGTGGAAATTCAGTTGGTGCATGTGCTGTCCATGGAAGTATACCAGAGCCTTAACAGAAAAAAGCAAATTATATAAATGAAATATAGCTATATATAAAAGTTTCTTCAGATCTCTCACAGTCTCTTTAATGATTGTTTTGTATCCCTCAGTTTAAGATAAAACAAGTGAACAAGTAAAATAAGTGAAACACATTAATAATCATTAATTCAATCCTAACCCTAACACACCCGCATCTCTCAAAAACTTGTTTTCAACTTGTGTTCGTCAAAGAAACAAAAACAAAAAGTAGAGTCTACTACGCCACCACTGTTGCCAATGTTCCTAGTTGTGTGGCCTTATTGTGTAAGAGATTCACAGAATAACATTCATTTGCTTCTCACTCAATTATAAGCCACTTAATATTCTGTGCAAATCTGGCATTTGGTTTGATTGAGAGGCTGTCCACCAGCACTAATTGGTGTGTAAACATTTGAGCAAATACTTACTGTGCACATTGGAGAATGTTAAAGGTAGCTGTTTCATACAACCTCCCCTCACCCCAATCCGCCTACCTCCTCTACCGCTCTCTTTCCACAGGCCTGGCTCTTTAATGTATTTAATTGTCAGAGTAAAATGTTAATTGCATTTCATTATGTATAATTTATGTAGTTTCAGCTGAGGGATTCTTTAATATCCAGCTAATTTGAATGGCATCACTGGGACCAGCTGCTGATTGTGTAGGCATGCTTACAGTTGATCTGTCAATTAAGGAGGAGGTATGATGGACAGGTTGTGTTTTTCTCCCCTTTTTAAACCATTCTCAGAGATTTACATCAATGCACATGTTGGCTAAAGGTAACTCAATTTTACCTTTTGGCAATTTGCTGTTATTCTTATCCACAAATTTCTTATTACCAGCTAGTGACCTGTGGAGGTCAAGGACATAACAAGGAAATTTCTGGTGCTTGATGCAGTTGGTAAATTGACCAAAAACATCCCCTCTCCCATCATGTTTTTACACACACACACACACACACACACAGGTTTGCACAGTTATTCGTGTTATCCCAAAAACATAACCACTTGATGCTTAACTTAACCAGAATCCCAATGTTAGCCCTAAAAATGACCCGTTTCTCAGAAATTAGGTTCTGCTTAATTTGGACCAGGTCTTCGTCTCCATGAGGAGTAACGGTCCTGACAAGGTCACCGTTTGTGAGAAAAGGTCATGTACAGTGTGCTGTTTAAAGCCTTTATCCCCACATGCTTATATTTATCACTTCTTTTTGACCTAGAAGCCAATTACCAAATTGTACTGCAGTCCAAATCTAAGAAAATGATGTATTATCAACATCATGTGTTGATACAGCAATACAAGTCAAGCTTAATGTAGTATACTCAGAAAGTACTGATGACATCTAGCTGTCACAAAACTTTGTAAACATCAACACTACTGATAGGTATGTACACTTAATATATTGATCATTTCCAACCATGGTATAGTCTAAATGCATGTGGCTAGATTACTGCAGTGTTTGCTGTTTGTGCAAAGGCCAGTCGTCCTTGTCTTGTTAGCAGCTGATGCTGGTAATACTAAGGAAAAAAAAGACAGCATCTCAAAGATATAAAATACACTTTAACAGTTTTACTAGAGGGAAATGAGTATTGTTTACAACTCACAACTACTGCCAGTATGACAGAGTTCCCAAGGACAAAGTCATCACTTGTAGTGTGTCCCTCTTGGGTCGTGGGGGTAGTTTGAATCCAATAGTCTCCCTGCGGCATCAGGGAGACTCTTGCCATATATGAAGGACAACATTTAAGGGGCTCACAGCTCTCCCTCCTCTGCCTGGATAACCCTGCATCAGTTAATTGTGTATACACAAAAAAGTCATCATTGTAAATTTCTTTCTTACCGCTGTACAATAAAGTGAGAGCTACATGTCAGTTAAAGGCCCAGACTTTACCAATTTGTTACATCTAATGGCAAGACTACAAATTATAAACAAATGGTGGAGGACTGTGCTTCTGCTTCATATTATAACATGCACACCCAGGCTTGTACATAGGAAAGGCTGATTCTACAGAAACCAAACATTTTATTTTTTGGATTCACAAAACCATCCTGACTGTTACACATTGGATCTTTCATGGTGCAACTGCTAAAACAGTATGTTTTTGCTTTTTTTTTTGTCATGAACAAAGTTAATGATCTCTATACAATAAAATAATGTGTCATGAAAAAAAAGTCCAATCAATACGCTTATTTAACCTTTAGTATTACCCAGTGTAAGCTTTACCTCTGCAAAAGCATCCTTAGAATGAATGGTTTCTGAATGAATGTGTCCATTTAGTGTACTTTACTATTACTATTTTTTTTTACTATTACTTGATTTTATTCACTAGTTTTTATCCGTGTCAATCATCTGAAAATTGAAAAATTTAATCGCCACTTCTGGGTTATCAATACATTTGCACACATTTTCCAATCACTGGTTTACTGCCGGGATGACCCTGCATACATTCTCTATAGTGGTATAATTTTGAATATTCTCACATATAATATAATACAGTACGTCACATAAACAAAACTTACATTACATGTACCTGTATAGAGTGTTCTTGATGTTCACCATGACTCTTCCTCCGATAGAAGAAGGGTGAAGGCAGCAGGTATTGAGTAAAACCATTATAAATCATCTACAGCTGACAGCATAAATAAAGAATAAATGAAAACAAGCAAAGCATGTTGGACTGTAGTTTAATTGGGGGTTTGGAGGGTGGTGGGCTCCGCTCTTCCTCCTCTTCAAAGGGCCGGGGATACTCTAAAAATATCTTTCCAGCAGCTAATCAGAGAGAGGCAGGCAGAAGCAGGCAGAAGCAAGAGAGATGTTTGTTGTTAGGCTCTTTTGGCTTCAACAAGCAGCGCCATAATGCACAAGGGGAAATGGCCTGGACACATTTGAACACTTTGATCAATAGGGTTCCAGTCCCTCTGAAACACAACCTGGCTGTAGAACCAAAGAGTTTTATGTCTACTGATCTCATTGAGCAAAGGCAATAGCATATGAACTGTTGGTATGCAATACTAGAAAAGGCTCTGCAAATAATTGAGCAGGGTGACGTTTGACTGGCATTAATTGGCGAGCAGGATGGAACGCTGTGATAATACATTCACACATTCAACAGCCTGGTTATGCCTCATCATGATGAGCTGCTGAAACCTCACTTACTGCAGGATGAGCTTAAGGATCACTAGTGTATTGCCACTAACACTACAATCATCCATAATTATCACTCTACTAATCACTGTGCTGTCTCGCTGATGTGCCAGTCTAGATTGAAACATTTCTAATATTATCCAAATTTGACAAAGCTTTTCTGTTCCATGGCTTATATAAATCTTGCTCTGCGTTATGTGGTTTTTATTTTCAAAAAATAACGGCTCCACAGACTCCACTCCTTTTAAAAAAAAATAAAATAAAAAATTATACTTTTGTATTGTTTACTTATATATTAGCCATTCAGAGCTTTTCAGAGTAGGTTAGGTTATTTCCTCCTGCCCAGCGTCTCAATATAACTCCCTTGGCAGTAGTGAGCACTACCTTTAGCCACTGGGCTTTTTTTCCTACTTAGTAGTGCGTTTTTTAAATTTTTTAAATCTAGTTGTTGCCACTCACCTGCAGGAATGATGCCGGGCTGTCAACATGCAGTGCTTTCGGGCCTGTATTCATGAACATGTGAACTGAAAAGGAAAAAAAGAGAGAGAAAGAGGTCAAAAAGAAGAGGCGCATTTAGTGGTGATCTCCTCTTCTTGCCATTAGTATAATTTTCTTTTCCATGACTCGCCCATACCCTTCTTTCGAGTTGACTGAAGCTTCTAAATTGCCCCAAATTGTTTCTGTCCAAAGCATCCTTGGGCCAGAAACAAAGGTGAGGATGTGTGGTGCAAGACACAGAAAGAGCTCTTATTACTGCTTGCCGAGCTGAGCGCACTTCATGAATCCATTAGAGTGAATGGGCTCACTGACTCTTGGAGAAAACCTGAATGTAGTACTGACTTGTCCCTATGCTTTCAGCCTGTTTGGCCTTGGGCAGACAGCAACTGCAAGTGGATGAAAACAAGAGAAAAACCACTCCAGATCAGATCACGCCCCTGGGTTGACAGTGCCCAGACACTACAGAGACACACCGCAAAATATAGTCAACTGGTTCACGTTATTCCAGGCCCTACTGCCTGATTAATGGCTTGTACATTGTGATGTGTCACACACACAACAAAAAAACAGCAAAACATATTGATTTTTATTTCTTCTCCTTATAAATTGCAATTTTGATGAGGGTTTAAGCTTTTTTTTTTTTTTTAAATCACCATAATTACACTTGTCATGTATGTATGACTTATATTTATTAAATGTGCCTGTATCCCCACCCACCTTCAACTTGAGAAGAGATCTCTACAGGTACAATCACTGAAAATAGGATTCAGCTTTTGCTTTTTCTGTCTCTTCTGGGTCTAACAATTATCAGGTAAAACTTAATACATTAAATCTATTGTCATACTCTTTGTTTATCACCACAACAGCAGGCTCACATCATTTATATTGTAACATGAAGAGATTTTAATGATTTACTGTTTAACCGATTAATCATGTATAATTTTTTGTTCAGTTTCCTTTCATCTGTGTGACATTTTTCTGGACCTCGCATATAGTTATGACTTACACCAGCAGAGTGCATACATCAACCAAACGCACTAAAGTAATTAGGGGGAGAATAAGTCAAAATGCCAGGAAGAGAGAGCTGTACCTTCACCATAGCATAGTGCTGTGATTTGGGCAGAGGACAGTGCAGCTACAGGAAAACGACTTCATCTAACAGCAGCGAAACAGTGAATCGAAAATCTCCTCTGTGACAAACTCTGTTTGAACTTAAAGGAATACTTAGCTAATTTGCCGTTAGCTTTGTATTACTAGAATGGGTGTAGTATTCTTGAAAAAGTACTCAGTAGCTTCATTCTTTTCTTTGTTACGTGCCCACCAGTGACACTTGGTCCCACTGTTTACATTCTGGGAAATGCAGTTTCAAGTCTCAGACCAAGTGTCACTGTTGGGCACGTAAAGACATTTCTCGACTCAGGGGAAACTGAGGGGGGAAAGCACGTTTTAAAAAAAAAATACTACCCCCATTCTAGTAATACAAAGCTAAATGCAAATCAGTGAAGTATTCCTTTTCAACTAGTGGACAGTGAACGTATCATGTTTCCCCCAGGTTAGTGAGGTTATATCTGTGTATCACAGTGCCATCTGTGTCATCAGACAGGCTGTTTCCCTGCAGCCTAACTTAAGGAGACAGGATGAGTGGCTTTTTCAAGGAACTGGCTCATATATCTTATTTGCTGCAAATGTACAACGTTTAGAAATAAAAAAAAAATATAAATATATAAAGACAGCTATTGTTTCCTGACTCATTTAACAAACAGTTAAGGAAAATGCATTAAATCTGCAACCCTAGTAGGGTATAAGGCAGATAAGAGTTGTAAATGACTCTGTACCACCTGACTACTGCCACCAAAACCAGTCCCTTAAGGTTTGAAATGTGTGTCTGGAGTTACCACCAGGAATTGTTTTAATGAGGTGCAGTGAATGGAAATGGTGATCTTACAAAAGTTAAAAAAGATAAATGACTTAGAATCCTTGCTGGGAAATGAATGAAGTTTAATATGAAAGTGACCCATTACAATACTGAAATAAAGATGAATGGCAGGCAATGAATAAAAATGTTTCCATTTGATGCAAATAAGAAGAATCATTGATTGCAAATTCGATCCGTACTGCAGATTTGTTTTCCTCGCTTGCCATAATTTCCTAATGAAACCCCCTCTTCAAGCATCTGCTGATTCATAAGCCAACAATCCATTAGTAAGGCCAATTTCAGCTCTTTCTAAAAATACCAGACCAGAGCAGCAACTGTAATGAGCCCAAATCAGAGCCAGTGTTCTCAACTACGGGCAAATTACATGCATCTCTTTGGTCAGAGCAGATAGAGGCACACACTCTGTTGCGGGTAATTGTAATCATCTCAATTAATTGCCAACATATAAGAAGCACCTCATTGGTGGGATGAGTGATTATGCCGTAAGTAAGTCTGCCCTGTGGTGCGCCAGGCATCCAATCTTTCCCCATCTAATTATAGGGGGAGTTATCATATCCCTAATGACTTTGCATGTTGCCTACTCCTTAAGCTCAAGATAAAGGCGAGGACAAAATGATGTAAAGTGCATTATCATTGGCAATGGACTCCTGGAGCTTGAGTCTCTCTTTGTTGCTTTGTTCTTTTGTGAGACACGAGAACAGCACTAATGAGTGCCCAAACTCTTGATATGGAATACGCCAAGGTTGATTTCGGTCCAGGAGAGAAAAAGAAGCTCATCAAATGGGGAAAACAGTTGTTCTGGTAGAATAAGAAAAACGTAGCGATTCTGATATACTGAGGTTGTTAACCACAGCCTGAGGTGTAGGTTTTTGTTTCTCTTAGCAGAGAAACTATTATTTTACGATGTAAGAGGTGGCTGATAGAGTTTTATTAATGTATTGCCTCATCAATAGAGTGAATCCCACTAGTTCCATTACCTTACCATATAGCTATTAAGAGTGGTAACGTTTTTACTGAAAACAACACAATTTAATTGGACAAAGTTTCACATTATAGGGTTTTGACATGCACTTTAATGACTAAACAATTTAGTCGAGTTTGATAAACCTGTGTTTGGCCTCAAATGGTCAACAACACAACCGCCTGTGCTACTTCAGCGCATGCTTGTTTGTATTTGTTTTACATGGTTTGTATAAGTCAAAGTGAATATGCTTGCATATTCCACACAAGAACTAAAGGGTATTTGTATACATTGCATGTTATATCTTTTAAAACAGAACTACGCTAAATTAGGAAATGTTGGTAATGAAGTGGAAAAGTATAGCTTACAAATATTGCATATTTCCAGAATACGCACCTTCTTTCACTGGACTGTGTTATTATGACTGTAGATTTGTGCAGACGACTCTCTGTCTAAAAGCAAAATAACAATATTTATAGATTATTCTGCTTTGCAGACACTCAAGCCACACAGCATTGCAGTGCTGTCTCTTCAGCTTCTCTTCTTTTCCCGTTGGTCTGGTTTTGAAAGTCACAAGCTTTAAAGGCTTTCCTGGAACGTTTGTACTGCTTGTCTTTTGGCTCCCTGGTGTACGAAAAATACATCACAGTTACCAGTTTTGTGTGCTATAAAGAAAGCTGGTCAGATGTCTTAGTTCCTCATGCAAACTTCATGCCGCTGCCCTGCCATATATGAATATGTACAGGGAAGACACTTTCACTTTGATCTTGATGCAGATGTCTTCCTAGAGGCAGTCTAGAGCTCCCCAAAAAAGTTTGATTTTCTGCAAAGTGTGAATGACCCACGCAGAAAAAATGTTTGGGACCACACACCACACCAAAGAACAAACAAAAGCTTTGTGAATATGTAATGAAACATTATTTTAATAACAAGTCAATCCTCTTTGATTTAAACATCCTTGTATATGTAAGAATATATTATATTAATCTATTAATTGACTTGTATGTGTCATGAGTGATGGAGGAAACGTGCAATTGAAATACTGGCTTCACTAATAGAAATGGTGCAGGCAGTATACTCACACATTAATTTGCATTAGCAGGCCGCATACTCTGTTTATGTTTTGATGAACAGTACCCGATCTACAGTAAAAAGCATTGGTACCACTCTCAAAAACGTCTTGACCATAGGAGAAGAAAAACAGCTGAACGCGAAGAGGAAGTCGAGGACGGGACATGGATAACTTCATTACAGTCCGTTCTAGTCGCCTTGTCATCGTCACTTGTCATGTGACAATGCTCTGCTGCTGCTATACAGACACTTACATTTGCAATCTCCACCTGTTGCTGACACGTTAAAATTAATTAATGTTGGGAAAAATAAAAGAGATGGTGAGACAGTTACCTGTATATGCCTTTGTGCATGAACACAGGGTAACACTGGGTATAAGTGCACTGTCTTATGTATGTGTTTTCATAAAATCTGGTACCCACACCCCTGTAGTGTTTTCATTTGAAATTGCAGTGACCCTTTTACACAGTAAAGGTCGCTATTGTGGGTTACATGTTTTATAGGCTTGTCACGATTTGATTTTAAATTTATGATTCGATTCCATTCTCAGTCTTTTTTTTATCCCTTTTAGCACAGATGGATCTGCCACTTTCAGACTGGTCTACATCCTACGAAGCATGCGGAGATGTCCAATGCTTTGCTACACGTATGTAACATGCACTTACACACCATGGTTTTCATATGGACAGCGACGATTTGAGTTTGACCAATGTGTCGCACACATCGGCAACCATGGTTACTATTAGTTGGTAGCAGTTTTGGGTTAGCGGGAAGAGGTAATGTGTAGTCGTGCTACAATGGCTACAACCACAACACTGTGTTTTTTCCCCTCCGGCACGTCTGTAGGACGTCACACTGGGGACGTGGTTAAATCCTCGATCCCACCTTTGCTTTTCGAGGTCGAGATTGCGACGTTGTTTCGATCAATATTTGATTTACAATCAAGATCGTGACACCCCCGTATGTCACGATCTTGGTTTGGCATGTTTTGTAAACTGAGAAAGGAAAACGTAGTAGACAAAAACTACTGCAAAGATTGATCAATAATTAAGTGGTGCTCACCTGCAAGAAATATTTTTGGGTTTTTTTTTCCTCCAGAAAATAATTCATCATTCATTTGTGGGCGTAATACAGACTGACTTTTGTGAAACATGACAAATGAGTCACCCAATTCACTTCTTCAAAACACAGTATGCTGTGATACTGTTGTTGACACGTGCACAAACACAGATAATTACGCAAAGACAAACATTAACATCCTCATCAACATCTGTCGCTGTGTTTCATTATTATGGACTGTAGCTCATGGCTTTTCAACATAGATGAAGTACATGTCTTATGAGGAAAGTAGCAGTATATTTTCCTCATAAGAGAAAATAGCATGGCTTCACTCTCTTGAAATATAACCTTGCGAGTCAGGCTAACGGCAATAACTAATTTGAATTTGTGACTCGTCAGTGATAGGCTTTTTAGAGATGTGAATTAAAGATAAGATCAGCACTTCCACCCTAACAAAAGCTTTTTGCAGTTTAATGTATGTAAATAAAATTAACTTGGAGATATATACGAACAAATTGGTCATCTCAAATGTATTGGCAGAATTGTTTTCTTAATATAAGATGAGATATTCATGGTGTATACAGTTCTCTTCTCCTCACATAGCCTTTCTACTCTTACCTCAGTCTCCCCTAGATCCATTTTGATGCCTCCTGAATTGTTAATCAGTCAGTGGAATATTAAGAGCTGCTACACTGCTCTGCCAGGGGCAACATTGTGAACCAATAAATACAAAAAAACAGCTAAACCCTAATGATTAATTTAGGATGATATTGATTTGCTGTGCTGTAAATTACAATTAAAGGCCTTGCTTTAGCATTTTCATAGGACTGTTCCTCCCATTTAATAATTATTTGGCTGAACAGTGAAACACAATTTATCACCAACTGATAAACTGTCTTTTTTTCCCCAATACATTTATTTTGGTGCATGATATTTGTTTTGTCCTTTCTTTCCTCACTTTTCCAACTATAGCCATGAATGTATATTAAAAAATATAAGGGTATTCAGTTGCACTTGGATATGCTGCAGTGCTTTGAGCTCGGCTGAACTTTTAAAACAACAAAACGAGAATGTTTGGTTGTTTGCTGTACGTACACAGCTTGTTTTAGTCTATGTCTTGGGAGATGAAGAATGCAATTTGGCAGAAAAGTCTTACCTCTCATGAAGATGCAGTGACGAGACGCATAAGCTCTGTTCATTTCATCGCACCTTACGACTGCATGTTTGATTGAGCCGAGGAAAAGAAATGATGTCTCTAACATCACTCGTCAAATCCTGCTTGGTTGCAAATATCCACCCACAAGGGCGCCACGGTAGAGAGAGCCTATGGGACAGTAGGCAGTCTGCCGTGGCTGAGGAACACATTATATACTGTATGCCATAAGAGCTAAATTAGGCACATGTTCAACAGGTCAGGTGGACCGTTGTGCACTGGCCGATACCTTATCTTGTTCTGTCAGCAGGTCTCCACTGTCCCTAGGATTAATTGTATCTGTCCACTTGAGACGAGGATGCCATGCTAGTCTGTGCTCAGCAGCACCCACCACCACGTCCAAGTGGAAGATGAGAGAGAGAGAGAGAGAGAGAAACAGATGTTTTCTTTCTTCTTTTTTTTACCATACAACTACTGTGCCAAGTGCATATTATCCATTTTTTTCCACCTCTTTTTTTTTTTTCTTGGTATACCAAAATACTGCTCCATAGTATTTGGAGAGGTGCAAGTTACATGTATATCATGTATATTATAGCTTTTTGATCAGACTCTTTTTTTCCCCCTCGGGGCTCTGTTGACCTATTTGACATGAACAGTTCACTGCGCATCCTGATGATCTAACGGAAGACCCTGAAATTCAAGAATGGTCCTCTTACTATTTCTGCTATTTGATCAGGAACACTCAATGGCCCTAACACAGCAATACATTATATAGAATTTCTCTGTCTTTCCTTTGTTCACCAAACTTCAAAGTACAAGTTAACACTTGGTCGAACCCACAACCTGAAAACTTCAAATTCACTTGCTACTGATGCAGCAAGTCAGGGTGAGGGGCCAATATAGGACTGAGGTTAAGGTTAGGATAAGTCTTAGGCTTAGTCAATATCACATTCAGATTCAGAAGGATACATTGTGCATCTGTAAAGTGACACTTAAACACCAAAAACACAGTTCTTCATTAAAATACAATATTGGCAATATGTCTCAAAACATTAGAGAGTAGGTGTAGGGTTTAATAATTATGCATATGCTGTGTGGAGTTTGGCACCCTCTGTTTTCCCCAGATCAAATCCTTCTAACTGTAAGCATCTGCCACAGTTTGAAAGAACAAACACAAAGCCATGAAAACTAAGGATATTTTACCTCTATTTGGTGTTTACTCGTGTCAGTGGTCCTGTTTCAGCCTGTGACCCCTTCTATGACTGTGCCTCTCAATGATTTGTCCATTAAAATTTAAAGAGCACTTTCTGTCTGGCTGCTTACACAGTAGGTCACACGCTACATGGGAGGGAAAAGGTGTTTACAAAAATCAAAACAAGATCTAATGCTCCAAATGGATAATATTATTTTTGGAGGAAGACGTGCCAGTTTCCCACGCTGCTAAATAGCCGTACGCGACTTAATAATAGTCTGTCTTGTCTTCAGAGGTGCTTGCTGCATAATTGGACCACCTCTGTTAAGAAGCTGTTTTCAGCTTTGCAGCACTACAGTCCTCCAACCTTTGTCACAAAGTCACTACATCAGAGCCCTGGGGGTTGTCAATGTTTTTGGATAGCGCTCAGTGTGGCCTGTTAGCTGCATGCACTGGCCTTTTGTTTGCCAGCTCTTCCTCGTACTCAACTGAGGCAATTATTCGCTCTACTTAGCAAATTTGTTCTCCTTTCACCATCTGAGTCGACAGATGATTTAAAAGGCACCTACAGAACATCTGAAAGCCGAAGCATTCCTGCATGGGGTTTAATGTGTCCAATTAGGCAGCTAATGAGCTAATTTAGAGCTCAAGTGAACCTCCAAGATGAGCATAGCCAGCCAGGATGTTTTGGTTACAGGACGAGACTAAAAGTTTAGAATTATTCGGGTGAAACATGATGAACAGTTTGCTGTTTGTTGTCCAGGAACACTTTTTGTCATCATGTGTTAAGGCAACCAAACTTAGTGAAATCTTCTTTGAGTTATAATAACGATTAGGTTAATATTTGAGATACACCAATGTAGGTTTTAATCAAAAATTACCAACTACTTCTTTAGTTACCCTAAATCACAAGTTAATCACACGCTACGGGGGGGGGAATGGTTCCTGAAGGAAGGAGATTTTTTTGTTCACTCACAGAATGCAAACATCTGCCAAGGCTACTCACTTTCCTACAGCTTCAACACACTCAAGTGGTTATCTGTATCTGGATCAGCACCAAAGTCTATTTTTTGCCAAAAACATAACCTCCATGGCAGAGTTTAGCTTTGCTCATAAGATTTCTAGTTGTGTCACTTAGCCTTCACTTGCCAATGTAGTGGTGCAGATGGATCAAGGATTCTGATCAAATATTAATCTTTTTTTTTTTAACTTTTTTTGGAAGTCAGGAGTAATAACCCCAAAATAAGCAAGTGACTATGCGCATAGTTTTTCAAACGTGGGTGAACCTGCTAAAAAAAAAAAAAAAAGTGTGACTGGCTCATTTCTCATACCTAGGAGAGGAGTTTACTTCCACCAACACTCCCACCCACCACAACACCCAAACCCCCCACCCCTAATGAGTCATGTTGAACGTCACAAACATACAAGATAAACAATGCATTAGGAAACAACACAATGGAAGTGGGAGACACATGGACCCAGTGGCCACATTATGGTGGTTATACTTTAATATCTTATATCCAACTGAGCTACATCTCTGTACAACATGCCTCACAACAATTTATTATCTTAAATACCACTTATCATGACAAGATTAGGACATAATCTAACTTCATCCACCCTGAAAGATCAGAGCTGGAGCCAATCAAAGCCTTTGCCTATTGTAGAACCATTTGACTCAGAAGTAAATGCCAATTCTATAAATTCCCATAATGCAGACAAAAGATACTTCATCTAATACAAATAAGAGTGGCTTGTAAAAGAAAAAAAAGAAAATCACAGAATATACATGAGCATCTGCCTTGCAGTTAATTGGTGGGTGGGGTTGTATAATTGTCGAAATTGTTAGCACCTGTGCTCAGGGTTCCAGGTGCTATAAAAAGCTTCCTCCCCAAGCCCCAGCTAATGTTTCAGTGCTTTAATTAAACTACACTCCAACTGTTTTGTAAGCTCTGGCTGAATTTATATTGTATGCTCTCTAAAGTGAAAGGTCGTTCACATGTGAATGTATAAAACGATGAAGGATTCACTATACTTGCTTTTGATAAACCATTCAAGTAAATTGGGTTGTGTCAATTTGTGTATATTGTCTGCTAGTCAACCTTTTGTTTGCACTGCACAATATAATTTACGGACCAAACATTGAATTCCACCGTTTTCTGTCTGTCTGTGATATCACATTAACAGAATCTCTGATTCTCGTGAAGGATAAAAAACACCAGGACATTTCATTATGAATGCATTCCTCCCCACAGCAGAAGCTGGGCACGGGATTTGTTCTTAAATAGTTATTTTACTTATTGCAAATGTATCAACAAATACAATTTCTTTGAGACAAATAAATGCAAGGAACATCTGTCCGTCAATCGCACAACTGCCCAATGGGTCCAATGTTTGGCAAGGGAATAATGCATATAATTTAAAATGTAGTGCTATTTCAAAATATGGCTTTGTTTAAATACAATATTCCATTAAAAAGCTATATAATAAGAGGCCAATAAATAAATCTGTATTTCTTCCAAGCACCCTTTTATGAATCCAAATTGAATCCTTAATGTTAAAAGCATTACGTCTACCATTATGTAAATGAAGTTATATTGTGTGCCCAAAATAAATTGCTGCCACGTCCACATCATTTTTTGAACCTCGTCATAGAAACAGTTTTTTGTCGCATGTCTCGATGCGGATGAAGCAAACAATTCAACTTTGTGCAGTAGCAAATCAATCAAATCAATAAATCAGTCAAAAAAAAGGCAATTTAATCCCATTATTTTGCTGTATCATACTGACCTACAGGCCCTGAGATTGTTGAGACATGCAGTGTTCTATCCGTCCCTCTTCTATCACTTTTTCCTCCACACAGCGTATGCATGTGCGTTTTACAAACACATAGAACAATTTCATAATATTGTTGACTCATTGACTCCACTGCAGGTTTCTGCTGCCCCTGGATACAATATGCAGTATAATGTTCACAGCTCAGGCCCCAAATCTTGTGTTACATTGAGGGAATTTTCAATAAAGTAACGCTTTGTGATATATTTGACATCATTTGCCTCGGGGCAGGCAGTTGAACGTATATAAGGTTTTAAGGCTTAATGTCGGGTCAGTTCCGCTGCAGTCTTGCCAAAGAAAACAATAACGTTGCAGGTGGCCTCTGCCAGCACTGCAAGGCTTTTATCTTTGGCAACTCATAGGCCTCTATGACAAGGTTAAACTAAAGAACATTCCCTCCCCTACGTGCCTGCTCTGCAAAATGAGAGGTGACTGGCCTGTTCATGCTACCACAGACTTAATGTGTGAAGCCTGAGCAGCAGAGGGGCACTCTAAAAATTCATGACTTGCACACACACACAAACACACACACATGCATGCTGATTCCAGTCTAGTGTACGTGTACATATACGCAATCTGAAATGCAAGAAAGGTAGCACTGCAGTGAGAGTAAAAAGTTCTCGCCACCCACACTGATGTGCACCTGCACATGTATGCATTCTTTTTGCTTATTTTAAACATAGAAGGGCTAGAAAATGTCCTGTGACTAAGTGCTTTTGCCCAGTTTCCCAGCATAACTTCCAGTGTCTGGCAGTTATTTACAATTTACTGCATGTTAAAATAGTGTATTAACAATTTGAAATGAATAAAAACACAACGTTTTATTGAGAGAAAAAACATGATTAAGCCTAGATTCAAACAAACAGTCAGAAACCCCGCAGTCGAATGAGATTCTTCAAGTTCTGTTTGTTTTTTTTGTCAGTCTCTGTGCAGTGTACTTCAGGGAAACCCTTCAGTCCTCAGAAGTAGCTGCAGAGTGAGCGCTCCTCACTTTCCCGCTGCTCTCCGTGGTAAAATCATTCCGCTGTGTCAAATCGTCTTGTCCATTTGGCGAATATGTCTATGACTGGTATGGGCTGCTGTAGACCTGGACTCAAGGAGAGAGATGGCATTATGGCTGTCAAAAAAAAAAAGACTCCAAAACAATGTGCTTGTCAGGGATTCCAGCATTAGATGTGAACTTTGAATCAACACTTCGCAAACACATGAGAGATGGGACAATGACAGACATGACATGGGCAAAAGAAATAGTTAAATTGTGCGCAACAAAATATTAATTTGTACAAATTTTGTACACTGCCACTGCAAGTGTCGTGCCAAGGTAGTTATCCCCGACAGGATTTGTATCACCTGCTGCTGGAGCGCGCGTGTGTTCAGTGAGGCGGGGTTATGTTGCTACCTGTAAAGTAACCTGGCTCTTAATATTCTGTTAAAGTGCCTCTCGCTAATAATGATTCCTTGCAAAGCCAGGCTTTTGGAACTCATTCCCAACCTAAAATAAAACTCAATCACACTATCTCTGTCCATCACTTAAGCCCTCTGTGCTTGCTTTACTTGTGCAGCTCTCCCGGTAATTCATGACAATGTTATTAATATTATTAATTTTGTTTGCACATTATATATATATATATATATATATATATATATATATATATACACATATATATATATATATATATATTGTGCATTCAAAATATGGATTAGTATTTTGCTGTGTTATTCTGGTAATCTGGGTTTTATGGTTAAAACCAAAAGGAAATAGAACACATTTCTAATCAAACCTCAACTGAACTTATCATAAAAAGAAATCCAGGAACAACAGGTTAACCCTTAGTGCTCACGTGGCACAGATCTGTGCCGCAGGTGCACCCATGGTAAACTGCCATCAGAAATAATACACAACTCCTTATATGGACATCCTGGGGCTGTGTGTTTATAGGTCACATATTTAGGCTTTAAAAAATGGGTTTTCTTCGTCTTCCTATGTGTTGTTGAGTCAAAGTTATGATTCATTTCACATCACATTTTTAGTAGTGACATAAAGTAGCAGTAATTGTGCAGAAGTCACAAAATAGACCGTTTTTATTTTCTTTTTGTTCATAAAAACGAGCCATGTGAACTTCGAACTGTGACTGTGTGTACTTCCAAATTCACAAATTCAATCCAGTTTTAAACATGTTGTGTACTTTTTGCTCAGGTGTGTTTATATAGTTGGTGAAAATGAAAATCTTTTTTTCATCAGATTACCTATAGGTTGTGCTGAAAAAAAGGATACAGTATAAGACACTCTATATTGCACATCTTATAGCCATGTATATACTGTACATTTTAACATAGTAGTGTAAAAAAAAGCAGCCAAAATGCTCTGTGTTCTAAGGGTTAACAAACAAACACAACACTTTACCTTTTGAGGAAACAAATTGAGTGTGAACTTACACAAGGAGGACTCTAATAAAACAGGTTTATTTGTTCCCATTAGCCACTATATTATGACAGTGGCTGCTAGATATGCATATGGTAGATCTAATAAACAAACAAACCTGCATCTTGTTATAGTCCCACATCTCATGACGCGGGTATAACAAAATGGAAAAGAAACGACATGCAAGGGCAGAAATTACAAAGTGAAACTGAAATCTTCCATAATACTTCAGACGCCAATTTGAAGATAACTTACTGTGCTCTAAAGTTACAGACAGAAGTCGTAACAACAACTCCAACCAAACCAATACAGAGACGGTAAAGTGCACGTAGCGATGGGAATAGTGAAGTCCCTCTATCATCTGTTGTTGCTATGATTAGAATTAATGTGTCAGTTCTAATGCATATTTATGAATTTTAAATATCTGGCGTTACATCCATGGCCAAGTGGAGTCGTTGTGGGAATTGTATTTTTTTTTTTTACTCGATGTAGTGAAACCATTTGAGATAAACTCTCTTTGCCAAGGACAAATCCCAGAGGCTGTATACTTCTTTCAGTAAGTTATCATTCAACTGTGTCCTTTCATTCACAACTAAAGGTTTTTGTTATTTTTTCAGAATCACACAGCAAACATAGTGTCCAATGCTTGAGACCCTGTCAGCGCAAGTTGAGTAAAATGCCCGCAGCTCAACGGCTCAATAAGAATTAGTGGACTTAGGAGAATATAGCAGATATAGTACGTGTCGCATCATGCTGCTTACTTGCATCAACAGAGATGCAGATTTTACTGCAGTGAACCTCTTTCGGTTCTCTCTCTCTTAAACTCTTAAATCCTGCCTCAGAGAATAATCAACTGTGTGTTTGAGTCTTATAATACACCTTGAAACTAAGATTCACGATTTGCATCCTCTACAACACTCGCAACAGCTGCTTTTTTCGAAAGGCAAGCCTGTTTTAGCTGTGACTTCCTGCACTTGTGATTGTGTTTTCAGTGTGGGGGGAAACAAACAAAAAAAGGTGTGGCTGTCAGTTCTGTGTGCTCGCCTGGTGCTGTGAAGCTTGGAGCATCCAAAAATGTAATAATGTCAGGTAGCAAACAGAAAACGGCATCATTTAAAACAGAAATTATTATGTTCTAATTGGAGCCACAAATCATACAGTATAATAAGATTTGCACCAAAGGGAAGTTACATCAAAGTACCCAAAATAATAACACTAGTATCTTACTTTGTTATTATATTTAAAAAAAAAATGCCAAATGACAAAATACTAATGGTATACACCAACCAACTCAAAGACAGTCCAGGTGGAATCGTTGCCCGACCCATCTGAAAGTCCATATCACATGACATGGTGTATTTATGTGTGTGCTACTGTAAACATACATCTAAAATGTTGGACACAAGGTACAACAATGGCAAAAGGTTAGATTTGTTTGCATGGATAAATGACTCGTTGGTCACTGAAAATAGTAGTTTATCAATGCTTTGTATCAGTCTTAAAGTATAGTATAAAATACATGACATTTAATTTTCTGATATAAAATCTATTAAGTTTTAGAAGTAAAAGTGTTAAAGAAGTGAGGAGTTAGGATTGAGCGATGCCTTTCAACTGGAAGGTTGTGGGTTAAATTCCTGGCTCTTCTAGTCTATATGTGTCCTTGAGCAAGACAGCATTTGGTAGTAGCGAGTTACAAAGTTAGTTAGGGGAAATGTAGTGGAGTGAAAGTAAACAATGTATTTAGGAAATGCAGTGGAGCTTAAAGTACAAATACGTGAATTGTGTACTAAAGTACAGTAACACAATATTTGTACTTTGTTACATTGCAACACTGCTCTCAGTAGCATTTACTCTTTGAACAAACATGCACATTTTTTTGTTGTAAACTGTTGTTTATACTTGAACTCTGCGTATGCATTTGGCAGCTTGCGCTCCTGTGCCGTCACAAAAATGTTGACACCTTTCAACCCTTTTCCAAGACGAGCTCTGACAAACTGTGGAGAAGAATGGGGACAAATTGCTTGCAGCCATCACACCTCTGCCTGGCTTCATCCCAGCAAGGGGGTGGGGCCGGGCGTTGGGAGCCCCCAGGCATGTATCAGGCCAGGATGATAGTGGCTGTCTGTGAGGCCATTTGAGAGTAGATGACCTTCACATGGGTTCAGAGACTGTCGAGACCACAACAGCAGTTAGCAGATGAGTAGGTAAATCAATAGGCAATATACACTATAAGGGCTGAGCTCAAACACCAGTGTCAGCTTGGCAAACTATGTGATGCTGCCACAATGTGCAGATACTGTTAAATTAAGTCAGGTGCGATTTATGTGTGGAATGATTTTAAAGGTGCCACAGGGAGAAATATCCAACGTTACTTGTTGTAATCCCTGCACTGTAACCAAGTGAGATGCCATTTATTGTTGTTGGCGAGGTACTGCCTGTGCAGTCTTGTATCTGCCTTTTTACTCAATGTAGTGATATGTAGTACCTTAAAGGGATACTTGAGTAAAAGTCGAAGTATCTTACCAGAAAATAATTTTTTGGTAGAAGTTGAAGTCACTTTTTATAACATCACTTAAGTAAAAGTCTACTTAAGAAGTCAGAAGTCATACTTAAGTATCAGAAGTCATACTTAAGTATTACAAAAAATAGGCCGGAGTTTGGATTTAGCCATGGTGGCTCAGTGATAGGTTTGAGTTGTCTTTCAACTGGAGGGATGTGGGGTTTGATTCCTGACTCTGCTACTCTATATGTGTCCTTGAGCAAGACTCTTAACCCCCTGTTCAAATGTGTGAATTGGTATGAAAGGTGTGTGAATGGCAAAACTGTCATGTAAAACAGCTCATCAAGACTAGAAAAGTGCCATATACTGTAACTACAGACCAACTCTTCTTCTTCTGATTTTATTTGGTGGTCACGAGGAACAAAGATCGTTAGAGAAAATGTAGTGGTGTAAAAGTACACCATTTATTTAGGAAATGTAGTGGAGTAAAATAAATATAAATAACAAAGGAATGTATGTGAATTTTGTACAAATACAGTAACAAAGTATTTGTATGTGTACAACAGTGTTTGTTATAGACCAGGGTAGGGGTGCTTTTGCGTTGTAACTTTTTTTTCAGATTAAATATGAATGAAATATGAAATGAGACATTCTGATCCTTTTAAACCACCCACACTGACTCCTTCTGACAAAAAGGAGCACAGGCTCTAATCTGAGCTCTCTCTGGATATGAAAACTTGTCACCCTAATTCCAAGGCTGAGCCGAGACATCCTATGCAGGAAACAAATTTTGGCTGTTTGTATCCATGATGTCACTTTTTTGGTCATTGCCCACACCTTAGGATTGTAGGTTAGGGTTGGAACATAGTTTGAATAGTAAACCGAAAGTTCTGACTTTGCAGCTCAGCTCCCTCCTCTCTACAATAGACTAGTACAACATGTACAACTGCATCACTTCAGACACCCCTCCAATCCATCTCTTCATCCTCCCCCAATTTATGAATAAGACCCCCAAATACTACTTGGGGCAGCAGCTCTCACAAACATGAAAGGCGCATTCTACCTTTTTCCGGCATGGACTCATCGCCTTAGTCTTGGAGGTGTTTACCCTCATCCCAACCACTATATGTGTGGCTGTAATCCACCTCATTGTGCACTGGAGGTCACATTACAATGGGGTCAACAGAACTGCATCGTCTACAAAAAACAGAACAGTTTATACAGGGGCTGGTAAATACGTACTTTGGGGTTATGACCTTTTCATTACATGGGAACCGAAATCTATTCTCGTTACACTCACCACCTATATCATGAAAAAGATATTCATTTTGTGGAACTTGCATTTGGATTTTAGGACTGCAGTAGCATTTGACTTTGCAGAACAAGTTTCAAAACACACATTTCCCCCTTTTCTATGCTGGAGTGGACATGATTTTCTGCACCAGTAAATGGTCTCTCATATACAAGTCTACACACAAATATGTCTACACTTAGGACACTGCAGGTCAGCTTTGTGGTACCTTGTGATTCTTCTGTATGAATTGCAAAGGTTAGACAGCTACTGTAATGGGGTCAAAAGACTAAAAGGAGGACATATCTATACAGAGGACCAAGGGCACCATTGATGCTTGACACTGGTAAGTGTTATCATCCCACACACAAACACACACACACACACACCTCTCTAGCTCCTGTTGCGACTAGATTTCAGGTCCGTTCCTCTTTGCATTTGCCATTTGTGCGTTTTACAACCCAGTTAGCAGAGACCTTAGAGCGCCACACTATAGAATAAAATGTGGAACTCTTGGTTCAATCTCAGTGGAGTACAGCTGAGTAACTATTTCAATGTTACATTAATAAAAAAAAAAAAAAAAAAAAAAAGCCAGGTGTCAAATCTGCTGACCAGATTTGGCAGGATTCCTGTAAAGGCAGTTAGTGTTCAGGCACGCTTAACATTTTGATGTGGAATATCAGGGTAGTTCAAAATTGTGCAAAAGGCACAGGTATTAATAGCGAATGTAATAGTGTGATGCATGAGAGAAGTTGAGACTCGAGCCGTCAGGTGGGAGCACCCCTCAAAATTCACTTAAGCAGAAAGGCTGAGTGACTTAGAATATCACAACTCAGCATAATGTGTGTGTGTGTGTGTGTGTGGGGTAGGGATGTGGCTGGTATTGATCGGTGTAAGTTATTCCTGCATGTCATTTGCTGTGTGTTAAACACATCAGTCCCAAAATAAAATGGATAGATAGTTGTCACTGAGTTATACGAGTGTGCATGTGCATACCACAAGGTGTGCATGAATATATTTGCATGTTGGACTGGTGATGGTTTAAGGGGGGCCAACACATCCATTTAACAAAATGAATTGCTCTTGGAACAAATTAAATTTCAGCTGGAATTAAATGATGGGAAGTGGTCTCTGTGTGTGCTAGTGGAGCTCTGTGAGAGGGCAATATTGCTAAAAGGCTTTTAGAGGATTAATTTAACGTTGTTTTTTTTTTTTCTTCTTTTACTTTTCCTCTCTCTCCCAGCCAGTATATTTAGTCATTTCTTTGTTCTCCATCAAGGTGTTCATAAACCACAGCATTCCTTTTGCGTTGACATTTAGTACCCAGGAAATGGCTGTGAGCCAACCAGCGGGGTCCTATGTCCAAGAAGGTGGGCACAGTGTTGTGACAGTTTTTCGACACATCTGTGGGAGGCATCATGGAAGAAAGAGAACACACATGTTGCTGTGTTATTTTGCCCGGATAAAAGTAGGTGACATGCTGTGGGGGGCTCTAAAGATTCTTACGATACCCAGGAGATGTGTTGCCTTCAGCAGCTGACATTTTGTCCATGAAAAGCCATGTTCTCCATGAAGAAAGCTAACGTTTTTCAGCGGGTAACCCTCTTGGATTCATTTGATTTGATGGCTGTTGAATTGTCAAAACATTTTCAATGAGTGAGTGCTTCTGCCCCTTTTTCCAAGATAACTTTCACTTTCAATATCTGGCAGTAATTTAACCGTTTAGGAATTACGGTACTGAGAAGCTGACGTCACAAACGTGTGGCAAGCTGGTGAATCTTGTCTGTGATTGGACGGTCTTTCTGTGGAAGTCCTGAGGGCTACCATAATGACAAGTATTTAGGCACAAAACTCTATTTCTTTGCTTTCCGATATCCATCCATCCATCTTCAACCACTTTATCCGCTGTGCCAATCTCAGCAGACACAGGGCGAAAGGCGGGGTCAGATCGCCAATCCACAGTTTTTGAATTTTCTAGATAGCACAAACGGTCTAGGAGTTACGGTAATGAGAAGTGTGCATGCCAGATCCTTGTCGGCAAGGATTGGTAACATGGTAACAGTAGGGTTAAGCCAAGATAGATAGATATTTTAATCTGATTTAAGATCACACGTTTGATGAAGCCAATACAATAATGTTTAGGTACATGAGCATTACGTAAAGAGTCTCATGTGATATTTGCCTGATAACTGTATGAGCAGATAACAAGCTTATTGTAGTGGCTCCCAAACCTTTTTTCTTTCTTTCCTTTTTTTTTTTTTACTGGGCTGCCCTCAGGTAAATATTCTGTTTGAAAACTCGGTGCAGAATAAAAATAAATCAACCAATCCTGTCATCACCTGTCTCAGGCAGGCATATGGAAGCTTTAGTTGTATGCCGGTCTCAGCAGGACATCCAGTTCTCGCAGGCAGGAAGACCTCGACATAACACCGGTCTTCTCCGCTTGTCTCTATACACTCAGTCATTTTTGTTTGTTCGTGAGATCGTGTTCACTGGTCACTCACAGTAATCGACCGATCCTGCCTGCAACACATCAGTCAGTCAATCAAGCAAACATTCCACTCCTCCATTGCACTAATCAATTAATCAGACAATCAATCAGATATGGTTATCCAGAAGCTGATGATGCTCACACAAAAACATGAGTACCACTCTCCTCTCATTTTAAATTAGCATGGAAGAGAGTGACAGTGAAAAGATTAATGAATCTTAGTCTGCTGGCTCTTGTTTTGATGACCCATGCTCAGTTAAATTATTGCAGTAATGATGCCCTGACAGTGATGAATAACTCATCTTAATATTTCATTAACTGTGTCAACAATTATAATTGAAAATTTGTTACCCAGTTTTAACAAAATTTGTAAACGTCAAACTTTTTTTATTTTAAGGAATGCTAATGTCCTGTATTGGATAACATGGGCACAACATGAACAAAGAAAATCATAATTACCAGCTCCCAAGAAACCACCAACAACACATTAAAGAAACAATGTTAAAGGTTTATTTAAAAAGAAAAACAAAAAAAAAAAACGGAAACACAAGTTGTGTCTCAATTCTTAGTCTGGATCCTCACTTTTTCTTCTCTTAATAAATTCATACATATATATGTACACACATCTGATTTAAAACAAATATATCTCAATCATATCTTGTTTTTGTATTGCTAGTTTTTATTATTATTTTTATTATTATTATTGAAATATTTGATGTAATACTAGAGGAAATAGACATGCATCAACACAGGGACGTACTTCGTAATATCTAATTATATCTTCTTATTTATTGTTATTGTTTTAGAGTTTATTTTATTTAATTATTTTTCCATTTATATCCATTTGTGTTTGCCGTCCTATTCTCCAGGCTCCACCAAGACTATAGTCGTGTTGTTGTATTGAAGGTTTACAAAAAAAAAACTTCTCCTTCTACTTGAGGTTTTTATGGTGGATGGCAAACCATCTTTATTGCTCTGTGCACCATAAAACATACACCAGATATATTCTTCATGGACGGGTCAGACGTCGGCCGCATTTGTCGGCCGCATTCGAAGGAGCCGGCGATTCATTTGACAATTGGGACAACCGATGTTGCAGCGCTGTGATGCATTTTGACAACATCCGGATGACAAATCCATCCCTGAGGATCGTCTCCTGGCAGTCTGGCTGTGAGCGGTTGAAGGAAAGTCCAGGGCAGGTGGGATGATAAGGCCTTTTACTCCTGTGGATCCTCTTGTGAAGGACCAATCAGCTGTAATCGGTCACACATACCTGTCGCACTCACAGATAGAGAAGGAGAGAGAGAAGGACAGAAAGAATGGGAGAACAACCTGTAAAAGCGCATTTGTATCCCAAGTACATGAAGAACATCCAAAACTAAATAAGATACACAGAACACCTAAGGTCTAAACTGGATCCAAACTGTAGCCAAAACAGTGTGTGGCTCTCACCCAAGGTGACAAAATGGCTACTTCATTGACAGCCCCACCACATGCGTAATGGGCCATTCACAAGTGTCTTCTCAAAAATGCCTAAAAAAATGCTTGTAAGAAGTTAGAAGTGTTTTACAACGAGGCACTTTGCGGTTGCGCTTCATCATGCCTCGGTGTTACTAAGCGACCAAAGCCTGGGAGCTCTTCTTCAGATGGCTGTGACATGGCTGCAGCCTCGTTTGAAATAATTAATGCATGCAACTTAGAAAAAGAAAAGACAAGAAAATCAAAACAAAGACCATGGACAGATACCTAACACATCATTTCCCCTTGCAGCAGCTCTGCTGTTTGACGGTGTGCGAAAAGGAAAGGGATAGAAGAGTGGACGGAGCGCAGTCCGACGCACTTCTTTGGGCAAGTACCTACAGATGTTCTGCAAACATCTGCTGCATTGAAGAAAACTTGAGATTTATTCTTCTAGATGCATTGCACGTCACAACACTGCTGTCGTTTGTGCATGCATCGGCTGCATGTCTAATGAATTTGTGCATGTGTGAGGGTCTATTTTAGTCCAAACAATGACTATTGTATTACCTCACCATGTAGTTTTATAAAGTAAAAAATAAAGCAAGAACTGAATGGATAAAGCTGAATTAACCGATTCGTGAATAAATGTGAACAATTTGTGATTGAATTTCTAAAGGGCAAAGGTCATACAGACCTCCTTTGAGCTGCCAATATACGACCAGACACTTAGTAATCACATATATTATTAAATAACCTAAACACATGACCTCACTGTACATTTCTCTGACCTTGACGTTTTACACAGGACAAAAAGGGACTGGATGAAAAATCTTTTGCAGCTGTTTTTATTTATTGAGATGAAAACTGTTCTCATTGTTATATTTTTCTTCTGAGCCAAATAAAACCCGACAATCAACAAGACATTAAACTAAAGTCGCAGCACTCAGTCGCTGTAATTGTCAGCACTTGGAAAAGTTTGGATCCAGCATAATGATTAGTGATAGTCAGTTTTGTCAGTGAGCGAGTTACGTGGGGGTGGGGTTCAATCAAAGATAATTGCTGTAAATCATTGTGATGTTTTAATTGTGCACCTGCATTCCTCCGCCGTTTCCTTCACATCTGAGCAAAGTGGGTTTTTTTTTCTACAATAATTAGAGGTTAGTGATATCTGTGTGTGTTTGATGTTTGTCAGAGGGTTTAATGTCTTGCTAAAGGGCACTTTGACACAATGAGTGAGAGGCTGTCTACTAAAATATTTCATGTTGCCGAGATTCACCCGGTGGTGATGTCTGTATGATCATTTAAGCTGCACTGGGATACTTTGCGCCGTGTGTTGAAGGTCTGCACAGCCATTTACGAAAGAACAAACTGAGTTTAAATCAAAGACGAAGGCAGAAAGTTTCGAAAATAACGCAGCGTTCCCTTCGCTATGTACTTGTAGCTCACAATCGACCTTCAGTAAATGTGTTTCCATTTTCACCACACGTTGTGAAATTTCTGGAATACATGACACAAGCATATGAGGTTCATTCACATGCTTTGGTGCCTCTCCTACAGTCCAGTGAGGCGCCTCATGTTGTTTTATGAAACCAAATACTGAGTTAGTGACTCGCGATGAAATGAGAATACAGTTGAACTGAGCACAAAGTAATTGTCATATGGATAAAACGTCTTGCATTCTGAATCTTAATTCTCAGCACAGTGCGTCTCCATGTGCAGGTCCATGGAAATTAGCACCCCATAGAGGCTGATTTAGAATTTGTAATTACTGGTTCCCATGTGTAATTTAATGAAGTTATCATTGTTCAGACACTCTGCATCCGATTATGATCAACTGCAGAAATGTCGAGTAAACAAGTTTTTTTTGTGTGTGTGTGTGTGTGTGTGAGCCATAATCGTCAGTGTGTCTAATAGTGAGCCTGTGTGAGTAAAAGGTGTGTGTCTGAGTGAGAGAGAGAGAGAGTGAGTGTGTGTGTGTTTTAATTTTTAATTTATTCTTGTCCAGAGAGGGAGAAGACTGCAGAATCTGACCTTCGGATTTCATCCCACAAATTTCTCTGTTCTTTCAAGGAAGCATGAATCTAATTTAGGCCTGGGAGATTTGCAGCAATTCCTTTAATCTTCAGTGAGTACAGGAGAGGGGGGCAGGGGCCGGGGCCGGGGCTATAAAAGAAGGACCAGTGGATGGAAAATGAGCAAGAGATGAAGATAAAAAAATAAAAAAAGAACAAAGAAGGGAGTGAACACCATTTTTAAGTTGCTGAAAATACAAATATTTACACAATTGCTCACAAAGGGGGTGCATAACATCGATTGAGTGCGTTTAATTATCAATTTAAAATGGTTTAAAGAGAAAAACCAAAGTGCTGAGAGCAGGAACAGAGACGAAAAACAGAAATATTTTCAGGGTTAGATCACTACCGCACCCTTTTGCACATTACTTCCCCACAGAATCTGAGTCAATGCATTAGGGAGACCATGACAGGCATGTTAGAGAGAGACTCGATATCATCTCTACGATGCTCGGTGTCAAATGCAGAAATATATTTAAGTATAATACAGTGGGAGGAGAAGTGATGGCCAGAGACGAGAGGGAGAGGGAGAGGGATGGCACGTGGAGCATACAAAATGGCTTTGTTGCAGGGTGTAATGCAGCACAGACAAATAGTGCTGTTTTATCGCCTGGAGGAGAAGGAGCTTTTAAATTCATGCTCACATTCCAGGAGGCATCGGCGACCAGTGACTGATGTGTCTCAGAGACGCAGGACGTGGCTGTGTGACTCTGGTGCGCTGGAAAATATATTCACGTCAGTGGTTCCTTTAATTGGAGGATACAGAGGAGCACACACTTTTATCTGAAACCCAATCAGACCTCTTTGTTTTGTCTCACGTGAATGTATGTAGAAAATGGCACAAACCATGTTAAAAAGGATTTATACTTGAGTTCTGGAGAAGCTCAATGGGTTAATTTAATTCATAAAGCGTGCTACGTTGGTCAACTTCATGTCACTGGACCATGCAGCTGCAGGAGTAATAGAGTCTGAGTGAGGGTATAGATATGTATGTTGGAAGTTAGGGAATAGGGTTTTGAAAACCATAACAGACAGATAGTGGAGAATGCTGCATTAAAAACTTGCAGCCAAGCCTCTTCCTCCAATGAGTCAGACTATCTCCGGTTCCTGTCAGTTGGAATAATAAAAGTCAGTGGTTACAGTACAATTACAACAGTGGTAAAGTGGTAAAAAAAAAAAAAAAAATATCCCGGTGGCAACCTTTTGCTAATTTTTGTGATTCTTAATTTCAATTTTTCTCATCTTGTTTGCTTCCTTCCCTTTTTACATCCCACTCGATTGTCACGATTGACATGTCTATCAACACGACAGGGCTGTGACAGGCAACCTCCCTCGAGGTGCACTTCCACTCCTCCAACTCCCCCTCTACATGCTCATGTACACACACCACGCAGCACTTCCCACTCCAATCCATAGTTTCAATTCTCTGCCTCTCTGCTCACCGGCATCTGACTCAAAATCACTAATACGATGATTGGACAGTTGGACAAAGTTACCGATAAAGTACACAGAGACACTTGCATGTGCAACAGAACTAAAGTGACCACATATTAGTTATTAACTTAAAGAACAACAAAGACAGACGGTTGGTTGAAGAGCATGGAAACAATAGCCACAAACACATTTTAGACACATTCACTGCTTGTGTTTCTAACTCCCACAAGGACGCGTACATGAATTAAGATGTAAAATTAACCGCTTGATGAAAATAAGTTGTCATTTTTGGCTGACTGAGACACAGTGCTGTGTTCCATCGTTATTCATGCTAACAATAGCTTATTCCCGTTGCCAGGGCAACACAAGTTAGAGAGTTGTCATACATTGTCAATGAAACTGAAAGAGTCAACTTTTAAACCAAGTGTCAGTAACAGATCTCATTATCCCAGTTTCATAACAATGGGATTTCAGTCCAGAGCAAAAAAAAAAGAAAAAGAAAACTGCAAATGAAGAGGTGAAAGGTAAAACAGCCGGTTCAAGCTGAACTCTGCTGGCTGGACTATATCTAAAGGAATAGGGAAGCAGAGAAACGAAGGAGGATGACGTGCGTTTGGGATTTTCTTTTATTGTTGTGAGACAGAAGATCATTAAGTAGCTCTCTGTAAGTGCACTGAGACGAGGACAGAAAACAGTCACTGACGGAAAGAAAGACACGTCCCCAGGGCCATAACCACTGCCCAGAAGAGGGACAGAGACTTGGACTCAAACCTTGGCTTCTACCTCCAGCCTCCCCCTCTTGCCTTTATGTTTTCCTTATAAATAGTGCTGACCTTACAACACACAGTGGAACACTTGTGAGCCTGTGGGTGCACTGAAGACATGTTTTGACTGCTCCTGTCACACTTGACGTCAAAAAAACTCACACACACACAGTGTCAAGTGCAAATATTAAAGTCCAGAGAATATCTGTGGAAGCAGCGCTACAGCTCAGTGATTTAAGCACGGTGGCAACGCTGTCGGGGCAAAATGTGCAGCTCCCACTTGGGCTGACTTTGCTTAAAATGTATGCACTTGTTGTACTGTATGACTGGTGAATGAGTGAGAATGGCTCCGTTAACTGATGTTGAGTTGTGGTACGAGAAATGTTATTCTAATTTATCTAAATTTAATGTATCCATCAAATTTGACATTATACAACATGCGTCCTAAAAAATACTCTTTTTGCAACTCCTTAATCCACATACAGGCACTTTTTTTTCGATTTTGCAGCCCTTTCTGTCGCGCAGCAACGATGTTCACTCTGGTCTTGGATCTCTCTGCATCAGCCTTTTTCTCGGCAGTAGCTTTCCCAAAAAAACGTCTTTCATTTGCAACCAACACCTGTTGTTGGCAGCTTTTCTGTCATAATGTAGAAAGCTAGCATGAGCTCTGGCGCTGGATTCTGAGCATGTGACATGCATAGTGCACAAAGAGGGGTACAAGCATAGGGGGAGGGGCAGATGGCAGTTTGATTGATGCATCACAATCCAATGAATTCATTCGGACCGTTCATTATGACTGGATGGTGTATTTACAGGCCTGAAAAAATGCATTGGTGTTTTTACAGGCCTTTATAAACACCAGTGCATTGTGACAATGCATTCATTAATTGGTCACAATCAGGGTGTGAAGAGGATTTTAAGCAATACAGTTAAAAATGCTCCAGAAAATAATCTCCCGTCCTACCTTTAAATCAGGGGTGTCAAACTCGATTACAGGTGGGGCCAAAACTTTAAAGGCGACATAGAATGCTTGTATCACACATATATGTTAGTTATGGAGGTCTACTTACATATATTAACTTGTTTTCATGATTAAAATCCTCCTAATCGCTGCAAACGAGCCGATCAAAATATCTCCTCACTGACGCTCTCGTCAGCCGCGCTGTTTCAGACCAACGAGAGCTTTCCTACTGTCCTGTGATTGGCCAGGTACCTGGAAGTGACGTAATAGATAGGCCAGCGCTCAGATACACAGCTCCCCCTCTGGCACGGTGGATGCTCTGCATCTCAGCAGCTACAACGAGACTAGTTCTTCTTCTTCTTCTGCGGTTGAATGTACGCAACCGGATGTGCCCGGACTAGTGCCCGCACCGGGAGGCGCTACGGTGGTGAGGATTTCTGATGACGACATCAAATTAAGGAAGTGTCGATCCGCTTCGCAGAGCCCAGGAAAACAATACAACACTATTTTCTCAGCAGTGGCTGAACTGTTTGTTCTGAAACTTTAGGGTTTCATAAACGAGGTAATGACGCAGATACACACACAAACGCAGCGTTAATTGGAGCTTCCGGTCTATGTCACCTTCAAAACTGTGTCCAAATCGAAGGCCAGACTAAGTCAAATAATAATAATAAATAAAATGCAGCACAAATCTTATCGACTAAATAAAGAAATAAATCAAACAGAGATCAAATTTGGTATTAAAGTTAAGATATTTTAGTGAAAGGCAATGAATACTTTTATTCATGATTTTCCATTGAAATAAGCAGTCATTTCCATCAGTCTTACCTTACAGTACATACATGTATCTTAGTCAATCATTTGCTGAACTCAATCATTTTAACAAGACGTATAAAGCTAAAAGAAAGGGAGCAAAACACAAATGCGGGACTGAGCCCCCTTATAATACCACCCCCCTGGTTCTGGCTCAATTTGTTCATTTCTTTTACAGGCGAGGTTACTCTCTCGTCGCCCGAATACAATTGTACGGCAGGCCAGATGTGGCCTTGAGTTTAAAACATGTGACTTGAATCATAAGAATGTACACACCAGACATTTTGGTTAAGATGCAGTACCACACAGACACACACACACACACAGCTACTCACTGCATTGACCTTCAGTCAGCCTAAAAAAAGCTTTGTCACTAAACTTCACCATAACCTTAACGTGACCACATGTCACGTCGTCACCCTAAACTTAACCCGTTCCTCAGAAATAAGGTTTTGCCTCATTGGGACTAGATTTTGGTCCCAGTGAGGACAACTAGTTCTGACAAGGTCAGTGTCTACAGCAGAAAAGGTCCTCAAGAGGTAACGAATACAAGCACATGCATAAATATAAATGTCCGCCTTCCTCCATCTTCTTTCTCCTTCCTCCCCCCCCCCCACCTACTCTCTCCCAATCTCTCCTTTGCAATTTCCATCTGTTCAAATGAAATATACTTGGCATCTGGAGAATGCCCCTCAGCAATGAGGAACAATATATCTTACAAATATCAGCCATCCGAACCGTGGTTCATGTAATATTTATAAAGGGAGTGTGGCAGTGGGTGATGTCAACAATGTTTACCGAGAACAGGTTGAGTCTCCTTCTGAAGTGCAAAAGCCATCTTGCCAACTTTGACAGCCTTTAGGTACCCGGGCCAATCTGGAGACTTGTTTACATGTTACCCAGCGATAAACTATCACAGCCGACCTGTCCAATGAATGATCATGTGTAATTGAGGCCAAACATGGGCTTTAATTACAGCTGCCATATTGTTTTAAGCAATGTGTGTGTGTGTGTGTGTGTGTGTGTGGTGGCAGACAAGTGACCAGATGGACAGTGAGTAGTTTTATAAAACATATTAAATGCCTTGAACAGGGTATTTAGGAATGTCATTCAACTGTATTTGTACCCAGTGTATGTGACAAGCCCACATCCTTGATTCAAGGATGAAATATCCCTTTTAAAGGGAACATTTAGTCAGAGTTGAATATTTGGCAGAGACAGATTACAGTCAGTGAGAAGGTTGACCAGAAAGTGACACCAAAAGGATACAGAGGAATATTAATATGGAACATTGGCTTGAACTACCCATTCGACACTAAAAGCGTTTGCACGACTTTGGTCATTGGTGAGTTTTAATTCTTGGTTCAAGAGTAGAAACTGTGTCATAGCTGTTTCACGACATCTAGATGTCGGTAGAGCTGTTACTATAGCTGATGCTGTTTCATTCAAAATTGTATAAAATAGTGTTCTGTGAAAAGAAGTCATTTTTTTCAATGAGCACTATTGAATGATTGGATTGAATGATGACATGGAGTTGTCAAGGTCACACATTCGCAGTGGTTATGTCTCCGCATGTCAGAAGTTAAACCTTGAAAAAGAAATGTATATTGTTCTGAAATCAAACACGAGAGAAAGAAAGCAGCAGAATCCTGTTGGTGACGTGAAAGCTTTCATTGACTGGAAACAAACTGGTAACTTAGTCAATAGATATATTAACTAAATGAGTTGCAGATAAGTAAAAATGTCTTAACTGAGCTGTGTTTTTTTAAACGCATACAGCTGTGTGTGTGTGTGTGTGCGTGCGTGCGCACACGATAGTATATGTGTATAATATTAGTGGCACACCGAGACAACTGTATCTGTTCCCCTGTTCCAACAGTGTGGAGGCCAGAGAAACTTTAAATAGACGCACCATTAGCACATTAGGCTCAGTAAGTGGAAGAGCCAGAAACAAACAATTTGCTTTCCCCTCCTTTTACATCTTTCTGCCATCTGTATTCATTTTGTTTGGAGTATTTCTTCAAGCAGTCTGTGTGTGTGTGTGTGTGTGTGTATGTGTGTGTGTGTGTGTGTGTGTGTGTGTGGTGCACCTCCTGTATGCTAATGGCTGCCAAGAAAACACAACTTTGAAAAACAAAACCCTAATCAGCACTTTAATTTGTCGGTGAGAAACGATAACATTTAATTGAAGCATGTGATATTTCAATGCTGTTGCCATCTTCCCCGCTCTAACAAATAACAGTGTTTACCTTAAAGTGCTGTGTGGTTCTTTGGAAGAAAAGCAAAGGCAAATGAAACATTTTGTGCAATGTCCCTTTCTCCTTCAGCAAAATGATGCATACTGTATACACTCTCTGAGCAGCAATGCTCTGTTAATACCAATCTCTTTGGTAGAGGTTAAACAGGAGGTCAGTCTGAGCAAGCCAGATCAGACAGAAAACAGTATTTATCTACTTTTACTACACTGTGGTCTGAAGATACATGTACAAAAACATTACCTCTGTCTTGTTTTGGCTCACAGTGTGTGTGTGTGTGTGTGCGTGTGTGTGCAGTAGGGAGTCATCTAAAAAGGTGAGACAATTTTGTTCTTTTGGTCAAGTTCCAAAAGATGACATCAGATTTCTTGTCCTCCAATAATACGACACCGTAGAGGACAGAGCACAAAAAGAGAAGCTGAGTCACAGAGATGCAGGTGGAATAGCTTTAGATGGCAAGCCTTTGACTCATCAGTGAAGATAATCCACTTGGAGTTAACAACGCTTGCAGCAATGGCATCTCCTTCAAGTGCTGTGATTAGAAATAGTGGTCTGTCTAGTCTGGGTTTAGAGGGATTAAAAAAAAGACAATGGCATGAGGGTATATTTTTGATCTCCTATAAATAATGCTCTTTTTTTTCCTTGAAACTTGTTATTCTCGCTATTTAAAATGTGATAACATTAATGATTAACACTTATCCTAATCACGTGTACCACTGTGCTTTCACATATTCTAGGTGATAGAATTAGTCTATTCTCCACTTGAAAAAACTTACGCAGCCCGAGAACAAAAAGAAAAATGAATTTGTCCGCATGAAATATTAATTTGTGGCCACGAAATAGGTATAATGTGCGCACAAAATGAATAATATTAATAACATTCTCATGAATTACCTGGAGAGCTGCACAAGTTAAGAGAGCAACGAGGGCTGAAGCTTCGGGATGGACAGAGATAGGGTGATTGAGTTTTATTTTCGGTTGGAAATTAGTTACAAAGATATTCTCAAAAGCCTGGCATTGCAAGTGTCGTGCCAAGGTATAGTTATCCCCGACAGGATTTGTATCCCCTGCTGCTGGAGTGCGCATGCATTCAGATGTGAGGCGAAGGCGGGGTTACGTTGCTACCTGTAAAGTAACCTGGCTCTTAATGTTCTGTTTAAATGTCTCTCGCTTATAATGATTCCTTGCAATGGGGCAAAAAATAGTATTTTGTGCGCACATTTCACCTATTTTGTTGGAACAAATTAGTATTTTGTGGGCACATTTTACCTATTTTGTGGGAACAAATTAGTATCTTGTGGGAACAATTAGTATTTTGTGCGCACATTTTGTGGAAACAAATGAGTATTTTGTGGGCACATTTTGCCTATTTTGTAGGAACAAATTAGTATTTTGTGCGCACATTTTACCTATTTTGTAGGAACAAATGAGTATTTTGTGGGCACATTTTACCTATTTTGTAGGAACAAATTTGTATTTTGTGGGCACATTTTACTTATTTTGAAGGAACAAATTAGTATCTTGTGGGAACAAATTAGTATTTTGTGCGCACATTTTGTGGGAACAAATTAGTATTTGTGTGCACATTTTACCTATTTTGTAGGAACAAATGAGTATTTTGTGGGCACATTTTGCCTATTTTGTAGGAACAAATTAGTATTTTGTGCACACATTTGACCTATTTTGTAGGAACAAATTAGTATCTTGTGGGAACAAATTAGTATTTTGTGCGCACATTTTGTGGGAACAAATGAGTATTTTGTGTGCACATTTTACCTATTTTGTAGGAACAAATTAGTATTTTGTGCGCACATTTTGTCCTGGGCTCCTTAACTTATAACATCTGTGGCAAACTTAAACCTCCACATTGTTGGTGACTCTTTTTCCATAACAACAAAATGCACACAAGCCTCATCTTCACCTTGCCACTACATGGCAGCTCAACAATATGGGAAACATACCAACTGCTGACCCATCTCCTGAAATGACAGCAGATTTTATTGTTGCGGTAAAATCATGTAGCGTATCACATGCTTTTGGCTGTCATGCCCCAAGTGTTCCCCAAAGTGACAGCCTACATAATAGGAAATTGCTATCCTGGGTCTCACGCACACCAAGTCGTCTTGTTCTCTTGCCTCCCACCTCTGTATCTCTTTCCATACATAAACTCATATGGCTTCAAACCATACAGAAAGCACAATATCTCATTATGAAAAAAACTCGCCATATGTCAGTGCCGTCACACCGCAGCACCTGTAACAATGGCCTTTATGAATCACAGTATATTAACAATCTACCTTTAACCTGCTCAGTAACATGAAAGAGCAAGAGACAGGGGACAATATCCCAAAGGCCTCCTGTACAATTCAATCTGCATTAGAGGCGAGTGTGTGTTTTATTAGCAGAAGCAGCCCAGCTGCAGTCAAAGGTGGGGTGTTGGTCGAATTTCAGAAAGCGGATGAATCTCACAGGAGCTCATTTTGAAAACACACATGCAGGTGATAGAATAGCATTCGGTGCTATTTGTCTCGCTCACCTCTGCACAATGCAGGAATCCAACAGATTGATTGAGGAAATTTCCGGCTACAAGTCACGGATGCCAGAGAAGAGGGATGAGTCAAGATCGTTTGGGGTGTTGTTGCAGGAACAATGACACAGGCGCATGTCAACGTAAATCACCTGGTTACGTGGCCTGGCTGCTGCTTTACACTATCTGCTGATTTCACAGACAAAATAGATTTACACACCGACGTGTTCCCACCAGCTGTGACTGTTTTTTTTCTCGTGCCCACTGTGATTAATTGACATTCACAAAGCGATGATGAGATTCTTAGGAACAGTGTTGTCATTACAGCTGTGAATGGGCAAAGACTTAATTGCTGTGTGGGTGTTTGATGAATATGATCAATACTAAACTTGAAATCATAAGAGGCATTGGAGATCATTCCTCGGGCTTCAAACTACAATGGCACATGTATGTGTCGCTCGGAGGAACTTAACAGGGAGTGAAAGCACTATTTTTACCTTGACGCACAAATGCCCTGTGACATCTGTCAACAAATCATGGCAAACCTGTTATATGGTGACAGTTAAACACAGCTATAAACACTTAACTGCGCCCATCACTGACTGGGATGTGGTGTGCAACAATAGTAAAATGTTCCACCATAAAGAACCCCTAAAAGCTTTATTTTTCACCTTTTAAATGTTCATTTCAATACATTTTCATCCATCATCATTTTTTATAGTCACAATAATACTGCAGACTGAAAATTAATGTTGGCATTAGGAAACATGGCAGCAATGCCAGGAGAGAAAAAAGAAAATAGTTTTACCAGAAAATTCTAATCACTTCAATAGGGTACACAATTTAAGGAAAAAAATAATTACACAATAGTTAGGACAGTAGATATTAATTTCTTTACCAGCTAATGTTATTATCCTGTCTGCCCATTGTGGGGAAAAAAAGGTTTGAGGTTTGTTTTACTTTTCTCCATTAAATGTTCAGTGTGTAAGAATTAGTGACATCTAATGGTGAGACTGCAAAGTGCGTTAGTGAACTATGGTGGCCTCTGCGTACCGGAAAGGATGCAAAGACTTTTTTTCCACATCTCTCATTTAAAAGAATACTCTTATACAAACATGCCTATGAGTAGTATACTTAAGTTTTGCTAATAAACCTTCCTAAATGTCACACACTGGACCTTCCCTTAAAAAAAAAAAAAATTGAATTTATGGATGAACACAAGACAGTGTGGTATCCTTCCTTTGTTTATTTCAAATAGATCATGTTTATTAATCTGCCAATCAATCATACTCTGAAAACTTTCAGGCATAAAAGAGTTGGCAGCCTCAGTGTTGGCAGATACAGGGCTTTGTGTTGTGACATGCAAGCAGACTAACCAGCACGCAAAGGGTGATAGGTGTGTTTACCCAAGAAAACCACCAACCTGCATGGATTCCGATGATGGATTTAAACGTCAGACACTCTGGACCATGGGCTGAAAAATGTAGACCAATGCCACTGCATAATTTATCTCCGGAAGCATGTCATCAACTGCCTATCTCGTTTTTCAATTTGTGACTGCAGCCCCTGAGGTACACATCACGCATGCAGAATATGGAAGTAACCACTGTTTTGTTAAACCCAGACATATGAATATTTGAACCGCGTTCACTCATTTGTTCGCGTTTGTGATAAAACTAGACAGCCTCACATTATCAGTTCCATCCGCCGCTTAACATGACTGTCGGAAATATGACATTACCACTGAGGAAATGTGAAGGAAATAGTCTTGGGCTGTGATCTTCCTATAATCAATTATCTCTTTGTTTGTCTAATCTCCCATCATGCTTTGCAGCCATGTGAAAACACTATCTGTTATGGAGCAAATATGAGTTGTTTTGTTGACAGAGTGAAAAGTCAAGAGCGATTACAAAAAAAGTAATTTCATTTTTATTGTCTGGTTTCATTTGATGCTTTGAATATAGGCGGCTCTTAATGGCGAAATATAAATCCTTCATTACAAGCGTTCTATCAGCAATGGGCTCTTCCTTCAGTGTTTGACTCTTTAATAACACATCTTTTTCTAGAGGCAGTGGGCCTCTGTAGTCTCCTTGTGACTGTTACATTAATACCTCCCTGCTATTGAAGAGGAAAAACAACTGCTTCTATGCTGAAATGAAGTGAACACAAACACGTGCACTCAAATGCCTTTGCCTGCCTTGCAAAAAAAAAAAAAAAAAAGCATTCCCTGCTGCTTAATAAACACACATAGAGCCACCAATATTCATAGCATATGGGGACCTGCAGACGCTCGGGTGTTCAGAGCCGATAAGCTCCACGCCGTCTGTGGCTCGTTTCTCTAACCCTCCCCTCTTTTCTCCCCTGTCCCTTCTCCTGGGTGCTATTCTGGAGGCAGCCTTTGGCTACAAGGCCCAAAGGAGTCACGAGCGGGAGCGTCAAATACTGAAATACGTGTGAGCGAGAATAGCAGACAAAAGCAGACAACGTAAATCCGGATACCAGCAGAGGGGATGAAGGAGCCTGGGGAGATTCCTATCACTCTGGCACATGTAGAAAGCGAGAGGGAGGGAAAGTGAGGATGATGACATGTTCTGGTGTAAGCACAGGTTGAGGGATAAGCTGTCTGTACAGGCACCAAACAGGGGCTTTCATTGCATGCTGTTTAGTCATGCTGTATTTAAATGGCCGGTGCCTTGTAACTCCTGATGCACATAGGGCGGCTTGCCAACAAAGCAGTCAACATGCAGACGGTCGGTAGATGCTGTAAACACAATCTCATATCCCATAGAGTTAGCTTGATGTACAAATGCCTCAGTAATTACAGTGGAGGCTGTGTGAGTTCTGTGTCTGCAGCAAAAACACTAATTTAGTTCATCTCATGGCGCGGGATGAAAGGTACAATAGGATTTGTGCATCTGAAGACACTCAGTCTAATGGTTTGCCGTCAGTTCTTTTCGAAGATTCACACTGTGACATGTTTTAAATTGCATATTTTACCCAACATCATTTCTGCGGTACTTCTCTGTCACATCGTGTTATGATGGATGGTGAAATGTTAAATCACAGAATGAATGTGCAATTAAGAGAAAAGATTTAAATTGAGAAAATACTATTTAATAGCATCTTTATGCGTAGAATATATGTATTAAAAGGGCAACAAAACGGGGCATCCAAGGAGTCATTAACGGCATTAAAAGTACGAAGAAGCAAATCATTTCTTGTGTGTACTCGTATATTATAATGGTGGCATTTTTCACTTTCATTCACAGTTGGTTGCAGCTTCCAGTCTTTCGCAGCAAAGTGTGCTGTGACATCCCAGTATCTGTCTTTAAACTCATCAACGAGCCTTGCTGAAACAAGCACAGGTGTAAGATGTGTCACCCGATGCTGTGTGAATGATTTTCGCTCGCTCCGTCGTTCTCTACAGTGGCAATTTTGCTGGTTTTGTTTTTAATGTCATTTGACATTATATCTGTGGCAATAAATCAGAGTGGGACTATTGTAAACCTGGTTCCAGTCGTATCCATCAGTCGGCAGAACCTGCTCCCAGGGTCCAGTCTGGAGCAGTGAGTGCTACACATCTACAAAACTATCCTCCCTCAAACAAACTGATTAAAGAAGAGCAATTGCTTAATTTGCTTAATACATACTACATTACAGACTAAGTGTGCACTTGTGTGAAGTATCTGGAGGAAAGCATGTATTTAGGAAGTTATATAGTTATGAGACTTTTGACAGCAGCTTCAGTTACTGAATGCTCCCCCGTAATTAATGTCAAAGTGTTATGTTGTGAGGAGAGCATTGCTGCTGAGACTAAATGTCTTTTACTTTAAGACACACTGAGCCACATATAAACAGTTTGTTTTGGTAGGTTCCCATTCGAGTGCTGGGAAATGTATTCTCCAGTAACTCAGCCTTCCTTTGATGGACACCTTGTGTTTGGTAACAACATCGAATAACCTATTGTGTTTACTGAGCCAGATCCTTTTCCCAATTGTACTGTAGTGTACACAGATAGTGTTGTAGATGTTATATGGTTAAAAGCCATTCTACAAAACATCTCCACCACTAGTGTGGTTATACCAAACTGTTTAATTTAAATATTCTCCCCCACAGGAAACAGCCAACACGTTTTTATCCATTTTAGCTTTGTCCATGGGTTCATTATTTATATAACATATGTGCATTGTGGTTACATTGCTATTTAAATCTTATTTACTTTCTATAGAGTACTTGCAAAAAATAGGTTATAAAGCCTATATTAACAAGAAGTCCACTGCATATCAACAGTTAAATGTTGTAATGGTGGAAATACAGTACATACAAATTGGCATGATGTTAGCATAGATGTATGCTATGTGTTTTTATTTCAAAATAATTATAAAAAAAATCCCCCTGACTTGTATATTCTGGCAACTATCCATTTAGGAAGGAAATGTTTTGTTTGCTGGTCGTCAAATAAACCGCCTTCTCTTTCAATCACTGTTAACAACACAGTGGGTTTTGCCCTGCTAATGCAGAATAGAGGGACTTTTACAATGGCTGCTGTTGTAAAACAAACAATGTCCGTGTGCGAAATGCCCCCCTTCCAGCCTTTGATAGATTGAAAGACATTACAAGGTGCTAAGCTCTGCATATATGCCTGTGGAGACATAAAATATCCAGGAGCCTGTCCAATATTTCAGCCAGCAAGCGCACGGCAAAACCTGGCTGAAGAAAGGCACCCGGGGGGACAACCTTACAATCCACATAGCTTGCACAGAGGCCCCAAGTCTAAACAATATAGCATCCCCTTTGTTGTTGACTGATTACTGTTGGGATTTGCCTTCTTACTCCAGTTCAGCTGGCAGTGCAGCTAATGGAGGGAATACATGCAGTCAAGCTGGAAGACTCACTGACAGCCTCCTTGGGCCCGAAGAAAATGCTTGTCGCTTTGCCTTTGCACTCACAGCATTGATGGAGGTATCTGTCCAGCTTGTGCTTCACTTAAAAGGGAGGCTTTGGATTCATCCAAGTCCAGATAACAAAAGTCATTTGCATTGTGATGGGGGAACTGGTGCTTCTACAATGGCAGTATAGTGGTAATAGAGAATAGGCTTTATAAGCCTTAAGGAACACAATGACACCCAGTCTTCAATAATGCATTACATTGCTTGGGGGTGGGGGTGGGGGGGGGACTGCCCGTGTCAGTGCTTGTGAGTGTGTGTGAGTGTGTGTGTATGTGTGTGTCAGTGACTGTGTGAGTGTGCAACATCGTTCAGGGAGTGCTTACAGTATGTAGAGGCACGTCCTGGCAGCAGCGGGTTAAATTGTATGGAAGATATTGATGAAGTGCCCCCTACGGACTCAGTCCTGCCATGTCCCAGTCAATAATTTAACAATCCTTTATTATTCACCTTTCTACTTAACTCTGTGTTTAGGAGAGTGGGCTCCTCAGACCTTTAATCATTAAAGTCTCCATCACTGGCAACGCTTTTAATGAAGAATAGTCTTACAAACGTAGCATTTTGAGACATTAATTCCAATAAATATGCAGATAGTTTAGGAAAGGAAGGAAGAAAAAAAAACAACATTAATTGCAAAGTCGTCGTTATATTTCACTCATTTTAGGTTTGTGAACGTCTCTCAACAGACAACAACATAACCGTTATAATTTTAATCTTCTGTCATAATACAAATTCCTTCATGAAGAAAAGAGACGAAAGGCAATGGTTAAACAAACGTAAGAAAAATAAAGATCACACCTATGAGGAAGCCGTTGCTTTCACTCCAGAAAGAATTGCTGTTCATCCAAATTGTGTTTTATTATTTCAGCTGCCCTTGACTCCTAATTGCTATTTGATCTTACAAGCACTCTATAATTGAAGCAAAGGAACCATTTTTGTGCAAATCATTGGAAATCGTTAAGCACCAAGGTGTTCTCAGTTAATAGAAAAAAGAAAAACTAATCTTCGTGGTATTTTCTTCTTTTTTTACCTGGTGTGCTTTATATATTTGATTTGTACACAGGTGTTGGACTGTTATCAAACACGCTCACAAATCACACACTGTCCCAGGATCTCTGCACAAGTCTTGACAGTTCATCTTGGGGGGTTTTTGGAAATAGGGTTCGGGTTTGGTGGTAATTTAACATTTGTGTGTATGTACACAAAATAGAAAATAACTAGGTATCATGTAAAAGGTAACCTTCATGAATCCACAGATGTGAGTGTGTCAATTAAATTATCATCAATCACAAAACAATCTTTTATGGGAGTGTAAAATGTAATAATCCATGTCGATGACGGTCATTAAAAGACAAATTGTGAGTTTATCAACGTGGTATCATTATACTTAAAATAGACTTCTTTGCTTGAAATGTTTGTGGTGAAAGTTCAGAACATTTCGGAGCATTTTATAACAAACTATTACAGGTTTTAACCACAGCACATTTTATGCACCCACATTTTATTTGCAGAGGTAAACAAAATTTAGTCAAGAAAATAGACGTTATGAAAAATAATAAAAAAAATAATTATGATGGGGAAATGGGGGTGAATGAATCCAGCATCAATTGTGAGAATTGTAGTCCTGCTGTACTCTATTCCATCACTCTGTGTGTTGATTTAAATGGCTATACCAAGAGTTGTGTTACCTTGTTCAAGGAGAGAAGTCAAGTGTGTGTATAAATGGAAGGATTTAGATTGCTGCAGGCAAAGAGGGAGCCCTGCTACAACATGGCAGCCCATCATGACTGTTCAGGGATGCCTCGCACACTCTCCCCTCCAGCTTTTCAGTGCAGCATGCCAAGCTTGATGACCTTGAGGCTGGTCAGGAACCGGGGTGCCAGGTGCCAAGGCTGGTTTGCCAGGTTTTAAACATGCCCCCATCACAGCAGAGTGTTGGGTGGCAGCAATAAGCCCTCACCAGTACCACACACATACACACTTTGCAAGTCATTACCTGAATATAAACCAAACTGTGGGGCGTGCAAAGTGTGTGAGTGGGTAGCGCCTCAACCCCCGAACAAAAATGCCTCCTAATTAGTCCCCTTATGATTTCTGAGCATGCTGAGCATGTGCCGGTACACTGTCATCATCATAAATAAATGAAAAGATGAACAGATAAAAGTGTCATTATGCTGACAGGAAGCCTTGCACTGTGGCAGACGTGTTGACAGACTCTGAAAGTATATGGAAATGTCACCCTAGTCAAACATAATGGGGCCCTTTGGAAGGTCACAGATGAATGAAAAAAAAAAAAAGTCTTTAAATATCACAAACATATTACACGTCTTTCACTTGTGTGAATTTTGAAAGGGTCCTCATAGCAAGGCAACATGTGTATAAAGGGCCATTGTAAGAGTCATTTAACATTGTTTATTTATCAGTGACATATAGTTGAACTCTGCTGAAGGCCAGTGATAAATACTGCGGGAACTTTAAATGTAAGGCGCTGGTGCATAAGACTCACCCTGTACAGGTCACCAGTCCATCACAGGAACACCTAAAGACAAACTACCATCCACTATCACACTTACAGGTCAATTTAGAGTGTCCAATGTACCTAATCCCCAAATCTGTGCGAGGGAACCGGAGAACCTGCAGAACTCCATGGAAAAAGGCCCTCGTTCCAACTGGGTTGCAAACCCGGGTCTTCTTGCTGTTATCTCATAAAATAAGACCCACTAGAGTTAGGAAGGAATACTTCACCAATTTTAATTTAGCTTTGTATTACTAGAATAGGGGTAGTATTTTTGGGAAATCTCTTCATTCTTTTCTTTGTTACGTGCCCACCAGTGAAACTTGGTCCTGTTAGCAAAAATGGCAGACACTGTTTACATTCTGGGAATGAGGTCCCGTCCCCTATACGAGTGGGTCTAAAAAGTGCGGAATTAGCGTTGCATTTTCAAGCCTCGGACCAAGGCTTAGATCAAGTGTCACTGGTGGATATGTAACAAAAAAGGAAGGAAGGTGGGGAAGAATTTTTCAAAAATATTACCCCTATTCTACTAAATACAAATTGGTAAAGTATTCCTTTCACACACTCCATCCAGTGGGTCCAAAAAGTAATCATATTTGTTACTTAACAACATCCGGATAATATGTTGACGTTATCCTGTATTAGTCAACAAACAAATGTTTTTAAATGATTTATCATGAACTTTAAATATTTGAATACAATTTATTATTATTATAATAACTTTTAAAAGACAATACACATATAACCAGATTAATTTTCAGCAGGTTATAGGATTAAAAACTACAAGCGTCTATGTGCCATCGTTCCTCTGCAGTAGCCGTGTGTTGACTCTGACACAAATCCTTGCTGAAGTGTTGGGTGACGACCAAAGCTTGGGGCGAAAGGGTTCAGTGGTTTTCCACCCTGAGTAGGTGAGCTGTTAGGCCTTTACGGTAAATTGGACATGGCATGGAAATACTGATCTGGTCTGGAACTGTGAGGTGAGACACATGCAGGATTTGTAAAGGGAGGACAAAGGCCACACATGAAAGTAAGAAGGAAAGCCTGAGGGGTTTTGGTGACAACGCAAGAGATTCCGAAAGCCTCCCTGATGTCCGCACAAAAAAGATGTGTGATTGTGTACTGATTCTCACTGACAGGGAAGACTTGTGCACCTGTGCGAGTTGTAATCACATCATGACATATAGTGCTGTGGTGTAATTACACTGCTGGTATGATGCAGTGTTTGGTCTTGAATAATGCATATAATACATATATGAAAGATTACTATAATAATGTAAAAGATGAGTCGTATTTAAACAACCTATCTGAAAACTCGTACAGTGTACTGCGGTTCCTGCCCTGGAAGAGCTTTTTCATCTATAGCCCATAATGATCTTGTCCTCCATTTACTTAGACTCCATTTAGACCTGGTATTAATGTCTGTCCTCAGCGATCTGATCATGGCCAGGTCACGCAAAGCAAAGTGCAGGTCTGAACGGGGCAATAGCTGCAGTGTTTCTCAAAGTGTAATGTTACATAAAAGTACTCTTACAGCTAATTCAAAAGTAAAACAGTTGCTAGCAAAAAAAAACAAGCCAGGACGACATAGCACCTACAAAATACCGGTAATACGACCCTGTGGAAGGCCACCTGAAACTGTGCCCTACTGTACGGCAGCAGGTTCCTATAAGATTAGGCACAAAAACGACTTGTTATGTTTTGAAACCAAGATTTAAAGTATTATGTACAACATTAACGTGAAAAGTGGTCACCCAAACACTGCTCCTCCTTATTTCTTCCTTTATATACCCGTCATATTATGTTTACATACACATATATATATATATATATATATATATATATATATATATATATATATACATACACATATATATATATATATATATATATATACATATACAGATTATTGAACAAAATGAGGCAGTACTTGTTTGAGCCATCATTGTTTTTTTACCAGTTGCTGTGCTATTTTCACATCAGTGACACTTTGTTGTTGTTTTTTGTTTTGTTTTTTATGAGCAGACCTCATAATGATATTCCATCTTGGTAATGGGCCCAACAGGATATTGTTCATAATAGGATTTGATTGGTGTGAAAGCTCTCAGCTCTAGATTTATTGGCTCCAGTGTCTGTTTGTGCCATTGACCTGATACCCACATCACCTGCCACACTCTCGCTCTCTCCCTCTCCCTCTCTCCCTCTCCCTCTCCCTCCATCTGTATTCTTTTTTTTTTCTTCTTCTTAGACTAAGCAGAAAGTAATTATTTCTCAGTCATTCCATCCTCACGGCTGTGGGAGGCATACTGGAGGCGAACCACTTCTGAAGACTAATCTGCTCAGATCAGAGGTGGCGACAAACAACAGTGCACGTGAATGTCCCGGATTCAATTTGCCAATACAGCATGCTTCACAGAGGCCTAGCCCCAGTGGGTTATTTTTAAAAGCCATCTTTAAAATCCCCACTTTGTTTACTCACTCCCTCCTGCTTTTTACTTGTGCACTTCCTTTTTTTTATTTCTTCATCCATGGTCTTGAGTCTGTCTGTTTCTGCCTCTTTGTGTCTCATTGTGTCTCATTCTTTTGCTCTTTTCACATTTATTTACCTTGAATTCAATCTTTTCTCTCTTCTTTTTCGTCTTACTCATTGTTTTCAATTATTTTCCCACCTGGTCTTGTTTCTCGCTCTCCTTTTTTTCGCCTGAAACTCGCCTCTCTGTCGTCTGTAATAGCCTTGAGTCTCTACTCGCTGTCATGACCATGAAGGGCACAATGCCCGCTGATCAGCCCAAACCTTGGAGCTGCCACTCTGGCCACTGGACTGAAGACACTGGCATATGTGTTGTTCAGGAGTGCTGCACAACTGTGACATGCACACACACACACACACACACACACACACACACAGCCAGGTGGTGGTGTCATGCATATGCATATGCAGGAAGGTGTTTGTGCATAGCTGTGTCAGAAAGCTTAACAACACTTACTGAAAATGTATTTATTTAACCCTTTAACACCGGGCATTTACCTTTACTGTAAAAGCAAACGTGGTTATTACGATCATTTCACTCGCACTGTTGCAGGAGAGAATTGGAAAAATGTACATACTTTTAAATTTTTGAGACATTGAGACAACGACTGAAGCAAATGTTATTTTAAACATGTTTTATACTGTTCAAATTTCAAATTTAACAAAATCTACACAATTTTAACATGCAGTAAATTGTAAATAACTGCCAGATATTGAATGTTATTCTGGAAAAATGTGCAAAAGCACTTATTCACAGGATAATTTGCTCCAGAAGAAAATTAAATTCAAACCATTCAATTCCAATTAATACGACGGAGTATTAGGGCCACATTGATAAAAAAAAAATCACAGACTTCGAGAATAAAGTCTTAATTTACGAGATTAAAGTCATAAATTAAACTATAGTACACATGAAATGCTCCACAGCCCCCATTTTAACAACTCTTCTCTTCTAAAACAACAGGTTAGAATATTATGACTTTAATCTCATAAATTTAAGACTTTATTCTTGAAGTCTGTGATTTTTTTTTTTTAATACACCGTCATAAATTAATAACCTTTAAAAACAAGACAAAAGAAAAAAGATCAATGACATTTTTTGAATATAATACAGAATTGGAATTTCTGAGGATAAAAACATTTAAAAGCTTGCCTTTTGTAGCATTATTATTTAGTTTTATTTACTGCAGCTCTTGTGTAGAAGAGTGTATGTCTACACACCCACCCTTGTGTTTGCATCATTGTTTAGCGTCACTTCCTAATCGATACTGTGGTATCCTTAAGTGAGCACGTTCCCCCGCCTTAACCTGAAACCTATAATAAGCACAAGTGAGGGAAACCTGGGGCAGATTTTCACAATGAGAGGACACACGCGCCTAAGTGCATGTGCACTCAGACAGAGAGTAAGACAATCCTGATCTGAATGTGACACCATGGTGCACAGTGAGACACAGCTGACTGGACGACCTTGAAGTGACGTTGGGATTTTTTAACTTAACTATGCATAAAGAAAAGAGAGACATTTGAGTTTTTTTTTCTTTTTTTTTTTTGTATTAAGAATTTATAAAAAGTTGAACACTTGGCCATAGATAACTATAATTTAGTCTAGTGTGGCTTCTCATTATTTATTCAACTAGAAAAGCATTAACTGTTGTCTTCTTTTTTGACCAAACTATCAAGAAACATCTGTTTTTGAATTAGAAACACAACATTTGTGTCTGTTGTGAAACTTCACACCTAAAAAGGACTGTAAATATTTCATTTTGGGCTTGTGCGCTAATATTTTTTGAGTGTGAGTCTGTGAAAGACACACAAAGGTTGTGTGATTTTTGACATTCGTGTTTGATTGTGAGCGGACGTATGTTTTTATGTGTGTGTATCAATGACTTTCAGTGTGTTTGCGTGGCGAGGAAATCATAATTGTGTGTGTGCTGATCTCTATATCTCAAAATCACCCCTACAGCCTGTTTTCCATTGGATGAATCTCATCACTTTATACTGTCAGTCACATCGGCATCATTTAGTGCACCTAAAGTGTGGGACTGTAACTCCAACTCCTATTAAGTCTTGTTAAACACAGCTGACACTCTTTTCCCCTCTCTGTCACATCCATCTTATTACTACAAAGAACCTCTGAAAGAAATAAAAAAGACACAAAAAACACAGGCACGGGTTCAAGTGGGTCTCTTAGTATCTTGAAAAGAATAAACCTGCCCTCAGGGAATGAAATAAGCGTTTATAACCATTTTTATTAAAGTGAACACAATAGCAGCCAGAGGAACATCAGATATTGGGATCACTATGCAAATGTGTTGAGCGAGGCGTTTATATCCTTGCCATCTTTTTGTGCAAGAGGCTCGGAGAGTGAGAAGTACCACTTCCTTTAGGGCATCAGTATCGTTCAGGCAGCATACTAATATTAGCAGTGGTTTAGTAAATATCTCCTGTTCCTGTCCGTGTGTGCTCTATGGGCAACATCTGTGCCGTGTCATACCACCATGATCACATCTGATCACATCACTTCATATAGAGGGATGCACTCAAATTGCTCTCAAATCGGAGATGTCGAGTGATTGTTACACACATTTCATTTATGCTCCGATGTGATGTCCACATTAATGCTTCGTTTTAACCCTCTTATCAACATCATAATAATAAGGCCGTCTGGATATATGGCTTTTTTTTTATATTTGATGGCTGTAGAATTGTCGTAAAATATTCTGCCCCTTTTTCCAAGATAACTTTCACTTCTAATATCTGGCAATTATTCAACTGTTTAGGAATTACGGTACTGAGCTGGTGAATCTCATCTGTGATTGGACGGCCGTTCCGTGGACGTCCTAAGAGCTATTTCTCTGCTTTCTTCTGACGCTTTATCCTCCACATGATGGGTTGGGGAGGGTGACATAGAACGAAAGGGGAAGTTACACCCTGGACAGATCACCAGTCCATAGTTTTTTTTAATTGTCTAGATATCACAAAGGTATATGAGTTAGGGTAATGAGAAACACATGCCAAATCCTGTCGGCAATGGATGGTAACAAGGGTTAAATTAAATCTAAGCCTTTAATTTTTAGGTGATTGAGTAGCAGGAAGATTTAAACAAAACCATTGCAGGCTGTTAAACTATGAGCTCAAATAACTATAAAGCTGCATGGAGTTAAGGTTACTTGTCTGTTTATCATTATGGGCAAATGTTTTCTTGTTCACATTTGATTCAAAATGACTAAAACAGCTTTTGTTAGTGTCTGCTGAACTTCAGCTAAGAGGAAACAAAAATTGGTGCAAACCTACTGAAGAAAATCTGGCCTTTTATTTTCAGTCCAACAGTCCGTGCAGTGGTAGTTGTTCATGTATGGCCAGCTGCCCTTGAGGTCCCCGGGGCTGACTATCTGACAAGATACTTAATCGTCACTCAGTGTGTGGCTGACCTGTCAGTAAATTGCACCCTCCGTGGAGATAAATGTCTTGGTGCAGATGTTTAGCCATTGTTCATGTGGCCGGCTCTCCCTCAGGGAGTTTGTTTTTTGTCCGAAAGTCAGCTGTGCGACGAAATGTCAAATATTAGTAATATAAAAAGAAATGTAGCCCTAATATCAATGAGCCATGCTTGTTTGAAAGAATTGTGATGCGTGGCACACTCCAGGCTTTACCCCAGGCATGATTGTCTAACAAAAATCATACGCTAGTGTTCGGATGCCTGACCATTACAACAACAGGGACTGTAATGACGTATTAAAATACATATATTATCCCCCATTTTGCAGCTCTAACAGCTTCCAAACTTCTTGGACAATTTTCCTCAAGATTTTGAAATGCTTCTAAGGGAATTTGTGCCCAATGAGGTCAGGCACTGATGTTGGAAGAGAAGGCCTGGCTCACAATCTCTGTTCCAGTTCATCCCAAAGGCGTTCCATAAGGTCGAGGTCAGGACTCTGTACGCTCTTCCACACCAAACTCGTCAAACCATGTCTTTATAGACCTTGCTTTGTGCACTGGGGCACAGTCATGTTGGAATAGAAAAAGGGCCTTCCTCAAACTGTTGGAAGCAGAGCATTGTCCAAAATGTCCTGATATGCTGAAGCTTTAAGAATGCCCTTCATTGGAGATAAGGGGCCTAGTCCAAAGCCTGATTGAAACACCTGAATTCAGTACTTAACAGGTGTGACCCATATAGTGTATTAAGGGAGGAGGAGCTTTTGGTGCAGGTTTTATATGACAGAAACTAAAATTAGACCCCGGTTTTATAAAAATTGTCTTTCTGAAAGAAAATGACAGCAGTTAATTGCAGTGTGATTATTTTCCGTTTTCACTCATTTTAATCCAATGAGATAAAGTATGACATACACAATACGCAGTTTTTCCTCTCCGCTGTTGCCAAGTGAGATATTGAATGCTATGAATAGGTGCTTTCCAAGTAAAAAATTCAGTATTCATCAGGATGATGATATGGAAAGATTGCATGTGTCATTGCAGAGGGCAAGTACATCCAGGAATATTACAAACAGATTACATTTTTTAAAGTATGTGATACATAATTCTTATCCTGGGGATGGAATAAGTGACAAAGTGAACAACAGTAGAATGTCCAACAAGCAGCAGACAACCGATCCAAACCAGGTTGAAACTACATTGTTCTTGTAGTAGTATGTGCCTTTGATGCCTCACTCTAACCATGGGTTATTTATTCAGCGTAAATCTAACCACATTCATAATTAGGAAATCACCACGACTGTCATTTCCTAATTTATGTTAAAAAAAAAAAACGTGTTGACATGCACATCTGTAGATTTATAACATCATTTCTGTTGCTGTCTACTCCCTTATGTGCAGTTCACAAATATCTTCTTTTGGCAGTGTGGCTTGGCCTGTAACTTTGTGACTCAATTGTTATCATTCTTATGGAGGGTGTGAGGTGGGCTGACTGGTTGCCACTATGTATGCTAGACTGTACTAGAATATACTACAAGTAGGTGTCAATATGCCTTTGCACCACTGTCACTTAGATAAATTCTCAGTGCATCGCTGGTACTTATATTCCTGGCTATTTCGTATGCGCTGTGTATCCTTACATTTCATACGTGCCAGGCACTTTGATTTCAGGCTGTCAGAGCAACCTCAGATTACCCCAGCAGACTGCACGTGTCTAATTAGTTAAGAGATAATAGGCACTGGTATGCACAAATTACACTGCCTAATTACAGTCTTTGGTTAATGAGCTTTTTGCTCCTCTTTCTATTCTCCTTCTGTATGTCACCTCCTCATCTTTATCAAGTTTAATTTGGCAGAGCTTTCCTGTGTTTTTACATCGAGGTAGGACACATTTTTAAGATATCTCGGCTAGATAGCAAACCAAAGGCAGTCCACCGCTGTTACGCGGACTGAGTGTTTTCATATTGTGACAGTCTTTGAGGAGGAGTTATGCTAATTACGGCCCCAGTGCATCATCGAGCCATATTTTAGAAATTCCTAAACAAAAAAAAAAACCTGAACAGAACCAGAGTCTTTACTCATAACTCTTTCACTCACAGCTTCTCAGCCACTATCTTATTACGACTATACAATGTGTGAATCTCTGCATTTGCTTTACGTGAACTTTAACAGAAAGATGAAGACATCACATTGGCATCCTACTTCGACCTCTCCCAACTGCTCTCTTTTCCTGTCCGTCTCCATTTCCTCCAGCTCGTCTCTCCACACAATCTCTTAATCACACTCTTCTTTATTATTTGCTGCTTCAACCGCTTGTTGTTTTATCTCTTGTCTGCTTTGCTGCTTACGCCTTTATCCTGTTCCTCTACACATTTCTCATTTATTACTTCTTGCAACTTCCTCCCACTTACCTCAGTTTAAAGTTATCTGATTGCTTGTGATGTCTTAAAGGGCCCACGTCCTGTGTGAACTTTGTGTGGTTTGTCAGGATTTTGTTAGCTTCCCTCTCCCGTCTGGTTGATTTGCCATCTGTCTTCTCACCTACTGTATGCCATAACAAATCCATACACCTACATATTAATTTAGTTTTCTGACATAAATTTATTTTTGTGTATTTTAATGAGACATATTTTCTCCTAGAGCCAGCCCCTTTCTCTCTGTCTTTGTAGTGGTTTATCGTCTCCCATCTCGCAGCCTCCGTGACCCCTGTCTGTTGACTCCTTCCTGTTTTCATCTATCCTCGACTTCGTCCTGGCCTCGCTGCTTGTTTATCTGTTGGTGTGTTTGTGCAGAGAGCTGCTGACCCATCAACCACACCAAACCATGCCTTGTCTCGTGAGAAGAGGACCAGGAGATTATGAGTCATACGGCGCTAAACAAAACCTATAGAGGATTAAGAGACATCCTGAGATGAACACCTCACAATCATAAGAATACTATAATTGAAAGCCGATGTACAGTATACACAGTAAAGGGATAGACAGCAACAGACAGACATAAAATAAACGTGACACAAAGCAAAACATCCGAGACCTCAGTCGCTTCTCTAAAATAGAAAAGTAGAATAGAACTGTGTCTCTTTGAGTAAACCACACGCATGCCAACTATTTCACAAACCAGAATGCTCCGCGGGCTTACAACGGTGTCACACATCAGTTGTCACTTCAAGTGACTGGCTCAAGGTGTCGACTGGACCGAATCTCATGCGTCCTGTCAGTGTTTTGTTCGCCGAGCCTTTATAAATTAGCCCCAGGTACAGTGGGCTTGAGGGATAAGCCCATGGGGACGGGAACTAAACTGTCCTGGGAGGGTTACATAAATTCACACTAATGAATAGGAATAATGAGTAGATTATTATAATAATACTAATAGTAATGATTATTATTATCATCATTATTATTATTATGCCAACATATTTAAATAAAAGGAATTAAAACAACAATTGTGTGGTGATGTTTAGGGTAGAAAGTGGAGATGGTGGTATTTATGACATGTGGTGTCAGCCTGTGCTGTATCACGCCTCGTAATTAATAAAAAACTATAATAAACTACACTTGTGGATTTGATGTTGAAGAGAAAGGAACAGTGTGTCTTGCAGACTGTTTCCCTTGTTCATTAAAAAAATAAAAAAAATAAAACCTATTAAACCATGTACTGTATCTTCTCTGCAAGTCAAAAAAAAAATATTATGTATTAATATAAATTCATTAGTTAAAGGTTTTCTTTTGAAGGAAGACTTTGGAAATCCTTTGCTTGAGCTGGTAGAATGAACAAACTGTGCAGGGAGAGACAAACTGTCAGCTGCATCATGTCTTAAATACCTGATTTCATTTTGAGCTGTTAAATATAATTGAGGATGAGGTGTGCGGCCCACAAACTGCAGATCTCATTGAAGCGAACACAATATGATGAGGAATGATTCAGTGTGTCACTCATGTGTGTCGAAAGAAATCAAGCACCATGCAGCCATTTTCTGGGAGAGCGTTCCCGAAACCTCAATCTACCATCTTCCTTCTGGAACCCTTTTCCTTTCTCACTCAACCTGTTCTTCTCTCTTTTTTATCACATTTAACACATTTAGTTCGAGACTGAAGAGACGATACAAACAGAACAACAAGAATCCTAAATGAAAGAATAATGTTCCCCCCTGAACATACTGGATTGGAGGAGTCTTTGTAACCTCATTAATGATGCAGATTGTTAATGATCTGTAACTCATCGGGAAGAAAAAGAAGAACTAATAGGCCTGCAACACAGAGGAGGAAAAAGGAAATAAAAGGTGGTGCCACACAGGGAGGCAGAGAGGTGGAAGGAGGTTAGAGAGAGGACTTTAAATGGGCTGGAAAAGAATCTGTTACTCTCGCGGTCCTGGAGGTGCCTCGACAATGCATAAGAAAACATTAGCTGCTTTGGTGATACATCTTTAATGGCACTTTATGGGCCCTGTCTTCGGCTAAAACAATTGAGCCATTCTACCAGGGACTGAGTAATATAACAAAAAAAGAATAAGGAGAGTCGGTGTACGTGCGTGTGTGTTGGGGAGCAGAGGAGAAGAAGACTGAAGACAGGAAAACGTGGGGGGGGAAAAACAGCTGAACAAAAGAAAAGATGATTTGGTGCAGACGTTAACTTGATTAAAAAGTTGTTTGGGTTGCAGGAGTGTTGTTATACAGCCATCTATAACTGAGGAAGTCCAACAGATTGCTTGGCTTCCAGCTTGTGCAATTTTTTTTTTCCGAAGGCTATAGGAAGAAAAAAAAAACAAGGTAGTTAATCCAAGGAATCATAGAAGAAGGCTTCGGAATACAATAAATACACTTTAGACATGGTTTACTGCTGTTAAATGCAATGTAGAAATGTTCTTTGGGTTCATTTGAGTTTGATCTTTTTCCTTTTCCTAATATTCACCGCTGGACATTGACCCTTTCAATTTTCATGTTGTAGTTCTGCTATGTCGGTCTACTCTGCACACACAACGTTCGCTTTACTGCATGTGTGTGTGGACGAGGGATTTCCTGTTCAAGGTCTTCTTCTTTTTTGGGAGTGTTTACATGTGTACCCAAATGAGACAATGTTTTGCATCTGTTGCATTTAGAGCGACAAAAACACAAAATGTCGCAAAGGTTATAGTTTTAGGAGTAATTCTTTCCCTTTGCTGACTGATCCCTAAGTCTGAGCAAGAACCAGATCCAAGTCTCGGTGGTCACACAATGGTTTTGATGATGTTCACAGTTCTTTGTGGCACGAGGTAGCACGAGTCAGCATGCATTCAAAGTGAGACAGCTACATCTGTAAATCCTCTAGGAGGAGGTCGAAAGGTGGAGGGGGATCAATGCCATTGAATCAACCATGAGAGGAAGGGAGGAGTGAGATGAGGAGATAGAATTGAGAGGATGGTGGCAGTGTCGACCGGGGGAGTAAGGTATAGGGAGGGTGACCGTTAAGCAACGCGACGACAAAACTGCTGGGGCCTTCGATTAGCCGCCCCAGCTGCGGTCAATGGCACTTTGATGGAGCTCTCGAGGGAGTGACAGCGAGTGGCGTTTGTAGAGCAGGAGGAAGGTATGTCAGAAAGTGTTTGCGTGTTTGTCGTGTGAGGGAAGGACAGATGGAGGTTAGGGGTGGACAAGGACGGTCGAATGTGTCAAAGGCATTATGAAGGATACAGCGTCAGTGGATACTAAGAATAAACGCCTTCAATACAACAAATGTAGTAAGATCAGAGGATAATCACTGATACACGGGCGAGGGGATGTTGGTCGTTTCTGTAGTTTTAGTGCAACTAACTTTAAGATCAATTTCCTGCTTATTTATCTTGTTCTCTCTGCAGATGTCCGTTGACGTTGTCTTTTGAGCCATCACCTCACGTTAATTTAGCCTCTGGTTTTTGCCAATTGTTTTGTTGCATATTTGAGTAACAGACCATTTGTGCACTTTATACTCTGAGACCAAAAGGTGTGTGTTGGTTAACTGTGTGTGGAGTCTGGTCTGTTTAGCTTTTAACCTTGTTTAAAATCAAATGATCAGTGGAATTGTGGGATTATGGGATCAGTATCTGCATTAGTTGATCCCAGAGGGCTTTTGTCAACCCTCTTTGTCTCTGCTCCACACACACACACACACACACACACACTACTATATTGCTTTTCGTTCCCTGTCCTTCACCACTTCATCTAGGGAGGAAAAGGCTATAAGTAAGTCCTAATTCGGTTTTTGTCTGTGTGGTATGTGTGTGTACATGTCTGTGGTAGGCTGCGAGGACACATTTTGATTCAAATCTATCTTTGAGAGGTCGTTTGGACGTTGTGAGGACATTTTTTTGCTGGTCCTCATAACTTTAAAGGGCTTTTTGATGGTTAAGACTGGGTTTCGTTTAAGGTGAGGTTGAGGGTTATGGATTTAGTTGTGATGGGTAAGGTTAGGGTAAGAGGGAAAGGGAATGCATCATCCTCACTAAAAATAATTTGATGGTGTCATGACACAACGTTATATCTGACCCAAAAATTGGATGTGGTGTGAACAGGAGTGGAGGGGAAAACTGATGCAATAAACAAAAAAAAAACAAAGGAGTGACAAGAGGAATGGAAGACGGAGTGTAATACTGCAAATGCTGCATGTTTATTTGTCAGCAGGAGTATTATGGTCAGTGTCTCTGGTAACTTTGATCACACGAGCTGCCACTGGACTGTCGATCACATCCTCACTTAGAAGTCCAAAAAGACAGGAGGGGAGGAGAAACAAAGGCACTCCATCATTTTCATTTGGACACCCACATTTCTGCTTTAAAACAAAGTGTCATACCACGAGCGAGAGAAGAAAATCCACAAGAGCAGAATAAACTTTGATTAGCACAATTACACCGTCGACAACAGTGTGCCGAGCATCCACGTTCATGCCCTGTGGTGTGACAGTGACCAATCATTCCGAGTGCGCTAAATAAACATCGTCAATTTATAATGTATCTACAGTGTGAATTGTTGGTGGTGGTCTGTTTTCATACTGGAAAAAAAAACAAATAGCTAATTATTCTAACAGCCTGGGATTTGAAGAAGAAATGTGTCCTTTTTGCTGTGACATGGATGTGTATGCTATTGCGAGACGTGCCTTGCATTGTCATTAACTGTGTGTACAAAAATGTGCTTATATATTAGACTTACTCTTAGAAGGATCTAAGAGTTGCCACTGATTATACAAGAGATATTGGCAGTAACACATCGTGACGCCTCTGGCTTCTTTTTTCATGGGTCAGGGTCACACCATCTTAACACGCAGATGAATAAAATTAATGTGACTAAAATAGAGCTGTAAGGGAAATACATAGCAGTAAAAATAAGCCACATTCATCTTTGAGGAACACTTTCAGGACATGAACAACAATTACATATCCAAAAAACATATAGGGTAAATGAAGTGTGGCAGCTTCTCCTCAGTGGGAGTTGATGTGTTGCCCTTGTATGCACTTAGATGTAGAGTTAGAGGAGCTGGAATGGTTTCCTGATGAAGCAGCCCAGTCAGCTTTCATTCTCATCCTACTCAAGTATAATCAGTGTCATTACAACGCCCACATTTTTCTTTGGTGACAGCAATACTCTCAAACTGTGCTTTAATTTAATCCAATGATCCATCTAACCCTATCTCTGTCTACCAAATACATGTGTACTTATTGAGCATTTTGCATTCACAGTATGTGCAGTGCAGTGTAAATAATTCAAAATGAACTAACCTATAATGTGTCAATCGTTAAGATGGTTATTACCAACTAGTAAAGTGTGTTAATGGAGACTAATGAAAGTTATTTAATACGCTCCCAAAAACTTTATTTCATGATGCAAATACTTTTTTCTTTGTTGAAAGTTTTAACTAATTCCAACCCAGTACTGAATCAACTTATATAGATTTTACTGCCGTAACAAAAGTGGAAGAATCTACTTTTGGAGTCAGTCTGATGTTGCTTTCCTTGTCATAGCAGATGTTCCCGCTCCTCCAGGCACACATACTGTATATATGGTACAATATGCAATGCTTTCAAAAGTGCTTATTTCTGTATTTTCTTTGTTGTTCATGAATATATGAACAACAACACACACATTTACATACTGCACATGCATAGAGTTAAAAAAATCTATACATCCTTTTTTTACAGCAGATAGCACAGTTTAATGGTGAAAATCAAAACGATAAACCAAACCATACTGGTATTTGTCCCCTATAACACCAGCCAAACAGAGTTTTATCAATAAAGAAATGAATGAATATCAACCTCACAAAAAAATACAGAAATAGAGAAACAGAGGAAGGCGATGAAAGACAGTGATAAGAGGGAAATTCAGTGTGTTTAATCCGAGTTTAGTTGGACTAAGACAATCATTTTGTTTTCTTAATTTTCTGTAAACACATTAGTCCGACTAAAATCGAGCTAGTCTTAGTCAGACTAACATATCTTGATAATGTGATTCATAGTCCGATTACTACTGCATGTATACGCTTAGTCGGCCTGGAGTTGGCTTGGCGTTCTGCACATGCACCAAAATTTCCTCCCCAGTTACTTTGTCACAAACTTCATACATTAACATGACAGCATACATTATATATAACTACTGTAATATTATTTTAAACTGTGCACATTAGTAGACATACTTGCAGTCTTAAATTAATAAGCTGGACAACTTGTATATTTTTGTTCATTAAAAATAAAACTTTTTCTTCTATCAAGTTTTATTTTTAATGAACAAAAATATACAAGTTGTCCAGTTGCCCGTCTTAGTCGGACTGCGGCCTTAGCTCGATTAAAGTCTCCATGTAAATGTACTGATCTGGGCGTACAAGTTAACCAGTGACTTACCATATGCTGTTCGAATTAAATGATTAGTTGAGCATTGTCGGAGCTCCAAACCCCAGATTGTTTTCCTTTTCTTCAGAAAATATGAAGAGTCGCAGAGCCAAATTAGGGATGTCCAGCTTTAAAGGTCAAAAATAACAATGCAGAGACGGTACACACAAGTACAACATTTTACTCATTTTGTGCCTCTTTTCAAATGATGCACTATCATGAATGACATAAAGATTCAAGCCCTCAATCCAGCATACATGCAGTGTTGAGTGTCGCTAACATGGTCAACTTTATACATGCTGTATAAAGTTGTGTAGCTGTGGCAACAACAAACCAATAGTGGAAATGAAGAATGTGGGCGCTGACAGCAAACTTCCTGCAGCTGCATTAAAGTCACCAGTAAAATAGAGATTTATCAGTCTCATCAAGCTTAGAATAATATCAGCAGATCTCTGACAACACCTTCTTAGAGGAGCATAAAAAAATGCTTAATAAAACCATGACTACCTCATTGAACAATAAAAATCCTAGCACTGTGCCAGCCCACTGCCTTCTACTGAGAATAAAGTCTTATTTGAGAGACGATTGTAAGCGATTACAGTGGTGCTGGAATCGTTGCAGTGAAGCACATCTTAACTTGGCTTGTGGCCTGTTTTTTTTTTGTTTTTTTTTTATATATGACGCATCACTTCACAAGTCTTTATGGAAACTAAAGATCTCACTCACAAACAGCAGGAGACACCTATACACCAGCTGCCCGTGTCCTATTCCTCTCTCTCTCTCTCTACCTAACACATCTCTGATAATAGTGCCAGAGCCATTTGCATACTGAGGAGGTCTATTATGAATACAGACACAAACACCTTGCCACTCACACACACGTAACACAAACATACACAATTTCAAGTTCACACACACACACACACACACACACACAGTAGTCCCTTAGGACTAACAAGGAAACGATCTCTTTGTATAGACAGGTGTAATTTCCTTCCCCATTTCCTCTGCATGGACAGCAATTACTGATACTCAGCCAGGCACTGATAGAAGCTAATATTGTACCAATATAATAATCATTGGTTTATTGGACAGCACATTAGAGGAGTGTTTGGATGTGTAGGCAAGTGGGACAGATGGGGGGAAGCAGGAACACACACACACACACACACACACACACACAATCACAATCAAATGCATGTGTTTATGTGTCCTTACTTTCACATGGAGGACACACACCTTGATCCTTTACACAGTGACCTTCCCCCCCGTCTTTTACCACTTCAGCCACAGTGAGAGAACTATCTGTCTCGCTTTCAGTGTAAGTCGCACGTGAGACCCCAGAAGACGTACAGCACAGATAGAGTAATCTGGGTGACTGAGACAGAGGAGATAGAGGAGACAAAGGGGGTGTTTGAGATGGTGGCGAGATCAAATCAGGGAGGAAAAATTGAGAGGCGAGGAATCAACAGATAGAGGGGACAGATGAATAGGACGATTATGTAGCAGGGTTTATGTACCCGTGTCTCTGTGAAGGTTTGTGCGTTTGTGCGAGTGCATGTGGCACACACACACACACACACACACACAGGTCTCCACCACTGCACTTGCAAGTGTGCCACACGCTGCAATGTAGTATATAAGTGCACGAACGAGGAGAAAACTGTGTGGAATAAGGGTGTCCTAACAAGTTCTGTGTAAACAGTCACACTTATGTTGTCACCGGATAGGTTCCGTTCCCATTAGGAGCTCAGCAGGGAGCACTCTGCAGCTCTGTTAAGGAGCTAACAGTTTTATTTAAGACTGTTTCTTCTTCCCAGGGGTAATGAGTATGTTGACTGATTATGGTTATGTTCCAAGGAAATCCAACTTCCCATGCATGAAAATAAACCAAACCTTTGACATCGATAAAGCTCTATATTCCAAACGGCACCACCTGCAAAGGGGAGTCAGTTATCCATTTCCCAACATGACACGCATTTGTTTGCATTGATCTAGTGCAAATAAAGAATTTAGTTTTTCAAAGAAATCCCCATACCACTTTTTTTTTTTTGCTCCATTGACTCATAACCTGCTCTATTTCATACTGGCTGCAAATTCTTGCTAAATAAAGCTGAAATTCTCTTAAACTACATTAATGAAAAGTATCTTGGTTGAATAAGTGTTCACATATTATCTCAAAAACTGAAAATGTTGAGTTGAAAAAAGACATATCCAAGCATCAGTTTATCTCTCAAGTAGAAAATTAATCTTTCTTACAGTCCAACATGTTTTTTTCATGTCTGTATTTTTTTAAAATGTGTTTTTGAATCTGTATTTTTGACACTATAAACATAAACATAAACCATATGTAGTGTGTACAGCAGGAAACCTTTGAAGCATCAAATTGATCCAGATCATTTCCCTCTTTGTTGCAGAGACACCGTGGTGTGTGAGATGTTCCTTTCCCTTCACGAATGTCGGTTTAATTGAGAAGCCTTTACGTTTGTTGCACTGCCTCAGTAATTACAGTGAATGATGATCATGTTGTCTTGCTGCTTCACATTCAAAGCACTCACCAGGCGGCTGAGTGACACTTGACGGGGCAGGAGTGAGTGACAGTGGAGGAGAGGAACAGACAGACCGACCAAATGGCTGGAACTGTAGTGACTGTAGTGTTACAGCTTAATACCACAGAAGAGGGGGTCAAAGAAGAAGTGGCGAGAAACTTTCACTGAAGCGTTCAGGTTATAATTGAGTCCGTGGTATAACATTATGCATCATCATGCGACGCGGCACTTTCTCATCTCTAAATGCCTCAACATATTCATTTGGATAAGTGTTTAACCCTTTAGTGCTCGCTCAGCAACGGATCAGAATGTGTGGCTACACTTCAACTGGAATGAGACTTGTCAATATCTGAGGCATCTTCTCAGATCTTTGCAGCTTTCCACCATTGTTGTATTCTCATTGTTAGCCCTTAATAATTCAGTCAAGCTGCCACAGAGCCATCCATCCATCCATCCGTCTTCTACCGCTTTATCCTCCACATGAGGGTCACAGGGGGAGCTGTGCCAATCTCAGCTGACATAGGGCGATAAGCGTGGATCACCCTGGACAGTTCGTCAGTCTATCGCAGTGTGCCACAGAAGCATTTTTTTTTTAAAATGGCTTCAAAAATTAAATATTTTGCTTACTCTCTCTCTCTCTCTCTCTCTCTCTCTCACACACACACAGTATATAAGCAGAAGAATAGAAGAGAGAGCGGAAAGAAGTGCTGCTTATGTTCCTTAAACCACTAGTGCTCTTAGACGGGTAGACTATCGAAAGAAATGGACACTTTATGCCCAAAGGTTAAGTCAAGATACTCAAAGATGGATTTTAACTTTTTATTTTTCACACAAGTTGCCGTGCCTTCATCTGTGTGTTGTTCATTCCTGTCCCAGATTGATTTTTGCATCGGCAGCTAAGTGGTCACAGGGAACCTTCTCAAACCTTCTCAATCCCGACAAAGATTTCCGAGGTGTGGAAGAGCCGACCCATTTGTCACTTTTCTATCATTTTCATTTAAATAAAAGGTTGACAGGATTAAGGAGAATTGCTATGCGACGCCCGTGCTCCATTGGTGCAGAGGTGAGACAGTTTGGTGTTGTAAGAACTGCCAGCAAGAGCAAAGTCTTATGTGAGTCTTTGTCTGGATATTCATGAAAGTGAAGTTCAATTTGCGAATCACAGGTTTCAGACCCGCTGAGTGACCTGGGGTGGCTGGATATTAAAGAATGACCTTTAATTTTGGTCAGTGTTAAATCCTTTTGAAGACTGGTCCTGTGTGATGAGACATATAATGAGTTAAGCAGGAGCGAAAGATTGAAACGAAGAAGAAACTGGAGGTGAGAAAAGAGGGACAATAATCTAAGATGATGAAAACAAGAGAACAAATTAGGGTAATATGCTGTCACAAGTTCATAACATCATTTATTGCCTAACCCCAAACTTGTGTGCACTTTTATGGGTTTCCTTTCTGTTCTTATCAGCTCTGTGCAAGTGTTTCACAGTACTCTGGGGAACATAATTTGAGTATCAAGTATTCAAAGCCATGTTTTTTTCTCTTGTTTAAACTCTTTCTTTTTTCTCCAATTCCCAGCAGACTCGTTTTCATAGAACAATGCTAGAGAAATCAATTACATTTATCTTTGGTTGATATCGCTTTTTGCCTTTTTTACAGGTTAGTCACTGTGAATATACATTTCTGTGGTTAGGGTAAGGGTTAGGGTTAGGGTAAATGACAATGATGGCATTTAGGAGTTGAAAAGAGATCATGAAAAAAACAAATGTTAGATCCTGGAGCAATGGCATCATGTTCACACTAACCAAGGATCAGAATTTGAGTTCTGATACTGCTTGGAGGACATGATTGAAGGAAAAGAAAATAGTACGATGATGCTAATTTAAGAATTTGCTATATCTAAGATTTTTTTTTTTTTTTTTTTATAATTGAATTCATTGGGTTTGTGGGCATTGATTTACTGACAACAGGCACAGGTTTCATACTTGCCATTAATGAACATTTAGCAGAAAGCACATGTCATTGTCATGTCAATAACAATAATTCAAGCCTTCTTTAAGTTGTGTTTCTAAAACAAATTATAGTTAACCCTTAAAATGCAGAGCATTAAACGTACAGTATATACAGAGGGTGTAAAAATGTGCATTATATCCTTTTTTTTTCAGCACAACCAAGGCAATCAGATGAAAAAATATATATATTTTCACCAACTATAAAAACACACCTGAACAAAAAAGTGTTTAAAATGTGTATTATTTGGAAATACGTCACAGTTCAAAGTTCACTTGGCTCGTTTTTATGAACAAAAAGAAAAGAAAAACACGTCTATTTTGTGACTTCTGCACAATTATTGCTACTTTATATCACCACTGAAAATGCGATATAAAATGAATCATAACTTTGACTCAACAACAGACAAAAAAACCTGAAGAATGAATAAGTGACCTATAAACATGAAGAAAAAAAAAAAAACAGGATGTCCATATAAGGAGTTGTGTATTATTCCCACTGCAAATTACCATGGGTGCACCAAAAATACCTTCTTACCAAAAGAAAGAATGACCATAATCCAGATTACAACATTAGTGTTGAGAAAAACACTTCTCTTCTACATATGTTTGATAAGAAGTTGATTTAGATTTTTCACAGACTCATCAATACTGGACAGTTGATGACTAGAAAAACATAGTTTGGTCTGTTACAGTTCGACTTTTGCTGAATCATGCAGATGGTAGAGACACGAGCCACATTATTCTCAACAACACAAATCCATGGACACGAGCTGCCTTGAGTGATAATTTTCTTGACACACTGTGGATCCTTTAACACCAATCAATGAAATGCCACAGCCTGAGTGTTGCTGCTGACCACGAGCATCACTTTGTGGCCACAGTCAACTCATATTCTAATGCACCACAGTCATCTCGTGGAAATGTTTTTAAGTAGCCTCCATGAAGAGTCAAATGGGATTAGGTAGAAGAGGAGATTACCAGCATGAATGTGCATTTCACAAATAATGCAAAGAATTTGTCAAATGCAAATGTTTGCCAAAAGGGAGCAGAATCTCACAGAAACATTTCTTACATCTTGTAAGATCAAGGCCCGATTGATGGTTTTGAGACCCAGTTGTGTTGCCTGTTCATAACCTTCTGGTGTTTTTCCACAAGCCACTTATATGTCTTCCCCCTGTTCCTGCTGCTGGCTGGGCATGGCCGACCCACTCTTCAGCACCCGCTATAAATAGCCGGTCTTCAGCTCCACTCCTTGCCAGAGTGTTGTTAACCTTAAATTGGTAAAGTCATAGCTGAACTTCAGTTTCAAATTGTACTTGTTTTGCCTCCCACCTGCCACATTGCCCCACTGGCTTTGCCCTCCTCTGTTTCAGATCATCGGCATCTGCCATTTTCGATCTGTTTGCCACTTCCAGCTGGTTCTGTTTCTTTCAAGACTCAGGCACTCTGCTTTTTCTCCTTCCACCTATACCTGGACTTCTGCACCTCCAGATACTCACATGCTGACATGGATAAATCCTTTACTTTGTCGACTAACTTTTGCTATTGAAACAGTTTGAACTTTCTGAACCTCTCTTGCATTTTGGTCACGCCAATGTTGGCACCAGTCTGAAGCTAATGCTTAACGGTAATTGTTGCCTATTTTATTAGATAATCCAATGTTGTAGCTTCTGTAATTGTACAATATACCTTTTTGACACGACATTAACCACTTTTATAACTCTATAAAGATTTATAAATGCTGAATGGGAACAGCAAGGTAGAACTTGAAAGGAAAATGCTTGGGGTTAATGTGTTAAAATATCCCCTTTGGATAGTCAGACAGTAGTAGACAAAGCCATTTTTAATGAAGTGAACTTATGAGCCTTGCGCAAGGACTTTCAATTTCAATCTGTTCTTGTGACAAACTGGTAGAAATAGAAAGGAAAAGAAAGAGAGAAAAGGGTCCTTTTTTTCCTGGTAAAGACAACAGATGGTGGGAGAGATAGCCAATAACAGCTGACAAAACAAGCTGCCGTTAATCCATTCAATAATACATCACTAAAAGTCCTTGGTGTCCTTTATGTATGTCCCCCTAAAACATCAAATCTAATTGGTCTCCAGCATAAACTAATTATAGAAATATGCATAATAGTGTGTTTGACTCTTAGGGGGAATGATCGTGCAACAGTAAAGTCAAGTGAGTTGTAAGTTTGTTTCTAAAAATGCTTCAAACAAATCTAATTTACTCCAAAGTAATTCTGGCTTATTCCCCACTATACAGTATATTGTACGGCAGGCACTGCGACATAATTGGATGTCAAATGTCAATGCAGATATCCTAGTTAAACTTTTCAATTTCTTTACCTTGACGTGGGGTTTAGTATTTGCATTTTACCTCAAAACAAATCCCCCACGACTTAACAAATTATCTAGTAAAAGACACAGATAAGAGATGTTCGGAGGATCAGATTAATTGAAAGTGTACACTTGCTGACCTCAACATGTAACAACCTGAGATTCATTTTTATATTAGGTGTAATTAATAAAAGCCTAAAGGTGAGGCCTAAAAAAGACAGTGACACTTTCAAACAAAATTTAAAAACTGTAAAAAATACTCTCAGTATTTTCATTAAAGAGATTTCCTGAAGAACTGTTTTAGAATTCTCATTTTGACAAGGACTTACTGCATTAACTAGAACAGGGGTATGCAACGTTTATTTTATTTAACTTTTTTTTACTCCCTCTCCACTCAAAAAAAAATTAATCTGGAGCCACGAAACCCATTTGACCCATAACATTATGCTGGTTCTGGTAACTACAGCCAGCATCTGTAACATGGAAGGATAAGACTGACAGCACGTCCTGGTTACTGAAACTGAATTCATGATAAACCAAATTTATTAAGACAAACATTTCTCTGCATTTCGGTCCGGGGATAAAAAAAAAAATTAAACTGCACAGTAAGTGTGATCATTCATGTAGACGGTAGCTCCGGGTGCTGCTACATCAACATAGTGAAGTTTGACAGATGGTTTAGGCCTTGGTTAGCTAAATGTGCGTGTCATGCTTCAGGATCCTTGTGACCTCATCAGACAAGGCTCCCACTTTAAGCCACTATCATGATAGAGGCTTTTACTGCACACGAGTAGAACATTCACTCAACTTTGCATACAAATACTTACATAGAAACAGAGTCAATTTATGTGCATACATATATATATATGTGTGTATATATATATATGTGTGTGTATATATATATATGTGTGTGTGTGTGTATATATATATATATATATATATATATATGCACACAATGGTTATGAATTTAAAATAATTTTGTCCTGTTTTGATAGAAAGTCTGTTTAAATTGTCCAATCCAATCCAACTTTATTCATGAGGCCCTTTGAAGACAAAACAGTTGGCCAAAGTGCTGTACACAGACATGACAAATAAAAATGTAAGAAACAAACAAAAAATAATTGGTCAAAGCCAAAGATTAAAAATGTGTTTCAAGAGAGGACTTAAAAACAGGAAGTGAGTCTGATGTGCAAAGGCAACTCATTCCACTGTATCGGAGCAGTGACGTGGTCATGCGTGGTCATTTCTGAGATTCCTCTTTGTCTTAGGTTGTCTAACAGTGACCTTAGAGAGCGTGAGGGACAGATACTGTGGGGCAAGACCATGAAGACATTTAAAAACAGATAAAATCATTTTAAAATCAATCCGGAAATGAAGTGGGAGCCAGTGAAGCACTGCTAAAACTTTTCGTACCACTTAAAAGCTGAGCGGCGGCGCTTTGAACCAACTGTAGTGGAGTAAGTGACATCTGGCTCACGGTGACATCAACAGTGAGGTGAGAACTGCTAGCTGCCAACTCTGTGTCACATGTGTAATAATGTATGATTTCAACATTTTATGCTCCTTTCGCCCAAAGAATAAAAAAAATGCTTTCTTCAACAGAATGGAAATTTGAAATATATGAATGTGGGTGTGCATAAAATTTAATGTCTCAGCCCTGGAAGATGAGAAATAAAAGAAAGATGGGAAGTCGGTGGTTTACAGTGTTACCATAGCAACAGATAGTCTCACCAGTTTCTCCTCCCTAACACCCTTCAGTTATTGGTACTTTTTCTTTACCTGTTACCTCTCTTTACGTTCTGTTAAAAAACAATAACATGCCATTTTTGGCAGGAGAAACACACAGTTTTGTCTAGTTTTGGAGGATTGGGTAGAAAGATGAACCTACAATATTGGAAGTCTGATCACAGAGTGGAGAGGAGTTATACTTTGGAAGTAGAGCGTTAATCCTCACTCAATCAGCATGACTTTCTTTCCACATTCATTTTAACTGTACTCCGGTTCATCTCCCCCCATCCTCCTTGCTGCCACAGCCCAGGAAGTAAGACGACTGTTAATCTCTTAATCGGAGATTGCCTCGGCGGACATGGCCCCAGATTGCCACTTCCGCCCACACAGAACCGGCCCCATCACTGTTAATTGTTTTCAGCTGGCTTGAAAATGAGCAAAAACAACAATTTAAAGGATGATAAAGGCCAGAGCTGATTTATGTGTGAGTGGCATTATGGTGTTTATAGAACATGATTTCATGACACTGGCGATATGACCACTTTAGAATGGTCAAGTATATCAATATATATTAGCACTGATACACACCAGGTACTCACCAGTTACTCAATTGTTAAGGTCAGCCATGTGCAAAATGATTATTACTTGGTGGTTGTGTTGTGAGACCTGTCACTCATCTGAAGGAAATTAAAAGGGAACAACCATGTGTTTCCTGACATTCCTGCCATAGGAGCTATAGCTATCCGCTTCCAAATATGGACCACTTTTTTGCTTATTTTAACAGTAAAAGAGCAAGAAAATGTCCTGTGAGTAAGTGCTTTAGCCCATTTTTCCAGAATAACTTCCGATATCTGGCAGTTATTCAGTTTATTTAGAAAAAAAAACATTGTAGTTGTACATGACCACCAGATTTTAGTAGAGTATAACACAATAACATTTGTTTGAGTTTGTGTCTCAATGTCCAAAAACAGGCAAAAAAAAAAAAAGGAAACTATGTCCAGGTGTTTTTCCAACTCTCTCCTCTCTGGTGACAAAGATGCTGATTCGCCGTCTTCCTGCAACAGCGCGAGTGAAATTGCCGCAATAACCACACGATGTGAACCGCTGGATGGCCCATAACTTTCTCCAATTAAACAACTCTAAATCGGAAATATTACTGTTTAACCCGCCAAACACCATCTCCAGTCCCATCAGTCTTGGTCTGTTATCCAGTAACATTAAGCCCATTGCCAGAAACCTAGGTATCACCTTTGACTCAGACTTCACATTCACCTCTCACATCAACAAAGTTGTACAGTCTTGCTTCCTCCACATCACAACCATCTCAAAAATCACAAATATTCTATCACAGATCTAGAAATAGTAGTCCACGGCCTCCCCGTGGAGATAAGGCTTGCTAATTCAGTGTCATCTTTTAAATTTCTTCTTAAAACTAATTTTTATAGACTTGCTTTTATGTGATGCCGTTTTTTTATGGTCTTTTTTATCTTTTTTATCTGTTTATCCTTACATCTCATTGCTTTTGTTCCTTTTCTGTGTATTTTTTATTTATGTATGTGAAAGCACAAGCTGTTTTTAAAGGTGCTATACAAATAAAGCTTTACTTACTTACTTACTTACGGCTTTTGACGTGCAACTTCTCAGCTTTCAGAAACTGTTGGAATGTCATCTTCGATGCGCTCGGCGTTAAAGGGTAGTAAGCAAGCTTTCGGCGAGGCTGATGGACAAACAAAGGTTTTTCATATATTAACAACTTCTGGATGGAAGACAATTGTGCCCGCAGAAAAACATGTCACTGGCAATGCTGGTGGCAGCACCAGCCATGATCCTGCTCCAAATGCTCCATGCTCCTTCTGCCTGTCAGGCTCTGGTGATTATGTGACAGTGGGACTTAGTAGGCATGTTGAATTATTCTGTGTGTGACTGTGGCTTTAATGACACCAAGCAGGTGTTTTAGAATAAATTCCCCGTGACGCTGTATATGGGCTGAAAATGTGCACCTTTTGTCAATTGCATGCTTTGCTCTTTGTGATTGTTGGTTTATTATTATTATTATTATCGGAAGTTTAAATGTCACCACTTTTGCAAAGACACGTGCAGTCCACTAACTACATACTTGCTGCTGCTGCCACCTTGTAATAACAGGTAGTCACTGAAATAGAGAGATTTTATTTTATTTTTTATTTTATTTTTTTCAATCAATGCAATCATTTGTTAGTCTGGTTTGCAAATTTATATTTAAGGACATGGCACATGAGGGTCGTGGAGGGCGCTGACACAGGGCAATAGGCGGGGGTACACCCTGGACAGGTCGCCAGTCCACCACAGGGCCACATATAGAGACAAACAACCATCCACTCTCACACTCACGGTCAATTTAGAGTGTCCAATTTGCCTAATCCCCATATTGCATGTTTTTGGACTCTGGGAGGGAACCGGAGAACCTGGAGGAAACCCACACACACACACACACACACACACACACACGGGTGAACCTGCAAACTTGAGATAGTGTCAAATTTCCCACTTGAACTTAATGTTGGTAGTTTTAATGTGTGTATAACTTTTTTGTAAAAATAGACAGGTGGACAGAAATACTTTGTTTGTGTTTTTTTTTTGTTTTTTTTTAATTGGCAGATTACCAAACTATTTTGTCATCTCTTGGGGACATGGTGGGGCAGCTTGAACGCTTCTACCATCAGTTCTGTCGTAATTATTCATATGTGAATTAATTAAATTGACTTTCTAGGCCAATTACTAACTTCTGTGCTTCCTCTTTCAGTTGCCAAACTTCAAGAGGCCTCCTGCTACACTTAGAATGGACACAAAGTACAAGAAAAGAGAGCATCTTCCCTAACAGCTGTCCCATCATATGGTGTTTTTTTTTCCTCATTTCCCCCTCAATGCCTCATTGAAATTTAAACTGACATGTCATTCATTCCCAACCAGCATAAAGCCTACAGTTATTTTTAAGAAAAAAAACAAATAGAAAAAAATGACTTTATGCTAGTAAATTAAGTAAAAAAAAAATGATCACAAACATAATGTTATCAGAAATCTGGCAATTTAATATTATACGATCAACATTTTGATGAATTAAGGTAACTCACACCTTCCACTGTTTGTTATTGAAGAAAAATCAATCCAATTTCCTGCAGATTAAATCTTCAGTTTATTTTTGTGATTTCTTTTAACCAACAGTGAAGAAAGAGGACGATCCGTTTGGTGGATGACAAACCACTTAAACACATCTAGATGGCATCTGTCAGGAAATCCTGCAAACATCAAGGTCCGTCTATGGCACAGAACGGCACTGGAGGCAAGCTGGCTCTTTCTATTTCCTGCACTCAGTGTCCTCAGCGCCATATGAGACTGAGAGTTGTTTTTCTGAACATCTTGGCTCAGTAGACACCCTTTATTTGACAAAGCAGGCAAAAAGGGAGGGGGGGGGGGGGAAATGACATTGCTGCTTAACTCACCATTTTTACACTTGATGAAATAAATACCTGTGCAATAATGGAGCAATAATTGCTGTATTTCAAAAATACCTGCACCTACAAGGTCGGGATAGGAAATAGTTCAGAGTCGGTGACTCGACTATTGAAAGTCAGGACTAAAAATGTAATAAATTTAAGCACCCACGACTGCTATAACACTATAGCTAAATGTATATCATATAAATTAACTCCTAAAACTTTAACAGGCAAGTTAGCACTCTGATACATCACAGCGTGGTGAAAGTGAGAGGAGAGGTGTCCTGCTCAAGGACATATGGACAAGAAACATGGCAGTGCATGGACACAGTTATTAGAGATTTTGGCTTTGTGACCTCTGAGTTACTGGATAGTGTCACCATCTGCGGGGCCACCCTGGTCAATTAATTCAGTTTATCTCATCCCATTTACATCACTTGTCATCACAATGTATTATTGGCGTAATAAATTGTCGTCCTGTCAGAATTATGGTGTAAGGCAGCTACATTAAATCTACTAACCCCTGCGTTAATATATGGAACACTAATGAGCTGATCATCCCTGTCCTTCAAACGCACCAAGCACCAAAATGTAAGGTGTGTATTTTTAGGGTTTTACATCTCTCCTAATTATTTTTCTTTTTTTTCCACCACCTGACGTCATCTACTGTGCCATGCACAGTTTTTAAATTTAAGCTCAATTAAAGTAAGTTAACCTAAGTTGTATTTGTATCGTCACTGTGTCTTCAGACTTAAAATGGATTCGCTGTGTTCCCACAGGAAGCTGTGTTTGAGACGGATTTTGTTATGAGACAGTAAAATGGCTCAGAGCGAAGACATTGTTGTCGTAAATTACATGAATTTTGTCATTAACTCACATGAAAGATGTGCCAAGGACCCCTGCAGCAACCTGGCTTTGATTCCACCCTGTGGGCATTTGTTGCATGCATGCCATACCCCCCCCCCCCCCCCCCCCCCCCGCCCATCTCCTCCACCACCTCCATACTGTAATGTCCTATCCTACTCACTAAAGGCAACATGTCTTTTCAAGAATTATGATCAAATTAAATTAACTTTTTCCCTTTTTCTTTTTTTTTTACCACCCAATGCTCTGCACTCACTACACAAACACTGCCGATGCAGGATTTCAAAAAGAGATCTCCACTGTGCAAGCTCTACAGCACTATAGTGTCTGAATGAATGAGGTAATGGTACCAACACATTTAAACTTTTTCATCAAAACACCATTAAACCATCAGCTCTACTGAGATTCCCATCATTAATCATAAACCGATTCACAGAATAGAGCAGTTCATATAAAACTCTGAGACTCTGTGTGTATTTTATTGCTACTGATGCTTCAACGACTGTTAAATAGTCACCACCACCTGACGAGAGACTGAACACATTTGCTTTCAGCTGAAATTCATTTCAACTTGTTTTCCATTGCCCATTATCTCACCATAAGTGCACAGATAACTTTTGGCTCAACACTATTCATATTTTGCCTCGTCATTGTTTTGATTGGGTGGGAAAACTGTTCCGACAAACATGAGTAGCAATAAAGCACATAGACGATGCTTTGTATTCTGTGAAAATTGGCACGAGACAGGACATGTGTCTAATTTTATCCTTTTTTTTTTTGTCAAATATAAACATATCAAGCACATGCTGCCAAGTGGAGGCCATTACTGAAAATAACTGCACAGTCTTGTGTTCATCCATCACAGTCAACACATACTATTCATACCAGTGCCAAACTATGCTAGTTTTGATAATATCCAATCCAATCCAACTTTACTTGTAAAGCACTTTAAAACAACCACAGCGGACCAAAGTGCTGTATACAGTAAACAAGTTAAAGACATAAAACATGGCTTAAAGTAACAGCCGTACAATAGAAAACAGTAATTAATCATCACGATAGATTAAAAAAATAACCTAATTGGTCTCACATTTTTAAATTTGTTCATCTAGATTAATCGTGGTTAAAGGTTTGCTTTTCGTCTCTAATGACTAAATTAATCAGTAATCAGACTCCAATGTTTAATTGTATGTTTCTTTTTAAACACAGAACTCCTCATAGAACTATGTGATTTCCAATAGACTCAGGTCTATCAAGTGCCTTAAGAAGTACCTGAGAAACTGTAGAAACTCAGACATTCACGTTTGTCATGATAAAGAGAGAGAGAACAAGAATGAGAATGAAAACACAGCAGAGTAGATGTCCAAATAGAAGTCTCCGGGCAGATGCCAGCATATTACACTGGTTAGTTTGCCACTTACTTTCCACTCGTTGGCCATTTCGAGGATTTTTTGCGTTTTTTTGACCGGCAAGGCAAAGGATCGCAACTTCCCGTCAAAGCAATGGTTAATGCCAAATGCTAAAGGTATTAACCTGTATTACGTGGTGTTACATGTGGTGAATTAATCCTGGAATGCTTTTTGAGGACAACAGCAATGAGGAATCCTGTGTTTAATACTCTACTCCAGGGGTCTCAAACTGGCGGCCCGGGGGCCACATCGATTTCATGTGGCCCTCCAAACAATATCAAGTTGTAGCGAGTCATTTCTATATGTCTTTATTTTTAAATTAATAGTGTTAAATGTTTTTTTTATTGTTGCATATTAAAACAAGCACTTTGAAATTATCCAATCCAAGAGAGAGAGAGAGCTGCATGTACACACACATGCACACACACACATGCACACAAAAGAAGAAAACCACCTCAGACTGTGACTGACTACATTTTCCCTGGAGGCGAGATAATTATCTTACCATTCTAAGAAGAAAAAAAAAGATGTATCTCGCCAATAATTGCTCATCCTGGCACAAACAAGGTAGCTGTTGAAAAATGCTAATTCCTCACATTGTGCATTCCATTAGTGACAGCTCTTTAATATTATGAGAACAGTGGGGGAAAAAAATATATGTATGTATTTTTTTTTATTCAACAAACTGAGCAGCACAAGCACTTGCAGAGAAAGCAATTTGCAAGCTGAATTCCCCCCACGGAATGCCTGCAGTGTTTTTAATCAGTCAACATTAACAAATCTTTTAATTACCATTTGTCAACAACTGTTTTCAGAACAATTCCTACTGTTTAATGCTGGGTGTCTAAGAAACTGGGCTGGATATCACTGAAGTTTCCATTGCGCCCTTGATGATTTTAATATGTTGAAGAGTCGACTTCGCCATAAACGCTGATCACTATTTTTTTACACTGAAAATAAAAAAAAAAAAAAACACAAGACCAGAAAATCACTAACTTTATCTACTACAGTCATGCGGAAGAGATAAGTGAGACTATTTTTATTTAAATGAAACATTGATCTGTCTATTTAATCTCTGATAAAGCTTAATTGTGGTCTTTCTTACTTGAGTGTGTCTTTTTTTTTTTTTTTTCTGGTCCACAAAACATGAATCCTACAACTGAATTATGCATTAAACGTCCTCTCCTGGTAGGATGCCCCTAAAATGACCCTGAAATAGTTCCTCAGTGAATGTGCCTTTACTCTCACGTGAGTAATCCTGGCGATCATTCATGAGACATGCTGAGGTTTCCTCTGAAGACTGCACATACACAGACAGAAGAGCAATTGCTCCAAAATCAGACTAACCTCCCCAGAACCTCTACCATTCCCCCTGGTGGAGTGCTGCTGTACGGCCCAGAGGAGTTGCTGCTGAGAAAGCTACACCACCTCAGTGGGAGTGAGAGCTGAAGGGCATGCTTATGCTGTCAGAGCAAAGTAAAAAAGTATAAATAAATCAACAACGGTGACGAGTGAGTGAATGTGGTTGTTAAAGCGACGCAATGTAGGATTTCAACATACAAACTGTTATTTTCATGGTGTGAGCAGGTCTGCACTGGCACTGTGTAACAGTTTTTAACAAATCCCCCTTTTTCCACTCATTTCTTTACTTAATATCTACGTTAACCCTGAGACTACATTAGCATTTTGGCTGCTTCTTTCCATTGCTATGTTTAAATCGGATTGAATTTGGCTCGTTTTCATGAACAAAAAGATAAGTAAATGGTCTATTTTGTGACATTTGTTCACAATTATTGCTACTTTATGTCAATAGTAAAAATGCTATATAAAAGGAATCCTAACTTTGACTCAACAACACATCAGAAGACAAAAAAACATGCATTTTTTTTTAAAGCCTGAATGTTTGACACCCCCAGGATGTCCATATAAGGAGTTGTGTATTATTCCCACAGAAATTTACCAAGGGTGCACCTGCGTCACAGATCCGTGCCGTGTGAGCGCAAAGGGTTAATGTCTGCCACCCAAATATTTCTACCAGTTCCAGATGGCGGCACACACGCCATAGTGCAGCTCCTCCTCGATCTATAGCTTACAGTATTTCTCGTTGCTGCACAGTTGAAAACAAGAGCGGGAAACAAAGGGAGGAAACGACTATGTGTCGTCCAATTTTTGTACCTTTTCTCACAAACAGAAGTCAATTCTTAACTGCATGAATAAATAATCAAACTCTCCTTCACCCGTTAGGGGAAAACTCACATTATACTGTGGCACTCCAGTATTCACTGGGCCGGAAAAGAGAGAGTAATTTAGCTCAGACTCTTGAATACACGTTAATCATCACATAGAATTCACAATTGCGTTTTTCTCATTGACACTGACACTGCTCCCTCCACTGTAAGAGTCAAAAGGAGAGCATTCTTAAACTCATACCACTTCGTAAGGCAACAGAAAAGTGAAGGCCACAAGATAACAGTTGAATTTTTTTGTAAGTAGGGATATTCAAAAAAAGAAAGACACATTCCGTTGCAAAGTTACTGGAATGAAACTAGAGTTATTTGAGCTGTCACAAAGCCATTTAGATATTTTCTTAAAAATGTACAGTTTTTTTTTTACAGCTGGGTGGATGTGAATTCTGTTTAATCAACTATATTTTTTACTACTTGTTTACTTTTTGTGAGGTACATACTCCTCAATACTACTCAATTCTCCAATTAGCCTCCAATTAACCCCAGTCTACATGTGTCTGGGCTGTGGGAGGAAGGTAGAAAGCACACTATTTTAGTGCACAGTTGAAATTGCATTTATATTTTCGGAGAGCAAGAAAATGCCTGTTTAGGGATAGGCAATAAGGAAAAACAAATCTTACCATGATATACTTTTTTATATATAACGATTCGATATTGTAACGTTTGCCCCTTTACTTTACTAAAGATAGGATAAGGTTATTTTGGTTTAAATATTGTTTGAACAACGGCAAATGTAGCACATTCTGCAAATGAATTCCGATAAATAAAGCAGGTATATATTAACTAAAACCTTAATACTTACAGGTTCAAAGCGTTGAGTTTTGCAGGAGAACAAAAACTATTTGATCAGTTCTAAATAAAGTATGTATCATAAAGTATGACACACTTCGCAGCTCTTCTTCGATGCTCTCTCTGCCGTCCATATATAGCAGGGTAAAGAGTTGTCTGAGATAAATGTTCACGACCAGAGCGTTAATAACGAGGGTCAATAACTTTTATCAGCCGCTTAAATACGTTATTTTAAACCGTGCTTAATGCCAAAAACCATGTCTTTGGCATTAAAGTCTGCGATTGCGTACAGTATGTCATATCAGGGTTTTTGTCATATGGCACGGCCCAGAAGACACTATGGTCTGCTGTTGTGGTACAAACATCACGTTAGCTTTAAAGGGAGGGCTGTACAGTAAAGTCTTGCACTGTGTGTTCTCCAGGGGATGGCACTGCTTCAGGTGTCTCCTTCTCGGTCTTCTTCGGCAACTGTTACTCTAATTTTCATTAGGGTTTTCTGTCATTTAATCTTTTGCCTCCACATTACTGTGTAATCATGTCTGCATTTCTGTGCTAAAAGAGCACAGTAACTTGCGTTGCTGGTGAAGCTTCGGGCTAAAAGAACACGTATGTACTGAAGGATATTAACATGGGCTACAACATCTTTATGGACGTTGTTGGGAATTTTTTGTTATCCAGCTTTTGGAGACCAGTGAAGAAGGTCCTGAAGTCTGTTAAAGGAATTTATTTTAAGGTACTTGGCCAAGAAGAAGATCAGACAGTTCTGAAGATCAGTCCTCAAAGATGACACATGATATATAAGTACCTGTCTCATGACCTTTAGCATATTTCATATTTCTACGTGGAATAACCTGATCTCTGCTTCATCATTATCCATGTTTTGGATTGAGCCAGGCTCCGATTGGCTTCTTATTGGCTTACTGGCTACTACTACTTAGCTCTTTTTACACTGGTTTTGAACGCAGCATTACACTGACTAAAATGACATGGCACGGTGTCTCTCATTGTCATCGGCTGCTCAGGTTGTCTGTCAAAACGTGGGCGAAATAAGTTCTGTCGAAGTTATGTCAAGTGATTCTTGTTTTTACAATCGAGGAACAGTTTTATCACGACAGATATCGTTATCGTTTCATCGCCCAGCCCTATATGCCTGAGGAGTGGAGAAAAAGTGTCGTGGAACAAGGGTGATGTGCAGAGCTGTAGAAATGACAGTGGTATAAAGTTGTTCAGCCACACCATGAGGATATGGGTAAGAGTTGTTAAAGCTCAGTTAAGGAAAAAGGTGAAGATCAGTGAGAAACATTATGGACTCGTGCCAAGAAAGAGCTGCCCACATATGTGATTTTGTGCTGATGGAGGAGTAAAGTGAAGGCCAGAAGGAGTTGCACTGTGTCCATGTGGATTAAGAGAAACCTTGTGATCGGGTGCCAAGAGTGGAACTATGGACTGTCACAATCTGACATTTGGGAAATCATTCTCCTACTGTATCAGATTATATCCCCAATACAGATTATATGTAGCTTCACTGTCACATTTGAATCTGACCATGATGTTCACCAGTAGAGCCGCACAACAAAGGTAATACAAGTACATTTCACACACACAGTGGGATTCAAGTTTGATTTATGTATCAACAGCACTGCATACGATGAAGAACCCGTGATAGCTTGTGTCTTTTTTGAAAACGTGGTCTCAGTAGCTATTTAAACTCCACCTAATGTGCGTCTTGGTGGCAATTTTGAAAACTATAGTGCCATGAAGACGATATAAGCATTATGTTGAGGTGTGTGTTCGGATGATTCAGCCTTGAATAACTATAAAAAACACTGTGAATTGCTGAAGCTGCTTAATAATGTGCATCAATCTAGACTGATGTCTGCCCTCCCTTACTCTTGTTAAGCCTGGCTTTCTGAGCAGCCCGTGAGTGTGCGCATCTTTCCACCTGCAGTCCCTTAGTACACATAAACTTGTATTTTTCTAGTCTGTAGTTCCATCAGTTAGAATCCTATTCCCTTTTGCAAATATGACAAACTGCTCTAAACAAGCTTAGTGGGAAATTGTAAAAGTCAAATCTCTTCTTGCTTATTGTTTTAGACAAACTCACATAGGATCGTAAGTGGCTTTGGATCAAAATGCTGAGTGAAGAAATGAACAGCATGTTTGAGCCCAAACGCCCCCTCCCCTCCCACCCAAAAAATGACAGGCACATTTCAATCCTGTGAGAGAGAGAGAGGCTTGGCGACTGACTGGCAGGAGATTCTGGCACTCGATCAGGACCCGCCATTCGGATTTTTTCACACGGAGCGGGAGCTGCTGCTTCCCACCCAGGCCCACGTCACATCTGCTGAGGACCCACTCCTGAGTAAGTGAGCTGACAGCATCACCCTCTGATCTGACTAAGCGCCAACAGAAGCTTGACAGAGACGGATTATAACATGGTTACCACTATTTATTAAGGACGTACCACCGAGTACTGAAGTACAGTAGTGACAACAAGTACAGCGCATTATAATAACAGTTGCTGCTTTCGCTATAGAACGGAGGATGACATTTCAGAGGGAGAGAGGAATTAGAAAACATCTGTGATAGCATTGTATCTACATTGTTGTCAATAAAGCCCTTTTTGACAATCCATATTTGAACCCTTTAACACCTAACCCTCAAAATGTTGGTCCGAACCTTTTTTGCTTATGTTAACCATAAAAGGGACAGAGAAATATCCGGTAACTAAGTGCTTTGGCCAATTTTTCCAGAATAACTTCCAATATCTGGAAGTTATTTACAATTTACTGCATGTTAAAGTAGTGTATTAACAACATGAACACCAGATTTTGCAGTATGAACAGTATAAAGCATATTTACAATACAATTGTTTGAGTCTTTGTCTGAATGTGAAAAAACAGGTGAAAGATGCAAACTATGTACAGGCGTTTTTCCAACTCTCTCCTCTCTGGCGACAAAAATACTGATTCTCCCGCTTCCTGCAACAGTGCGAGTGAAATTACTGTAATAACCACACGTTGGCTTGAATGTGCAACTTCTTATCTTTAAGAAACAGTTGGGATTTTTCTGAAAGCACAAAACGTCGTGTGAGTATTGCAATGCAAAGTGCACAAATGTACACGCTCGTTGTTAAAGGGTTAAAGCACTCTACAACTACACATTAGGCGGGTACCAGTGCAACTTTATAGAAGACAACAGAGCAATTCACATGAAGCACCTCGTCCCATTTGCTGACTAAGAGGCCGCAGGCATTTTCACAATTACTCATGGCGACTGAGAACCTGACATCCTCCACCCAATGTTTAACCCTCAGTTGTGTTATTGCAGCATGTTGATATACGGCATCGCTTTCAATCAGCTGTTTACAAGTGGCCGAGTTTGAGTCTGAAATAACCACCACAGGCAGTGGAGGGCAGATAAAAAAGAGAACTGGTGAGGGGGGAGGGGGTGAGGATGGGGGAAGACAAGAATGCAGCAGGGAGGGCATAGAAGAAGGGAATGAGAAGGCCAGTGAAAGATGAGAGGGAGAGGAAAGAGGCGGGGGAGAAAAAAAAAAAGCTTGACAGGAATCTGAGGCAGAAAATGCTTTGATTAAGGGAGTGATCAGTCAAGCTACAAAAAGCACAGGCATCGCAACACATCCAGTTAAGATCCAAAACATCTCAGTCAAATGTCAAACCGCGTCAGCGTTGTCAACAACCGAGTGTGGCATGCATCACTTTCAGACAGATGTAATCACAACCTGACGATAAGCTGTGCAAAGTGTTTTACACAATATACGCAGCGATATCAGTCACAGTCAGACAAATGTTAAGATAAAAAAAAAAGTGCTCTTAAAGTTAGTGGGCTTTGAGTGTGGGGAAGGTAATGTTTAGTGCTCTGTGACAAATTAGGAGTTATCGTAAACGCAGCGGCGTGCTGTCAAACTGCATCTGAGATCACTAACAACAGAGGGAAAGTGATGTCAACCATGTACATAACAGCTCTTCTTAATTAGCACGAAAAAGTGGTGGTTTTAAAGCCAGTGAGGTGACAATAAATGTCCTTTTCTTAAACGTGAGTGAATTCTGTAAGGGGTTTCATCTATATGTTATGAATATACATATACATGAATATGTCATTACTGTTCAGGAGAAATGTAACTATAGGCCGATGAAACTACTGGATACAAAAACTGTAACCATCAACTCACAAATGATTATCTCCTGAGTCATCGCTGCAGCCTTGTAATTGATTGAGCTTCTTGTGCACAAACTGCCTTGTTGTGACGTATTGCAATAAAATGCACTCACACACAGTCTGTGATGCTTTTGTTGTTGTCTTTTATCTCCTTTTTTTAAGAATCTGTATTTATCTGCTTTCTCTGCTAGCCACTGGTGCTGGAACGTCTCGTAAGAAGCACTATATTGCAAAAATGTGTTATACAAAGTAAAAGTGAGAGAGATTTGGTTTTCAGGTACAGGTTTTGCAAGGCAATACAAGCCTTCCTTGCAAAGTAACTACTCTTCTCTACACTACAAAATGCTGGCTGTCTACCTCATAGCTTTGCGGGAAAGTAATAGACCTCTGCAGGTGGAGCTTCACCAACATGAAATTGGTTTCTGTGCCTTATTTGCTTGGTTGCAGCAGGACGGAATTGGCTCCCATATACAATGCAAACATATATTGCTCCAGGTGGGTGGTGGTAAAGACTAGATTAGGGAAGTAGATTTGTGACTGAGAGCAACACGTCAAAGTGGAAACCAAAATCTGCTTGTGGAAGGGATATTCTATCACGATACAATGAGCCCATTAAACCGTGCAGGCACGGCTGAGGCTTTAGCAGACAGTACAGTATTGTAAGTCATTTTTAAGTTTCATTCAAACATAGACGACAAGGAATTTCCACATTAACTCCACCAAACCCAAATGATGCACTTACCTAATACAGGGACGTGGAGTTTGTTAGTCTTTGCATCAGATATCAATATAATCCCGAAACTGATAGTAGCGTTTATGCAAAGAGAGGGAGGCGGCACATGTGGGAAGTAAAACATGTCCCAGCATCAACGATGGCCTTCTCAAACTGGTAAGAATTTGACAATTACTGGACATTGACAGCTTCACCTTCACCAGTCACATACATATCTGGCAATTTTCGTTTGCAGCTGTAGTTGGCAATGGAAGCATTTTTATTTAACAGCAATTAATGGGCACAATATCAAACCTATTTGCATTGCTAAACAAACAAGAGGGTAGATTTAGAGACTTGGAATCGGTGTAAGGCTGCATTCAAACGTAATACATTTTAGATTTTGTTATATACCATCACGTGCATAAAGAAAACAAGAACAGTCACGACTCATGGCTTTCAGGAACACCCTGTCATTGGTCCAGAATATGATGCTTTATCATTGCTGTTCCCCAATGATAACAATATCTGCAGATGAGTAGCCAAATGCAGATTAGACTGCTTCCTGTTTACACTGTTGACTGCATGCCCATTGTTCTTGAATTGTCTTGTAATGTGTGTTTTCAGGTGCTGACGGAGACAATTTCTGATCCAGAGCTCACATTTTCATCTAAAACAATAGTGAAAATAAATATGTGTGGACATTGCCTGGTAAGTGATTCAAAAAAGACAATTTGGCATACTGGGTGGAATTTATTGAATGTTGTTGCTATTTTCATAAATCCAGAGATTGCTTTCATTCACATACATAGTATGTTTGGTGTAACACATGGAGGGTTTTAATTGCAAACAATAACTCAGTAATTACTAGGAAAAACTGGATATTCAATGTGTATAATTACTTCCACTCAGTGTAATTTCTGTATAATAAAGCTGCCTACAGCTCTCTTGAGTCAGTCCCTTCTTCTCCCTAATGGTGCCTTCCCCTTCGTGAGACGCTATGTTCATGATCAAAAGGCACATTTTTCTCTACAGGAATACATCAGAGTATTCCACAACATGTTTACCGTATCAGAATCACATCAGTATGTGGACCTCAAGGGATTGTGGAGGGATTTTTTTTTTTTCATTTTGGGTAACATACAGTACATATACTGTAAATGAATCTATTGAAAGCAGCACACACTCATTTAGACCATGAGGCACAGATAATAGAGGAAGCTAACAGGGAATCCATCTTATGACTTGCTGCTGCTATAGTAACCGTGATCAAGTTTCGACGGTTGCTAAGTGGTAAGTGGTGATTTGCTTGCATCTGTGGCCTGACTTGTGTGGCACATATATTGGCACGTTTGTATCTTCTCAAATAAGCTGATGGTCACATAACTGCCCACCTTGATGTTACATTGAGTGCTGTAACATTTACAACAGGGTTAACTTCTCCAGGCAAACAGCCCTGCACTGTGGCTCCGAGAAGATCTGAAAGTGCTATTTCCTGTGATAGTGAGAGTGGCTTGTGCTCCCCAGAGCCTTCACAGTGGAGCCTTTCTTCCTCTTATCATACATTCCCATCCTCAGACATCCGACTCAGCCACAGCTCAATACAGAGGAACATATTTTTCCCTCTGCAGCTTGCTAGTAAAAAAAAACAAAAAACATTTGTACGTGTGAAAGAGAGAGAGAGAGAGATAAAGGGGAGAATGAAATATAACACGATTAATGCTGGGGACCCCTTACAGCTTAAGGTGTCTATTTTTGGGGCAGAGGTGGGAGAGCCAGAAGTGTATCATTGTAAACAACCAAATGGTGTAATACATGCAGGTGCAGGTGTGGTGCATTGCTGGGGAAAGTCAAGGAAATCTAAAGATACAACACTTTGCTGTTTCTTCCCTAGATGCCTTAGCACATCATGGGTAATGTGCAGAGCTGGCTCAAGGCATAGTCCATATTGGCGGTTGCCTAGGGAGCCATCTTCTAGAGCAGACAACCACAAAGAAGCCCATGAGTGCCTTACTTGCCTAACGACATGAACATACCGAATAATGTAATAATAGCTAAAAATAGAAAAAAGAAAATGAGTTTGCAGTGCACAGCCAAATCAACCCTGATCTAGCAAAGCTGGTTTTCCACTAAAAGACCGAAGGGGAAGTGAAGAGAGGACCAAATCTTCCCGCAACAAGCCATTTAACCATCACAGTGACTCAGAAGCTGTTGCACTATAGTAAAAAATTCTGCATAGTTTCACTTTAAAAATGTGTTTCTAGGAACCACTGTGGTGTATGTGTGTGTGTGTGTGTGTTGGGTGACAGTGGGTGGAGGAGACGGGAGAGGGGCACCAAATCCCAGTCTATCCTCAGGCACCAAAACGCATAGGGCCGGCTGTGCTAATATGACTCTTATGAGGAGGCTGTCAGGGAATGTGTGTTAAGTATATTGAAAATAATAATTTTTTTGTGTGTTTTAGATCATAAAATGCAGGTGCAGCATGACTAAACTTGGCAATTTAAGGGTTAAAAATAAAAAAAAAAGAAATATTTGATATGTATGGAAAGAATAGATGTTCTAACACCTAAAAAAAAATATGTATACTATTTTTATAGCTGTGTACTTTTATATTTTTTCTCTAGGTGTGTTAATGCTAGGATATTATGAAATCTGACCAAAAAAAAATAATGCAAAGAAAAAATGTTTCGGCTCATCTTTCCCATAGGCTGCAATAACCAAAACAAAAATTCCACTTTGCATTAAGTATATTGAAAATAATTCATTTTTTGTGTGTTTTTTGATCATAAAATGCAGGTGCAGCATGAATAAACCTGGCAATTTAAGGGTTAAAAATAAAAATCATTAATATTTGACAAATGTGGAAAGAACAGATGTTGGTCTAAAACCTAAACATGTTTTATAGCTGTGTTATTTTTCAAGCACCATTTGGTGCTCTGGGTGTGTTAACGTAACTCTTTTAAAGGTGCGTCTAAGGATTAAATGTAGCTTGAATGCAACATGCACACATTTATTTCAATGTGGGTAGCAAGATTCACCGCATGCTGTCATTCTTTTTTTGCCCCTTAACCCAAGGGATGGAACGGTAACACTGTGTTCCTTTCTGCAAACACATGAAAAGAAAGTAGAGCCATTAGACCCTTAACTGTATCTCTGCAGGGCGGGAAAAATGAAAAGGTACTTCGTGGAAAAAGGCATCCATCCTAATGAGTGAGTAGTTTCCTGTTTGTTATAATCCTCCGAGTTCCTTCTGCATGCTGCACGCCATAATATTGCTGCTCACAAAGCACCTGGCAAGTAGGATAAGATTTAAATATTGTTGTGTTTAAGCGAAGCTGCCAGGGAGCTCATTGTATGCCAGACACTCTCTGCTGTCACTGTCAGCTTAACGCACCCCAATTAAGTTTGATCTTCCTCTTTATCTGTTCTATGTTGTGAGAGGGGGGAAAAAAAGATGGTGTGTGTGAGGCACCGTTCAGAAACAAAAGAGAAGTTGTGGTCCAGGGTGTGGCATGAGACGACTGTCAAAGTGTATGTGATGTTACAGACATACACAAGTGGAGGAGGAGATGGGACATGAATCAGCACTCCCACATGAAAGGTTAATACAAGCATGACTTGTTCTATGTAGGAAGTGACAGACAAACTCCAGGAGAAGAAGAACTGCACATCTTCAAGATGTCAACACACAGAGAGGAAACATACTTGTGTGGCGAGTGCATCCTGGTTCTGTATTTGTCAATAAGTAGAAGAGACCCTTTAACAATGTGTACTAACAAGTATATAGAGGCAGTAGAAGTGAACAGGTTAAAGGCCCTGAATATTATGACGTAAATACATTTGTCACGGGACGATTGATTTTTGGTTGAGGTTTAATTTTGGTTTGAACAAGTAGTTGGGCAGACATGTTTATATTGATTTAAATCCAGTTCCTCAACCGTAATAGCATTTCCTCTATTTTATCATTAGATTAACTATATTATTCATCAAGATTTTCTTTGTTTCTTCTTCTTTTTTTCTTGTATTTAGGCAGTCTTGCCGCTGCATTTGTAACTCATGAGGCAAGCCTCTGCATCAATGGTACCTCCACAGATATGCACACCATACCGTCATGGGTAATGCTGATGCTTGCCCATACCATCACACAACATTTTGTTGATAAACGCCTGGTCTTTTTTCTATTTATATATTTACAAATATGACCGTTTCTCATACACTGCCTCATAAGGGCATGGTGTTCACACATATTCAGCACCAGTTCTCCTCAGCCTCTATGACACCTCCCTGAACATGTTCACAATGTTATGGACTATAGATGTCGAAAGTCTGAAATTCACTGCAATGTTGCACTGAGAATCATGGAGTGGTTAATAGCCGCGACCTGACCTTGAATGCAAAGACTAAGCCTTTGGTGGATGCTCTGTTTGTACCCTATATTCATAGCCTTACCTGTCACCTGCAATTATGCAACCCTCCTGAATAGCATTTCTTGTATAACCTTTCCACTTTTGCTAACTGTGCATTACTGCTACATATTTCGAGTGTGTTGCAGCCGTCACATGCTACCGTTTACATATTTGCAATGTGCAGTGTTGTTCAAAATATGTTTGTTTGTACTTTCATCTTATAAATTAAGAGTTCAAGAGAAAGTGAACGTCCAAACTTTTTTGGGAAATGGGGTTTGTAATCATAACAATTACACATCTAATGACTTTTCATATATATATATATATATATATATATATATATATATATATATATATATATATATATACATTATTTTTATTTTTTTTAAGAACCTTAAGTAACCACTATAATTTAGCTTTAGCTGGTCCACTGGGAAATAACTTTCACTGCTGTAACACACTGAAGACCATAGTACCATATTTGACACATTTACCTTTGGGAACAATTGGACCATAAATCACAGCATCACAGTCTTGTATAATGAAAAAAAAAGAAGTAGAAACAGAGAGTGACTCACCTATATACCATGTTGGCCATGATGTAAGCTCCTTGTCGGCTTTGTTATGGAGCCAGTGCAATATGATGTGAAGTGCTTATAATGACAACCATTTGTTTTCATTACATCTCCCAGCTTCACCCAGGCCCAACTTGTTACATCACCACAGTACAGATGAGGTAAAACAGCAGCCAGTAGGGCAGGTGGCAACAGTAAAGTAGAAAGCCCCACTCTGTTAAAAGGATACATGGCAATGGAGCAGAAACAATACAGTAGGTCATGAGAATCCAGAGACCAAAACTAAAAACAATGGGAACTGGGTGCAATAATGTAATATCTTGTTGCTCTCTTGTTCTGAGTCAGGTTTCCCCCCAGTTTTACCAAGAAACTGTCCAATTAGACAATTCTCAAAAGAAAATGTACATTTAAGCACATTTTCACCCACCATTGTTATACCAATACTACAAGTTGGTGCCATCATATCAGGTGCATTTAAGCCATTTTAGAAGAAGAAGTTGCACATACATATATTTACCACAATGTGAAAGTGCAACAGTTTGATTTGGGAATAATCTGCTCCATCTCCTCAACTCAACACAGTGTCAAACAAAAGCATGCAGCGTTTTCATTTACAAAAATAACCTGCTCCCGTTTGCTTACACTAAAACAGCAATTTTCAGAATAAAAGACACTGTTATGGTTGTCCACACTAAAACGTAACCCTGTTATTTCAAAAATAAAAGGCAGTTTCTGTTTTTGTTTCCATTGCAGTTCATTTGTTTTTCTTTGTTCACATGAACCTTTACATCTAATTTGAGTATTATATTTTGTTTTGTTAATACAGCTTTGTATTGTTATTTCCATCCTACTGCCACCTTGGCAATGCTTGTTTGGCCACAGCCATTATGTTTCAAGTCAGTTTATGCACTTTTCTCTACACCCTGAGTGTCTTTGTCTTTGAACCTGAGGAGTGCAGTTTGTTGAATCCTGTCATCTCTGACCTTTTGTTGCTGTGATCCATCATTCAAACTATCCACGTAACTCATACACTATACACACAAACGTGTTCTCATCCCCACAGCATAATACACCACCACTCTGTCACGACCCTTACAGACAGAAGGTATCCTTCCGCATCTGAAAGAGATGCACCAGGATTTCAGTTGACTTCAAATGTAAATCTGCTGCCAGTTCATTTAGATTCTCAGAGCAGATCTCTTTGCTGCTGTAATACTGGGAATTTCCCCATTGTGGGACAATAAAGGTATATCATATCCTATCGTATTGTATCGTATCGTATCGTATCTTATCTTATCTTATCGTATCGTATCGTATCGTATCGTATCGTATTCACTGTTCACTCACACTCAGACAGACTTTTATTTTATCATCAGCATTTCCATGATGATAAATCATACATAATTATAAATAATATCATATATATTTCCTTGTCAGTGACTGCTTAGTACCAGCTCAATGCTCACAGGAACCTTTAAGCGTGGGTTGACACTCGTGGTAGCTGTTCTGAGGGTCTGCACAAGAGTACCCTGTGTGTCTAAAAGGCGGAGCCGGAGGATGTGACAAAGCAGCAGTAAATGATGGTCTGGGTCGTCCACATCACGTACTGTACATGTATTAATACAACATACTAAAAATAAAAGTGGTTAAGGAGCACAAAGCCGTATTGGGAAAGCTATTTTAGAGGCAGAGCAACAACACACTGAATATAACACGAGAAACTGTGTTTGGCCACACAGGAACAGGGTATAGTTGACCAGGCTATCAGGCAACCGTGTCTCAGGTGCTGGGGAGTCCCTGGGGTGATCATTATTGCACAGATAACCTCAACAGCCTTCCCCCTCTCTGATGTGACACCAGGTAGGATTATCTCCCCTCAGACTGTAACTGTAAAATGGCCTCTGCAGGTTTATCTTGGCAGATTGAATCTAAAAGAGTGAAGTCCCCATTTCAAAGGTCGGCTTGTGATACCCCCTTGTTGATTTAGCTGGTGCTGTCTTTGATTACAGAGGCTGGAACTTCACATGCTTAGGTTTCACATGTGTAACACTTTGAAAACACCAATAATGAGACACAAAACGTTGACATTACATACAGATATGCACTCACCACCCACTTATGCATCTGCCATCGCTTGGTTATAATGATGTTATTTCAGTTTTTGCTGCCTTTCTATCATTTGGAACAATTCTGGCCATTCTCCTTAATTTGAACCTTGGTATCAATGTAGCATGTTGGCTTTAGTGATGCCAGAACTACTGGTTGACCTTTCTCTATAAAGCATCAGATTTTCTAAAGATGCCATGTTCAAAATCAGTTAAATCACCTTTTTGTTTCCATTTTGATACTTGGTTTGTACTTTAGCAGGTTGTCTTGACCATGTCCATGTCCATGTGATCAGGTGATCACATATGTGATTTAACAAGTACATAATAAACAGTACCTAATGAAGTTTCTGTGTGTATATATGTAACACAAGCATGAAATTACTTAACAAACAAGTGCCAAGTTTGATACTAGTTTCTATCGACAGCTATCTGGTACTTTTCAATCATTACCTGCAGTTTCACAGTAACCTGGGACAAAGCCTCTTTTCTTCAGTAGCCATACTGCTTCACACTGATCAGCAGCCACAGGGTTCACTCGCTGGACAAGTAATATCAAGCCATCTGTGCTGCTACTATCAGTTTAACACCTTGGCCAGTAATGGTCCCCTAGAGAGGAGGGTAGAGTTTGATAATTACACACATGTGGGCAACAACGAGAGGAAATGCAGCTGATATAATCTACACACACTCTACCTCTAGAACATCTTGTCTTCTTCGCTCCGTTCTCCTTTGTGAAAGTCTCCCATAAGATCATTTGTTCCCAGCATGCCCAGTGTAACATGCCCAAAGACATTTAGCTAAAAAAGGCAAAGTCACTTATTCAGCTTCCACCATCACCACCTCTGGAGAACGGCAAACATTTGTATTTTTCTTTCAAAGGTAAATGATGCATCTGGGAGCCACATGTAGCTTTCCTTGTCTATACTTTAACGATATTTCACAGGCGTTGTTTCTGTTTTCTCTAGGCTCCGGTGTAAATGCTCAAATTTAGCAGCTTGCTGTTATCCTGCGATGGACAATGTGACACTGTTGCCACATTAGCAGCTGTTGAAATGTTGCACCCGCTACTCGAGCCAGACTGCAGCTGTAATTATACAAAAGCTATTCCTATCTGGGGCCACACGGTGGTATAGTGGTTAGCACTCTCGCCTTGCAGCGATAAGACCCGGGTTCGAGCCCCGGTTGGAACAAGGGCCTTTCTGCATGGAGTTTGCATGTTCTCCCCGTGTGTGTTTGGGTTCTCTCCGGGTACTCCGGCTTCCTCCCACAGTCCAAAAACATGCAATGTGGGGATAGGTAAATTGGACACTCCAAATTGACCATAGGAGTGAGTGTGTGAGTGAATGGTTGTTTGTCTCTATCTGTGTGTGGCCCTGCGATGGACTGGCGAACTGTCCAGGGTGTACCCCGCCTATCGCCCGATGTAGCTGAGATTGGCACAGCACCCCCCGCGACCCTCTGGTTGAGGATAAAGCGGTAGATGATGACTATTCCTATCTGACCATGAACACCTAAGTTGACCTGAAGTGATGGGAGGATGTGTATAATTAATGTTGATTTCTAACCCATGGTAAAAAACATTATTAGTTTGTCTTCCTTGCACAGCCTGCCTGTCACAGCTCATCTAGAGAAAACTCTCAAGTCCTGCTTGGTGTGGTGTTAGAGGGTGTTGGGACAGAAGTGGTGATAAATCCTGTGTCCTCTCAGAAGGCGCTAATATTTCCTGTCCAAATGTCACAGGACACATTTCCTGTCCACTGTAAAGCAGCAAACAGACAGTTTCTCGCATAATGTCCACCACTTCTTGAAGCATTATCCTGTTGTCGTGACGCTAACGCGGCTATCAGCATCACTGTGGAAACCTTTGACATTTTTTGAGACAAGCATACATGTCTGCATGTAAAGTTCTGTGGTTTTTCTTGTTAGTTTGCTGTACCAGATGGACGGGTTTACCCTGTCACAAATATTCACATCCTTTTGGGAACTTTGGCAGTAAAAATGTATTCTCAGATACTCATCCTGTGATCATGTGAACCTTCTCACACTGAGAACGTGGCAATGTGTGTGTGTGTGTGTGTGTGTTGCAGCTAAAGTAACCCATCTGCCACCTACATGGCTAAAATAGTATAGCTTTCTTGAAGGTAATAATGAAGTTATCTGTGATTTACTGTATATTAATTTGTGCTACGGCCATAAAATAAATACAGTATATTCCTGGGAGGAGCATAGCTGCCCTAGCTTCAAAGATAGAGTAAATAATGGAGAATGGAGCCTGCACACATTTAAGCACAATACATGTGCATTTGCTCCTAAATGGACACAATTTGTTTCTATAATTTGTATTGAGTCGTCACCCTTAAAACGTTTCAGTATCGTTTTCTAGAGAATGTGAGCATCGTGCCAGATCAATAAATCTGCCTATCACCATTTTATCCATAAAGGTGTTTCCTGTACTCACGACCCACTTTGTTCAAAGGCAAGTTCTCCTGTTACTGAGCCAAATCTGCATTAGTTGCACTCCGAGTGTCTCAATAGCCTCTCTGTACCTCTCTCGCACTTCAGACATGAATCCTTCCTCTTTGAAGGTTTTCAGACAAAATCAATACCCAGAGACAGTGTTGGCAAAAACAGAATCCAGATTTCCATCACTTTGGCCTTTTCTTATCCCTCCAGTCAAAGCCATCAAAGCCGGGGTTCCTGCACAACAATCAGACAGGCCGACAAAGTCATCACTGTGTATCTGAAGGAGAGATGCCTTATCTCCACACTGGGCTGAATGTGGTTCAGCACACTCACAATGTGTGAGCCATCACACCTTAGTCATCCAGAAATTAACTACACAAATAATGTGATAGCCACTCGTCATCATTTTTGCACAGTTCATTTTTGATTAAAACAAGTTTCAAGTTTTGCACTAGAAAAAGTTAAAAAAAAAATCTGTTTTTTGTTGTTTTTTGCTCTTAATGTCTGGAATAGGCACTTAAAGAATAGTTATTGAACAATTATGTCACACGCCAAATGCACCTTTTGACTTTCTGCAATTCAGACCTGTGTTGTCTAATAGAAAACTGCTAAATAGACACTTTTTTAGTGTGCCTTTCAAAAACACTTACGACATTTATGATATAAATAATTGTATTCTAGAAATAATTACTCTGTTTGGTCGTTATACATCATTAGTAGCTAAAATAACAAACAGACACACACAAATAAGTTAAAAAAAAAGTACATCTGATTTTTAGATTAAGTGTCTAAAACTGGAATTGTTCTCTAATTAATGTTGTATGAATTCATTGACACTGTGAATTCATACTACAATTAATAAATTGTTCTGGCAGCACCTCATTGCTATAACCTGACATGCACATACTCACACACACACACACACACAATAAAACATCCTTTGCAGATATCCACAGTCAGCACAATGTCTACTGGTCCTTGTGTACTGTGGTATATCAGAATTAATGAGAGCCAAGTGTGTGTGACTGTTGAGGGGAGTTGGAGGGCAACAGCAGTGACGTCAGGGTAAATTGAGACGATGCATGCAGAGTATTGTTGACAGCACTGAAAACACCGACCAGGTGGAGCAGTGCTCATCTTGCCGCGGCTTTTCATAAACAGATGGCCGCTGTTTTTGGCTGCTGCACCTCTTTGTTGAGTGAAGATATAATTACAGATTAGACAGGCTGAGGTAATTGGAAGTTGTGCAAACAGTCCATCTCCTTTCTTTCGTTTTTTTTTTTGTTTTTTTACAAGTTCCCCTCTTAAACTGATCAATTGAAGTAGGTTTTATCTACATCTGGAGCTGCTGACATTTTTCTACAGGCTGTTGTAATACACAGTGCATAGTTGGTGATACCCAAAATGTGTAGCTAAATGTTTTTTTGCTTTTTTTTACTGAGGTGTCATCTTTTACACATCGTACAAGTATTTCCAATTAATTAATATAATGGTATAATTTGCATTCCTCTATTGCACCAGTACTCCATGTGGTGTTTGATTGAGGGAAACAATCTTAGTCTCTCTACAGAGGGAGGTTTGTTTGAAAAGTTTCTGTGGAGTTTCTGTGATATGAGTCAACACTGAAATTCACTGCAGCTGTTGTCAGTCTAAGTGCAATACACCTGCCGTCCTTCCACGACGCAAGCTACAGTCTGCTTAAAGTAACTGCATCTTATGAGAACTTAATACCTATTATAGTATAATGAGTCCTTAAATTCAATAATGTGTCGACAAAGACAGCACAGACATACACATGTCATATTATTATGTCAGGGTTTTGTTTGACAAGTGCACTCTATGAGAAAGCAGTCCCACAGTGCAATTGTTGGTTGGTTTTGTGAAGAAGCATTCATCAACAATTTCCTCCCATGGATTGCATCCTGATCATGTTTTAATTTCTGGCTTGTTTCTCTCATGTCAAAACACTGCGAGGCTGGAAATATGAGCCAACAGGAGGTCTTCAGCTCATCACCATCATCCTTCAAGCTTTTGTGCTTTTCTGAGTGCTTTCAATATTTGTCAGTGAGAGCAGAGACAGCTGGAGCTGCACTCCTATTCATGAGTCGTCTCTCCCGTGTCTCGACAACAAAGCAGAGCAGAAAAAAAAGGAAAATAAAGAAAATAAACCACAGGAGCTGCCAAAGCTCAGAAGGAGAAGTGTCTTGGCAAGCTCATGAGTATGTCTAGTCTTCTTCAAGTCTTGAGGATTTGGACATAGCACAGAAAAAGTTGCATATAGCATTTTTACTAATGTTTTTCTTTGGTTTCTGTCTTCTTCTCCCTGTCTTCCTCCTCCTTCATCGCCCTCCCACACTTTCACTGTGCTGTGGTCCATTAGGCTGTCTGTCCACAGCCAGAAGTGACTTTGACATTTGCTGAAACGCCCAGTGGAGTGTTCAAGCTTGAAAGGATATCCAATGCTTTGACCCAAAACCACTCGTTTCTTTCTCTTCTTCCTCTTCCTCTCCTCTCCCTCGAAAACTCCTTTGTGACTCTGTGCACTGTTTGTTGGCTCTTACACCAAAGCCTGAATAAATTTGAACCTCCAGCACAGAGCGAAACTCCTTCCAAGCTTAACCCCTTTACTAACAAATGCGCACATGGAGACATGATGACACATGCACACACAGGCGCATTCGTGTGTACAATTATCACATTGAGAAGCAAAATATCCAGATACAGAAAACCACGACGACTGCAGATCAGCACTCACAGTGGGACTTCAATATTTCATGACCACACCAGAGACAAGATGGCGGGCAGAAATCCTCAAGTGCTGGATTCTCACAACAATCACAGCACATAACATTTGTATAAAACAAAGCACACTTGCTATAAAAATGCCAATGAAACAAATACTGAAAATGACTGACCAGTGGCTATTCATTTCCCATTCCTACAATAGCTGGCATAATCTCCCAGGCGTGGGTGGCATCATGTCCACCCCACACCCCACAAGTGTCCAAAGTGACTGTCAAAGCAAAGTTGGTGCAGGATGAATGTTGAGTAGAATCCTCTAGAGAACATTCTTTACCCTCTATGAGACAAGTTTGGCTCCTTCCATCCATGCATTAAAAACAAAAAAAGGGGTCTAGTGACACCCATATGCCTCTTCGCTCTCTCTGCGCAGTCAGTGTGAAATATTTACCTGCTTCTCTCCTTTAAGAAAGTGGGAGATGAATGGAAACGAGGTGAAAGAGCTCCTTTGTCTAGAGCCCTCATGAAAAAAGGGTCTGAAGTGCAGGCAGCTAAATGTACAATAAGTAGCCATGAACATATCAACATGTCTTATCATATTTTGATCCATTAATGCCAGTCATTCAGTTGATGTCCTGTAAGGATTGTTGTAGGAAGAAATGCATGTCAAATACAAGACACTATGTGACTCCAACATAATGTCACTTGCAGGTTAAGCCTCCACAGTCTCGCCCATTACAATTGAGTCCCAGACCAGACCATATGTGACATATGGATATAGTCTCAAATAGGAAGTGAAAATATAATGAATAGCCTCTAGGAGGTGACTGTGGTGGTTGCAGTGCCTACTTCTCACTTCATTTGTATGTGTCAAATCACGAGGCTTCAAAACACGGGTGTCGTTGCGATCAGTTGCCACTTGGTGTGTGTGCATGCATGCGTCTCCAGTTCCTACATGAGTTTTCACTCAGGTTCAAGCACAAAGGAGGAGCTTTCCATGCAGTCAAGCCACTGCTGTTTAATTATAACCATACTTTAATTTAAATTTCCCTTTAATTGTGTGTTATATCGCTCAAGATTTATCTGAGTTATGGTTTTATTAAACCATGCCAGCATTTTTGTAAAGACCCTTGTATCAGCTTGTTTTTATTATTTTGTGGGTGTTATCAGAGATGATTTTGTTATCATTGTAAATATCATTAAGCCTTTCTTTGTGGCCACAGTTACACTAGTTCTATAGAAGGTGATTTATCTGTTTTGGATGTCATTTTATTTTAATTTTTTACCACTGTGGCAATAATTAATTACCCATCATTGAAGTTAATATTTAAGTCTTTGGGTAAAAGTATATTTTAAGACATACTGGGCTGGATTTGCTCCAGTTATAGTCACAATCAGCAGAGGTGTTTCATCACCTGAAAGCCCTCTGCTCCATCATATTAGATCGTTCCCATCTTAATTAGCACCTACAAAAGGTGCTGCTGTGGGCTGAACGTTGACACGCCATTCCAATTGTTCGAAGTTCTAAATCAAAAAAGAAAAGTTATTGCGAGAGGTGTGCTGCTGCAAAAAACAGCAAAAAAACAAAACTGAGACTGCATAAGTCTGTGTGTCAAAGTAAGAGGTAGTGGGTGATGGATGGGGAAGCGAGAGAACAGTTTCCCACAGGGGACCAAATGTTTCCTATGCTCTTTGCCCCATGTACACTGTCAGCTCCATAACCTCTATTTATACACCTCACCATTGGAAGTCAGCACTGAGGTGATATATTGATTCAACAGGTCATTATTTATGTCTACTTACAACTCCTGATTCACTAGCATGCCTATTGGAGCAACACCAAGAAAACAACACATGCTTACAAACAGGAGACAGGAGGCTTGGGGAGGGGATCAGCACATCTGTTCTATGTCTCCTTCAAAACTAGGCACATGTTAGTAAGAGAGGAAACGGAGGAGTCAAGAGAAAGGGGAGAAAAGATCAATAAAGGTATTGAACACATTAAATCACAACGTTGAGTGGTGAGGCTGACTCATTGATTTCCAGTAGTAACCTATTCCATAAGCCACTGAATGGTGGACAAAGTTAACATGATCGAAACCTCGGTCCAGCTGCAGCAAACCTCTTCAAATCTCAGGGGATCGAGAGGCATGAGATGCAAAAAATATGGAAGCACCACGCTGGTGCACGTAAAAGAAGAAACAGTTAAATGCAGTATTCCCTGTTGAAGTTCATGACCGCAGCTGAGCACTAACCCCCATGAGAGGTCGTAATCTTAATATGTGAATAACACATTTATCACATCGAGGATTGAGTGATGTTGGAAAAAAGAACATGTTGGAGCATCAGGAGACATTGTGGCTAATGCCTCATTTAGAGGTGACCACATGTACAGTACAGTATGTACAGTCAGTGAAATCAACTGTAATTTTGACATTTTTGACACTCTTCAATCCTCTTCTACTTGGATTAAAATAAGAAACACTTAATCCAGTGGTTCTCTACTTGTTTTGTCAGTTTTCATCATTTATGCCATCCAGATAATCCCGGTTGTCAGTTACAGAAATAGGCCCTGCTTCATGAAAAACAAAATGACCAAGGTACAGTCGTACAGGGACCACACATTTCTTACGTATAGAATTTAGACCGTATTAAGTCATGCCCATTATATCAGAGCTTTAGATTAAAATCACCCTTGGTGCACTTTGTTAATCTACCCTCCATGAATCAGCGCCTTGACCACTTGAGTATCAAATAATGTTTTCAAAATACATGCTGTGAGCGAAGTACGTCTCCTGCATCTCTGCCTTTCTATCCTCTGAGGTATTGAAGAAGTGGGTGGTTTGCTTGCTCTCATGCTGTATATGAGCAGATACTATGAAACCAGTGGTGTCTCAATGGGCCGTGCAGAGAGGATGAAACAGATGCCCAGGAGTCTCAGTCAGCCCCTGGTTTTCGTCAGAGCTTGTTGTTAGTGGAAGCTCAATTGTGAGCTCAGACCGTGTTGAATCTTGAGATTCCGTCCTAAAACAATTGATCTACAAAGAAATGTAGACGTGCAAAGTGGGCTTTATTCTTGTAATTACATATCTATATCATGTCTGTGGGTGTTATAGATAATGGTTGCATGTTGATGGTGGGCTTCATGTTAAATAAGGTAATGTGCTGTGGACATTCCCACTACGTGGACTTGAAGGTAACAGATTACAGGACTGCATGGGCATATATAGCTCTTATCTGCGAGTATAAGACATAATTAGAGCTGTGGATGACTTGTTTATGAATGATCTTCTGAGAGCATGTTTAGATACATAATTGTGTTTACTGGCAGCGAGAAAACAAGTCTTTCATCTTGTATAGATAAGAGGATGATTTGTGGTCTACTTGGTGGCCTCTTCTGTGTGTTCTCAGGTCTGATCTCTTTGTTGCTCTGCTCTCTCACTCCCTCCCTCTCTGATTAATGCAGATGCTTGGCTAAGCATCATAGCTACGATGAAAAAAAAAAGGCTGGTGATAATGATTTTTTTTGTGCCGCTTGGAGTGTCTGGCAGTCTGGTGAGAAGACAGATGTTGTGGAGACACGTGTCTGTAATGAAATGAAATATGCACAGTTCATGTACGTATTTGCTTCCAATCTCTGTTGATGAGTGCACGCTCCTTTTCTTTTTTTCAGATGGATGAACATACAACGTAAACAACAATTAACACCTACAGTTGCTTTAAAAGTTGTGTCGTCAGCACCCGTATACTTATTTACTTATGTAAAATACTATGTGAATGAATTTAAAGGGCATCTATGCAACACAACCCTGCTAGAGTCTCGAAACAAAATGAAAGATTAAAGCTTAAATGTAGTGTGTCAGTAGGCTAATTGCAACTGCGGCTAAAGCCTATATTACATCTTAAAGTCTCACGGGTGTTCAGGCCCAAAAATAATTTAGAGTCATATGCTTTAATCATTTCAAAACACGAGTTGGTTAAATAGTCCTCAAATACAGGTGCTCACTATTGCAGTGTATGGTAGCACACTGCTTATGACCACGTCTCGCCTGCTAACTCTTTCTCTTAAGCGCTAAAACACGTGTTTACAGTTTAGTTGAACGACAAAAGAAATTAACATGAGACAGGGTTACTGAGGCTTGAGGTTGTTTTTTGTCAGTCCCCATGTAGTGTATAGCATAGACCTCTCTTAATATATTCCAAGTCTTATACGAAGGTATGACAGAGAGAAAATCTTGTACATTGTCTCAGGTGCTGAGTTTACACTAATCAGATTTATTGTTTAGCTATGATAGGTCATTTGGAGTGTTTACAATAAATAATGGGGGGGGAATAGCGTTGTTAAATTTGACTTTCTTTATAATTTATTAGCTCTTGCCTATGCAGCAAGAAGACCTGGGTTTGAGCCCTGGTTGGAACAAGTCATGGAGTTTGCATGTTCTCCCTGTGTGTGTGTGTGGGTTTTCTCTGGGTTCTCCAGCTTCCTCCTACAGTCCAAAAAACATGCAATATGGGGATTAGGTAAATTGGACTCTCTAAACTGACCATAGGTGTGAGAGTGAGAGTGAATGGTTGAATGGTTGTTTGTTTCTATATGTGGCCCTGCGATTGACTGGCAAACGATGTCGATGTACCCCGCCTATCGCCCTATGTCAGCTGAGATTAGCACAGCACCCCCCGTGAGGCTAAAGCGCTTGAAAATGGATGGATGGATCATTTGCTACATATTTAAAATACACATAATTAGCTCCAAATGTGACAGTGACATTGTGACGACAGCGCAGTCCCATCAATCTAAATAAATTGTGCTATACGCTGCAGATGTTCTGCAGATCAAGGTGTGAGCAATATTAATTATTGCCATGGTAACATCGTTATTTATGCAATGAAGGCTCCTCTGATATACGGCGTTTTTGATTTTTGCTCTTGTTTGATCTGGAGAACAGGGGTAGACAGTTGAAAGCAGAGAAAGGAAGAAAATCTGGCTTGAAAGATGAAAGTGGAAAAACAAGTCTCTTTTAGAGATGCTCTGTGTGAAAGAAACACTGTAGAATGTGGTGACTTTGATCATTCTGCCATGAAGTCTGAGGTTTCTAGTTGACGGTGTAATTGGAGTAGGTGATCAATTACTACACAGTACTGTGATTTTTCTTGAGTCCATGGTCACCATTTTCTGAATTGGTTTATATAATTATTTTATTTTATTTTTTGGCTCTTGTGCATTCAATGGGTATATTTTACTGAACTGGTTCACACAAGTCCAGATATTGAATCTGACAGATAGAGATTTTATGTGTGACACTGTCTAAACACTAAGTGCTATATACTATATTATAATCCTTCAAGAATCCTACTTTTATTGTATCCTTATTTCACTCAGTTCTATAATACAATTTCTAGTGCTACTTGATAAAATATTCTAAGCGATCTATAGTAATCTTAGTTTCTTTTCTTCAAATACTATTTTATGAACAAGTGGTGACCATGAGGCCAAGATAGTTTTAGGAACATTAAACCCTTCAGAAAGTGCTCCAACTGTGCCCAATACTGTCTTTGTTGAAAATTAAGAGAGGGTGTAACGGTGTTGTAGGTTTGTTTAACAGAAGTGGGATAGACTATAATCTCAATATATCAATCTGGGTTAGGTTTGTGAACAAAATTCTAAAATGTCACTAAAGAGCTCATTGTGACAGGAAATGTTCACTTTACCTTCACTGCTGTATTGTGCCCCCGCACAACAGAAGAGCTTTTTTGTCATCTGCTGTCCAGGTTGCTAAGACAATAGAGAGAAATTACATCTCAGAAACACCGACTGCTGTACTTCTGTCTGGTGTTAGTTCTTTCTGGTTTGCCATGGCACTGCTGGTGGTGGTGCTTCTGTTGCTAAGAGATTAAGTTTGGAATAAAAGTGTTGACAGGCCTAATGAAGTTGAATGGTCACTGTCATCAGAGGAAGTGCTCTGAGAGGCCACTCTGTTTTCTTGCTTTTGAGTCAAAGCCACTTTAGCAGAGAATCTAAAGTCTCTAAAGTTTGTGATAAACAAATGTTATGTTACATGAAAGTCCTGCAAATAAATATTCAACCTCAGTATTGTCCATATCATGAAGATTAATACATTTAGTTTGTGTTCTTCTTATTTGTTATAACAAAAAAAACAATTTAAAGAGCTGTCTTGAGCTTAGGTTTCAAAACACCAGCACACTAAAATATTGAGGCAGAAAATTACCAAATCAATGCAGATTATGCAAAAATGTGCTTGTGTGTATTCTACAAATACACAAATGCACAAACTTGACTTGATAATAAATGGCATTATCAGTGAACTGAGAAATGTTTAATATCAGTGTCCAGGGTGAAATTGCAGTGAAGAAACCTTCTGAGGAAATGTTTCTGTCTTTGTTGCACTTAATTAAAAGCTGTGCTGTTCAGCTTTGCTGGACTTCAGATCGAACTCAAGTGTATTCTGTTCACTCGTGCTGAAAACCCACATTGATGATAAAATGTCTTATTTTAAAACTCCATACACGTTTCCCAGAATAAGTGAAGAATTAGCACTGACCAAACAACACATGTAATGAAGACTTTTGCACAGTAATGTGTAGATCCGTTTCATTTGCTTAATGGTAGTTAAATTGAGATACTTTTAGTTCAAAACATGTTTAATAAAAGCCTCATTGGCAAAGCAAAAGCCCTCTGAGGAATGATCGCTTTGTTGTGTTCTACCCCTCTCTTTGTAATGAATGAATCTGAAGATGAAATTACAGGAGATCAACTGAATAATCGCCATTGGTTTCCTTATAACACACACACACACACACACATGAAAACCAGTCTTCTTATCTACCCCGGTTGTGCGCACATGAAAAATGCTGAATGAGCTTGTTTCACTCATTGTGTATGTGAATCACATTGGGAATACAGATAGACCTGTGTCTTCTCTGTGAAGTTCCTCCAGTAAACCTGACTTTGCCACCACTGATTGGTCCCAGAACGCCCATTAAAATTCATCACCACACATAAAATATTGCAGGTAAAATATAACCCTTCAACTATGTTCGGATGAATAAAAATGAGATTAGCTTTACAGATTTAAGAAGATGATCCCGTCTGCTTGATCTGTCCCACTCCATCACTCTAATAGTGTGTGTGTGTGTGTGTGTGTGTGTGTGTATGCGTGGTGTTCTGGATGACTGAACAAAAGCAAATGCAATTATTCCTCTGGATCAATTATGTACCTCTTGTTGAATCAATAGGGGAAAAACTACACCTTTATTGTGATCAGCTCCATTATTGTGTGTTCAAAGATAAAGATGTAGACGAGAGATGAACGGTGTTAAATGAGCACATTTCATAGCCATTGCAATTCTGGTATATGAGAAGATAGTATTATGGGAATATTTTGTTGACAACCAGATGTAAGAGACAGGTATATGAGGATATTTTCACAATTGAACTGACTGCATAGATGTGTGCAGTTTTGTAGTAACGTGTTTTGGAGTAGAAAATGATTTAAAAATGGGACATGGCTGCATTGTTAGGGATCTGTTCTGCACAAGAAGTGGTGTGGTTTACTAGGTGTTGGCAGGGGTTGCCAGCATAACTGCAGCTGACAACAGTTCTATTCTTGTCATGCGGCAGCGATGTGGGAAATATCTCAGGGGTAGCGTAGTGTGGTCAACGGGGCACATTCTGCCTTCATGAGTTAATTTGGTGTGAAAAGACATGAATAAGATTTAGATCCTTCACATCAGCAGGGGGAGAAAAAAAAAAAGAGGAGCCGGATGTGGTGTGATAATAAATGGAACCTGAACAGTGACAGGTGGGATTAGCGAGCCTCAGTGTGGAATAATACTGCAGTGCATCATGTGGTGAAGTCTTATCTGGATCTACGCTCCTATATTGTGTCAGCTTAGGAATCAGGAACAGCATCTGTTCAGCTGAGAAGGAAAAAGACGCCGTTGTTTCATGTCTTATCATCTCATAAACATATCTGGAAGGTGAGCGAGAAACGTGAAAAGGTTGACAGTTTGATTCCTTTTTAATTAATGATTAATCCATTGTATTTAAGTATACTTGGAACTGAAATGCTCAAATCAGAACCTGATTAAAACCTAGTGTGTGGCTAAATCATGCACGGTTGATACAAAAACTTGGGCATCATGCTCAAAACCATTGTGGAGAGCTGTTAACTGCCATTTTGAATACAATCTGGAATATGCTAAATAGTCTATTACATCAGTGTTTTGTGTTTGTGTGTGGCAGGAAACTTCTGTTCTTAATTTGTTTACTTCTCTCTCTTACTCCCTGTGCTCACATACATAGCCTTAATTTAATTCAGCCAAATTCCAAATAAAACTATTCTCAATTAGAGTTTTTCCATTTTTGGTGCCAAGCAATGGAACACTTTTGAAATAGTGACTGAAATTCAGAAAACTACTACTATTTCTAGTGACGTAACAGTGAATAACGAGGACAGGTGAATGATGAGGACAGGTGAATAACGAGGACAGGCGAATAACGAGGACAGATGAATGACGAGGACAGGTGAATGACGAGGGGAATGGCGAGGACAGGTGAATGACAAGGACAGGTGAATGATGAGGACAGGTGAATGACGAGGACAGGTGAATAACGAGGACAGATGAATGACGAGGACAGGTGAATGACGAGGGGAATGGCGAGGACAGGTGAATGACAAGGACAGGTGAATGATGAGGACAGGTGAATGACGAGGACAGGTGAATAACGAGGACAGATGAATGACGAGGACAGGTGAATGACGAGGGGAATGGCGAGGACAGGTGAATGACAAGGACAGGTGAATGATGAGGACAGGTGAATGACGAGGACAGGTGAATAACGAGGACAGATGAATGACGAGGACAGGTGAATGACGAGGGGAATGGCGAGGACAGGTGAATGACAAGGACAGGTGAATGATGAGGACAGGTGAATGACGAGGACAGGTGAATAACGAGGACAGATGAATGGCGAGGACAGGTGAATGAGGAGGGGAATGGCGAGGACAGGTGAATGACAAGGACAGGTGAATGATGAGGACAGGTGAATGACGAGGACAGGTGAATAACGAGGACAGATGAATGGCGAGGACAGGTGAATGAGGAGGGGAATGGCGAGGACAGGTGAATGACAAGGACAGGTGAATGACGAGGACAGGTGAATTAGCATTAATTAAGGTCCCCATGAAGCATTTGTGACCTTTGACCCATGTTCACCGATACATTTGATTTTGTCAGCACTTTTACATTTGTAAAGGTTTGCCTTTGATTAAAAACAATTAATGTGAGATTTGTGTCCTCCTTTTTGCACGACACAAGAAAGAAGAAGTAACTTTTAAATTTTAAACAAGCTACATTTTTACTTAAACTTGAGTACATTTTTTAGATCAGTACTTTTACTGGAGTAGAATATTTCAGTACTCTTTCTACCTCTGATCACATCATGGTGAAATCACCAATAACACCTCTACCATTCCTATAATGTTTTGCCCACAAGGACATAGTTTTATTTTATTTATTTATATGTTTATTTCGGTCATGACATTTAGATCACTCATCACACAACAGTGCAGTTCACACAATACACATCACCCAAAGGGAAAGCGGGAGAAGCAAAAGCTTATCTAGTCCCGCCCCCATTATCATCATTATCATTTTTTTTTTTTTTTTATGACATTTGACAAAGAAAACATGTTTCAGTTGTGTCACTGTTAGAAAAATATGTTAACCATTTACAGGGATCTCTGGTGATGTCACAATACTCTGGTGCATGCAGTCGTGCTCCTTTACAGTGATACTGGATTAAGAAGATGTTGCCAACATGCTCTGCTTTAGGGCATGTCCAGTTTTAGGATAAAATGCAAGATGATATTTTTAGTTATTTATTCCCTGACCAGTCTGTCCTAATTAGTCTCTGGCCTTGCAGTCACTCGTGTGTTTGTCCCAAACTTAAGAGTTCTACTACCCTCACAAATGAATCAATACATCGTGGGTTATCAAGGCAAGTGGCATGTCCACGATGTCGGCACAGATTTAGATCGCTTTCATGGCTGTCCCATGTGGTGCAAAGGCTCCTCAGAGGAAAACATGGTGGCAGAAGCGATTGACCTACCTTCCCTGCTGTGACAGCACTGTGTGTGAGAGGTCAACACACGAAGGGTAGCAGGCTTTTGATTAAAGCTTTCAGCTCTGCTTGTGAAAATATGAATAATATTAGATGAAAGGACTTACACGGACTTGTGAGAGTCAGAGACAGAAGGTTCCAGGAGCTTGTACTGTTGGTCCAGGCAGGAAAGCCGCTGACATAAATCCCCTCCGTGTTTCTTTTGTGCTTGCAGTACATGGCTCGCATTTATCAAACAGTATGTGGTCACTGCATCAAATCAAAGGATGTCTCTTTTGATTTGCTGTCCCAAAAGAGTTTTATATCAGTGACAGTTATTCATTTTTTCCTTATATTTTTTATTTATTTTGGCCAGTATGTCAAAATGACAATGGGTCATGATCCTAAACCACACCATTGTTTTATTTCTAGTGCTTTGATTTTATTTGGACTTTGGTATTTTTGTCCTTGTTGGGTTTTTTGGGGGGGGATTTTTTCTTTTTTTTGACAATTCATCACTTCATGGTCTTTGTCTGCTTTACCACCTTGTAGATTGCCTGCCTTACCCTTATTAGTTTCACCCATGTCTAGTTGCGTTTCCCTTCCTAGAGTGTATAAATACTTACCTGTTTCCCTATGCTCTGTTCCCCTATGTTTTCTCCTTCTGTCCGATTCTCCTCATGTGTTGGGGTATGTGTGTTTTTGTTTTAGTTTGCCTTTGTGCCTTTTGAGTTGCTTTGTTCTGGTATTATGTTTGAGGCTGCCTTGGTTTTTCTAAACTAACTTTTGGATTTTTACCTGCACTCACCTGTGAGTTATTGCCATGCATTTGTGTCCTACATCACTATCAATGACACAATGTAAACTGATAAGAAGTGCCTTTTATTCTGGTGCAAAGCCAGAATTCCAGTAATAATTGCCCATCCCTAATTTAGTATGTCGTCCAATAAGTGAAAAAAAAGTCATAGGTTAGTATTTCATCCAAAATGTGACAAAAAAGTCATAGGTTAATATGTCGTCCAAAATGTGACAAAAAATTCATAGGTTACTATGTCGTCCAATATGTGAAAAAAAAGTCATAGGTTAGTGTGTCGTCCAAAATGTGACAAAAAAGTCATAGGTTAGTAAGAAGTCCAAAATGTGACAAAAAAGTCATAGTATAGCATGTCGTCAAAAATGTGAAAAAAAGGTCATAGGTTAGTATGTCGTCCAAAATGTGACAAAAAGGTCATAGTTTAGTATGTCGTCCAAAATCACTCAAAAAAGTTAAAGTATAGTATGTCGTCCAAAATTTGACAATAAAGTCATTGGTTAGTATGTCGTCCAAAATGAGACAAAAAAAGTCAAAGTATAGTATGTCGTCCAAAATGTGAAAAAAAGGTCATAGGTTAGTATGTCATCCAAAATGTGACAAAAAAGTCATAGTTTAGTATGTCGTCCAAAATGTGAAAAAAAGGTCATAGGTTAGTATGTCGTCCAAAATGTGACAAAAAAGTCATAGGTTAGTATGTCGTCCAAAATGTGACAAAAAAGTCATAGGTTAGTAAGTCGTCCAAAATGTGACAAAAAAGTCGTAGTATAGCATGTCGTCCAAAATGTGACAAAAAAGTCATAGTATAGCATGTCGTCAAAAATGTGACAAAAAGATCATAGGTTAGTATGTCGTCTAAAATGTGACAAAAAAGGTCATAGGTTAGTATGTCGTCCAAAATGTGACAAAAAAGTCATAGGTTAGTATGTCGTCCAAAATGTGACAAAAAGGTCATAGTTTAGTATGTCGTCCAAAATGTGACAAAAAAGTCATAGGTTAGTATGTCGTCCAAAATGTGACAAAAAAGTCATAGGTTAGTAAGTCGTCCAAAATGTGACAAAAAAGTCGTAGTATAGCATGTCGTCCAAAATGTGACAAAAAAGTCATAGTATAGCATGTCGTCAAAAATGTGACAAAAAGATCATAGGTTAGTATGTCGTCTAAAATGTGACAAAAAAGGTCATAGGTTAGTATGTCGTCCAAAATGTGACAAAAAGGTCATAGTTTAGTATGTCGTCCAAAATCACTCAAAAAAGTCAAAGTATAGTATGTCGTCCAAAATGTGAAAAAAAGGTCATTGGTTAGTATATCGTCCAAAATGTGACAAAAAAGGTCATAGGTTAGTACAGTGGTCACCAACGTGGTGCCCACGGGCACTTGGTAGCCCGCGAGCAGCCAATGAGGTGCCCGTGGGCTCATTTCACTTCACCTCACTTGCATGTATCCATATGATCACTGACTAAAATGTCCTGATATTGTTTATAAAAACTGTGATAATCATTAGGAGTAAGCACTGGATTTAATGTGTATGCAATTGAATGCATAATATGCATCATTTAAATGGTAAATTGCATAAAATGTTAATATGGTAGCCCTCCATATTATTCTCTACCCTTCAGGTAGCTCTCGGTCTCAAAAAGGTTGGTGACCCCTGGGTTAGTATGTCGTCCAAAATGTGACAAAAAGGTCATAGTTTAGTATGTCGTCCAAAATCACTCAAAAAAGTCATAGGTTAGTATGTCGTCCTAAAAAGTGAGAAAAAATTCATAGGTTACTATGTCGTCCAATATGTGAAAAAAAAGTCATAGGTTAGTGTGTCGTCCAAAATGTGACAAAAAAGGTCATAGGTTAGTATGTCGTCCAAAATGTGACAAAAAATTCATAGGTTAGTAAGTCGTCCAAAATGTGACAAAAAGGTCATAGTTTAGTATGTCGTCCAAAATCACTCAAAAAAGTCAAAGTATAGTATGTCGTCCAAAATGTGACAATAAAGTCATTGGTTAGTATGTCGTCCAAAATGAGACAAAAAAAGTCAAAGTATAGTATGTCGTCCAAAATGTGAAAAAAAGGTCATAGGTTAGTATGTCGTCCAAAATGTGACAAAAAAGTCATAGGTTAGTATGTAGTCCAAAATGTGACAAAAAAGTCATAGGTTAGTATGTCATCCAAAATGTGACAAAAAAGTCATAGGTTAGTATGTCATCCAAAATGTGACAAAAAAGTCATAGTTTAGTATGTCGTCCAAAATGTGAAAAAAAGGTCATAGGTTAGTATGTCGTCCAAAATGTGACAAAAAAGTCATAGGTTAGTATGTCGTCCAAAATGTGACAAAAAAGTCATAGGTTAGTAAGTCGTCCAAAATGTGACAAAAAAGTCGTAGTATAGCATGTCGTCCAAAATGTGACAAAAAAGTCATAGTATAGCATGTCGTCAAAAATGTGACAAAAAGATCATAGGTTAGTATGTCGTCTAAAATGTGACAAAAAAGGTCATAGGTTAGTATGTCGTCCAAAATGTGACAAAAAAGTCATAGGTTAGTATGTCGTCCAAAATGTGACAAAAAGGTCATAGTTTAGTATGTCGTCCAAAATGTGACAAAAAAGTCATAGGTTAGTATTTCATCCAAAATGTGACAAAAAAGTCATAGGTTAATATGTCGTCCAAAATGTGACAAAAAATTCATAGGTTACTATGTCGTCCAATATGTGAAAAAAAAGTCATAGGTTAGTGTGTCGTCCAAAATGTGACAAAAAAGTCATAGGTTAGTAAGAAGTCCAAAATGTGACAAAAAAGTCATAGTATAGCATGTCGTCAAAAATGTGAAAAAAAGGTCATAGGTTAGTATGTCGTCCAAAATGTGACAAAAAGGTCATAGTTTAGTATGTCGTCCAAAATCACTCAAAAAAGTTAAAGTATAGTATGTCGTCCAAAATTTGACAATAAAGTCATTGGTTAGTATGTCGTCCAAAATGAGACAAAAAAAGTCAAAGTATAGTATGTCGTCCAAAATGTGAAAAAAAGGTCATAGGTTAGTATGTCATCCAAAATGTGACAAAAAAGTCATAGTTTAGTATGTCGTCCAAAATGCGAAAAAAAGGTCATAGGTTAGTATGTCGTCCAAAATGTGACAAAAAAGTCATAGGTTAGTATGTCGTCCAAAATGTGACAAAAAAGTCATAGGTTAGTAAGTCGTCCAAAATGTGACAAAAAAGTCGTAGTATAGCATGTCGTCCAAAATGTGACAAAAAAGTCATAGTATAGCATGTCGTCAAAAATGTGACAAAAAGATCATAGGTTAGTATGTCGTCTAAAATGTGACAAAAAAGGTCATAGGTTAGTATGTCGTCCAAAATGTGACAAAAAAGTCATAGGTTAGTATGTCGTCCAAAATGTGACAAAAAGGTCATAGTTTAGTATGTCGTCCAAAATGTGACAAAAAAGTCATAGGTTAGTATGTCGTCCAAAATGTGACAAAAAAGTCATAGGTTAGTAAGTCGTCCAAAATGTGACAAAAAAGTCGTAGTATAGCATGTCGTCCAAAATGTGACAAAAAAGTCATAGTATAGCATGTCGTCAAAAATGTGACAAAAAGATCATAGGTTAGTATGTCGTCTAAAATGTGACAAAAAAGGTCATAGGTTAGTATGTCGTCCAAAATGTGACAAAAAGGTCATAGTTTAGTATGTCGTCCAAAATCACTCAAAAAAGTCAAAGTATAGTATGTCGTCCAAAATCACTCAAAAAAGTCAAAGTATAGTATGTCGTCCAAAATGTGACAAAAAAGGTCATAGGTTAGTACAGTGGTCACCAACGTGGTGCCCACGGGCACTTGGTAGCCCACGAGCAGCCAATGAGGTGCCCGTGGGCTCATTTCACTTCACCTCACTTGCATGTATCCATATGATCACTGACTAAAATGTCCTGATATTGTTTATAAAAACTGTGATAATCATTAGGAGTAAGCACTGGATTTAATGTGTATGCAATTGAATGCATAATATGCATCATTTAAATGGTAAATTGCATAAAATGTTAATATGGTAGCCCTCCATATTATTCTCTACCCTTCAGGTAGCTCTCGGTCTCAAAAAGGTTGGTGACCCCTGGGTTAGTATGTCGTCCAAAATGTGACAAAAAGGTCATAGTTTAGTATGTCGTCCAAAATCACTCAAAAAAGTCATAGGTTAGTATGTCGTCCTAAAAAGTGAGAAAAAATTCATAGGTTACTATGTCGTCCAATATGTGAAAAAAAAGTCATAGGTTAGTGTGTCGTCCAAAATGTGACAAAAAAGGTCATAGGTTAGTATGTCGTCCAAAATGTGACAAAAAATTCATAGGTTAGTAAGTCGTCCAAAATGTGACAAAAAGGTCATAGTTTAGTATGTCGTCCAAAATCACTCAAAAAAGTCAAAGTATAGTATGTCGTCCAAAATGTGACAATAAAGTAATTGGTTAGTATGTCGTCCAAAATGAGACAAAAAAAGTCAAAGTATAGTATGTCGTCCAAAATGTGAAAAAAAGGTCATAGGTTAGTATGTCGTCCAAAATGTGACAAAAAAGTCATAGGTTAGTAAGTCGTCCAAAATGTGACAAAAAAGTCATAGGTTAGTATGTCATCCAAAATGTGAGAAAAAAGTCATAGGTTAGTATGTCATCCAAAATGTGACAAAAAAGTCATAGTTTAGTATGTCGTCCAAAATGTGAAAAAAAGGTCATAGGTTAGTATGTCGTCCAAAATGTGACAAAAAAGTCATAGGTTAGTATGTCGTCCAAAATGTGACAAAAAAGTCATAGGTTAGTAAGTCGTCCAAAATGTGACAAAAAAGTCGTAGTATAGCATGTCGTCCAAAATGTGACAAAAAAGTCATAGTATAGCATGTCGTCAAAAATGTGACAAAAAGATCATAGGTTAGTATGTCGTCTAAAATGTGACAAAAAAGGTCATAGGTTAGTATGTCGTCCAAAATGTGACAAAAAAGTCATAGGTTAGTATGTCGTCCAAAATGTGACAAAAAGGTCATAGTTTAGTATGTCGTCCAAAATGTGACAAAAAAGTCATAGGTTAGTATTTCATCCAAAATGTGACAAAAAAGTCATAGGTTAATATGTCGTCCAAAATGTGACAAAAAATTCATAGGTTACTATGTCGTCCAATATGTGAAAAAAAAGTCATAGGTTAGTGTGTCGTCCAAAATGTGACAAAAAAGTCATAGGTTAGTAAGAAGTCCAAAATGTGACAAAAAAGTCATTGGTTAGTATGTCGTCCAAAATGAGACAAAAAAAGTCAAAGTATAGTATGTCGTCCAAAATGTGAAAAAAAGGTCATAGGTTAGTATGTCGTCCAAAATGTGACAAAAAAGTCATAGGTTAGTAAGTCGTCCAAAATGTGACAAAAAAGTCATAGGTTAGTATGTCATCCAAAATGTGAGAAAAAAGTCATAGGTTAGTATGTCATCCAAAATGTGACAAAAAAGTCATAGTTTAGTATGTCGTCCAAAATGTGAAAAAAAGGTCATAGGTTAGTATGTCGTCCAAAATGTGACAAAAAAGTCATAGGTTAGTATGTCGTCCAAAATGTGACAAAAAAGTCATAGGTTAGTAAGTCGTCCAAAATGTGACAAAAAAGTCGTAGTATAGCATGTCGTCCAAAATGTGACAAAAAAGTCATAGTATAGCATGTCGTCAAAAATGTGACAAAAAGATCATAGGTTAGTATGTCGTCTAAAATGTGACAAAAAAGGTCATAGGTTAGTATGTCGTCCAAAATGTGACAAAAAAGTCATAGGTTAGTATGTCGTCCAAAATGTGACAAAAAGGTCATAGTTTAGTATGTCGTCCAAAATGTGACAAAAAAGTCATAGGTTAGTATTTCATCCAAAATGTGACAAAAAAGTCATAGGTTAATATGTCGTCCAAAATGTGACAAAAAATTCATAGGTTACTATGTCGTCCAATATGTGAAAAAAAAGTCATAGGTTAGTGTGTCGTCCAAAATGTGACAAAAAAGTCATAGGTTAGTAAGAAGTCCAAAATGTGACAAAAAAGTCATAGTATAGCATGTCGTCAAAAATGTGAAAAAAAGGTCATAGGTTAGTATGTCGTCCAAAATGTGACAAAAAGGTCATATTTTAGTATGTCGTCCAAAATCACTCAAAAAAGTTAAAGTATAGTATGTCGTCCAAAATTTGACAATAAAGTCATTGGTTAGTATGTCGTCCAAAATGAGACAAAAAAAGTCAAAGTATAGTATGTCGTCCAAAATGTGAAAAAAAGGTCATAGGTTAGTATGTCATCCAAAATGTGACAAAAAAGTCATAGTTTAGTATGTCGTCCAAAATGCGAAAAAAAGGTCATAGGTTAGTATGTCGTCCAAAATGTGACAAAAAAGTCATAGGTTAGTATGTCGTCCAAAATGTGACAAAAAAGTCATAGGTTAGTAAGTCGTCCAAAATGTGACAAAAAAGTCGTAGTATAGCATGTCGTCCAAAATGTGACAAAAAAGTCATAGTATAGCATGTCGTCAAAAATGTGACAAAAAGATCATAGGTTAGTATGTCGTCTAAAATGTGACAAAAAAGGTCATAGGTTAGTATGTCGTCCAAAATGTGACAAAAAAGTCATAGGTTAGTATGTCGTCCAAAATGTGACAAAAAGGTCATAGTTTAGTATGTCGTCCAAAATGTGACAAAAAAGTCATAGGTTAGTATGTCGTCTAAAATGTGACAAAAAAGGTCATAGGTTAGTATGTCGTCCAAAATGTGACAAAAAAGTCATAGGTTAGTATGTCGTCCAAAATGTGACAAAAAAGTCATAGTATAGCATGTCGTCAAAAATGTGACAAAAAGATCATAGGTTAGTATGTCGTCTAAAATGTGACAAAAAAGGTCATAGGTTAGTATGTCGTCCAAAATGTGACAAAAAGGTCATAGTTTAGTATGTCGTCCAAAATCACTCAAAAAAGTCAAAGTATAGTATGTCGTCCAAAATCACTCAAAAAAGTCAAAGTATAGTATGTCGTCCAAAATGTGACAAAAAAGGTCATAGGTTAGTACAGTGGTCACCAACGTGGTGCCCACGGGCACTTGGTAGCCCGCGAGCAGCCAATGAGGTGCCCGTGGGCTCATTTCACTTCACCTCACTTGCATGTATCCATATGATCACTGACTAAAATGTCCTGATATTGTTTATAAAAACTGTGATAATCATTAGGAGTAAGCACTGGATTTAATGTGTATGCAATTGAATGCATAATATGCATCATTTAAATGGTAAATTGCATAAAATGTTAATATGGTAGCCCTCCATATTATTCTCTACCCTTCAGGTAGCTCTCGGTCTCAAAAAGGTTGGTGACCCCTGGGTTAGTATGTCGTCCAAAATGTGACAAAAAGGTCATAGTTTAGTATGTCGTCCAAAATCACTCAAAAAAGTCATAGGTTAGTATGTCGTCCTAAAAAGTGAGAAAAAATTCATAGGTTACTATGTCGTCCAATATGTGAAAAAAAAGTCATAGGTTAGTGTGTCGTCCAAAATGTGACAAAAAAGGTCATAGGTTAGTATGTCGTCCAAAATGTGACAAAAAATTCATAGGTTAGTAAGTCGTCCAAAATGTGACAAAAAGGTCATAGTTTAGTATGTCGTCCAAAATCACTCAAAAAAGTCAAAGTATAGTATGTCGTCCAAAATGTGACAATAAAGTCATTGGTTAGTATGTCGTCCAAAATGAGACAAAAAAAGTCAAAGTATAGTATGTCGTCCAAAATGTGAAAAAAAGGTCATAGGTTAGTATGTCGTCCAAAATGTGACAAAAAAGTCATAGGTTAGTAAGTCGTCCAAAATGTGACAAAAAAGTCATAGGTTAGTATGTCATCCAAAATGTGAGAAAAAAGTCATAGGTTAGTATGTCATCCAAAATGTGACAAAAAAGTCATAGTTTAGTATGTCGTCCAAAATGTGAAAAAAAGGTCATAGGTTAGTATGTCGTCCAAAATGTGACAAAAAAGTCATAGGTTAGTATGTCGTCCAAAATGTGACAAAAAAGTCATAGGTTAGTAAGTCGTCCAAAATGTGACAAAAAAGTCGTAGTATAGCATGTCGTCCAAAATGTGACAAAAAAGTCATAGTATAGCATGTCGTCAAAAATGTGACAAAAAGATCATAGGTTAGTATGTCGTCTAAAATGTGACAAAAAAGGTCATAGGTAAGTATGTCGTCCAAAATGTGACAAAAAAGTCATAGGTTAGTATGTCGTCCAAAATGTGACAAAAAGGTCATAGTTTAGTATGTCGTCCAAAATGTGACAAAAAAGTCATAGGTTAGTATGTCGTCCAAAATGTGACAAAAAAGTCATAGGTTAGTATGTCGTCCAAAATGTGACAAAAAAGTCATAGTATAGCATGTCGTCAAAAATGTGAAAAAAAGGTCATAGGTTAGTATGTCGTCCAAAATGTGACAAAAAAGTCATAGTTTAGTATGTCTTCCAAAATGAGACAAAAAAGTCATAGTTTAGTATGTCGTCCAAAATGTGACAAAAAAGTTCATAGTTTAGTATGTCGTCCAAAATTTGACAAAAAAGTCATAGTTTAGTATGTCGTCCAAAATGTGAAAAAAAGGTCATAGGTTAGTATGTCGTTCAAAATGTGACAAAAAAGTCATAGGTTAGTAAGTCGTCCAAAATGTGACAAAAAGGTCATAGGTTAGTAAGTCGTCCAAAATGTGACAAAAAGGTCATAGTTAAGTATGTCGTCAAAAATGAGACCAAAAAGTCATAGGTTAGTATGTAGTCCAAAATGAGACAAAAGGGTCATAGGTTAGTATGTCATCCAAAATGTGACAAAAAAGTCATAGGTTAGTAAGTCGTCCAAAATGTGACAAAAAGGTCATAGTTAAGTATGTCGTCAAAAATGAGACCAAAAAGTCATAGGTTAGTATGTCGTCCAAAATGTGACAAAAGGGTCATAGTTTAGTATGTCGTCCAAAATTAGACAAAAAAGTAATAGGCTAGTATGTCGTCCAAAATGTGAAAAAAAAGTCATAGGTTACTATGTCGTCCAATATATGAAAAAAAAGTCATAGGTTAGTGTGCCGTCCAAAATGTGACAAAAAAGTCATAGGTTAGTAAGTCGTCCAAAATGTGACAAAAAGGTCATAGTTCAGTATGTCGTCCAAAATGTGGCAAAAAGGTCATAGTTTAGTATGTCGTCCAAAATGTGAAAAAAAGGTCATCAGTTAGTATGTCGCCCAAAATGTGACAAAAAAGTCAGAGGTTAGTAAGTCGTCCAAAATCACTCAAAAAAGTCATAGTATAGTATGTCGTCCAAAATTTGACAAAAAAGTCATAGGTTAGTATGTCGTCCAAAATCACTCAAAAAAGTCATAGTATAGTATGTGTTCCACAATTTGACAAAGAGGTCATAGTATAGTATGTCTTTCAGAACTTCAGTGGCTTAATGGATAAGACACTGGTCTCCAACGACAAGGTTTGTGTGTTCAAGTCCCATCTGGAACAGACCATTCAAAAATTAGTATTTGTTGGGAAATTTGACAAAAATGTCGTCAATAAACTCACAGTATAGTATGTCGTCCAAAATTGGACAAAAAAGTCATAGTATAGTATAGTATGTCGTCCAAAATTTGACAAAAAAGTCATAGTATAGTATAGTATGTCTTCCAAAATCACTCTAAAAAGTCATAGTATAGCATGTCGGCCAAAATGTGACAGAAAGGTCATAGTTTAGTATGTCGTCCAAAATGTGACAAAAAGGTCATAGGTTAGTAAGTGGTCCAAAATGTGACAAAAAAGTCATAGGTTAGTAAGTCGTCCAAAATGTGACAAAAAAGTCATAGTATAGCATGTCGTCAAAAATGTGACAAAAAAGTCATAGTATAGCATGTCGTCAAAATTGTGACAAAGAAGTCATAGTATAGCATGTCGTCAAAAATGTGACAAAAAAGTCATAGTATAGCATGTCGTCAAAAATGTGAAAAAAAGGTCATAGGTTAGTTTGTCGTCCAAAATCACTCAAAAAAGTCATAGTATAGCATGTTGTACAAAATTTGACCAAAAAGTCATAGTATAGTATGTCAATAATGACATGTGTTAGGTTGACTAAGCACTTCAGTGGCTTAACGGATACGTCACTGGTTTCCAAAGACAGGGTTTGTGTGTTCAAGTCCCATCTCGAACAGACCGTTCAAAGATGAATATTTTTTTGGGAAAAAATCTCATCGTTTATTATGTTGTCAATAAACTCACAGTATAGTATGTCTTCCAAAATCACTCTAAAAAGTCATAGTTTAGTATATCATCCAAAATGTGAAAAAAAAGTCATAGGTTAGTATGTCGTACAAAATGTGACAAAAAAAGTCATAGGTTAGTAAGTCATCCAAAATGTGACAAAAAGTTCATAGTTTAGTATGTCGTCCAAAATCACTCAAAAACTCATAGTATAGTATGTCGTCAAAAATGTGAAAAAAAGGTCATAGGTTAGTATGTCTTCCAAAATGTGACAAAGAGGTCATAGTATAGTATGCCTTTTAGAACTTCAGATGCTTAATGGATAAGACGCTGGTCTCAGAAGACAGGGTTTGTGTGTTCAAGTCCCATCTGGAACAGACCATTCAAAGATTAGTATTTGTTGTGAAAATCTGACAAAAATGTAGTTAATAAACTCACAGTATAGTATGCCGTCCAAAATTTAACAAAAAAGTCATAGTATAGTATATCTTCCAAAATCGCTCTAAAAATTCATAGGTTAGTATGTTGTCTAAAATGTCACAAAAAAGTCCTAGTATAGCATGTCGTCAAAAATGAGACAAAAAAGTCATAGGTTAGTATGTCGTCCAAAATGTGAAAAAAAAGTCATAGTTTAGTATGTCGTCCAAAATGAGACAAAAAAGTCATAGTTTGGTATGTCGTCCAAAATGAGACAAAAAAGTCATAGTTTAGTATGTCGTCCAAAATGAGACAAAAAAGTCATAGTTTAGTATGTCGTCCAAAATGAGACAAAAAAGTCACAGTATAGCATGTCGTCCAAAATATGACAAAAAGGTCATAGTTAAGTATGTCGTCAAAAATGAGACCAAAAAGTCATAGGTTAGTATGTAGTCCAAAATGTGAAAAAAAAGTCATAGGTTAGTATGTTGTCCAAAATGTGACAAAAAGGTCATAGGTTAGTATGTCGTCCAAAATGAGACAAAAAAGTCATAGGTTAGTATGTCGTCCAAAATGAGACAAAAAAGTCATAGGTTAGTATGTCGTCCAAAATGTGAAAAAAAAAGTCATAGTATAGTATGTCGTCCAAAATCACTCTAAAAAGTCATAGTATAGTACGTCGTCCAAAATGTGACAAAAAGGTCATAGTTTAGTGTGTCGTCCAAAATGAGACAAAAAAGTCACAGTCTAGCATGTCGTCCAAAATGTGACAAAAAGGTCATAGTTAAGTATGTCGTCAAAAATGAGACAAAAAAGTCATAGGTTAGTTTGTCGTCCAAAATGTGAAAAAAAAGTCATAGGTTAGTATGTTGTCCAAAATGTGACAAAAAGGTCATAGTTTAGTATGTCGTCCAAAATGTGACAAAAAAGTCATAGGTTAGTATGCCGTCCAAAATGAGACAAAAAAGTCATAGTTTAGTATGTCGTCAAAAATGTGAAAAAAAAAAGTCATAGTATAGTATGTCGTCCAAAATCACTCTAAAAAGTCATAGTATAGTACGTCGTCCAAAATGTGACAAAAAGGTCATAGCTAAGTATGTCGTCAAAAATGAGACAAAAAAGTCATAGGTTAGTATGTTGTCCAAAATGTGACAAAAAGGTCATAGTTTAATATGTCGTCCAAAATGAGACAAAAAAGTCATAGGTTAGTATGTCGTCAAAAATGAGACAAAAAAGTCACAGTATAGCATGTCGTCCAAAATATGACAAAAAGGTCATAGTTAAGTATGTCGTCAAAAATGAGACCAAAAAGTCAAAGTATAGTATGTCGTCCAAAATGTGAAAAAAAGTCATAGGTTAGTATGTCGTCCAAAATGTGACAAAAAAGTCATAGGTTAGTATGTCGTCCAAAATGTGACAAAAAAGTCATAGGTTAGTAAGTCGTCCAAAATGTGACAAAAAGGTCATAGTTAAGTATGTCGTCAAAAATAAGACCAAAAAGTCATAGGTTAGTATGTAGTCCAAAATGTGACAAAAGGGTCATAGTTTAGTATGTCGTCCAAAATGAGACAAAAAAGTCATAGGTTAGTATGTCGTCCAAAATGAGACAAAAAAGTCATAGGTTAGTATGTCGTCCAAAATGAGACAAAAAAGTCATAGGTTAGTATGTCGTCCAAAATGTGACAAAACAGTCATAGGTTAGTAAGTCGTCCAAAATGTGACAAAAAGGTCATAGTTCAGTATGTCGTCCAAAATGTGACAAAAAGGTCATAGTTTAGTATGTCGTGGAAAATGTGAAAAAAAGGTCATCAGTTAGTATGTCGCCCAAAATGTGACAAAAAAGTCAGAGGTTAGTAGGTCGTCCAAAATCACTCAAAAAAGTCATAGTATAGTATGTCGTCCAAAATTTGACAAAAAAGTCATAGTATAGTATGTCGTCCAAAGTCACTCAAAAAAGTCATAGTATAGTATGTGTTCCACAATTTGACAAAGAGGTCATAGTATAGTATGTCTTTCAGAACTTCAGTGGCTTAATGGATAAGACACTGGTCTCCAACGACAAGGTTTGTGTGTTCAAGTCCCATCTGGAACAGACCATTCAAAAATTAGTATTTGTTGTGAAAATTTGACAAAAATGTCGTCAATAAACTCACAGTATAGTATGTCGTCCAAAATTGGACAAAAAAGTCATAGTATAGTATAGTATGTCGTCCAAAATTTGACAAAAAAGTCATAGTATAGTATAGTATGTCTTCCAAAATCACTCTAAAAAGTCATAGTATAGCATGTCGGCCAAAATGTGACAGAAAGGTCATAGTTTAGTATGTCGTCCAAAATGTGACAAAAAGGTCATAGGTTAGTAAGTGGTCCAAAATGTGACAAAAAAGTCATAGGTTAGTAAGTCGTCCAAAATGTGACAAAAAAGTCATAGTAAAGCATGTTGTCCAAAATGTGACAAAAAGGTCATAGTATAGCATGTTGTCCAAAATGTGACAAAAAGGTCATAGTTTAGTATGTCGTCCAAAATGTGACAAAAAAGTCATAGGTTAGTATGCCGTCCAAAATGAGACAAAAAAGTCATAGTTTAGTATGTCGTCAAAAATGTGAAAAAAAAAAGTCATAGTATAGTATGTCGTCCAAAATCACTCTAAAAAGTCATAGTATAGTACGTCGTCCAAAATGTGACAAAAAGGTCATAGCTAAGTATGTCGTCAAAAATGAGACAAAAAAGTCATAGGTTAGTAAGTTGTCCAAAATGTGACAAAAAGGTCATAGTTTAATATGTCGTCCAAAATGAGACAAAAAAGTCATAGGTTAGTATGTCGTCAAAAATGAGACAAAAAAGTCATAGTTTAGTATGTCGTCCAAAATGAGACAAAAAAGTCATAGTTTAGTATGTCGTCTAAAATGAGACAAAAAAAGTCATAGGTTAGTATGTCGTCCAAAATGTGACAAAAAGGTCATAGTTTAATATGTTATCCAAAATGAGACAAAAAAGTCATAGTTTAGTATGTCGTCCAAAATGAGACAAAAAAGTCATAGTTTAGTATGTCGTCCAAAATGAGACAAAAAAGTCACAGTATAGCATGTCGTCCAAAATATGACAAAAAGGTCATAGTTAAGTATGTCGTCAAAAATGAGACCAAAAAGTCAAAGTATAGTATGTTGTCCAAAATGTGAAAAAAAGGTCATAGGTTAGTATGTCGTCCAAAATGTGACAAAAAAGTCATAGGTTAGTATGTCTTCCAAAATGTTACAAAAAAGTCATAGGTTAGTAAGTCGTCCAAAATGTGACAAAAAGGTCATAGTTAAGTATGTCGTCAAAAATAAGACCAAAAAGTCATAGGTTAGTATGTAGTCCAAAATGTGACAAAAGGGTCATAGTTTAGTATGTCGTCCAAAATGAGACAAAAAAGTCATAGGTTAGTATGTCGTCCAAAATGAGACAAAAAAGTCATAGGTTAGTATGTCGTCCAAAATGTGACAAAACAGTCATAGGTTAGTAAGTCGTCCAAAATGTGACAAAAAGGTCATAGTTCAGTATGTCGTCCAAAATGTGACAAAAAGGTCATAGTTTAGTATGTCGTCGAAAATGTGAAAAAAAGGTCATCAGTTAGTATGTCGCCCAAAATGTGACAAAAAAGTCAGAGGTTAGTAGGTCGTCCAAAATCACTCAAAAAAGTCATAGTATAGTATGTCGTCCAAAATTTGACAAAAAAGTCATAGTATAGTATGTCGTCCAAAATCACTCAAAAAAGTCATAGTATAGTATGTGTTCCACAATTTGACAAAGAGGTCATAGTATAGTATGTCTTTCAGAACTTCAGTGGCTTAATGGATAAGACACTGGTCTCCAACGACAAGGTTTGTGTGTTCAAGTCCCATCTGGAACAGACCATTCAAAAATTAGTATTTGTTGTGAAAATTTGACAAAAATGTCGTCAATAAACTCACAGTATAGTATGTCGTCCAAAATTGGACAAAAAAGTCATAGTATAGTATAGTATGTCGTCCAAAATTTGACAAAAAAGTCATAGTATAGTATAGTATGTCTTCCAAAATCACTCTAAAAAGTCATAGTATAGCATGTCGGCCAAAATGTGACAGAAAGGTCATAGTTTAGTATGTCGTCCAAAATGTGACAAAAAGGTCATAGGTTAGTAAGTGGTCCAAAATGTGACAAAAAAGTCATAGGTTAGTAAGTCGTCCAAAATGTGACAAAAAAGTCATAGTATAGCATGTCGTCAAAAATGTGACAAAAAAGTCATAGTATAGCATGTCGTCAAAATTGTGACAAAAAAGTCATAGTATAGCATGTCGTCAAAATTGTGACAAAAAAGTCATAGTATAGTATGTCGTCAAAAATGTGACAAAAAAGTCATAGTATAGCATGTCGTCAAAAATGTGAAAAAAAGGTCATAGGTTAGTTTGTCGTCCAAAATCACTCAAAAAAGTCATAGTATAGCATGTTGTACAAAATTTGACCAAAAAGTCATAGTATAGTATGTCAATAATGACATGTGTTAGGTTGACTAAGCACTTCAGTGGCTTAACGGATAAGTCACTGGTTTCCAAAGACAGGGTTTGTGTGTTCAAGTCCCATCTCAAACAGACCGTTCAAAGATGAATAGTTTTTTGGGAAAAAATCTCATCGTTTATTATGTTGTCAATAAACTCACAGTATAGTATGTCTTCCAAAATCACTCTAAAAAGTCATAGTTTAGTATGTCATCCAAAATGTGAAAAAAAGTCATAGGTTAGTATGTCGTACAAAATGTGACAAAAAGTTCATAGTTTAGTATGTCGTCCAAAATCACTCAAAAAACTCATAGTATAGTATGTCGTCAAAAATGTGAAAAAAAGGTCATAGGTTAGTATGTCTTCCAAAATGTGACAAAGAGGTCATAGTTTAGTATGCCTTTTAGAACTTCAGATGCTTAATGGATAAGACGCTGGTCTCAGAAGACAGGGTTTGTGTGTTCAAGTCCCATCTGGAACAGACCATTCAAAGATTAGTATTTGTTGTGAAAATCTGACAAAAATGTAGTTAATAAACTCACAGTATAGTATGCCGTCCAAAATTTAACAAAAAAGTCATAGTATAGTATATCTTCCAAAATCGCTCTAAAAATTCATAGGTTAGTATGTTGTCCAAAATGTCACAAAAAAGTCCTAGTATAGCATGTCGTCAAAAATGAGACAAAAAAGTCATAGGTTAGTATGTCGTCCAAAATGTGAAAAAAAAGTCATAGTTTAGTATGTCGTCCAAAATGAGACAAAAAAGTCATAGTTTAATATGTCGTCCAAAATGAGACAAAAAAGTCATAGGTTAGTATGTCGTCCAAAATGAGACAAAAAAGTCATAGTTTAGTATGTCGTCAAAAATGAGACAAAAAAGTCATAGTTTAGTATGTCGTCCAAAATGTGAAAAAAAAAGTCATAGTATAGTATGTCGTCCAAAATCACTCTAAAAAGTCATAGTATAGTACGTCGTCCAAAATGTGACAAAAAGGTCATAGCTAAGTATGTCGTCAAAAATGAGACAAAAAAGTCATAGGTTAGTATGTTGTCCAAAATGTGACAAAAAGGTCATAGTTTAGTATGTCGTCCAAAATGAGACAAAAAAGTCATAGTTTAGTATGTCGTCAAAAATGAGACAAAAAAGTCATAGTTTAGTATGTCGTCCAAAATGAGACAAAAAAGTCATAGTATAGTATGTCGTCCAAAATCACTCTAAAAAGTCATAGTATAGTACGTCGTCCAAAATGTGACAAAAAGGTCATAGTTTAGTATGTCGTCCAAAATGTGACATAAAAGGTCATAGGTTAGTATGTCGTCCAAAATGTGACAAAAAAGTCATAGGTTAGTAAGTCGTCCAAAATGTGACAAAAAAGTCATAGTATAGCATGTCGTCCAAAATGTAACAAAAAAGTCATAGTATAGCATGTCGTCCAAAATGAGACAAAAAAGTCATAGGTTAGTATGTCGTTAAAAATGTGACAAAAAAGGTCATAGGTTAGTTTGTCGTCAAAAATTAGACAAAAAAGTCATAGTTTAGTATGTCGTCCAAAATCATTCAAAAAAGTCATAGTATAGTATGTCTTCCAAAATCACTCTAAAAATCATAGTATAGTATGTCGTCCAAAATGTGACAAAAAAGTCATAGTTTAGTATGTCGTCCAAAATGAGACAAAAATGTCATAGTTTAGTATGTTGTCCAAAATGAGACAAAAAAGTCATAGTTTAGTATGTTGTCAAAAATGTGACAAAAAGGTCATAGGTTAGTATGTCGTCCAAAATATGACAAAAAAGTCATAGGTTAGTACGTCGTCCAAAGGTATGTCGTCCAAAATGAGACTAAAAAAAAGTAATAGTTTAGTATGTCGTCCAAAATGTGACAAAATAGTCATAGGTTAGTAAGTCGTCCAAAATCAATCAAAAAAGTCATAGTATAGTATGTCTTCCAAAATGTCACAAAAAAGTCATAGTATAGCATGTCGTCAAAAATGAGACAAAAAAGTCATAGGTTAGTATGTCGTCAAAAATGAGACAAAAAAGTCATAGTTTAGTATGTCGTCCAAAATGAGACAAAAAAGTCATAGTATAGTATGTCTTCCAAAATTTGACAAAGAAGTCAAAGTATAGTATGTCTTTCATAATTTGACAATAATGACATGTGTCAGGTTGACTACGCACTTCATTGGCTTAATGGATAAGTCACTGGTCTCCAAAGACAGGGTTTGTGTTTTCAAGTCCCATCAGGAACAGACCATTCAAAGATTAGTATTTGTTGTGAAAATTTGACAAAAATGTTATCGTTGATTATGTTGTCAATACACTCACAGTATAGTATTTTGTCCAAGATTTGATAAAAAAGTCATAGTTTAGTATGTCATCCAAAATCACTCAAAAAACTCATAGTATAGTATGTCTTCCAAAAACACTCAAAAAAGTCATAGTATAGTATGTTGTCCAAAATCACTTGAAAAACTCATAGTATAGTATGTCGTCCAAAATTTAACAAAAGAGTAATAGTATAGTATGTCGTCCAAAATCACTCTAAAAGTCATGATATAGTATGTTGTCCAAAATCACTCTAAAAGTCATGGTATAGTATGTTGTCCAAAATCACTCTAAAAGTCATGATATAGTATGTTGTCCAAAATCACTCTAAAAGTCATGATATAGTATGTTGTCCAAAATCACTCTAAAAGTCATGATATAGTATGTTGTCCAAAATCACTCTAAAAGTCATGGTATAGTATGTTGTCCAAAATCACTCTAAAAGTCATGATATAGTATGTTGTCCAAAATCACTCTAAAAGTCATGATATAGTATGTTGTCCAAAATCACTCTAAAAGTCATGATATAGTATGTTGTCCAAAATCACTCTAAAAGTCATGGTATAGTATGTTGTCCAAAATGTGACAAAAAAGCCAGAGTATCCCTCCTGCTACCTTGTGTGGGTCAGATTGACCCGCTCAGTTCAGAATGACACTGCTCCCCCTGGCTGTGGGATATTAAGCAGGGGTAAAGTATGTCGTCCAAAATCATTAAAAAAAGTCATAGGTCAGTATGTCGTCAAAAATTAGACAAAAAAGTCATAGTATAGTATGTCTTTCAAAATCACTCAAGAAAGTCATCCAAAGTCGTCCAAAATTTGACAAAAAGGACGTGTCAGATTGCAAAGAGCCAGATACGTGCGTCCATACGTCAGGCTTTTCAAAATATAACTAACACAGTTGTATTGCATGTGCAGCATAAATACTTGTCACAATTTGGACAATATACTAAAGTAAGACTTTTTTGTCACATTTTGGACAACATACTAAAGCAAGACTTTTTTGTCACATTTTGGACAACATACTAACCTATGACCTTTTGGTCACATTTCGGACGACTTACTAACCTATGACTTTTTTGTCTCATTTTGGACGACATACTAAACTATGACCTTTTGGTCACATTTTGGACGACATACTATACTATGACCTTTTTGTCACTTTTGGACGACATACTAACCTATGACTTTTTTGTCTCATTTTTGACGACATACTAACCTATGACTTTTTTGTCTCATTTTTGACGACATACTTAACTATGACTTTTTTTTTTTCGTTTTTCGTCACAGCAAACTTTCAGCGGAAGTGGAATAAGTAGAAGCGGAATAAACTTGCTGAAGAACACCAAGAGATGTTTGTGCTCCATGGATTCTCGTGAGAACTCTCGGGAGTTCTCACTAAAATGCCTTGCAGCAGCAGGCACTAATAAGAAGGGAAAATAACAGTTATAATAATAATAAATATGTATAAAAAGCAAATACATAAACCAGATTAAAAATCACATTGTGCATGTTATTATAGAATTATATGAACTGTTTTGCTATATAAACTGCAAATAAATAGTCTTCTGTGAACTCCCACTTAACATCTGACCAATGAAGAAACACAATGACATTTTTTATTTATTATAAAATTATTTTTATTATTATTATTTGAGTTGGTGCGTTATCATTACTTTCCTGGTCACATTAGTCTCTCATTTTATTCTCCCCCTCCCTTCCATATCTCATTAAAATAAAACGTCTGTACTGGCTCACTGGCATTTATCTGCTTTCCTCTGACTCAGCTGAATTCCCATTTATTCTATACCAATTTTTCCTTGTTTCTGCTCATATTAAAGCAATGTAATCTTGTTTCATAACTTTCTTCTAAAAACACATCCTATTGGTTCCCGGTTAAAATTTGGATGACTGTCCTTGCGTTGCGTTAGTCACTTAACGCCAGTGAAATGGTCATGGCACCTGTAACAATGTGCCATTATTCCAGTGTCAAATGATATGACTGAGGAGGAGCTTTTCTCCAGTTGGCTTTTAACAAAAGTAAAGTGAAACGTTGTGACTCAGGAAAAAAAAAGCTTAAATAGAAGCAGAGCTTCTGCAACAGGCTGCCACTATCTTGCTTATCATGTGATCATTTTCCATTCCCAGAGTCTTTTTTTCAAAAACGATCAATATGGAAATCCAGTTGCTCCACTTCCTGTTTGTGCATCGCCAAAATGAGACACGGCTTTGGTTACTCATCCTCTCACTGATCCCACAGCCTTAAACTGCATCTGACATATTGAATACCTCAAATGTTCCTAGTTTGGCCCCAGTGGCAATTTAAAGTGTTGACAGACAGACACAATCCACAAGCAGATCCCTGGTATAAAATGTTACAGCGAGACCTCCCCAGAGTATCCCAATCAATAAAGCAGTGGGAGATTACTTTTTTTTAGATGGGGGAGTTAAAGACCCAGGGGGCTGTTTCACCTCTACAGTGAGCCACCACTGGAATAGCTCACACCTTATGGGGGTATTGGGTAGCTTACCACTGTTACCACTGCCCTAACCAGAGGGGAAGGGAAACACTGATCCACATAGACATGTATCTCAACTTTCCAACAGGGTCTCCTGTAACCAGGAGGTTGACCTTGTTCCTTGCTTGGTAGGGAAATGTATTGATCGGGTGTCTTTTATCACAGACGATTTGTCATTCACTAAAGTTAGTGTATCTGTTCGTATTTATCTTTGATCCTGGGATACTTATCAATGAAGGCTCAATGTGAGCTCCAGTTCAAAATCTCTATTCCACCACTCTACCACTATTCTCTCCCCGCCCCACCTCACACACTACAAATTAGAAGTGTATGTGTAAACTCAGTCGAAGTTAAGGTGGCTTTGGGGCTCTGTACATGCACAACCTACCCACTAGCTTAAACCTGGAAATAAGAGAAGAAGACAGACAACAGTGACAAAAACATGACTAAATCCAGTCCAGTACATTTGATGGACTGACAAAGAGATACCAATTTTATGCTCTGACGGCTTAAAGAAGTTGATATTTCACAAATGGTAGGGAGACTCTCAGAGTGAGACTCAACATGCCAACAAGTAGCCGACAGCTGAAATGTTACTGTGCATGGTGACGTACTGACAGAGAGAAAAACAGAGCACAAGACATTTTACTTTTGTTTACATTCTATTTCAAAAAGTCGTGTGTTGTATTTTTGTCTTTTAACGTAGCTTTACACCTCCAGACTACATCTGGGAAACTTGGAGCCGCATAGTGCAGGAACAGCAGCAGGCATTTTGACCTTTGAACATGTAGTTATTTAGGGGAGCACTTAATTCACAAGGAAGTTCATGAGAAGCCAAAACCATTGCTGCGATTACAATACAAATGCAAAGTCTACTGAATGTCCAAGGGTTTTATTAGCAGTAAAATCCACTTGTTAAAATGATTTACTAGCGTTCTGTAGATGTCGTGCTTTTGCCTTGCCTTAGTCAGTCTTAATGTACAATTTTTCATTCAGCATCTAGAAAAAAGAGATGTCACCGGCGACACAAAAACAAAACACTGCTATAATGAGAGAGTCTCACACACACAGTTGTATGGAGATGCTTAATCAGCCTTGTGCAAACTCATATGACAATGGTTTGAATGTAGCTGTGACTTTTGTTGATTTTTACAAGTGAACATAAAACATAAAACATTTTCACTGATGTCATACGTCTACAATGTCCTTCCCCAACGTAGGTGAGTCAGTCAAACCTCCCCATTCTCTGTAGCCCTCTAGTCTTTGCTGCCCAGCCTCAGGTCAACCGGAACCATTAAAGAAAAATATATTGAACATAAACAAGATATTCCGACTGCCTGTGGGATAATTGTGTATTGATTGTAAATAATGGAATGGCTTTGTAGTCGATTATAATGAAGACTTTACTGCAGCGATTTTCCTCTGAGTGGATCTGCCTCAGTACAGGGCTGAGGTTTGCAGTGAGTGGAGAGAGAGAAAAAAAAACATGCAGCACTTTTGTAGCATGAGAAGTTTCCAGAATCATCATCTGTTTAATATTTAAAACATTTAGGTCAAGAATATGCATGTTTTTATTTAAAATAAGCATGTAAGGGAAATTAAATCAAATACATTTGGAACACATTTGTGTTATTATTCCATTTGTATGTCTAAATTATGCATGCTTTGTGGTAAATATGGTTAAACACACACAGTATTCTCTGTAAGATTTTAAATTGTAGGAGCCATACATGCATTCATATTCAGCACAGTCACAGTTTCATGCTGTAAAACTTGTCCCCTCAAGTTATTTTCCTACCTCAGTGTCTTCTTTTAAAGTTAAAGAGTTGTTTATAAGTTAGCCAACTTTGTAATTATCTTTCAAGTCTTACTCTAACTAAAACCATCACCATAATATGTCTAAAATAAACACACACATATGCAGTATTGAATGAGGATAAGGAGCATTTTTTTTTTAATCTGTTGGATCCCTGCCCCCAAATGAGTTAATCATTACTACATTAGCACATGTCAAGTATCTGAATCAATTGCAAGGCAGTCCACAAATTGTACTTGTCATGAAAGCCTGTGTCATAAACACACACATGCAGAGTTAAACAGAAGTAGTGAGGAAATCTACTTGACCACCAAAATCAATGGCTACCTCAAAAACATGGAACCAACACAAGTGCCTGCTGCTGACTCTTTCCAGACTTCATCAATGTGGTAAATTATTGGCAATTACCCAATTAAAGTGAAACTAAACCTCTTAACCATTTGTTGATCTAGGTGCACATCTTCACAGTCTAGTGTCAAGTATTGACACACGTACTGTGATAAAAATCAGCTGATCTACTGCCTCTCTGGTCAAACACCAGCTACTGCATTCAAATTTTGTCATTGGCTATTTCCGTGCGTGCATGCACTGGTGCTCCCACTTCGATCGCTCTCTTGTCTAATCAGCGTGAGGCTCGTTGTCCCAGGCTCCTCCAACGTTCTTCAAACACCAAAGCTGTTGCTCTGGAGCCTTTCTCTCGCTCCACCATGTGAAGCACGGTGTGAGCGGCACCTCATTAGACAGCTGCAACTCGGTGTCAGATATCACAACTAGACCATGTCCTCTCACTGCTCCACTCTCCCCCTCCCTCGCTCAGCTCTACCTCTTGGCGTTTTTGAATGAAGCCATCGAAGGCCAAAATGAGCTGCTTTTCAGATTTGAACTAAAGGGATTGTCCAGAGGTGGTGTACTGTATGTGTAACGGAAAATGCAGGTGTAATCCGAATATTTTCAGGAGATTCTGCTTCTAAAACCCGTTTTCTAATTTAGATAATAAGATAATAAGCAGGAAAATGATAACTCCGGATAATCCACACCGAGTGAAAGGGTGAGTGTCCAGAACCCAGGCTCCACCCCCTTGTCTAGAGATTCACTGCAGATGTGTAGAAAAAAACAGCTGGAAGTCCAAATATCTCTGGAGTATTTGGTTGAATGACACAAGAGCGTTACTGTACACCAAGCTCTGAGAATCCCCAGCCCACTTTTCCTCACCCCCTTCACTCTCTTTCGCTCCACTCTTGAAACCCTCTTTGTGGGATATCATCTTCTTTTTTTTTTTCTTCCGCCTCCTTCAGCGATATAAATTGCTGGCTACATCAGTCACTATCATGCAGACCCTGGAGAGAGACAGAAGGAGCAGGAAAGATGGAGAGAACACACGCTGAGAACAAGCTCATCTTGTGAGACTGTGTGTGAAAGCACATTTTTGCATGAGCAAAGTGGGTGTGTAATTTTTTTTGCCTTTGGACTGTGTGTACATGCATTCATCTATAAATATGTGCATGCTGTCTGCATTCTGCATGTTAGCACGGGCTACAAGGATGTTTTCAGCACTCGTCAGCAGTGGGTGTTTAAAACACCGGCTCACTTGATCAAGTGTGTTTACTTTCCATCTCAACTCTGTTGGCGAGATCAAAAAGTATCAGCATGGAAAGCAAAACGCCAGTTGCACTTAGACAGCGAGCAGTTTTTTTTGTTTTTTTTTACTATGGAAACGTCAAAGAAGAGACACAGAAGAAGAAGAACAGAATGAAAGCGAGAAGGGGGCATGAGGAGGAGGAGGAGTGTGTTTGCATGCGGAGGTGGCAGGCGGCTCATGCTGGCTCATATTCTTGAAGTAATTTGTGGGCGACTGTAATTGAATGTACAGTGAGATGAACAGGATGCCCAGCAGATCCACCTGCCCACACAAGCCAGGAGTCAGATATGACAGTAGTGTGTGTGTATGCGGGATGTGCGTGTCTTTTTTCCAAACCAGTCGTGTGATTACACAGTATATTATAAAACTCTCTGCTTCTGTGTATAAGTCTTCTGTCAGTTTACTTTAACACATTCTTTTTGTTCAGTTTGTTTTTCTTCAACTTAACCATCTCAGACATTGTTGGAAATAGCTTCATTCTCACTGAGATCAGATTTCATGCCATATTAATGTTAACTGAAAACTCTCAAAGACAAGCTTGATTAGGGATTACTGATGCATATAGGCTCAACTTCAAGATGTTTTGATTTAAAGCACATTACTCTCCCATGAGGCTCCATCTAAAACTAAACCACCTTTTTAATCCCTGGGTTGAATTAAATTACACATTATAGTTTAAAGACTCCGATATTAAATACTTTTTTTCTTCTGTAAAAAAAAGTGTAATGTCTGCCGGTACAGTTGCGGTACAGTGATTACTTAGCTTGCTGGTGGTTCTTATTATTGGTGTAGCTGCCAACTTGAACGTTTCTATGGCAACAACTGGTGAACACTGACTAAAGCTTGTGGGTAGTGCGGTGTTTAACAAGTCATAAATAAAACACAGCAAATTGGAATTCAGATTTGACTGATGGCTTTTACAGGAGCATACAGTGTGTAGCGTGTAGTTTCACAAGCTGATAGCTCAAGTCGGCTATTCCTAATGGTTCTGTGTCGTTAAGTTTGAATGGTTTTTTATTTTCATGTATGACAGGGCTCTGTAAACACCTTTGGCTGCACACATTTTGTTCTGCATTTGCCAAACTGACATTAAAGACAGAAATGATGGAGTGCTGCAAACACTCGCTCTCCTCCACCCTGACACTTCTGGCTCAGGTGCTGTGGTCTCACTCATTAGTGAGTCACATAAAGGATGATATTTTCGTCTTACCGTCCATGTTTGTTGCCTGGTTTGAGCGGTGTTGGGAAGTGACGTGGCTCACCACGCTGTGTGGTAGCACCTCGACTGTTGTTGCCCACAGGATTACAAATTTATACCTCACATACTTTTATAACCTTGACAGAAATCATAAACTGTCATAATGTGTCAAAATAACCCAGCATTATATAAATCTGAGTAAATCACAACGTTGGATGTGGATCCGCTGTCATCGTTACTTGTGAGGGGTGTCATGTTGTGTAAACGGCGTATTTGATGACATTTTTGTACCTTGTCTGTCAGATGTTTAAAGAAAAACATTCACAGTCAACAAATTGAATGTCTTAATGTATGTTTTTTTTGTTGTTTTTTTTGCTACACTATAGCCTTTAAAATACCATGGATCAAATACGAAAAATGGATGGAGTCTCTCCAAGTCAATGCGGAAGTGAGAATATAGTGAGCAGCCATCAGGACGCCACTCCCTGCTTTCTAGACTTCCATTCAAAGCCAGTTCAAATGGAAGTCTGTCCAAAAAAATCTGTCTCACTTCTTTTGTTACATAATGAGTTAATAGGAGTTAATGGTAATAATCACAAGTTCAGGTCTTCCTCAACTGCACATGACGTCAATTTTGTTTGCTGCTCACATATGATGTGTGCAGCGAGTAGATTGTCCGGGTGGGATCACAACAGCGGGATTATCTCTGGAGGAGTCAGGTGAGGGGGGGGGGGGGGGTGGCGGCCCCTGGCTCGAGCATTCAGGATGCAGGACACTCACTGTGGATTATGTGTGATTTCTCCTGCTGTGTCCTCACTTGGGCTCAATCGGATGTTATCTGGAGAGAATGTCCATTTTGTGTAGCCTCTCTGGAGAATCTCCGGAGTGAGTTCAGACTGCAGTGCATGTCTGGAAGCAGCTTATAAGATCACTGAAAAGAACATCTTTTTTCCTTGCTTCAAATAACTAGTAATTTATTATTATTTTTTAATTTATAGGCTTCACACTGTGCATTTAGGTGCTCATGCAGCAACTCTGCTTACAGATCTACTGTATGTATGGCCATTTGCCAATTCTCTCTTTCTTCCCTTGTATAACACAAAGCATGCCTCCCCCCAACCACACACACACACACACACACACACACACACACACACACACACACACACACACCATTATCCCCATGCAGCCATACAGGAAAAGTGGCTGACTCACCGCTGCTTCATTACTCAAGTGAGTTATGAGTGTGTTTACACACACACACACACACACACACACACACTGATTGATATTAACCCTCTTTGTTTAAATCTTCTACACCAACAGACATCATGCCAGGCAGTGGGCTGGTCCTCTCCCAGCATTGTGCTGGCAGGGGGAAGATGTGGTGGGTGGGTGGCTGTATGAGTGAGTGGAACTGACCAAAAAGCTCACAGTGCCCTCTACTGATATTTGAGTGTAAAATCATGTGGGGTCATGTTCTTTTTTTTCTCAGTCTTTTCCTTTTAAGTATGATTTTTTTACAGTGCATTTGATAGGTTGCAGGTTCAATATTAGCAATGTCAGTCAAAAATGTTTTATCTCTATTTATTCTTGGTTTGTTGTTCATTACCCTTGAGGTTTGGCACACTGCAGATACCGAGGACCAGCTGACTGCAGGCAAATCACTTGTCAGTCAGCAACCTGCTGAGGTAATTTGTAAGGTTTGAGTTTCATGTACAGGTAAACTATTTTCATTTAATTTCAGTGAAATGCACATTATCCAAGGAAGAGGCTGACGTAGTAAGAGCAGCATACTGTATGTACTGTAGATGTTTTAAAATGAGCATAGGTTTATTAACGACTACATTATTTTAACGTAGACACTGGTAAAGTTTACATTTTTCAATAATTCTTCAATAACCCAATAAGTATGTAATGCGTAATGTAATGATATTTCCTCTCAAACACAATTTCCACCTCACCATTTATTTCCCACTGTTTTTAATGGCGGAATCCTTTCATCCTATTTTAGAAAGCCTTGAAGGAAAATAAATAAACTTCACCTGAATAGTGATTTCATTCTAGCAGCACTCACTCTGAGAGAAGGTGATACATGTTTCAAATGGTATTTAACACATTTCATATTGAGGGCTTTTCATTTATCATCTCTTTATCTTTTCCAGCTACATCTCAGTCACACATTATAGCAACGGGGCGATACTAAGTCGGCTAACACCTTGTTTAGGCAGAGCTGCACATACTGATTCATTGGTCCCCAGCCTGCTCCAGTAGCATCAGTACATTGGTTGACCTCTTGACCCTCAAACTTCTCAGTTTAATGGGGTCACTCAAAGGCAGAGGCAGAGCAAGGGGCACATAAATGTCGATGAGGAGGTCATAAAGGTTCAGGTTTAGATGAGGACAAAATGTGGCCTATTTAAGTGTTCGTGTCATTCAATCATTTGTCTTATGCGTAACTCTCGGTGGTCTGAGCGCTGTGCTTAGTGTTTGTGTTGTTGTTAATTGTCTGATGTTAGAAAGAGGCCACAAATTGTTACTTTGTGAAAAGAAAAGTGCAAGGTAGACAACAAGGTAACGCAAGTGTGTTCATGAGCTCGTATTCTGTCAATAAGCACATGCTTTTCCAGATAAAAGTAACAACTCAAAAAGAAATTTGAAAAAAGGAAAGGAAGTTTCTGAGTAACTGACTAAGAGGCCGTCTCTCCATCTTTTAGACGAGATCCACGTGTCCAATACGCTTTACTGTACAAGCACATTTGTCCGCAAACGTCTGCACAAGTGAATGTGAGTCTGAGTGCCTCTCACCTGCGATGTGATTTTAGCATGAAGGGTGCTTGAGTCAAATGTTGCTCATTTACACCACTCAGCTCACTTGGAGCCTCATTTGAATGAACGCTTGGCTGCCTGAACAGGTGGTGTCATCAAGAGCCGAACCAACCATGTAACCCTCCACTGGGCCTGCTAACATGCTTCTGCCACATGCCATGACATTATAGGAAAACAGGTTCATTTCTACTTTCAAAATTAAATAGGACTTAAATGTGAGTTTGAATTTGTTCCCAGACGACCAAAACTATACTTTTTTTGTTTGTAAAGCTAGTCTTACCAGTGCATCTTCATTCTAAATCAAATGAATGCAATTAAATATAGTTTAAAAACTTTGATTGATTGATTTGATTATTTCAAATCAAAAAAAATAATGATAATGTGACATTACTTGCACAGGAGTTCCAGGTCAGTTGCCTTCCAAAGAACGCAGCGTTAACATGATACAGTCTAAAGTGATTTTGTGACACAGAGAACCAGCAGAATTATTTCTCGCCGTCTCTCAGCCTGCTTATTTATTTCAATTCATGATTAAGGGATTGATCATTAGACTTTTACCCAAAAGTTGCATTGTATTCCACCTTTTATTTTAGTTGCATACAAGACACGGCGATCATCAGCTGCTTTTAAAAGTGTGACAATCGCTCTCTGCAGTGAATTATTGCAATTTTAACAAAGTTATGTATTGTTGGATCCCATTTGGTTCCTACCCTGCACAGTTGTTGCTTCACACCACACGTTGGCTGATTAATTCAAATTTGTTATTTATTCATTTTTGTTTCTTACATTTTGCCAGTGATTGTTGATGCTGAACAGCTGGTTTGATACGTGAAAAATGTTGCAGCCCCCAGTTTCGCTGTAGTACGAAAACAACTGTGCTCAAAATTAACTAAACAGAGAAGTGTGGGTTTATAAAACTTCCCAGATTAATAAAGATTGTAAGCACAACTGTATGTTTTCAGGCATTCTGTGACACTGTCCCACATGAACATTAGCCACAGAGCACACAGTGCAGCAATTAAATCTAAGCCGGTGTAGTCCATCTTCCTGTCTACAAACTAATGAGGGGAGTTATGAAATCCCAAACACAAGCTGGCTATTGTTAGTGCAGCGGGACAACAACATGCTACTGTAGCCTAACTCCTTTATTTTAAGCACTGCATTGTCCTTTTGTGACACTGGTGATAAAACTGAAGCTTTTTAAGTGTCTTTGTACTGTAAGTCAAGGTGTGATGAAAAGAACTAACAACAAGTGCGTTTCCATGCATGTCTTTTAATAAGCACCTTCAGTTTACTCACAGAACATTATTAGAAATGATAGAAATTTACAAACACATTTTGAAATAATTTAGATTTGAGTCCATATTTACTGTAAGAAGCAAATAAAATATCAATTTAATCATTCAAAAATATTGTATTTTATTGTTTGAAAACACGTTTGTTCTTTGTGCTCCCTGTTTTGTTTTTTCGTTTTGCAATTCTGACCATGGACGGGCTTTAGGTCTGCCTAACTCATTCCTCAAGTTTTCCCCTTCATCATCCGACAAAATAATTGTAAGTATCTAACATTTATAATCTGCCAAATGTTAAAAACTTAAAATTTGAAAAAAAAGATGGTAAGCGACTCCAAGCCTGTGACGACTGAGAACTCAGTAGCCAATCAGCAGGCAGCTGTGAAAAGAACAAGTGTAATAAAATACAATATTTTTGAATGATTAAATCAATATTTTACTTGTTTCTTAAAAAGTGTTGTTTTCTCCGTGAAAAGTGTTGTTTGAAAAATATTGACACAAATCTAATTCCATAAGTCTCCGCCTCCTGCACAAGGGTGCAGAGCTGAGAATGCTGAGATTTTCGTTGGGAGAGACCAGGATGGGACAAGACGGGAAATGAGCATATTCGAGGGACAGTTCAGGTTGAAAGGTTTGGTGATGGGATAGGAGAGTCAAGGCTGAGATGGTTTTGTTTGGTTTTGCAGAGGAGGGATAGTGATCATATTAGGCAAAGGACCATGATGATGATGATGAAGAGGAAAAGAAGAAGACCACAGAGAAGGTTCATGGACGTTGTGAAGGAGGACATGAGGACAGTTGGTGTAACCGAAGAGGACACAAGGGACAGGGAGGCAGATAATCCGCTATGGTGACTCCTGAAGGGAGAAGCCGAAAGAGTGAGAAGATGGTGGCTAGCATTGTTGCCTCACAGCAAGAAGGTTGCCGGTTCAGATCCTGGTTTGCCCCAAGGGCCTTTCAGTGTGGACTTTGCATGTCCTCCTTGTGTGCGCGTGGGTTCTCTCCGGGTACTCCAGCTTCCTCCCACTGTCCAAAAACATAAAGTAGATTAAATGGTTAATTCAGTGCAATATCCACTGCAGTAGCCAAGTGTCACATCTTTAAACTGAAAAGACTATAATGTCTCAAATTAACACTTATTTTCTATCTATTTTTATTTAACTGACAGTTATGCAGTCGTTTTATGCCACCTGGAGAAATAACACCATGCACCAGCTTTCTCACTGAATTTACAGTATTAGCATAACAGAAGTGAATGAAAATTCACTTTATTTTAGATTTAGTTTAGACGGTTTGATTTATTTCGGTGGAAACAGGGTGATGAAAGGGGATGCAAATGATGTGTTTATGTTACATTTCATCATCACACATTGTGTAGATACCTAGAAACACAGTTTAAAAAAAAAGTTGTAGTTTTTGACAGCAGCACTCTTCTGTTGTTGTCAAAAACTACATTTTCGGGGGGGGGTGAAAGATTATAACAGGAAAAGACCACCTCAGTAGCCAACACTAGCAGGAGCTGCATCAGCCCTCTGAAGAGAGTAAATTAGTAAAAAGAAAAAAAAAAAGGTCATGAGTTGACATTTATCCAGAAAAACTACATAAACAGAGACCGGCACTATGAAACCTGGACCATGGGTTTATCAGTGAGGATCTAAAGAAGAAGCAGAGCTTTGAACTTCAGCTCAGGCATCTTTGTTCTGTCGCTGCATGATCAAACACACGTGTTTACAGGACTTGTGAGGGAAAAAGGTGAGTGGATGGGTCAGCTCAGTGTGTGTCTGCTGCTATTGTGTCCAAATGAGACACAGGCGTGTTGTTGACTGCGCTGTAATTGAAGGGGTGGTGTGTGGGGATTTTTTCACACAATGATGCAAGCTATTAAAGAGTTTGACATTCATTGTCAAACACTCAGCCAAGCCTTCAGATAATTACAGGATAAAAGTAGTCCCTGCATAATTTTTGCTGTATGTAAATTACATTTTTTTTTACTAAAAATTAACATTTTATAATCACACGTGTCGGGAAAATTACTTCATGTTGGACCCTGACTGTGAAACACATCTGCAACACATCTGGACTGAATGAGACTGGAACACGTTCCTCTGCCCGATTAAGAAAAAATTATATTTATATACATTCAATGTTAAAATCTGTATAAATCTTCCAACTGAAGCCCTTTAATTTGCATTGCAAAGTAAATACGTTATTTATAAATGCTTTCCGTGTCTAACACTTTATTGAAGATGTGTCTATTTGTACGACGCCTGCACTGTATGATGTATTCTTTTAGTATTGTGATTGACAGTGCCCATACTCATCATTATACATCATCTTTTCAATTGGTGGAACATTTTCTAATATTCACCAAAGTGGATTGTTTGCTCCTTACCTCTTCCCCAGTGTAAAAATTCCATTTTAAGTCCTGCATACCATAATAGTCCACTTATTCAACTCATACATTCGTCTCATTCTATATTCTTTCTCACATCACTCAGTTTAAAATCTATTTCTTTATTATTTTATTGATTCAAATGTGAATATTGTGATCACATGCTAAATTATACTGTTACAGCTTTAACCCTTCAAACACACCTAGACACATTTTTTTGTTTTTGCCTTTTAATTTCTGGAATATTTAATTCTTTTTTTCGTGCATATTGTTAAAATGAGTTTTAGTCTATTGTAAACAGCGTTAACTAAAATACTCACACTAACACACCAACACACAAAAAGTCCTCATTGAAACTGGTTCAAATCACTATTTTTGATTGAAAAAAACGTTAACACTGAATCAATGTTTGATATGTGTGATGAGGACTGATGTTGGTTTATAAAATAAAAAAAAAATGTTGCTATTTATTATCTTTCTATAAAAAACAACCCTAATTCCATTGAATTAAGAGTCAAACCCTTAAAGGTCCACACTCTGTATATTCCATTTCTGCCAATAAACCATCTCTACTGTTATCCACTGGCCCTTTAACAAGATAATGAAGCTGATTGCATAAATTAACTTTTTAATCATTATTGAGAATAATGCTGCTCAGAACTGGCTGACCTCCACATCGATCACTTTTATAAATCCAAAGTCAAGTTCTTATTGTGGCTCTTGCAGCACTAACAAGGTCTATTCAAGCATGGAAAACAAAAGGCAAAATAACAACAATTATAATAATCTACTGAAAGTTGTTATTTGTTATACCTCTTTTTGTCAGCATTGAATAAGTGGAACAAGCTGTGGCTAGTTTTAAAATTGTTGAACATACTATAGGCTCTCGCACGAATCAAACCTGACTCCTCGTTGCTCTGGAGCAGGAAGTCCGAGTTTATTGGACCTGCCACATCACTGAACACTACAGTAATCTGAACCACACGGATGAACACTGGAAAGACTTGAGGAAAACTAGTCTGTGACGTAAAAACATCATCTGACATCTCAGAGAAACCAACAAATTCACTCCGTTTGATGGTCCCCTGCTGTTGTTGTTGCCTCCAAACAGTAACTAAAAACTTCACACTGACAAATTAAAGATGGACTCAGTGGTGTGTGTGCGTGCGAGATGGTCTTAAGCCCCGAGCTTGTGTGTACGTGCAAGCGTACGCGTACGTATGTGCAACAGTCAACCAAGCAGGGCAGCAGTGGTCAGACTTTTGCTTGGAATCACAAAGCTGAAAGCAGATAAAGGAGCAATTCCACAACAGTACTTGGTCCCAAGCCAAACGGCAGCTTCCAGGAGGCTCTTAAGCCTCTTACAGGACTGGCTTTCCTCCTTCTCTATCCTTGTTTTTATTTTTCATTTCATTTCATTTTTTTTTATTTTTTTTTTTACTTTCGCTCTACCTTCAACTCGTCTTTCATTCATTTACCTCTTAGGCGTCAAAAAGCAAGGCCGGGCATCAGTGCAGTAAGCCAAGTGTGACAGAGATAGTGGATTTACAAGTCAAAATTTCTGAAAATCAATCAAATGAAAACTTTACAGAGGTAAAGGGGGAAGGAGGAGTGGAAGCCCCCCCTGGGTATTGCCCAAACCTAATTGTACAGTGTGTGACATATAAAAAACAAACAAACATAGCAAATAAGCAGACTGTGAAGAAGAAGGGGGAATTGGCAGTGATGGGTGAACTTGTTTGCTTTATATTTCACCAAGTTTTTTGTTTTTCCTACTGGGAATTCTTGGCTGCCTGTGATCATGTCAGGGACTCACACTTGGCAGTATCACAGCTTTCCGCTGTTGAGTGAAGCGACAAACTCTGTGTGTGTGTGTGTATATCTTTTGGACCCGTTTTTGGCATAAACACTAACTTTGTCAGGACTCATGAAGACCAAAACCTGGTCCTAATGAGACAGAACCTCATTTCTGAGGAGCTGGTTACATTTGGTGCTAAGATTTAAATTGTAGCTGTGGTTAAGGTGAAGCATTAACTGGTTAAGGTTAGAGACGTTTTGTTCAGGCTGTCCAAATGAATGGAAGTCAATGTAGTGTCCGAGGAAGAATCATGTCCCCATCATGTAAATGGTTACATTTTAAGGTGAAAGTTAAGTCAGTTATGGTTAAGGGTACGTGTCCAGGAAATAAATGTAAGTCAATGTAATGTCCTCTGAAGTAATGAAAACCAGTGTGCATGCATGTGTGTGTGTGTGTGTGTGTGTGTGTGTGTGTGTGTGTGTGTCTTCCTTTTCATAAAACACAGAGGTCTCTCCCAGTGCTCAAATGTTATTTGAGATTTAAGATGACATGTGTCTTGTGTTCCTCTCGTCAGCAGCTGGCAGAGACTGCTGTACTCTCTCCATGCACGCACACGCACACGCACACGCACACGCACACGCACACACACACACACACACACACACAGTCAATGCTTCAGCACCACTTGTCTTCACACAGCGGGCCTGGATCCAAGCCTCTGCAGCCACAGGCCTTGTCGCAGTTAATAACATTGGCCCCAAAGATTATTTCTTGACTATGCCTGCCATAAATTCTGTCTCCCAACAGTTATTGATTAAGTGCTTTTTCCTTAATAATGAAAAGGCATAAATTTCCCTTTTTCTTAGAAGACAAGACATGTAATCTAATCAAGAGACTTGCATGTCTGCATCACTGATGGTCGCCCTGGAAAAATCACTGATTCCAATCAGAGGAGATAAATAAGTGGATATAAGCGAGAGGGAGGGGGAGGGGGAGAAATATAGAAAAACAACAACAGTGAGTGATATGAAAGGAAAAAGCGAGGGAGAGAACATGGTGGCAAGGAGATATGGCATGTCTACAGCCACTGCTTCACTGATTTCTGCAATTATACAACAGTTAGTTCCACTCTACAAGTGTGAAAATAAATCGTCAACTATTTTGATCATCGATTAATCGGTTTGAAGCTTTTTTATTTGTTATTATTATTATTATTATTATTATTATTATTATTATTATTAATAAAACAAGATTCCAGATTGTTTCTGCTGGTCTCTTTGCTCCACCTCACACAGAAATCATTCAAACTGAATCATTTTGGTTTGTGGACAAAAACAAGACATTTGAGAAGATCATCATTTTGCCAACGATACAATCGGTTTTAAAGGGTTAACTTGTTGTAGCTTCCACTTTTCAACAATTAAATAATGTTTGTGGAAATGTATAAAGGCAGTATTACACTGGACGGTGCGCTGTCGCACTGAATATCAGCACACGGCTGTGATACCTATATGACACCTGTCATTCAGCGACGACGACTTCCTCTCATGTGATTTGGCTTAAGGTAAGCTATTCATTCTAGACTCCCATTTTTGTTTAACAGTATAGATGAAGCGCACACATATTTTTTTTTATGTGGCAAAGATAAACTGGTCTGTAATTAATGAGACGAAGATCTGCCAAAAAAAAAACATGGTTGTGTTGGCTTGTTCCCGATCTTTAATTCCCTTCAACTCCCACATAAATGCAAGAAAGAAAACAATAAGAGAGTGAATAAATATCAGTTTTGAAATATAAACACAAAAAAAATCAGTGGTGCCCATGTTCAACCATCCAAGCTGGAGAATGGCTTTTCAAAGTTGCCCAGACCAGGTTACAGAAAGTACAAATTCAATTACAGATGTCAAAAAAAAAAACATGAGTTTGGTGGAAAACTTCTTCAATCACACACAGCCGTGAGGCATAATTCCTAACACAGTGTTAATTACATATGTGGTGGATCAAATGTGGTACAAATACACTGGATGCTGTTAAAATCCCCACATGGCTTGAGCGAGGCAAACGGATCACTAACTGCATATGCAGGAAAATTGCTTTTTTAAACTGTATTTCCTCTCTTTTATTTCTCCCTCCTCGCAGGTATGAGCAGAGGAGAAGTCCCATGATTCAGGGCAAATCTGTGCCGGGGAATGTATCTACAAATTGGAATAACAGGGTAATGAGGTAGAGATATGAGTATGCCCTCAATCTCTAAGCTGCACTGCTGTCTTCCCCCTGATCACCGTCCCTCCCGACTCTCCACAGTAAGTGGTCCAAAGCACTCATCTTAAATTGTTCGACCACCTTACAGTCCATATTGCAGGATGTTTCCAACCGTGTGATCACTGTGCCCTTGACGGACACGGATCAATGAGACTTTGTGAGGATGTTGGGAAACATTGTGGGGGAGGAGGATGAGGAAAGTAAAAAAAAAAAAAAAAAAAAAAGGGAGTGGGGGAGGTCAGAAATGAGTCTGAGGGATGTGGCTGCAGAGCTGTGAGATCAATGACTGATCTTCAGCCATTGGGATTTTTCCAACCCCTGACAATTTCTCAAAAACACTCCCTCGTGTCACTTTTAGATATACAGCCAACAACATGCCTGTGTGGTCTAAAGAGGCTTGGTTTGAGTGCATTTTTAGGGTGACCAAATCTACTTTAGCTAGTTTAACCACAGGGGGGAAAAAGCCACGGCAGGTGCGTGGTTTAAAAGGGTTGTAATTACCTGTAGTCTCTAAATGAATCATGCAATAAACCAATCTGAGTGCCATCTCCCATCCCGGTTAAAAGCCAGATGCGCTTGCACCTTGGCAGACTGCTACTATAACGGTGGTTTGCCAATGAGCAAACACTCGCGTTCACCCGCCTTCGTGGACACATATACCTCGATGATCTGCCCTTAAAATGACAGTGAAATACGACGTGATTGACTTTGCTCCACTGCCTCGGGATATCACAGACAGCGCACCTGACCACACTTCATTTTAAGACCAGCACGCCTATAGGCACTCAGATGGGCACGAGGCTATTAAAACACCATGGGCACTGGACTGGAAAATGACAACTGTGTCAGGCTGAAACTACAAAGGATACTTGTGTCATGCTTTGAGCTGCCGTGGGTCCATAATGGTAACCTTTCTTAACAACTGTATGTCAAACTCTGTATTTATGTTTAACTGTGGATCAACAATCAGTTGAAGAGCGTGTCAAGAGCAAAGTGTCATTACATTACATTACATTACATGTCATTTTAGCAGACGCTTTTATCCAAAGCGACTTACAATGGAATTGAGTCCAAACAGCCAGGGGTGAAATCGTACTTGCGACCATGTTGTCTTTCGCACACAGGGTACTGGTCTTAACCACTGTGCCACTCCAACCCCTCCAATGTCATCAAGTACGTGAGAAAATGTACATGACCACAGGCATAGGTTAGCACATTTAGTAAAGTGACTTTCAGTGATCTAGTGACAATTATCATGAAATACGGAGCCTCTCCTCAACCATATAATTGAAGAATATGAGTGGTTTTTAAGTGCTTCGCGTCTGTGGTGAAGCTCTTTCAATCACAATGCAAACTGTAAATGTGCCACCAATGCACACTGCGCCGGTTAAAACTGAAATACTGTATTTGGAGGATATATACTGTTGTTTCATATCAAACTACAAAGTATAAGATGGAGTAATGTAAGGTCTGACCAAGATCATAACCATGCTATGCCACCTTCAAAATCAACTGATTAATATTGCCTTTTTTTGTCACTTGCTTCGAATATCATGACATGGTGTCAGCTTTATTAGGTTTATGTGTTGATTCAGAGTCTAAAAAAATAAATGAAAATTTGGATGAATTACTTTAATTGCATCTTTTTTTTTTTTTGTTCCTACAAACAGTCCGTCTAAAGTGTACTCAAACTAATTAAGCTCTTAAGATGTGGAGGAAAATGACTGAAATTTCAATGTACTTGATGTTTTATATTCCGTTGATTTGATTTTGATGAAATGTATATATATAAAAAAAAGAGAAAAGAAAAGAAAGAAAAATGACAATCGTTGATTAATCTCATCTTTAAAACTCTTTATCCAGATGTTCCGGTATCATTGTCTTATCAGAGACGTCCTCTTGTTAGTCGGCAACGCTCTTTATTAGTGTTCTCTTAATTTTGCAACAGCTTGCTAAAATCACAATTTCTTCATGATGAAGAGATGTTCAGAAGCAAATGACAAATATTTGTTGCCAGTTATTTTTACTTTTCTTTTACCATTGTCTTGTATTTTACTGTGTTTTAAAATATACTGCTCCTGCAAAAAGCAGGAAGGATATGAAATCAAAGCAGTAATGGTGCACGTTTTCTTTCTAAGTCGGATAGTTGTTAGCATCTAGGAATAACTCAAATATAGTGTGTGTCTGTGTCTGTGTGTTTGTGTGTATATATAAATCACCCTTTCAGAAGGGAGAAATATAATGCATGCATTGTAGCTTCATCCCCATAGCACACTTCAGTCACTCCAGGAGATAACCCCAAACATACCTTCCACTCCGTCTGAGGAGTGATTTCAACTGTTGAGTGGATCCCTGTGGTCCGCTCGCCTTTGAGTCTCTGATAAAAAGAAATATGTGCAGCTGCTTCAAAGACACACACTCACACTCAGACATGCGCACAAGCGCCGACACACCTCGATTCAAATCCACTTACCAGAAACATCAATTTAATCTGACATAGTCAACAACATCCTTTACACACGCACACAAGCACCCGCCGATCCTACGACACCAGAAACAACACTGACAAAAAAAACAAAACAAAGAGATTTCCCAGCCGCTGAGCTACAGCAGCCGTGTTAACTCCACCGATATCCAGCATCAAAGCAGAGCCAGCTAAGATGCAACAGACAGAGACTAAATCGGATCAATACTGCAAACATTAACAACATTAAGCTCCTACAGAAAAAAAGAGACCAAGATCGGTACTGAGCTATTTAGTTGTTGTTTTTTTACTCCTTTACTAACAAGCATCAGTCAATACTGAAGCTGTTTCTGCTAGAGCTCTTAACGTGGTCAGTATTATCAACATTAAAGTTTTTTGGTTTTTTTTTATATTAATAATATATAATATAATAATAATATGTAGTGGATTTTGGAAAATTTTGGTCACTGAATGCATTTTGTGTGAAATCCATGATGTTATTCACTGTCTGGTTCAAGTAAACCACTGTTTTACTGACGACTGTGTGAGGAGTTTTGGAAGAAACTATGGGTACTATGCAGTCTCAGAATCCGTTTATTTTCCCAAATTAAATGGTGCATAGTAGGGCTGAACGATTTTTAACAAATATCCAGCTTCAAGATCCTTATTTATATCCAAGGATTGTTTCCCAGTCAACAGATTAGTTATGTAAGTGTCAACAATGTATGAAAAAACATTCTCTGCACAGCCGGAGAAACCACAGGTGCTGGTTTGTCTCTGGGAGAAGAAATATAAGCATCACGAGTGGAAAAATATCAATCACTGATATAAATGACTTCTTAAGTGAACAATGCGTTTTGATCGTGGCTTCCTCGTGTTCACTCTAATGTCGATAATGAACTGTATGTTACGCAGCGTTTTACATTTGTTCCCATTGTTCAAGCACAAACAATCGAGATATTAATCCACATACTGTCTACACTTGGATTGTCTGATGATGACACTTGGGTTTTTTTTTTGGAGACACACACACTGGAATAACGTTAAAGATCTCATTGTACTGCTTCATCATATTTGACCTTTTCTCATTTTGGGAGGGGGAAAAAAATCATCCTTTCAGTGTGCAGTATTCATGCTCAACATGCTGAAGATGTTCTCCTTTGTAATGCATGTGAATAAATTGCCATTGATAACAGAGCATTCACCAAATAATGGGTGTTGGGGCTCAATTGTGCTTCTATTCTTTTTTTCAAATTAAAAAAAATATTTTATAAGAGTAGAAAAAAAAAAATTTCCCCCCCTTTCTTTAGACATCCATTGTATGAGGCTCGTCACATCTCTGACTCAGCCTTAGTGCTAGCACATTTTTTATGTATAGTCAAGTCCATCATTCCTTTGATGTAGCATGTTCACTCCACACACATGGAACATTTGAACAAGCTCTCTTCTCTCCGGGGAAACTAAATTACAAGTTGCTGGATAAAAGCAATTTGATACAGTCACTGTGTGGTCCCCAAACTGTCTATAATCCCTTTTTCTATACCACACAGTCACTCACCCTCTCTCTCTCTCTCTCCCCCACCACATACTGCAGTATTGAGTTCAAATGATTGACAAAATAATAGGCTTGGCTAAATTATGATAGAGGTCAAATTAGAATTTAATCATCTCCCTTTTACCCCTTCTCCCCCGAGGGCAACATGAATAAACATGATTTTGTGCGAGACTGATGGGCTGGTTATGCAAAAACTTTGATAACTCTCTCAATTTTTCTCTTTTGTTAAAGCTTCAAAGAGTGACTGAAAGAGACAGGCGGGGGGGGGGGGTGTAATAGGAAAGTCTGAGCTATGAAGATGAACTGAGTTTTAGAAACTTAATGCAGCCATCCAGCACATCTGTTACATATCAGTACTTGTACTGAATTTTCTTTATCAACCAAAGACTTGATATATAAGCACAGATTTTCTGGCCTTGAGGCGTGGCTGAAATGGGAAGTTCTCTGCTCGCTATAATCACTGACAATTCTCAAACTCTTTAAAAAATGAAAAATATATAGTGTTTTAACTTATCATTGACTGCAACTTTGAGAACTTTCTCATAGTAATAGTATTTTCACATTCTCTAATATGAACTACTGTACATGTTAAACAGTATTTCACAAAGAAATCACAGGTTTATTTATGTTAACTTCAGAAATTGTAGTTAACATACAATTTAAACATATTCAGGCTTTGAAAAATGCATATTTTTTCCCATCCATGTGTTGTTGAGTCAAAGTGATTCATTTTATATTGCAAAATAAGGATATAAGACACTCTATACTCTGTATATAGCATACATTTTAACATAGTAATGGAAAAAAGCAGCTAAAATGCTCCGTGTTCCAAGGGTTAAACATCAGCAGATGAAGTTTTCCAAGTAAGACAAAGTCCTGACTGTTCGTATCCATATCTGTAATTTTATTAATCCACAAGATAAACTGAATTTTTGTAGACTAGATTATCCTTGATGTTGGCATTTAATCAAGTGTAATTCAACAGAGCTGTCCTTTGTCCTCCATAAACACTATTAATAAAGTATTAAATGATTAACTTAGCCTGGTTTAAGTGCTCTGAACCAACAATGACATCTCACATGTTTTCAGGAGAGAGAGCTATAACTTCAGTTTTTCTCTGGCCTTGAAAATAGATTTAGTTATATTCTTCTTTTTAGTTTTTTTTAGTATAATTTTCCCTTCAGCATCCTTTACTGAAATGCAAGATTACAGACGCTGAGGAAATTCATTTGTATCCCTTACTGAGCAGAGCATGAATACTTATTTAACCAACAAAATGTCTTTGTACAGTGTTTCTTTCCGACATTGGCTGCCATTCTCTGTAAAACTGTGATCTGTGTCAAATAATCTGAATGAAAACAAAATGCAACAGGATGCATCTATATATTTAGGCAGAAAAAAACACACACAAATACAAAAATGATATCCTGAATATTATTTGGTGCAATGTCACAGATTTCCAAATGTGACAAATACAAAATGATACAAGTCTTCTATGCCTCCACTGTTTCCCAGTCATGGATACAATATTGTAGAGCAAAGGACATGTTTTGTCCTTTGAAGGACTGTCGTCCCATCCACTCAGAGGTGGGAAACAAATATCAGCAATATATTTAATACCCCCTGAGACTGTGTCGTAGAAGGCCCGCGGTGCCCAATCGTTCACGGGGGTTTTTACAGGCAGCGCGGGGAAATAAATAAATAATTCAGTTTCAAAAAAAAAAAAAAGGAGTGGAGCATTATGTTTTAGTGGGCAGTAAAACATGTGGTGTGTCAAGGATGGCAGGTGCTAGCCCACAAAAGAAACCTGCTCTGTGTGTGGTGTGGAAAGAAGAACACCAGGAGTCAAGGAAAAGGAGTTATAAATTCTCACACCAAATTGACCTCCACATCTTGCCTTGGCAAGTGCACAAATGGGCCAAAGGGATGATTATTTTGGAGCTCAAACTCAGACACATGGTGTTGGGATGGTGGAAAAGCCACATCCTTTGCTGCAGCTGCAGAGCACACACCGTAAAATAAGTAAAGTTCCAGTAACTCGGGATTGGTTCTTTCATACAAATGTTGGGGAGGTTGCTGAACCAACCGACTTTCTACTGAAATTCGTATGTCCATGTTGAGACGATAAATCCACACCGATTCACTTTTGAAATCACACAATGCATTAAAATGACAGCAAAAACGACGACATTGTCAATGTAAGCCATTCAGCTGCATTACAACTGATGAGAAATGGGGGTTTTGACTTGTGTTCACTAAAACCAAATGAGGCAGTTTGACCTCAGCGGAGGTGAACCTATTTATAGAGAAAGCAATATCAAGGCTTGAAGTGGAAGCTTAGCAACAGGCGCTCCAAGCAACTTTACAGTTGCTAAGGCTTCATAATAAAGGTAACTGATACAGTTGGGATTACTAGGATTAGTAACACTACACACACACACACGGCGGAATTGCAAACCAACACTAGCAGGACTTAATGTCGCATAATGAGTGCAGCACAGTGGACCTTTATTATGCAGCAGCTTTGACACAAGTAGTAGATGCAGAAGTAGGCCGATTAGTAGTAGCAGTAATAAAGATAGTGCCAGAGCTTTAACCCTTTAAAATAGAGTGTATCGCTGACGACAAGTTTGTTTTGCACAAGCGCACTTTGCATTACTGTAGTTATGCAACGGTTTCTGAAAGCTGAGAAGTTGCACGTCAAAGCCAAAATGTGGTTATTAAGGTAATTTCACTCGTGCTGTCTCAGGAAGTCAGAGAATCAATGTCTTTGTCACCAGAGAAGAGACATTTGGAAGAAGTTGGGAGAGGTTTTTTTTGGCCTGTTTTTTGCACTTTAAGAGACTCAAAATGTTTTATCGTAAATATGTTTTATACTGTTCATATTTGTTCGTGTCCAACTGCAGTGTTATTTCTAAATAACTTTTTGTTTTTCTTCATATTAAATAGTTAAAAGCAGCATTTTAACATGCCGTTAATTGGGTCATACTTTCTGCATTGTGTGTCTGCAGACAGTCGCACGTACATAGCCGCGGCTCTGGGTTTGTCCCATCTGTATGTCCTTGTATTCTTAGCATAACCTCAAGCAGACCCGTGGTCACCGCCTTCTTAATCGTCCTTTTTGACCAAAAACAAGGGCACTGTGATCAGCGCGTACAGTCCACGTCATCTCAAAAGGTGAAGGTGCTCGTGTTTATCCGCAAAGATTTCCACATACACCACCACAGACATGGACCAGTGATGACATTTAAATCACCCATGACCCTACTGAACCTCTGCGGTCGTGCCAGCTGGAAACGTATGACCCAGACGCATCAATCGGTCGGTCCAACATAGTCCAGAATTAATTAGCACAACAACTATTGTATAGATGGTCAACACTTATTACTACTATTTGTTGAAATCCTCTTCACATCCCAATAGCCACAAATAAATCTTTCCTTCCTGTGGTCTTGCAGCTCATGAAGGAAATCTTACAACAGGCCAGAGAGATTCTCTGTTGCATTAAAAACAATCACTTCCAGAGTTTTGGGGCAGAGGTTTTACACAAGGTCTGATGGGACAAGGTGCGTCAATTGCAGCGTGTAGTTACAGACCTTAGCTTTTACTAAAACACCTTGACTTTGATGGACAGGGAGGTTTGTAAAAAAAATGTAAAAAAAATTAAATTAAAATAAAATAAACAACAAATTGATTCTGGAAGCATTAGTAAGAAATCACTCATAAACCAAGATTTGATTCAAAAGTGGAGTATTTAAGTGTCTTCAAAGTGAAATAGATATAATATTGATATATACGATGATCAGATTGTTTCTGTGGGTGGATAAAGCAGGTTATTTAGGTTTTTTTTTTTTTTTTTTTAGATGAATGTTTAAGAAACAAGTTTCAAGGATAATACTTCAGCAGTTGAAGGATGTACACATATTGCATTAATTAATTGCCGAGTGGAAATAAGTAATTGGACCGAGGACTGAGCCGCAGAGGACACAAATAAATGTGGTTAGCACAGAGACAGCTCAGCCTGGAAACAAGGCTGTTTATTTCTAATCCTTGCTTGGGGAGAAATCTTAATGCCAAATATCTTGTCAGGAGTCTGACATGTATGCAATTAGCTGTGTCAAAAAGTGGCTACTTGACGAGTTACATGTTAGTTATTCTTGAGTTGCCGTACTGACACACAAGAGCGAAGAAAAACCTAATTAAACAGAACATCCCCTCTATGTAACTAACTGCCTAACTAAATCAAAACGAATTCATCCCTAATTTTGACGACGCTCTTCGGTGGCGGATGTTTACGAACTGAAAACCAGCAGCAAAGTGACCTGCAAGCTGCAACGTTGTCACAAATGATGTGCAATTCACAACTGGGCTGGATCACTGTACCGGTCTCTATGTTGGGGTTAGCCAGGCCAACCTTTCACACCTTCATCGTGTTCAGAGCACTGCTGCTCGGCTTTTAACTGGAACCCACAGACGTGAGCACATTCCACCTGTACTTTCCACTCTTCTTTGGCTTCTTGTGTGTCTGAGAAATGATTTTAAAATTATTTTTATTCTATATAAATGTCTGAATGGTAGGGTTCCACCCCACCTCTCCGATCTGCTTCAGCCACATGTTCCCTCTCGGGCCCTAAGGTCGACTGGGGATCGGGCGTTTGCAGTCACAGCTCACAAGCGCTGGAATAAGTTGTCTTTAATTGTTAGGGTAGGCTTCTTCTCTTCCTGTTTTTAAATCTCTTTTAAAGACACAAATTGTGTTGTTTTTAAAACAATTGTGGGTGTTTTCATGCTTGTGTTGTTTTATTGTATGTTTTTCTATTCTATGTTATGTGCATACTATGTACATACAGATTTTAGACAGTACAGCACTTTGCTGCAACTATAAATAAAGGTGGATTGGATTGGTCTCACATACACTCAGGGAACAACAAGGAAATGCTATCATGGTGTTTTTATTTAAAGTATATAACATGTACAAATGGAAATGGGCTATATCACCAAGCAAACAACACACAATGGGCTGCTATGCGTTCATAGACATCACTCACAAAATCCACATTGGGACTGAGACAGAAAAGTCGGAGCCTGGACGCCCAAAATTGAACCATTCTAACATTTAAACATGAATTATCTGACTGAAATATGAATGAATGTGGGGTATGTGTTTGTACATTTGTGGCTTAAACGTTGGTTTACACTTATCTTTCTTTAAATGTAATGTAATGACCTGCGAGCCAAGCACTACTTGTGTTGACTGTCAAACATTCATCAGCGTCACGAAAACCAGCAGCGGCGCTCGAGCATCGTGCCTGGGGCAGGTTTTGTTTATAGGATAATGAAATATATGCTTCCGGACTAATTTGATATAATTATAATTACAACGCATGCTACTGAATATTTAGCATCAAACCACAACAATACGAGCGCAAATGAATGAAAATATGAAATCAAATGTTGCAACGTTACAACTATAAAAAAAAAATGATAATCCAATGCATAGTCACTGCAGAGATAAATTGTGGATTTACAACGTAGGATTCTGTTGCTGCGGCTACAGTTAAATATGGTTACGTTAATGCAGAGCGTATGTACATTTATATGGAAATGGAAATACACAACTCTCACTGCAAGGGTGTTAACAAGGCACGTCTACATTATGACACCAAGTTTCAGCTAGTGATGCTAACTAACAGCCTTTACGGTGACAATGACAAACTGTGTTTCAGAACCACCTCATAATTCACCAGCTGTTCCCAAACCACTTCATTCACACTCTCACACACACAAGCCAAATGCTGAATATGTGACCGGTATCTGCTAACATTATTAAATCATTCTCATTTGCATAAAAACATTGTGGCCAACGCCGTTGTTGCACCCAGTCATTATGATGCCCTGTCATAGCACTATCCGTGATGCACTCGTTGTTGTCTATGTTACAGTTAGCCAGCGTCTGTTTAATTCAGTAAATATCGTCCGTCTATCTGCCGCTCATGAATCATGTTTTTGTCTAGGTGACGCAAAACAAGATATCTGCTCTTATTTTTACTCACATGCATCGTTTCATCAACTATTACAACAAAGCGCTCTGCCAGTTTAATCTCCCTCTTCCACTCTCCTTCCAATTCAATCTTTCACCCACCTCTCCCTCACTCATCCCCTTCCTTTCTCTCCTCTCTCCTAACCCAACCTGCCGAGGCAGATGCTCGTACACAAATGACTCTAAATCTGGTTCTGTCAGAGATTTCTTCCAGTCAAAAGTGCTTGCTCATTGTGTTCCTGTAGCATTTTCTACAGTAATTGTAAGGTCTTAAACCCGACGATGTGAAGCACTATTCAAATAAAATTGAATTGAATTGAATATGGAAACCCCTGAATCTATCTTATACAGTGAAAACTGATATAAAACAGACAATTACAAACTAAAAGCCAGTTTAAAAAAGTGTAGTGAAAATACGTGGCAGATTTGATAATGCAGAAGAAGAAATAGAGCGCTTTAAAACTTTAATATTTAACCCTTTAACACTGAGCCTATCGCAGCCGACACGTTTGCACAAGCGCATTTTGCAATTACGCAACAGTTTGTGCTATCAGAAAAAATCCAACTGTTTCTGAAAGCTGAGAAGTTACATATGTGGTTATTATTATGGTCATTTCACTTTCGGTGTTGCACTTTGTCACCAGAGAGGAGAGGGTGTGAAAAACACCTGTGAGTTGTTTCCATTTTTGGCCTGTTTTTGCATATTAAGAGACAAAGAAACATTGCAAGACTCAGGGTTTTGTGCTGTTTGAATTTCAAATTTAGCACATTGTTCATGTTCAACTACAGAGTTTTCTCAATAAACCTTTTTGTTTTTCTTTTTCAAATTGTTAAAACAGTATTTTAACATGCAGTAAATTGCAAATAACTGCCAGATATTGGAAGTTATTCTGGCAAAATGGTCAAAAGCACTTTCTTACGGGAGATTTTCTGGTCCTTTTATGGTTAAAATAAGCCAAAAAAAAATGCATTGAAGGGTGACTAATTATATTATAAGAGAGACAGTGGGAGGTGTCATAAGAAGGGGAGAATAATAAGAGGTAATCAGTTCAGGCAACTGGACTGTGGACTAAAAAAAAGGATGAAATGTGAATGAAAATGCTGTCAGTAAACATTTAAAGACAGCTGGCTATAACAATTAACAGGGGGTGAATATATTGTGCTGCAATTCGATGAGTCATTTACATTTTGATGAGCTCGATGAGAACCCTGCTGCAAGACTTAATCACCAGTTGGTAAATGAAGCCCTTGTTGTGCCGTGGCATAAGTACATGTATTTCATCATCATCAGCAGCAGCAGCAGCAGCAGCAGCATACTACACAAATTTACATTCTTTGCAGCAACAACTGAGTTCTCTGCCCTCCCCGCCATGCTAAACTCAGCTGACTTTAATGCTGGTGTTTCATCATTGGGAAGTGAAAGTTAAAATGGCGATTTAACACTTGAATAACTGCATAGCTGTTGAGATTTCACAGCAAAAAGATAAGCATTACTCAATGCTGCAGTGCGGTGTGAAAATGTCATGCGCAAAATCTCAGTATTAGAATGGAACTGCATAATTGGGGAGTCATTGTCTACTATGCTTTGTCCCAGTTTGTTCTGTAATGTTTTCAACAGTTGCACCACAGTGGCTAAATATCATTAAAAGACATTTTCACTCATTTCACATTGGCCTGAGCATCCAAGCCTACTAGTTAGTCTAAATTTTAAATCCGAAAAAAGAAAATTCAAACTTCAGACAACAAAAAAGGTTGTGCAGTTTGTTTTTGTCAAACTTCATAACGCTGAAAAACTAGCCTTTCTTTTGATTCAGTTCGAGTCTGTTAACATCGCTCAGGACTTCAAATCAAGTGTGAAGTACCTCTCTATAGTGGCTGCAAGTTGTATTTCTTGTATTTCTCGCTGATAATGTCTCCTACAATGATAATTTGCGTTAATTTATGAGTTGAACTGAAATGTTTAATTGGAATAAATCACAATGCAGCTGGATTGTAATTGCAGTATATTATTACATTGATTCGTGAACGTCTGAAGGTTGTGACATAACGGGGCTTCTAATAACAGCTTAAACTCACAATCAGTTTTGCTTTTTTTCTCACACTTGAAATGATCCATTACTTTGCACGGCCTGCTCTTCGGGTTGACTTAATTCTGCATTAGGGTGAGAGATTTAAGATTGCAAAGCTAAATACATGCATCATAGTATTCCACACTTAGTTTGCACTGCCCCGATTTCCCGAAACCATGTCCTCCTCTGTCAAATGGGTGGTGCCGACTCATTTTTCCATACAGTGTATACAGAAGCAAAAGGGGAAACAGATGCTTGTGCAAGCCTCTAGGACTCCTCATGTAACGTAATAAAGATGCCATCTGACAGTTCCTGCTGTCAAACCCCTGCTCTGTATGCAGCTTCTTAACTTTGGTCCCCCAGTGTTTTACTGTGTTGGAATAGTTTTACTATTCCAACACAACAAAGGGGGCACGTTTTCCTGTGAGGGGATTGAAGAGTCACAGTGGGGCATGGAAGAATGTTTTTGGTTTGAAATTTTCTTTTCCTCCCTCAAAACCTGTATTTAAAAATGCTCCAGAGACACCGTCGACAGTATGTATTGTAAATCCTGGTGTGTCTCGTCTGGATGCTGTTCCTGGAGTACCACAGTAGAAAGACACCGTGGTACACACACACACATCACAGACACACACACACATCACACGCTCCTGCAGGAGTCACACCTTGAGAATCCTGCGGGGCTGCACACTAATGAGGCGATAATTTAAAGGCAGAGAGGGAAGAGAAAAAAAAGGGTGTGAGGGCAACGTAAATGGCACCATATTATTTGTCTTTCACTCCACATCAGAGTTGAGCTGCTGCACAGTAGGACACCTACCACTGGAGAAAATCTGAACTAAGCAAGGCAGAGGCCTCATCAATTCCTCCGTCTTCCACCCAAAAGATCCATGAAATAGGTGATTGGCAAGTGTGGATCACTGGCAACGTGAAGATGTCACTGCAGGGGGTGGTTGCTTCTTCGAGTATGTATCCAGCCTCTGTTTGATTTGGATGTACCTTCCCACACAAGTCTTTGAATTGCCCCAGTAACTCTATAGCATCTATGCCACTTGTTCATTAGGAGACCGGCAGGGGTTTGTGGAGCTTCTGACACAACACAGTTGAAGTGAAGGTTTCACATTCAAAAAGAAGATCACAAACGGTGCAGGTTAGCGAGACTGCTGGAAAGTTCTGTGTGTATTGCTGTGCTGATACTTAAAGGTGTGAAAGATATGCACCTAGTTTAAAAAGGGTAACTGCAATCCAAATTAGGATTTAAAAAGGAGCGCCGTCAGTCCTCCCCCTTCTCGCCAGAGTCTCAAGGTTGATCATAGTTTGAGGAGCCAATCTCACACACACTGAAAGACAGATCTTCTCCACTTATATCAATTTTTCCACAACATAAACTGAATTTACAGGCTGTACATGTTAAATGGTGAATATACTGTCTGCACCATTGTTTTCATCGTCACTCTACACTCGTTAACCCCACATTGACAAAGCAAAAGAACCATATTAGAATGACATGAGTATTTGGACCCTTTGTCCTCAGTAGAAAGTACCAAAATATGGAATTAGATAGGTGTCAATATTTTCGAACAACACTTTTTAAGAAGCAAACAAACACTTTATGAATTGAGCAAGCAAAAATTAACCATAAAATCAAAATACACAAATTGCTTTTGCAATGATTGGAATTTTGTTTGCACTCACTGATTTATTCTTTGTGCCGTGTTTTGTTTTTGTTTGCGATTCTGACAATGGGCAGGCCTTAGGAAGCTGCTTGCTGATTGGCTACTGAATTTTGGAGAGACGGCTCAATGGAGAGGAAGTAGTCACAGACGCTGTCCATCCAACAAAACCATTTTAAGTACCTAATGTTTATAAAAACAAACTATGACAAACTGTGGATACTTTAATTATAAGTCCCAGACAGACAGCGAGTCCAAGCCCGTGACTACTTCCAGTCCATTGAGCCGTCACTCCAAAACTCAGTAGCCAATCAGCAGGCAGCTTTCTAAGGCCCGCTTATGGTCAGAAATGCAAAAAAAAAACACAACGCAAAGAATAAATCAGGGAGTGCAAACAAAATTCTGATCATTGTAAACAAAAAGTATATTTTCAGACAAATAAAATGCAATATTTTTGAATGATTAAATCGATATTTTATTTGCAATTTGTGTATTTTCGTTTCATTTTTGTTTGCCCAATTCATAAAGTGCTGCTTGCGTCTTAAAAAAGTGTTGTTTGAAAATGTTGACACAAATCTAAGTCCATCTAAAATGTCAAAAATCAAGATTCAACAGTTTATCCTCAATTATGTGTCTGAATAAAACTGGTCAGTTCTAAACTGAGGATGTTTTCTTGTGACACTTTAGGTCACTTAAAATCAAAAAAAAAAAATCACCGTTTGATTGCCACAGTAAATCTGACGATGTGCATTCCTCTCTGACCATTTATGAAGGACTTATTTCATCTCCGAGTGGTTTCTTCCAACTTCAGACATCCAGGAAAAAGCGCACGTTATCTCAAACTGTGAGGTCAGTCTACTTAGATGACCTCCCAATCAGATCTACCTTAAATAGAACACCTTTGGGATGTGATCAGACAGCAGCTTCCCCGTGTCGATGTGCTGCTAAAAACTCTGCAGAAATGATGAGATGCAATGGAGCTGGGCTATAATTTCAAAGGAGTCTGATCTTGATGAATTCACACCATTCAAATACGGACTGTTTAGGGAGGGAAACGGAGTAGGCATATTATTGGTATGGTGTTCATATAAAGTGCTCTGTGGTTGTATATCCTCTTCACTTCCATCATGTGATCTTTTTTACTTAAAGCTCTTCAAAATCCTAACAGTGACAGGCTCTTGCTCAGATATGTCGGTGGCACGGGTTAAAACATCAAGATGAGACTCACCTCTCCAATTAATACCGTCTTACATACCATGTTGTATGGCAGTGGGTGACTGTCTTTTCTGGACTAATAGCATTTCATTGCTTGAGTGTGGATTATTCAGGTGTGAAATCACATTTTAAAGTCAACCCAAGTCAACAAGTAAGAGATGGTCCAGAGATTTCTTTTGTCTTAGTGGGCAGCCTCTGTTTCCTGTGTAACCACTGAATGGTATGTGATTAATGACAGAAGAAGGTATCCATGGGTGTCCTCTTTGTACAATCTTACTGAAGCACTTATTTTTGCCATTTCATAGATTTTGCACAACATACATTGTTTGTGTGTATATTAAAGGCGACATAGAATGCTTGTATCATACATATATGTTAGTTATGGAGGTCTACTTACATATATTAACTTGTTTTCATGGTTAAAATCCTCCTAGTCGCTGCAAACGAGCCGATCAAAATATCTCCTCACTGATGCTCTCGTCAGCCCTGCTGTTTCAGACCAAAATCACACCCACAGAACGTGGACTGTGTTGTGATTGGCCAGCCAACGAGAGCTTTCCCATTGTCCTGTGATTGGCCAGGTACCAGCTCTCAGATACACAGCTCCCCCTCTGGCACGGTGGATGCAGCAGCTACAACAAGAGTAGTTCTTCTTCTTCTGCGATTGAATGTACGCAACCGGATGTGCCCGGACTAATGCCCGCACCAGGAGGCGCTATGGTGGTGAGAGGAGTGGTGAGGTATACCGATGACAACATCAACATACGGAAGTGTCGATCCGCTTCGCAGAGCCCAGGAAAACAATAAAACCCTCTTTTCTCAGCAGTGGCTGAACTGTTTGTTCTGAAACTTTAGGGTTTCATAAACGAGGTAATGACGCAGATACACACACACAAACGCAGCGTTAATTGGAGCTTCCAGTCTATGTCACCTTTAATTACAAATTATGTCATTTTCCTGCATACGCAATTAAAGCAAAAGCTACTAGTCTGAAAAATATGCAAACAAAAATAACAATTATTTAACATAAACAAAAACAACAACAACAAAAAAAGTTAGGCTAAGTACGTTTAGTCAGTATTTGATCACTTCAAGCCGTCATAAAACCACTAGTTGCTTGCAAAAGCAAAATAAGATGGCACCATCAGGACCTGCTCTCAAATCCCTCAAGCATAACAGTGCACATGGCATCTCAGCGACACACAGATTCCTGCATACATGACAGACACCTTCGTGAGACGATACCACAGCACAGAGTTGTTATTGTCTGCTGTTACTGTACTTTCTGAACAGAGGCCCGAGTTGTAGTTCGGAAAAGTTTCCCTTTTTTAATAAAAAAAAAAAAAGAAAAAGAAAAAAACCTTCTCCAACTACTCTGTAGCCTCATTCCCCCGAGGAATGTCAGTGCACAAGAAAGAGCTAAAGGATCATTGTGCATGAGCATAAAAAAAAAAAAAAAACATGTGAGCAAGAATTTAAAGGCAATGCAGCTCGGGCTAAAAATAGACAGTAAGTACCAATCTTCACCTCAAAGAAAAACAGAAGAAAAGAGGAGAGAAGGAGGAAAAGGGGAGAGAGCTTGTTTGACTGGATTGTGGCAGCGCAACTGAGAATGTGAGGGGAAGTTTTTTGTCTCAGCCACAAAGACTGAAGCTCTTCCATTGGGATCCAGCTAATGTTAGAGGTTTTCACTGCAAGATGAAAATTCTGCCTCCTGTATAATGAAAAGTATGACTGCTGTGCACATGGAGACCTGCACACAGACTGTGTGTCGACACTTTCTTGACGTGCAACAACTTCTATTTCATAAAACCTTTTGATTAAAGCAGAAGAAGAAATGAGCGCTTTAATTGATATAGCATGTTGGGGTGTTTTCTACCTTGGATAAATTTCAATAACTAGAGTATAGGTTACTTTTAAATGCCACACCTTAATGGTTGCCATGACAACTCTTGTGGTAACTATGGAGCTCATACATTCAGCGTGATTATGTTTTGAAAGGTGTATGTTACGAAAGGATTCGTTATGCATTAGTTGGATCCTATAACAATGATGAATTATTCATGTCTACAGCTGTATTTGATGCTTGGCAGACATTCAGTCATGAGCCCTTTTAACTGATCTACAGTTCGAGGGTGTTCGGCTTGATTTGTGTGTGGGACGTCTCTTCCTGTGACGGCACTCTGGCCAGTCAGTGGCCGGCAGTCTGACCAATCATCGCATACTACCTACTCGGCTTGCTTTTGGAACCTTGACGGAGCAGGTACTAAAAATAGTACCTGGTACCAGGTACTATGCTAGTGGAAACACTACTTAAACCGTACCGTGGCGTGGCGAGGCAACAGAGCCGGTGGAAATACGCCATCTGTTATCTTAATCAGAAACACAAGCGCGCCCTAAAGTTGTCACCATGGAAATAGGATCCCTGAAAGGGGCGTAAGTCTGACATGAAACAGATATCCCAGCATCACATCATACTCAAAGATATCAAATATGCAGGCATGTCATGGAACTGTAAAGATTAAAGAGAAACCATAGGGGAACTCGACTGCCTGTCGCACATGCAGCACTCTGCTGTTGAGATGAAAAAAACAAAAGTAGGCTGACATGGCAGAGACCTCTCAACACAAAATGATTCATTGCACTCTACACACGTCACATGACACAAAAAGACATTTGTAGACATCAGCTCAAGATTAGGTGAGAGCTGTGACCCAATAATGCCGTTTTTCCACTACACGGTCCCAGCTCACCTAAGGAAAAAGCAAAATAACCATGCCACGCCGAGGCAAGTCACACTAGGGGAAAAGCACCATAAGTCTCTCCCTGATTTTCTAAATTGTCTCCATCGTTTCAAGGTTAAAAAAATCCTTAGATAGATCTAAATTGTGTGCACATTTAACACATATGGATTTTAATGTTTTGATTCTGAGTGTTTCCCAGTTGCTCAGTGAGCATATGTGAGTCCCCAATTAAATATAATATTCTTCACAGATTTACTCCCGTAAATAGCCGTCACTCTCTGTTGGGGTGAGAAGGAATTGAAAAGATGCATGAAAAGGCAATAAAAGACAGTAGTTATACCGCTGACATGGCAACTGCTGCAGCAACATAGCCATTATAAAATGTATTGGGTTCATGATGCTGATTTGGATGTGTTAATCTGCTTAGAACAGCTGCCTTTAACTACAACATTGATCTGATGTTGTAGTTTTTTTTTAAAGTATCTTCATTTTGGTAGCCACGGCAGCCACTCGATTGCTTTGGTCAATTCAGGTTCAGTGATTCACATTCACACAATTCTTTCCATGGAGGGAGAGAAGGATATGACCACACCTGTATATATAATCTACACTCCAAACGAATTTATTTAAATTCCCAGTCCTGTGATTCTACAAATCAAAATAAGCGCTCAAAATAGAAGCGTGTGTCATGGCAACTTCTGGAAAGACAAGAGAGCGTGGAAACACAAGCAGACAGAGGAGAAAGAAAGAAAGAAAGAAAGAAAGAAAGAAAGACCTTCTGGATTGAAGGTAAATATAAAACAGTGAGTAGACAATCCAATACAAATCATTGAGTTCATTTGAAAACTTTGAGCCTGATTATAATAATGAGGATAGTTTGACTTTTAAGTCTCTGCACCAAAATACAAAGCAAATCCAGACAACATGACTCAGCGAAAGGATGAGTGTATTTATTTGGATGAAGGTTTGGTTGTTTCCTCCAAATCTGGGACAAACTGCTGTGTTTTCCTGACGCTTGATGTGGTTGTTTCTGCTGCCCGTAACAATGCCTCTTCATCAGTCTCTTTGTCACCCCCCCCCCCCCCCCCCCCCCCACTCAGCCTATTGTTTCTTCTTGATGACAGCAGAAATTCAATCTGTGTGTGTGTGTGTGTGTTGTGTATCTTCCATTACCTGACTAAAATGTGAAAAACATGCCGCAACAAAAAATGGATTCTGCCCACTTTATGTGCCAAAGTTGTTAGGATTAGCTTCATTTTTTTTTTTACTCACATCAAAGGCTTGGGGTTAGCCATCACATCAAACATGGACAAAGTAAGAAAATACAGTATTGCATTGAGGTTGAAGTAAGGGATGATGTTACTGGGTAAATATGGGATTAGGGTCTGGATTTCTGTGTCTGCCTGGAGTTATTACACTTCCTTACAGCCTGGAAGTTAATTTGTGCGTTACAGGCATGAATTACATAAACGTGAAAACTAAATGTGCTTTGGTTATCCACTTTTTTTTTTGTCTGTTTGTGTTTCATCTTTGTCCAGACGGGGGGGGGGGGAAACGGCATCGTGCCAGCAGCCGATGTTGAACAGCACCAGATTAACTGGTCACACCAGCATTTACAGATAAGGAAGCAGGAAGCTGCCTTATAGGAGGGAGGAGAGTCCTGCAAACACAGCCTTCACTCAATGGATACACGACCATTTTAACAGATTGGAGCAGCCACACGGGACAAGTCAGGTAACTGTCACCTATTCTCTGCACTTGCTGTGCATGGTTTACAGCAAAATAGAAGCACTTTGACCACAGTTTCAGTGATTTAAAACTAAATGTACACCATTCAGTTTTTTCTAAAAATGGTTTTAAATATTTGCAGCACTGATGGATGCATGACTTCATTTTGAAGGGTATATCTTGGACTAATATCAATTAAAGTTGTAGCGACAATAAATTCTAAAGTTGACTCTGAACCGTTTATGCAATTTATTAAAGAAAATGATCACTGACAAACTGTGACAGATGAAAATGAATATTATGATACAATAACTAAGATCTATAACGGATATTAATAGTGTAAAGTGCCGGTGCCGGTCACCAGAAACATTGTCTCAAAAACTAACTGTGTGCACGTGAACAAGTGAATTTATCAATGAAACCACAACCCCTGTGCCGAAAGTGACATCTTCAAAAATCAGAAATGCGAAATTAAAATAAGGGTCTAGCTCCTACAACAGTATATTATTAATGACATTTTGCAGCTGCTCTGCTGCAAACATTCTCCCGGTGTGAAAAACAGAGGTACACAAGACGGAGTAGATTAGCAACACGGTCTTCACACACTGCACATGCATCCACTCAGCCATTCTGTGAAGGCAATGTGATCTGCTTCTTCTGCACCGAAGCTCAGGAGCATTTATGCCTTAAGTATTGTTGTCTCTGTGGTTTTTAATTGGTCCTAATATTTGCTTTACATTGTAAAATGAACATCTAAATACACTTTATGTGCTTTATTTCTTCAATTCCATTTGCAATCTGTTCCCAATTCATATGAGAGCATAGGGACGATGTTTATTATTAAACTATGTAAATAATACAGGAAACCCTCTCTTATATCCACGCCCTCACTTTCACTCTGTAAAAGTGCCTCGACAAGCTTTGCTGCTGCTGCTGCTGGGTCTCACTCACTGCCATAGTTTTCTCCCTCACTCCAACAACGCAGATAAAAGTCATTTCTTTTTAAAAACTTTTCTAAACTTTTAAAGGCATTTTCATCTCTTAGCCGTTCTCCCCTGATTGTCTTGTTGTGTATGCACCAGTTTTTCCCAAGTGTGAATTGTTTTTTGCCCCAATTTTCTACGACGGTTATCACGGGGTAATGATGCCACAACACTCTCATCAACAGTATCACGAACACTGCGAGACAGACAGGTGAACACATGTCACCTCTCTATCTAAAACAGAATGATGGATTGCCAGTATGCAGAGCGAAATTGTGGCACAAGACGGGAATGTGAGATCCATCAATAGCACCAGTAAACGACAGAAGCCTCCACCTGGTCTCAGTGTAAGCAGCTCGTTTTTCAAACTTCTCGCTGGCACACACCGTTGACATGTTGACTCCATAAAGATGGTTAACACGTCCATACAGCAGCGCAATTGCCGCAGTCTTCTGTCATGGTCCGCACCTTTAGAAGTTTGTGTCATGTCTCTGTTATATATATAGTATCAGACTTTGTCAATGGAAACATCATTTATGTCCAAACATCTCTTATCATCTAATGCAGTAGACAATGGCAGCAATTAAGCAAAACAAAACATAGGCAAATGAGGTCTTTTTAAGAGCACAACAGAAAGTGAGAGATCTCTCCAACCCAGCGCTAGTCTAGGCTACGTCCGCACACAGAGGTGTGCTTCCCCCCTGATCCGCTCGTCCAAAACCCCCCCACCAAAGCTGAGCGTCCCCGTGATTCAACAGCATCGCCTCCCCCCGGGGTACAAACCTCTAACCCCAGCATGGTGCGGTGACCACGAAGCCGCGACCGGGTACCCAACTCTCAATTCTCTCCTGACACGACTACGGCTTTTCTGTTAATGCCCTACAGTACAGTAACAACATGGTAATAGTGTGTTATTTTTCTTTTAATATGGAGGAAATATTGTGGTAATACCATCTTATTTCTAATGCAATTTCCAGCTTGATAATAACAATGGTAATAGTGTGGTAATGAGGAGATGACAGCTTGATGATTATAGGAACTGTAGGCTTTTTTAATCAGTTTAACGCCTTCAACTTAAAATCAAAATTGGTAATTATGATATAAATTTTTAATATAATGTTGAAAATCATCCTCTCATATGTCTCTCATTACCAAGCTATTACTTGGTGATTACAATAGATATAATAGAGTATTATAAAGTATTACTTCCCTGCTGCAAAAGCATTACCACACATACTATACTGTAATTTAAAGTGTCCGACTTAAACGCCAGTGAAAATAATATCCTCCGGTATGAGTCAATCACCTTCGAGCCTTCCTGATGACCTGATGGGTTGGCCTCCAAAGGGTGAACTGAACCAAACGAATCCTAAAGTATAGGGTGGGTGATATAGGTGGGGGGTTATACAGATTAGAGTCCAGTGCTAGGAGGAACCTCTCAGGTTTTTTCTCGGCCAAAAGCAAAGAAATAGCTCCATCATAAACTAATGCTGGGTGGTGCATGAGTAAAGCATATATTCCTCTGACGTTGGGCACCTACCATATATTGACTTGTGTCATTGACTTAAGAGCTGCGTTTCCATTATTGAAATCATTCAGGCTGAGAATGAAGTGCTCCCTCAGGCCACTCCACACACACACACACACACAGACTACGGGGGTGTTGTTATTAAAATTGTTAATGTAAGTATGCTTTTCTTAAGCTCACCGAGAGCTATAGTACACAATTATGATTTAATACATTTGGAGAATACGACTTAACAATCATGCCCTTGATATTTCTTAGAGATTTAATCCAGGTGCTGGATTATTTTACCAAGAACTCTTGGTAAAAGGTTTCTGTTCATTCCACAATTTAAGAAATTAAAGAAATTTATTAATTCAATTGTGACAATTTCATTTCATTTTATTGTATGGGGCAACTTTTCGAACTTTAAATAATTTAGGGCAGCTGTGGCATAAACCTTACATTGGGTAGTGGCCTCAGCAGCCACAGAGTTCAGCAATTTATAGCAGAGTGACAAAACCAGCATCCTTTGTGCTCGTGGAACTTAACCCTTTAACACCTAACCCCAGTTTAAAACATATTCACAATAACATTTGTCTGAGTCTTTGTCTCTCAGTGTGCAAAAACAGACCACAAATTGGAAAGTACTGTATATGTACAGGTGTTATTTCATATCTCTCCTCTCTGGCAACAAAGACGCTGATTCCCCGGCTTCCTGGAATAGCACGAGTGAAATTACTGTAATAACCACACATTGGCTTTGACGTGCAACTTTTCAGCTTTCAGAAACTGTTGGAATTATTCCGATAGTATAAAGTGTTGCGTAACTACAGGTATGTAATGTTTGTGCAAATGTGTTTTAAAGAGTTAAGTTACTTGGCATAACCAAACAACTAAATGGTGATATTATGTCAGTGTATTTTATAAAAGTAGAGCAAAAAGTAAAGCAAATGTTATCAGAAATTAGAAATTAATTCAGTTCAGTGTAGAAACAATAGGTCCCTTTTCCCTGTTCGCAGAATCTGAAAGGTTTGCGCCTTTCGGATGGTTTAAGGTTTAGGAATAACGACATTTTCCATTGTTTGCATGCACTTGAAACAACAGTCGAGACAAACCGTTCACGTCTTTTTCCATTTTGACTTTAATCCTCTCCCTCTTGGCCCCCGACCCTCACACACACACACACCTTTTTTATTGACGGACACCTGTGCCTCTACACACCTATATGTTCTTATTTCAGCTTCTGTAATCTCGTTATGATAGAGATGTCTGCACAGTTTCCATGGTAACTCTAAAAAAAGACGGATTTGACTGGGGCGTTGCCTGCTATGAAACAAGGCAGAGGAAAGGGAGCAAAGGAGCACAGTGCAAGCGCCAGACTTTTGAATCCGTGTACCTCGACCTGAATGTTGAAGAGCATTTCATCACAGCTGGTTTCACTGGCCTTCTCTTACTCACATGTCCATCGTGACAGGCGTGCATTAGTGCTGAACAATGAATCGACATTTTATCGAAAATCACAATACGGCCTGCTGCAATTTTCAAATCACAGGAAGGCACAAAATATTTGTTAAAGCCAAAATGTGTGTAATTGTTAAACGTCTTATTCCTACATACCGAGAGAAAGAGATCTGCACAAATATCACACGGTAATCATTTTGAATATGTTTTCCGAATGAAAATGAGAATAATGACGTAAAAATCTGGATGTGTCCATGTATGTGTGTGTGGAAACAATTGACAGATGGTGCACGTGAGTGTTGACCATCAACCAAAGACCTGAGGGACTGAGTGATGCTGTGATGCTGCTTGTGAACACTTGCACCTGGAACTTTATAAAAACAGCAAAGAAAAAGATGAGGCTTATGTTTTGCACCACAGTCTCTCCCTTGTTTATCATATGTGTATCGAGGGGAGGGGCTGACTGTGAGCCGACTGCTCAGAGAGTGAGAGAGAGCGCAGAGCAAGGAGCCGCTTCACATGCGCACATCGCAATGACAATGCTAAAACGATACATCGCGGCAATGATCCTTCACTCTAAAGGGACAAGTGGAACGTTTGCATGGCAACAAAAACACCTCCTGCGGCCATTATAGAGTCAAAAGTCTAACTACTTAATGGAATTTCCAATGTCAGTGACAGTGGAAACTGATTGGTATTGTAAATCATATAAATGGGTTATTATTGTAAAGTGTAATCTCATCTGCATACAGTTTTATTTTCACCGACTTGATAAAAGTGTCTGCATTTATGTTTTGTTTTCAGAATTCAGTGAATTTTTTGTGTTTTCCGGTGGAAAATCTTTTGTAGTTGCTATGTCGGTGTTAGGTATATAGTTATTTAATCTGACAGTGCTGTTGAAGTTGGTCATTTATAGTTTGCTTTTATTGTACATTGTTAAAAGGTCAACTCCAATCATACAATAAGATAAATAATTCAATAAGTGTACTCAGAAAACACACGAGAGCTAATTTCCTATGAGTTTCAAATCAAGACAGACCTACTTACGTGTTATTAGAGTAATCATCGACTATTATGGTTACTTTTTTCATTAACCTCCGATGCAAAACACATCTGAATTGTGTCCCATGATGGTACGTGTGTGTGTGTGTGTTGTGACCTGCAGTGGCAGAGACATGGATATTTGAGACAATACACCTTCACAAGCACAGATGGAACTAACTTGCTGTGTTCACTCTGTTTTCCCCTTACATCATCATTAGCGACAGTCAGATGAAGCCCAGCTCAAATTAAGGGGAGGCACAGAAGAAAATGCTATAGTGCAGCAGGCTATTTGGCAAAATGGCTTTGCAGTGTCTGTAATTATGTCATTTCTCATGGGAGTTAAAAGCGGGGAGACGTGAACAAAATGCAGGGAATGGCACGGTTATTTTGGACCCCACCTCTGAAACGCGAGGAAGATAATCTCCCACATTACTGAAGGTGATCATTGGACCTTGCTGTGACTTGTTCAGGATCTTTGTCTCCATTGTAAGTGAGGTTATTTGGTCAAATGAATCCAGCTGTGATACATTATATGTGAGGCAGATAATAGGATTCACTCTGCCCTGTTGTTGGAAGGTTTTAAGTAAATTCTCCACCCACTGTTTAACACACACTCACACAAGGACACGTCATTTTCTGGATAACACATGTTACTCAAATGCAACACTGCAAGGTCCAATGTCTTGCTGATTGACTTTGGCAACTAAAACGTTGTATCTGACTAAAATTTGGCTCAACATAGGCGCACACCCTCTCATACCTCTTTATTCAGTTTTGGCTTTTGTAGCGACATGTTTTTCCACAGGAGTTTAGGCTGATCACTCAATGGTGAAGTAGATAAAGAGTGTTTGTAGCTCTGTTAGTTATAGGTACAATGCTTCATATGAAACGCTGACAATGTTTAAAATCAAGGCAGCAAAAAGAGAGTGGTGGGAATGTCTTTGTTTTGCATGACTTTGGACAAAAGACAAATCCTTGTGACATCACGATGGAACAAGATGAACAGGACAAATGATCAGAAAAGTTATTACAATGTATCCTGATGTGGGCATAGATTTGTGCCCCATGAGGTTCACCCTAAACCAAACCTTGGACCTGCTGGTGGTGCAACCAAATGTCAAGGCCATTTATCCCACTGTTGTTGAGATGTTTCCGCCAGGACCAACATGGTGGACCAACCACCAAACAGCCAGACCAAAATGTCTTTCCCCTCAAATTCTAACAAAAGAAGAAAAACATGGGCCTTTGAATTGAACTGCACCTGACTTCTCTCATCAGCAGCTCAACTTTTCCTTCTTCATGCTTCAAGAGTTGAACTGCCTGTTATGTTATAGGAGTGAAAACCTGCATTCACATGGATGGGACCCTCCACACCATAACAAACAGCTGCACCTGGATAAAAGATGGTCCGTGTATCCAAGCTCATCATCCCACACTAACTGATGTGTAAGGTAACTAGGTCATTCCACCTATTCAGCAATACTAAATAGGCTGTGCCTCCTTTTTTTTTTTTTTTAGCACTTGAGCCTCATCATCCATGAAAACTGCTAAAAATGTGGGGATCTTGGGGCTCCCTGTAGTAGCAAGCCATCAATCCATCAACTACACCTCTTCCGTAAACCTCCACACCGAATTTCCCCCAGTTCTCCCTGAACCTAGTATTAGATCTTAATATGTGGTGACACCAAGGCACGAGGGAGGAGACAGCAGTCTCTTTCTCACTTTCACCTCACATGATAAATTGTAGATGCCATTGTTTTTTTTTTATGGATAGGATGGACACAAGATTGCATGGACAATCCTTAGTGTCAGACATATTGTACAGCCCTGCATTGGTGGCTTGAGAACAACATATTGCTAATTCTTCTTCATCACAACATCATTTGTTATTTAAATTAGCGATTTTATCATTTCAATGATGAAACTCCTAACCTTGTTTTATCCTCGTGTTGTTTTAGGGTAGCTTCTTTCTTTGATCTACTGTATAAATCCTTTTGACAACCTAATAGAGGACATTTATGAAAGTATTACTATTGGTGGTCGCGTTGTACAAAATCCCTATTTTATGCATTTTCTCCATTTTATGAGCTGTTACTTATGCAGTGCGGTTTATTACATGATTGTTTAAGGGGAGTTTTACACTCAGTGGCTATGACGGCGCCTTTTCACATTAGCATTTGGAAATCTGTCATGTCATGCTTGCATTTCTATCTTACAATTTCTATGCCTCCCAGACACACTGAGTAATGCATGGTAATATTTACTGGATCATCGGTGTCATAGGAACATGGAACATTTGTGTAGAATTCATGTCAGAAGAGAGACCATGGCTACAAATGTGTGCAGGTGGAGAGGAGCTTTCTGAAAGGGAAATTCAGTTTAAATTAAAGATCCTTAAAGATAAAAAAAAACCTGGAGAAGTGATTTATCTCCTTGATATGGAAATGAAGTGCTTCATTGTGCTCAGTGAAAAGTGTTAAGACAAAATTCTGTCAAAACTTCTGCTTTATTTCACAATGTATAGAGTAGAACAGGAAGCCACTTTGTCATACATGACATCATGACAACAAGGAACTTTTTTGACACTCTAAATTGACTGTAGGCGTGAGTGTGAGAGCGGATGTTGTTTGTCTCTATGTGGCCCTGTGATGGACTGGCGATCTGTCCAGGGTGTACCTTGCCTTTCATTCTCTGTCAGCTGGGATTGGCACCAGTGGCCCCCCCCCGTGACCCTCATGAGGAGGATAAATTGGTAGAAGATGGATGGTGTTGTAGCTTAGCCCATTTAATGCCACTACTTTCTAAAGCTGTTCTGCATTCATTCTTTTTTTTTGTCATGTTTTGTTGCAAGTACTGGTTCGAAATCCCTAAAAATCACATGCAAGAATATTGTATGTGATCTCCTCTTGATAACAAATGTAATAAATGTAATGAATAATGCATTTTTTCCCACTTCCATTCGCTGAGACTAGCCTACATCTGTAAGGTCACCCACTGTGGAGGCCTGAAAACCTCAGATATAGAGTTCATTTGCTGGAAGAAGCACAGAAACTTCATGTTCACCCTCAAACGAACAATCAAATATTACTCCTCTTAAAATATGAATTATGATATGAATGTACATAGAGGACATTTCTATTGCAGTTTAGCTTGGATTGTGAAGAAGTAATGTAGTTGTCTGAGTAACCAAAGAAGAGTTTAACTGAGTCCAAACGGCTCCTTGGATCGGGTTGCCAAATGCTAAGTGACTTATCTGTAGCCCCACAGTGTGAGTCAGAATTGAAATATTTCCTCATTAACATGTTACACAAGAGTCTGGCACTCTAAACTCTAAACCTAATGAATATAAAAAAGCCGGAGACTCATGGATATTATAGAGGATGTCTGCGAATGCAAAAGCATTATTTAATGCTTCTTTATGTGTGCAGCAGCATTCAATAATGGACACACGTCAGGGCTAAGTTCATCACCATAAGGGTGTAAATACTGAAACCCTGTACGTCTCATGGTGACTGCGGCTGTGCACATAGAACATGCATAAATTCAGTGTTGCATGTTTCCTTGTTTAATACTTTTATTACAATGTTTTCTTTGTTTCTGAGATCTGCCATAAACTGAAAAATCGACTGTGGTCCTCTTGGTACATGGGTGTTGTCTAATGTCAGACATGCATTCAATGGGAATTATGGTATTAGAGTGAATACATATAATTTAAAGCACACAATACCCTGGACATAACTACCTGTTCTGAATTCCGGATAATTTTTATTTTTTTTTCATAAATTCATCCAGAGAGCAAGTCACTCATGACAGCGGGTGTCAATCCTGGCACTCAGAACTGAGAGCAGCTGGTTTTCTATCATACCAAGAAGTTAATAGCATTCACATGGTTTCCCAGGAGTAATGCATTCAGGGATTAGCTGTGAACATTAGCTTCAACGTCCTTTTTCCATGAGCCTTTACTTAGGCCTTATTGGATCCTAGACTAAATGGTAACTTCCATAGCAACTTTAATCCTCTCTGTAATTTAAAGCGGTGTTTCCATCACGATACAGTTCTGTTTGGTAAGGTACGGTTTGGAAGCCCTCGGTCAGGATTGCCTTTTTGACTGACAACAGTACCTTTACTTAGGCGGGGCCGATGGCCGTGTCAGCACGATGCGTAGCGTGACGTTATACCGGTGCAATGATGTTAAACGTGACACAACGGACAACAATGGAGGACCAGGATCCAGCAGCTTGTTTTTTTCTGCTCTGTTTGTTGTCGTTTGTCTCAACAAGTGACTTGCAGACTTCGTCATTGGCTGCCAACAGCTCACAGCTGAGGACAATACTAGCTTGCAAGGTTTTGTAATGAAAATTACAAGAAATAGCAATAAAATGAGTTTGCTCTTATTTATCTTTCTGTTATATATATCTGTCTATTGACATATGTCAATAAATGTGTGACTAAAGTGATACCCTCAGGTCCTGCTGCACCAACGGGACCCCATTCAGTGCTGTCATTTAATTCCCCTTTACCCTACAATTTGATAAGGTTAAGTGACTATTTTGAGGGTCACTGACAATATTGGCCACATGAATATTTCATTATTTTTGAGCTGTAGTCATTGAGGGTCTGAAATAAAACAGTGCTGTAATATGCAAACCCAACAGACTTAGTTACAGATCAAGTGAAGTTGCTTCTGGAACTTTAAATGCCTGTGATTGGGCAGCAATAAATGATATGTCTCTGTACAATGGAGATCTCATGCAGTTTTTAGTGTAGTGCTATGTGCTTCTGTCACGCCATTAAGCAAGACAAAGGGGAGAAGAATCCACAGATGCATGACACATAATAAAAAACTGGAACAGTGCCTCAGCACATTAACGATAAAGGGGGAAGTGGAGGATGATAGGCACGCTAATGCATATTAAGCACAACAGTATTGCTGGCATCTACCATCACCAGTGTTTATGTGAAAAGGGGTTTAATGGATAATTGATTAAGCCATAAATTAGCACCCCACAAACAGGCAAATCAAAAGAATGGAGACAGGCAATTTTTCACTGGCGTCAGATGTTGCCGAGTTGACGCGAAGGAAGCAGTAAGAGGGGTGCATGAAGAGGCACTTGACTTGTTGTGCATGTGTGTGTGTGTGTGTCTCACATTTCTCAATCTCAAATGAGATTGAGCTGAGGTCTGGCGTGAGCCTGGCTGTATATCAACAGTACTCCTTTGTCCATTTATTAATCAATAATTTATGAATTGCTCCCTAAGCCCTTAATTCACCATTCATTAATTTCTCTCTAGCTCCATTCATCCCACATTAATGCAGATTTTGTTCAAAGTCACAAACACTTGTGACCTTGGACCACCACAGTCACCCGCCCAGGACCCTCCCTGGAGAGAACATTTTAGCCGGCAAAATACAACGGACAGAGCCAGCAGGCATTTGACATTTCTCTGACATTTCCATTCCCCCCTCTCCACTCTTTGTACATACACCTACTTGTAAACACTATGATGGCTTTACACAAAACCTTAGATTTTTTTTTTTAACAATGGCTGACTAGGAAGCACATAACCTTTTATAAAGCACAGGGAGCAAAATGCAAGACCTCAGAATCTCTCATCTTTTAGATTTCGCTCCCTGCTTGTCTACACTTTGTACAGAGGAAAAGAGAAATATTGGAACTTGCCAGAAATGAAAACAAAAAGATATGTGCATATATTACAGTATGTATTCCAGCTGTTGTTGGTCCATTTTAGGGCTTTATGTTTGAATTGTTCATGTACACACACAATATCATAAACAAAACTGACAGACTTTCAATTTATTAAATATGAAAAATAACAACAGTCATATTTCTTTTAAAGCTATGCTGCCTCCTCTGTCTCACTTCTTCACATAAAATTGTCTTTGTTCTTGTTCTTAACCTTACAAATGTCCCCTTGCTTTACACTGAAATGGTTCCATTACATCATTCTCCAACTTGTGGTTTCAAGAGAAAATATATCTTAATAAATTAAGGAGAACGATGCCATTTTTATTAGTATTATTATTTTTTATTTTTTTTTTTTTTTTTTTACAATTTAGCTTCAGTACAGCCACATGTTTCATTAGCATAGGAAAGTAGTAATGGAAGTAGTATTCAGACGTGTGACTTGTGTCAAAGTTGAAGAAAAAAAAAGAGTATTAATGTAAAGAAGTATCATCTTGGTTTTCAGTTCAAATATAACATTTTACAGTTGTGGAACAGTCATTAGAGAAGTTTAGAGACAGACTCACTGTCTTGTGTAACTGCAAACATTTCTAAAGCATCTGAAAACAAAAAAAGTTAGGTGTCATGTGTTATACATGACCAATGTTTTTACACTCCCAAGTCGAAAAGAAGCCATTTACTGCCACAGTAAATGTTAAGTTCAGAGTACAATAACATGGTGGAGTTGAAATATAAAGTTCAAATAAATTAAAATCTAAATACGAAAGACTATCTTGTTTTTTGCAATTGGGGATTGTGTTTGGTAAATTCCCTTTAATTCACTCGTCCATCCGTGGTTTCTTGTAACTACTGCTTTCACTAATTCTGTTTCAGAGTAATCAACATGTTTAACAGAGTAGAAAACGCACACATGCATGTCCTGCCACATGCAGACCAATATACATTTATTATACATATGCTGTACACACACCATTAATTAACCACTGCCTGCAATCTGCACTAATGCAGATTGTCATCATTCAACACTGTATAGACTAACTGCATCCGTCTGAATGGAGACAAAGGCGTGTATCCGAAACATTCAAATTGCAGTGGTACCCGGCACTTAAAGGTCAGCTCCGTCCTTAACAGTGGTATGATCAGAGAAGGCAAATGTATTCATGTTTGTCCTAATACTGGGGGAAAGGCTGCCTTGTATTCCAGACAATGTTCTCTTTTCCACAAGATGATGTTACTGCCCGGATTCCTTGTGCATACATTATGATAATGTTCTGAAAAGGACACGGAAAATCCACGGCACACATTAAATAAGTTCATGAAAGGACAAATAAATTCTGCAAACCAGTGGCTTTCTGTCATAACAAGGAAAGCAAGCGGCACTCAACCAGAAAGATGCAGTATTTTTGTGTTGTATTCATCGTATTGTTATTATGTATTGGATAGTTGTGGTCACAACAGGCAGTTGACTATAGCAGACGTTGCACATGTCCTAATATACACTGGGATCTTGCAGGTGACTGCAAGTGTGCTCCCTTGACTCAGCATCCACTGTTTGAATGATGATACTCCATGTGTTTTTTTGTTTTGTTTTTTTTAACCAGGGCTGTTAAGTGATGTAATTAATCACAGGCTGTAAGATTAATTATATAATTATATTCAAAGTAAATTTGAGTGAAGCACTTAAGGTATCTAGAACCGCAGTTACCAAAAAGATCCAAACAGCTTACGAAAAGTTGACTGTTTGTCTACATAGGACCAAGCATGAGGAAGAGTGCAATTAAATCATATCATTCTTTCACCATCAATAATTAATTAATCAAATTTAACATGATATTCTGACGGATAATGCATAGATAATTGTGGAAACTAAGCATATTAGAAAATTTCAAACTCTTTCCCTCCTGTGGGTTAAGTGTAGTTGTAACAAGTAAACACTGTTTACAGCCCTGCGTGTCTCTCTAAATTATAAAATGCCTGTACACCCACTAATGTGTCATTAATCATTGCATCATTCCTGTAATGTTTTAATCGTCTGTGTGCATTGTGAGTATTAAAATTTTACTGCGCTGTACAAGGCGGCCTAATTATCTCCCCTGTGATGCATGCATGCCTGCATTTAAAGTGTCCATTTCAATGCTGAAAATAGTCATTTCATTTAATTACAACGCCACTCACTTTTACATATAACTATAAGCAAGCATGTTCACAAATAAACGGCATACTGGTAATTTAAGCTGTTCACAATTTGCCACATTTTAATAAGACACACAAATCTGATTTATTTTGCCTCTCATTTGTTCATTGTGACACAGTTTTCTAATGCGTTTTCAAGCGTTTTCAAGGGAAACATGTTTGAAAAAGTTTCAGGGCTTGGGTACTAAACTATCCTGTGTGGGGTTGTAAGTCAACTGGGCACAGCGAGCACATGAGCGCCAGCTTGCGCCAGGAAGTGAGTCTTTGTGTGACGCAGCATGGAAGCAGAGCAGAGCGTCTACTAAACGGGCTTCGCCGGTCGTGTTGAATGCTCTCAGCACAGTGTAGAGGATATTTATGGGCACTGTAAGCGACAAGGAAAAAGCATATCACCACCCACACTGCTAAAACTAAGTACATTTTGTCACAGTTACTCAGACAGTGTAGTGTGTGGTTGTAACACTGCTGTGAGGCTGTTTTATTGCTGCCAGTATAGTTTTCATGCAGATTTATGAATATCCAGAGCCAGAAAAAGTGCGTCAGACTCATATCAATGTGGGTCCAGGATGATTCAAGGTCACATGAATCTGCACATTCGATTTGGTGGTTTTCTCTTGCCCAGTGATATTAAATGCATTAACTTTCTTTCTGCTATTAAGAAGAAATGTGTACATTTCCAAACCGAGGTGGGGTGAGGAGAAAAAGCACAGAGTCTGGTCTGGTGATGACCGGAGAAGCAGAAAATGTTAGCTAATGTCAGCTAACATTAAACTGATGTGAGGCTTGCTTCCCATAGTGAGCCATCGAAACGAATATTATGAAAAAGAATGTGTATGTTGTCGCTGGTTCTTGGACACTCTAGATTGACCCCAGCCATCGGGGGCCACATCCAGTGTACTCCATGTGCCAGTTCAAAGCCCAGGCAATGGTAGGGTTGCATCAGGAAGGACATCCGACGTAAAAAAAATCTCTGCCAAATCAAAAAAATAAGGATCATCTACTGTGGTGACCCCTAAAGAGAGAGAAGACGGAAGAAAAATAAGTATTTTGTATATTTATTGCTATTTTCAGCTGGGTAGAATGTTTTGGAAAATATTGCAGGTTTGTTTCAGACAGTGGGGATGCTTGTTAATGTTACTATACTTGGGATTTACAGAATCCAAACAAGATGCCTGTGTTTTGGCTTCTTTTTTTAAAGACAAATCCAGCATCTCTGAGCTCGCAGTGTTGATTTTATTACTATTAGTGGATTGAACACCATGTCTACTGTCCCTGAATCTACACTGCTCACCGAACCATAGCAAATTGTCCTGATTGGCTGACATGGAGAGAAAGTCAGGGCACTTGGGTTCTTGCCTGATGCGATTTATTGCTCTGCACACAACAAACTAATGGCCCATTGGCTGCAAACAGGGAGCTAAAAGAGACTACTGCTGCTAATGAGGACTGTCTGTGAGGAAAAGGCAGAGAGAGGAAAAGCAGTAAAGGTGAAGAGAGAGAGAGAGAGCGAGAGAGAGAAAGTGGTGGAGGAGAGAAATGGGGAAGCAACACTGTACGAGAGGGGGATGGCAGATGGAGTGAAGGAAGGAGAGCGAGGATGAGGGACAGGGATATTGACAATACGATGGAGAAGTGACAGAATGAGAAGGAAAGACTGGGAGGAGAAATGAGAGGAACAAATACACAGAGATGAATAGAGAGTAAAGTATGACTGAGTAACATGTTGCGATAATGTGGGGAAATGATAAATTTGGTTTTAAATTCAGTGATTACATCATTACAATAACAAGTGAATTTCATGTTTTTGGGGAGTTGGCTTGTTTACCCTCTTAGTCTGTGAGGAGTGATATGGGTGGGTTAATATCAGCTTCAAATCTGCAATTCAGTGGACAAAATAAAACAATATGAGAGTTTTATGGGTGTGTGCTATGAACCAGTCAAAGCACATTGTAATGGACAGATTCACGTTGTGTAGTTAGTTCAAATGACCAAATAAAATAAATATCCCAATAGTATGAACAAATGTAAGAAAGACTTCAACTGATCAGTTATAATACAAAGTAATAATAATATATAATACCAGAGCTTTGCTTTATCTTACCAAATAAAACACAAGACTGATACAAAACAAATTGTGACAAAATAATTTTTCCTTGTGTTCCATAGGGGTTCACATATTGAGCAATGCTCTGCCCTCCCTCAGTTTATCTTTTATCTTTAAAAGATTCACATGACAACACACACACACAACTAATCAGCCACAGGCATCAAGAGCAACTCAGTCTCAAAAAAACATATCAATGTGAACTTGAAAGACAGCACAAGGCAAGCGCTGACAACATTATTTGTGTGCATCTACCCTCAAAAGAAGAGAAATAAATCTGCACCAGTTGGCTGGGGAATTCTGTAAATGACTATAAATATATGCATTTCGCTGGTTTTCCTCATGTGTAGCAAAACCTCTATATGAACAGTAGATAATTACGACCAAGACCTTCATACCACCTCATCATAACACTGTGTGTCTGAGCTGAATGAGTCTGAGATTCGCATGATCACAACATGATGAACCCTCACCTTCATCTCACCCTTTCTCACCAAAGGCTCACGCTCCCTTCCTCCCAAACACCCACGTCCCTGCAAACAACGACTGTTAGCAGAATAAAAACAAAAGTTACATTTATTGCTCTATCTCTCTCTGCAGGATCCACCCAGTGTACTGTACATCCACTGCATAAATGCAACATCCCCTTCTTCCTCTCTGGCTGTACCGAGTTTGCCGTGCAGTGGAAACTCTCCGGGGCGTTGAGGTCCGCACACTGAGTTATTCCCACGGCAGCAGTGAGGAGCGAGTTGCCACTGGCTCAGCAAACAGAAGGCACAGAGGCTAAATGCCTGTTCCTGCCAGGGGAACAAGAAGACGGAGGAGACAAATTACGGACTGGAGCAAACAGTACGCCACTGCCTCCATTTGAGATGCTGAAAAATAGAGGGATGTTGACAACAGGAAGAACTGAAAAAAAAAAAGCCTGATAATGCTACATCTTTACATCTATAGGCTACACTACAGCAGTGTTGCAAAGCTCCATTTGGACAGCAATTATCTTTAATAAACCCTGCATTAATGCTGTGGGGGTTTTTCAGTCAACATACTAGGTCATCACGATTACATTTCACAAATGACTCATCTTTTATTTGGACCAAGCAAAAGTGCTGTTTGTCAGCTTGGTAAAAATAGCCGGGACTCCTACATTATCGTCCTGTGAGTTTAATTGTAGCACTGATGTCATAGCTGTGCTGTACATTCGACTGGTGCTTCATCACACACACACACACACACACACACACACACAGAGCACCAAATGGTATTTTTCCACAGACATGTTCCTGTAACTAACACTATGCTGCGATGTGTCACATGCTATATAATGAACTTTCCTGCAGATTAAGGAGGGAGGGACACACACTGTGAATCTCAAGGCCAAAAACTAAAGAGCAACACCTAGTGGCCACACGTAAAACTCTTCTTCTTGGGGATCTGTGTGCCGGAAGGTGTACAATCCCATCTGTCAAGCCGGAACGGTCGTTAAAAGATGCATAAAAATATAAGAGAGATCAGTTTGGAAGTCTGATCATCATCGTGCCAGTCCTTGCAAACAGACTGTGTCCTCGTGTGTTCATGATTTAGTCATCTCCAGGAGTCTTTCCTGCTCATTCCTGCAGTTTGCAAGCCATTTTCATCACTACCCATCTGATGCAAGCGCACAGCATTCGTCTCGTCAGTTATAAACCATCTGAAGTAACACATGGATCAAAATCAATGCCTCGCTTTGATCTATTATTTCTAACCGTACATTGAGCTCAAATGACTTAAAAATCATTTATGTGTGTTGAATGTGAGGAGAATTTTAACTACAATGAAAGTAGAGTTTAAATGATCGGACAGCCACACTTTTTGTGTCGGTAAATATGCTGTAAATGACCATGGGGAAAAAAAGTGTTTCTCAGCTGTTCAAACAAAAATAAAAACCTTGGTGGAGATGGAAAGAGTACTGAAATATTCTACTAAGTAAAAGTTGCTTAGTTCCTGTACTTTTTTAACAAGGTTTGGGTTCTTTCTTGTGTCGTGCAAAATGGACAAGGGGACACAAATCTCACATGAACTGGTTTGAATAAGGTAAACCTTTACAAATTAAAGTGCTGACAAAATAATATGTAAACACATAATGACTATTACATAATGTGTCAAAGGTGACAAATGTTGTTACTTTCTCACCATTTCACCTGTCCTCGTCATTAGGGTTGAAACAATTACTCGAATAATCTATTATTAATCGATTACTAAATTAATAGTCAACTATTTTGATAATCAATTTATCGGTTCGAGGGATTTTTCATTATTAAAACAAGATTTCTGATTATTTTAGCGTCTTAAATGTGAATATTTCCTGATTTCTTTGCTCGATATAACAAAAATCCTTAAAACTGAATCATTTTTGTTTGAGCACCTCATCATTTCCAGGTTTGACAAACACTGATCAATCTCTACATTTTCTGACATTTTATGGACCAAGCGATTACTCGATTAATCGAGAAAATACTTGTTAGCTACAGCCTGTCCTCGTCATCCACCTGCTAAGGTCTCCAGTGCATGAATTTATTTATTTAAATCAGTTTTACAGTAGTTACAGTACTTCCAAGAAAAACATACTTAACTAAAAGTAAAATTATAATTTATTTAAATGACTATAAAAAGTACAAGTTAAGTTAAGGTAATTCATTACTTTCCACCTCTGAACCCTGGTCATTAGTTATGATCCAATAATTTTGTAGCTCTAATTTTATTCCAGTCGAAGTAGAATTTGTTCAAATCACTGTGAATTAGAGTCAAGCATAACTCCGTTAATTTAATAGGTTCAACCGTGTAACAATATTATATTCATTACTTTATAAAAATGAATGAACTCTGGGCTGTTTACATTTTAAAGAAAAAAAAAGGTAAAATAGAAGTAGTTGTTGCACAAGGTTTCACTCATTTACCCTGAAGTGATGCCTGGAGCACAGTGGTTTTGCATCAGCGCGTGCAGGTCTTGAAATTGCTCAACGTTCATTGGTCTCAGTTTATTTCAATAAATTAATATGTTGCCACAGTTTGTTGCAGATACGTCTCAACTAACATGCCACAACCAAAAAATTCACCAATTCACATAAAATGCACCGTTATAGATTGTTGAATTTGTTGTAATATCTAAATTACTGCACTTCTTTTGATTTACGTATATTTTGCTTCTTTCCATTTCTGTCTGCTTGAATCCCGCATCTGTATCTCCCCCCCCCCCCCCCCCCCCCGACCTTCCAAACACGGAGAACCCCAGAAACTATACCTCCTTTAAGGCACAGTGGAAGCCATCTGACACACTCCATTACATTGCGCATGTTCCAATTAAAGCTGACACCATTTGCTGTCAAGAGCATGGTGATGCCCTGCAGAGAGGTAACCCACCCTGCTACACCTGCTGCCCACAGGGTTTAAGTGTTTCTGGATGTATATTATGTTGTTACAAAGAGATCTATACTGTCAGGCAGCTGCCCAAAGGTTGCACCTCCAAAGCTCTCCCGGTGGGAAAATGTTTGTATATACTGTAGATGAATGAGGTTTTACAGCAAGATCACACATCCATTATTTGAAAATCAACTAGTTACTAGCTTTTAAAAAAAATGTGTAAGCAACAGGATAAATGTGTGTGCTCATTTCATTTTTCAGTCAGTAATGAAGCTTCTCTCACATAAAACCAAATAAAATGACTGATGTTCTACAAAATAAGACCAGTGAAGTTAATGTGAGAATAAATGTTGTGAAAACCCTACAAACAGAAACACTATGATTAATACACTATGTAATGGCAAGCAATTACATATTTCCTCATTACAGAGAGAAACTTTTTTAAATGTTTTTTTTTCTTTTCTTTTCTTTTCTGATGTTTCTTGGTGAAACTACTTTTGGAAAATTATACCATGATGACTGTTTACATAATTTGCTCCGACTGGAACTTCTCTCTGAATGTCTCATCAGGCAGAGTGATGTTAATGTACAGAATCCAGGGACAGCAGAGCCCCCAATGGAAACTATCTGTTGGGCATTCAAAGCAATGAGGCTGAGAGAAAATTAATCAGAAAACCCCTACTTTTTTTTTTTTTTTTTTAATGAAATGACCCCAAGTAAAGTTGTGGAGAAGCTCGATATGTTTCCTCTGCAGCGGGCTGCAGTCCACTGACCATCCAGAACCAATCTGAGGCTTATGATGGTGGCAGGGGAGAAGATACATTAGGCCTCCCTCCAGTGAGTAATGAATGGAACTAATAGGAATAGGCAATCCTGCTCTATGTATTACACCACTAATAATACATAGAAACATACTAGATGCAGATGCTTTTGTTTGTTTCTATAATGTGAGGCTACTTTTGAAGACTGTTCTCTACTTGTGTCCGTGAGTCTAAGACTCTGTATAACTGAAAGTCTTCGCTTAACAATCTACAGAGTTAAGCGATTTCCGTAATGAATAAGAATGGTTTGAATCAAGACAACAGCGGGGTTCCAGAAATAATGGCATCATTCATCTGGTCTGGTGAAAAAACTGTGTTTTGGAAACGACTCTTGAACGACTGGCACAACATTTGGTAAGGACAGAAAGTGGCAGTGTACATACTGTATGTTGGCAGGGTGACACACGTGTGATAAACAAAGCATTGTTTGAAAGCAAGAATGTGTGAATTAATATAAATTGTAGTGTAAAGCATTTTGAGTGGTCATCCAGACTAGAAAAGCACAGACCATTTACACGGGCCCATGACGATATGTTCTAATAACTCTCCACACAGTGTCACCATAAGGAAAGGAAAGGTTTGCTAGTTTTTATGTTTTGTAAATGCTTACTTTTAGTTTAGTTTTTACTAGTTTTAGTTTTGTGTAATAGTTGTTTTTTTAACTCTAGTTTTTATATTTATTTTCATTAGTCCTTTATAATAACCTTGGTGTCCAATTCACCTAATCATGTTTTTTGGACTGTGGGAGGAAACCGGAGAAAATCCACACAAACAGGGAGAACATGCCAACTCCAGGGAGAAAGACCCCTGATCCCACCGGGTCGTGAGCCCTGGGTCTTCTTGCTGCAAAGGCAAGAGTGCTTCAGTGAAATAGTGAAATAGACTGCCATTACATTTGGTGGAGACAGCTGGTTTCCATACATTCTGATAATAATCCTTTGGCTTCACAAAGTGCTTAAAAAGACAAACAACACACAAATGATGAATGCATGCACCATATTGGCACAGATGGCCTGAAATAACAGGGCCCACGGTTTGACGCCCAGCCTGTGGATACATGTCAGTTCTCGCTCGTCACTATGTAGTAAAAGCAAAATGACACGAAACATACGTCAGTCTGAAGTCAAGCAGCCTCTTGGATAAGGAAAAGTCAAGCAGTTGTCTGTTATCTGCACTTCAGAGCATACGATGTCCTGGATGACTGAGAACCTCCATTCCACTGTGTAAAATCACTGTTGTCTGGGTGACGATCAGCGATCATCCACCTCTGTGTTTGGAGGTAATCCTCAAAAGGTCAGCATGCGAACACGCTCAAAGGTCAATAGGCATTACTCTTGTCATACACCTGAAGGTATTAACATTAATATACTGTGGAGTTTCTACTCTGCATTGTGAATCTTGTTTCAGTGTAGGAGCCACTGTTATGTCACTTCTTCTTCTTTTGACCTCGCATCATTTTTATTTCAGGAAGCAGCTGCCTGACAAGAAATGTATGGAAAAGTGTATCATTACTCAACCGTGTAAGCTTAAAATCTAGTCTGTATAGTAGGCTTAAATGTGAAGTAATGACGTACAGAAATGACCTATGAGATATATATCTAAATATCTATATACTGTATATACATATATATGTATATATATATATATATATATATATATATATACATATATATGTATATATATATATATATATATACAGTATATATATATATATGTATATATACACACACACAAGTTTGATTATTCAGAGACTAAACGAGACAATGAATAAACAGACTCCATCCAGGATCAATCATACCTGTTGGATCTATATTTGAAAATGTTCATGCTCATCATTATGACCTTTTCTGGACAGTGAGGTAGACTTTTCTGGGAATCCAGCTAGATTGGGATTGGCAGTGAGCAGCAATGGTTCTTTGCTTGATGACTGAGCGAGCAGATGTGGAATCTCTGAATCAGAGCATTGCGGATTCAAGGTAACACACGGCTAACACAACACAAATCTATTTAACTATCTTTAACCCATACCAAATACTACTTTGGGTAATTATAGGGCTGTGTGTGTGTGTGTGTGTGTATAAGCTGAAAACCCCACAGTGATCGATGAACTCTCACATTAACGTAATTTAATGGCGCTCATGGCACTCGTCTTGATCCATGTGGAGGAACTGGCCCGGAAGAGATGAGATCCAACAATGATTCTGAAAGCATTTTTAAATTGAAGTCTAATAAATGTAATGTTTTAACAATTAACATGAACTCAATCTTCCTTGTAAGTATTTTACCATATTTTCTTTTGGTTTAATTTAAAGTGTCGCTCTGATAAGACCCCAGGAAACATTACACACCTCGTGGAACTGTAACAGCTAAAAAAAAAAAAGAAGAAAAAGTTTGATTCATTTGTGCTGATGAATGTTTCCTTACAGTGAACAGTGTTGAGCCACATGAAGCTGCATAATATACACGCTGACTTCTGAGACATTTCTCTTCACAGGCTGCATATCAGAGTGATGTAACAGATCTGTATGTCAGGCAATTCACATTCACTACCCCACTATTTATGAAGGCTCTTGAAAGGGAATGTGGAATTGCCAGTGACCATTTGTGTGATCTGATATTTTTGAAATTATTAATCTGAGTCAGGCTTTGACAAAAGTGAGAGGGTTTTTTGATCATTTGTGTGACAGAGTCTGCAAATCAGAGGAGGAAAAAAACAGAAAGACAACACGGTCCGGGCCGTTCTCATTCCAAGAGCATCATATACTGGCGCCATGTCACATCTCTTGGCGGACACTTTCACGTGTGAAAGACATGCACCAGGCTTTCAAACCACAGTTACAATTCAAATGGATTCCCTAGATCAGGCCTATTCAACTAGCGGCCCGTGATCTCTCTGTAAATGAAGCTGACTTCATGATAAAACGGCTATTTTAAGAAGAGGTGTAAATCACGCGTGCATGTGTAACTCAATCTGCTGCATTATCGGTTTAAATTTCAAAGAATTTCAAAAGATACACAAATATACAATATAGAGCAAGTCTCTCTGTGAAATGACTGAACTGACGTACAGTTCATGCTTTAAGATTAGCATAAGGTTTAGATTAAGGGGTTACGTTAAGGTTTGTGTGTTGGGGATAAACACATTTTGGATTGTAGGTCTACTTCCAACATGGATGGCAGCTTCATTTCAACAACAAATATGTAATATTTTATTTTTATCACAATTCTACATACATTTATTTAGTAATTCACAAATGCATCGATACTTGAATGAATTGATTCATTATTTTTCATCAAAATATCAGATATCCAAGTGCAATAGCAGATACAGTATTTTGACACTTTTCTACGGTTGTGTTTCACAACCACAGTTCACAAAAATCATTCTCTGAACATAACCAAAGTGCCTGTGATGCCAACACGTGCAATCATTTCCAAACACCTCATGATGTTTCTGGTTTGTTATTCTCAATATAATTTAGCCTACACAATATCCGCTAGTTTAAATGTTGTTTTTTCTCAGACAAGGTGAAAATGAATGTGTGAGTTTTTTTCATGCTGGTAAATTTTTACATCCAACAACCAAACTTTTTTTCTGCATTTCTGGGCAAGCACACTCACGCCATTCACCAATACTTAGGATAAATCGTGTATGAAAAATAATGTGTGTTTGTTTGTATGGAAAATCCTTTACAGCCATTGATGTCCCGGAAAGTCTGAAAAAGGAGCTTGTCAGTAAAACATGGACAGCATTCTTAAGGCCTTTGGCTGAGCTTTGAATAATGCAGGGCCATGGACTCCATCAAAACAGCCTTAATTGCCTCCCCCCAGCCCCCAGCCCCCATCCCTCCCCCTCTTAGTTTTGGACTGGCTGTGAGTGAGTTTGCAGGAAAACCGCTTCTCCTGATATCCTTTTCCAAATGACTCGGAGGGGGCAAAATCAATCGTCTTCCACTTAGAGGGAGGTGTAAGTGCAGGCACACCTGTCTGTGTCTACAATATGCATGTGTAAATTCACAGCACAGGTGTATTAACGCACCACAGACGATGCATACATTTGGGCGAGCCTGCATTTTATTGAGTGTGCATGTTAGGTGCAATATAGTACATATATGCCTACACTGGCCAGATTGCAGATAAAGCAACGAGAATGAGAGAAAATGAAGCCGTTTCTGACACGATTCAGCCTCTCTCTTTTTTCCACATCACTTTGCGCAGCCACAAAGCAATCTCTCAGCACACTTTCTGCTGACTGGCTACATCTCTGAGGTGGATAAAGTAAATGAGGAAAGAAAAAAAAAAAGGGGGGAGAAATCTGTCCTTTGAGAAGTTTATGTCTTCCCTCCGCTCCTCTAACTTTCGTGTTGCTGCCCTTCATTCCCCCGTACATGCCGGAGAGAATGGGCTTTATGGCTGGCATCATATGAATATGCCAGGGAGCTGAAGCCTTTAAAATAGAGACAGATGACTCACCAGAGGTGGCACTTATAAAAAAAAAAAATGTCTGCAGCCAAGGGAACAAACCGCAGTGTTTCACCTATTTCTGGGGGTAAAATACAGGGAGAAATGCAGCCGTGTCGCTACATCCTCATTAAAACCACTGGAGATGTGACTGAGGCTTGGTAGTCAAAGGGGGAGTTGAGTTGGAGGACAGGAATAGAGGGAAAACTAAGGGAATACATGATCAAATCAGGGAAAGAACGTTTTGTTTTAAACTGTCATTTTAACAAAGTTTGATACTTAAACGAGGACATGAGACTAAAAACAAGAGGGCTTTTCTTTTCATGATGTAGAGTCTGCTACAGCAGCATCAGCATCGCTCCTTCAGTCTGTCCAACACTTTGATCCATAACAAGTCTCAACTAATATACGATGGACTGCCATTGAATTTAATCAATGTCAGTGTGCATAGTCAAATTGCAGTGGGACAATGAAAGGCTGCAGATTGTTTTCCTCTCTAACATCATAATAAGCTTAATATATTTGGTTTGTCCATTGCAGAGACAGAAGAGGGAGACAGGTGTGTAAAATCAACTAAGGTAGATGTAAAAAGTGGAAAAAAATCAACACGATTGTAATCGAGACCAAAAAGTTCAAGTAAAAGTACAAAAGAACAATTAAGAATGATCACTTCCTCACTCATTGTCTACCAGTGTATCCTCCACATGAGGGTTGGGTTGCAGGGGGCTGAGACAATCCCAGCTGACATGGGGCAAAAGGGTGCACCCTGGACAGGGCCAACATACAGAGACTCTCACGGGGCACTTGTGTCCAGGCAGAGGAGTCCCTGGCTCGGTCAGGGGAGAGGACAGAGCTCCCTGGAGTATGGTGGAGCTCCATGGAGAAGGGGGTTTGCATGGGGCAATTGTGTCTGGCAGAGGAGAGCCTTGCATGGGCACGGGAGAGGACAGAGCTCCCTGGAGAGGGGGATTCTTTAAATGCCTGATGTCACGAATTTGCATCATACCTAAATTTCTATTTATTGTATGTGCTGCATTAAAATGAACAATCTCCACATACTTTAGCATCTGCTACACAGCAAAAACATATATAATTCATTGTTTTATATAGTAGGAAAGATATTAAGCACCCTCATGTGGAGGAAAAAAGCAGTAGAAGATGAATGGATGGATATTAAGCCATTAAGGCAGGGGTGTCAAAATCAAACTATGAGTATCTATTCTGGTCAAGGGGGGGGCCTTCACACAATTTCAAAGTAAAAGTGCGTGTTTTGATATGGAAGGTTGTACACTTCAAAATAAAAAGGAGTTTTTTAATATCAAAAACAGAGAAATACATTAAAAATTAAGTAAATTATCATGCTCACAACTGTAATTGCTTAAAGGCAAAGGAGTTCATGGGCCATGATATTGAGTGGTGGGCCCCATGTGGCCCACAGGCCGCCAGTTTGACAACTCTGTATTATTCTTTATCCAGATGTCAGATACACTTATGTTCAGTGCTAATTAGCTATGATGCTCGCATGTTAAAATAAAAAAAAAAATGTTGTTAGCATGGAGATGTTAAACTACAACTGAGTAAGGAAAGAAATGAGGGAAACAAAATGTGTCTTATGTGACATTTGAAGTGGACAGAGGATCGATAATTAACTCTCAAAAAGGCACTTAAGGTTGAGCGGTATGAATGTCAAGAAGGATGTCAGATAAAAAAATAAATTATTGCATCTTGACAGAGAGAGGAAAAGACATAATCCTGCCCTAAGGAAATGCATCAACATAAACATTTATTAAAAAAAATAAACAAGAAAAATAAAAAACATTCACCGTTATCTCCAAGTTTGGCATACGGAGCAAACCCTCGCTCGACATCTCAGTCTGAGTGAGTGAAAGCTGGGATCAGCATAACGCAAAAAACACTTATGAGGAAAATAACGAGGCAAACAGGAGAGAGTCCCACTGAGAGAGGAATTACAATTCAGTATCACAAGAACAAGCTGATCGAGCTCTCACTTTCCACCACATTACAGCTCTCACCTCACCACAGGAGAGACACTTGAAATATAAATTGACTCCGTTGGTGTTTTTCTTTATTTAGCTTGCAATGATGTCGGAGTCACAAGAGATTTAGTTTTTTTCTAAATCTTGCAATCTTCTGCTCAAATAAGACAACGAGACAAGTATGGGTTCAAGGTCATAGTGACAGTGACAGGTATAAACTCCAGCACACACACTGGATTATACTGTACTTCAACCATTGTGCAATAATGCATATGTTTATGGTGCAATCATTTACTATTCAAGTAATATTATTTTATTTGTACTATTCATGTCTGTGTAGGGTAGGAATTATGTTCAGAGGGGCACTTTAAATAATATGGAAGAGTATTAGGGCCACATGTAAAAAATGATTTTGAAAGATATTAAAAAGAGATTAAAGTCAGAATATTCTGAGACAATCAGAATCCTGAGATTAAATTCAGAATATTCTGAGACAATCAGAATCCTGAGATTAAAGTCAGAATATTCTGAGACAATCAGAATCCTGAGATTAAATTCAGAAATTCTGAGACAATCAGAATCCTGAGATTAAAGTCAGAATATTCTGAGACAATCAGAATCCTGAGATTAAAGTCAGAATATTCTGAGAAAAAAAATCAGGATTTTGAGATTAAAGTTAGAATTCTGAAAAAAAAAGAATTCTGACTTTTTCTTTAAATCTGAATGAAAGCATATAATTTAGGGATTATTACAATTATGTATGCACTGTAGATGTCACAACAGCAAACAAAGATGCCAAAATCTAGCTCCTTGTGTGTGTGATGACCCTATTGACAGGATTAGTAATGTGGGTCTTTAGTGTAATAAAAACACTTGGTCCACGACTGTGTTCTGTTGCCATTAAGAAACATGTCTTGATGTTTCCCTTTGACCTCTCGAGTCTGTCACAGTATTCGGCAGATGAAACATTTCCTGTTTTGTTTCTAACGCCGTCCCAGAGGGGCGTGAAAAAGCAGTGGCAAGGCTGATTATTCACCGACACACTCCAACGACTCCTCTCACCAAGCGAGAGCGATCACATCGATATCACATCCTCAGAGGTTGTCGATATGCTCCTCACTTTGTGTCTCAATTAAAATATGTTGCAATGTAGCGTTCCAACAAGGTGGAATAAAAGGATTTGTTAATTTGCCCGGTAGTTAATGTAGAAATATGAACTTTAACAAAAATAAAACACTGATTTGAGTAAGCAGGGACTAATGAGAGTGTGTGTGTTGATAATGATAGGAAGCAGCTGGAGCCTCACAAGCAAATATTTTAATGACTGAATTAGTTTGAGGTTTTTTTAAACAAAAACAGCTTGTTGATCGCCTGGCTGAGTGACAACATAGTATGAGTATAATTCCACATTAGACAACGTTATTTCTTTTTAAAAAACAGTGAATCGTAAGTGAACAGCGGCGACACTGCACATTTAGAAAAGGTTGAACTTTGTGGGTCTGTTTTTACAGTCACAGGCACATAAAGCTGGATGAAGTCACCTTTTCTTTTTACATACTCTGCACAAATGTCTTCGAAGTCTTTTGTTCCCGAGGCTTAATGTGTAAATTAAGGTGCAACTGTGTCACAGCAGAAATGTCACAGCGCCTTATTAAAAATTCGTCAAAGTCTGAGTTTGCTCCCCTTTATTTCTGAGGAGAATTAAACTGTGGACAAGATTTGGCTTTATGGTGCACTCACACCAAAAAGCAAGTGATTTTGTGTTTCATGCTGGGCTATTTTCTGAATTCAGAAATTTCCATTGAAGAGACTAAATAGTCCCCTTTTCCACCAACATATCCAGGGACTTTTATTACCAGGAAGTTATTCACCTGGGGAATAGAATTCCTGATAATCTGTGTGTTTTCAACCACACTTCAAAGGGTGTTGTTGATCACACACACAGTGAAAACATTAGCACGGCAGCAAATGGGTGGATTGTGTTTGTTTCCCAAATCCCCTTTCATTTTAATAAAGAATAAACAACTACAAAACGATTACAAGACGAGCAACGGAGCTTCAGTGGGACGCGTGTGTGTGTGTGTGTGTGTGTAAATCAAGCTTCAAAATAGTTTTCACTGACATTCGCTCAAGTGCGTGTGTGTGTGTGTGTGTGTGTGAAAAGAAGGTGATGCAATTTTGTTTCCCCTCGTCCTCATAATTTATCAGTTTCTTCGCTTCACGCTTAATGTGGATGGGAGGGTGCGTCGTAATTTGCATCCAGATTATTCACACTTTCCTCCCATCCGGTGTGAAAACACCTTCAGAGCGATACGTGCTTTTCACATCAGTGTTTGTCACTAGTCGCCTTTTTTGAAAAGAAAAGTCGCTAGAAGTGTCTGAATACATGCTTAATATACCGACAGTCGCTAAAGGCCCTGGTATACTTCAGTGCACATGTCTTTGCGTGCCGAAGTGCACGTCGCATATCATGGACCCTGGTATACTTGTGTGTCAGGGTCCTGTAGTATCTCACTTGACCATCGGGTGGCGGTCCGTGTCTGTCCTCGGACACGTCTGGTTTGAGCAGCTCACAGCTAAAAGGCCACTCGGGCAGGAGATTCGGGGTGTCAGCTAGTTCGAGAGTCACCAGGTTGAGGCTCGGATGACTATCGTTGGCGACTACTTCTGTTGTCGTAATGTTTTTTTCTGCTTGGTAAGCGAGGCTTAATACTCCACCTACTGGTTGTGCGGAAATGTGCACATGGGCTGCCTGCATGCACCCAACACGCTCTTTGTGCACGGTACCAAAATGTGGTGCGCGTTTATGGGGCAAATACATTATGTGGGGTCGAGGGAAAGTTTTTCCCCAGGTAATTTAGGTGGAAACTCAACGAGGTTTTTCAAAATCCTGGGTAAATGAGAAAAGCTCCTGCGATGGAAAAGAGGATATAGATTTATATAGATGCCAATTCAGCATCTCTGTACATTTGCATCACAAGATTCACACAGTTCTACTCGCATCTTTCCATTGACTTTGTGCGTAATAATTGTGAGCAACAGTGTTAACATTGTTTCATAAAAAGATAAAAGGTCTGTGCGCTAAACTTTTAAACTAAATGGTAATGCTGTAAACATCCCTCCATTGTTTCCCTCAGAGAAACATTTATGGAGACAATAAGTAGCCATTATACAGCATAAAGGCAAACTGGCAGTTCCACAGCACAGCAACATTTATTCAAGCCAATTTCACCACATGAACACAGTTAATGTCGTCTGTAACTACAGCAGTGGTCAGCAACAGATATTTACTTCACAACTTTTGTGTAAAAAGAAGGCTGAACACTGACATACGTATCCAATATTCAGTATTCAAAACCAGAACCACTCTGTGTGAAGAGGTTCTGGTCTTGAACCAGGTCCACCGACATCAAATCATTAGCTCCTGCTGCAAACCAGTGGAGCACAAACAAGGCTTTTCTTGCAGAGTGACAAACCCGGTCCCTGCTGCTGCTGCTGCTGCTGCTGTGTCACTCTCAGCAGATGGAGACAGGAACAAACCTGTTTTGACACGGCCACATATAGCACCAAGTAAAATGAGGATGATGGTAACACACACAGCAGCAGAAAAAGCCATTAATGGTGCTCGCTTGTTATGTGCTTCTCACCACTTCCTTCGTGTCCTCAGCCGCATTAGTGTGTGTGTGTGTCTGTGTTCACTTGCAGTTTTGTTTTTCCCCTAAAATCCAAATCTCTATCTGCCTTATTTTATTTCAAATGAAATGTCCTTCTTTTATTGTAATCTCTCTGCGTCTTGCAGAGTTCTTGCATTTGTTTGTTTTCACAACTGAACCATTAAAGGGTAAATGTATTTCCCTTCTACTGCTAAATAACTGCACGTTTAATCTTCATCACCTGTGGTTTATCACAGCCACAGCAAAAGACAAGAGATTTGATAAGAGCGCGAGTTTCTAAGAGTGTGTATAGTAAGTTGAAGTAGTGCACTCACAATACAACACACACACCCTCACACAAATCTATTGCCTTCGACCTTGTCTGTCAACTATTGACACTCAGTTTGTAAAACGACAGCGGCCGGCAGCATCTGTGGAAACCGTTGAATCAGGTTCAGCTGCAGCAGAGTTGATTATTTCAAGTCCCGATGCCGAAATCATAACATAACAGAAACAGCATTGTGGTCACGTAATACAGCGCAATGTTAAGCATGCACATGAAATAGCAACTACTTTCTGGTCATGACATAATAATTCTATGGTCATGAAATGTGCGTAACGTGAGCACAAGCTGTTTTGACCAGTGATAGACTGGGAGTGAACTACGACACGAAACATAACCAGGGTTTGTTAACCTGGCTGGATCACCATGGCAACTTGCACAACAGACCAGGTTATGTTGAGAATTTCCGTTTGAGATCGGCTAAAGTGAAAGCACACTTTCACTTTGGGTGAGTCAGGTGCCAGAAACACCACGCGAGTCGCAAAAACACGTGTTAATCAACAGCTATTTGCTCAGCACACCGACTTCTCCCGCTCCCACCTAGAAGAGGTGCGTAAAAGTGCAGTGGCACAAAAGATTTTTGTTTTCAGTGTGTCTTAATGTAACATTAATGAATAACGGTCTCTTAAACACATCAAATCAAAAATAATAAATGGTCTACCTTCCTCTGTATTACCTTTACCTGATGCTCTGCAACATGAATTGATCCTAAACCAACAGTTGTTTATACTATATTGATCATATAGTGTGACGACTGAATAGAAATAAAATAAGTTTTATTTGATACATTATCTTACATCGTAAAACTGGAGTATTAGGGCCAAACAAAACATTTTTTAAAATAAATTATTAACAATCTTTTGAGAATAAAGTCGTATTTTAAAATTTAAATTAAAAATGTAATTGTTCTCATAGTATATTACGATTTTATTCTCATAGTATATTACGACTTTATTCTCATAGTATATTACGACTTTATCCTCATAGTATATTTCAAATTTATTCTCATAATATATTACGACTTTGTTCTCGAAAGATTAAATATTTTTTTCTTTTCAGTTTGGTCCTAATACGCCATCGTAAAGACCTTACAATGTTGTAGACAGGTTTAACCTGAAACTGTTGTTGATTTGGTTGAAACTGAGTTCAGGACAAATTGGAGACCGAAACATTACAGGTTATCACACCAACAGGGAACTACAATCTAACAAATTCTGTTGATGATGTATGTTTACCTACTGCATATGTTTCCAGGTAGAAGAACGGTCATAAACCGGTGACAGAAAACATTTTTCTGCCTCTAACTTCAACCCCCCCCCCCCCCCCCCCAAACTTGCCGAGGATGATCTCATTAGTGTCTTGGCAACTTGTGGGACAAATTGTCCAGATAAGTCGATCTCCGATGCCGAGGAGCGGCACTGTGAAGCATAACTAGACATTTTAAAAGGCTCCCGTCTCATCCGGTTGAGTGCCTTGACAAATAGGGAGGAGAGGAACGACAAGGTAAAGAGATGGAGGTGAAGACAGAAGTGGCAGAGGAGGGGGAGTCAGCCAGGCAGAATGGAAACCCTGTCGAAGGTTAATGAGCAGAAAGATAATGTTTTAGCTCCAAATACAACACTTTCACTATCTGGAACCCTGAGAGAGGGATTACAGATGGAGCAGGGTATCAAGATAGTGGAGTTTATGAACAAGAGCGCGTGTGCGCGTGTGTGTGTGTGTGTGTGTGTGTGTGTGTGTGTGTGTGTGTGTGCGCCTGGTATTCCTTATGTTCTAGGGACCTAAATCTCTTTACACAGTCACATTATGGGGACAAAAATTCAGTCCCCATAATTTAAATCGCAACATTTTAAGGTGAAGACAGTTAGGTTGAGGTCAGGATTAGGATTAGGCCAGTACATGTTATGGTTAAGGTTAGAGTAATTCTCCAGGCAATGTCCTCTGAAGCCATGGGAACCAGTGTGTGTGTGTGTGCGCGTGTGTGCGCGTGTGTGCGCGTGTGTGTGCGCGTGTGTGTGTGTGCGTGTGCGTGTGTGTGAATGTGTATGGTCTAGCTATTACTCATTTTGTTGCGAGCTTAATCCATTAACACATACAGCATGTACACTTCCAGAAATAAATCCTAAATTTGAAGGTGAAGATGGTTAATATTGAAGGTGAGGTGAGTATAAATTGAAATCATAATATCACAATGTGGTGCTAAAAATGAATTCTTAAAATTATAAATTGTATACAGATTAATCTTCACATATGGACTCAACCAGGTCTCATCATGAAAATCCCAGGAATTGAATAACGGGAGTGTGTCGTTTCACCAGAGGCTTTGAGCGGGAGCAGCCATTACTGTCAGTACTGTTTTTATTTTTACTATATTTCCCGCACATCCAGTTATCCTCAGTAAATTCTACTCACAGCCGTGCTCACTCTGAGATTACCAGGTGGTAATAACACACCACGCCTACCGTATTTTGTTTTCACTGCACCTGCCACAGCAAATACAGCCGGACATTGTGTTCTTAAGCATTTTTCCCCCTGCTCTTACTCTGTGTCTTATGATGTTGGTTTGTTTATTTTATTTCATTAGCATAGTGCAGTCACAAATGGAGGTTTTGCAGCAGTGACACGCGCCTGCTTCTTCATGCAGACGCACCAGAGTAGAAAAAATACCACAGGGGAGTGCATATTTACAAACCAAATGCAGAAGCAGAGGAATTAGTTTTAGATGATCATGTTTTATCACAACTAAATAATTACTTTATACGCAGCATTTTCACTTAGTCGAAAATGACTCAAAATTGGCAACAAAGAAACTAAATATATTAAATGCCTTGTTTCTTTATGAATTTAAGGGTTTCCGTCACTTTTGACATTATTGAATGAAGCCGTGTTGTGCCATAAGGATCATTTAATAATCAGAATGTAAATGCTTATTAATCCACATGACAGCAAGATTTATTTTGTAATCCATTCGACTTTGACACCATGAAGCTTCCTCTTTCACTGATCTGAAGACATGTTCTTGCACATTTCTACCAGCTATTGTGTTAAACTGTTAAAAGACACACACACACACATGTTGCGTAGGTACAGACAGAAGCTGGGTAACCAGCAATTTGTGAATTATTTTTTCCTCAATTTTTATCCATCCACAGAGCAACAAGCTTCAATCTTCATAAAACACTCCAGAGACACAGAGGGAGAGAGGTGGGAAAATCAAGGAGACTGAAAGCCTGCAGAGAGGAAATAAAAGAAAGATTTGGTCATGTGTTCATGGGTTTGTTCGGGGGGGGGGGGGGGGGGGGGGGTGGACAACTCGACATATGGAAACACAAGAGAAAATGAGAGGTTGGAGGATTGGACAATCAAAGGGAAACACAAACAGGAGCCAGCCTATTTCAGAGGGTAGTACAGACATCTTATCGATTTGATTTCCTTCATTTGCAGCCAAAGAAATGTCCCCATACACACAGGTTTGTGCAGCTATTCCTCTTAGGACACTGCATTGACTTCCATTCATTTGGACAGTCTGAACAGTGTTATCCATAACCATAAGGTCAATGGCATATATATATATATATATATATATATATATATATATACATATATACGTATACATATATATATATATATATATATAAATAAACACACATATATACATATATATACATATACATATATACATACATACATGTATATATGTATATATACATTATATATACACATATATGTATATATATATATATATACATACACACACACACATATATATATGAATGAGCTTGTTTGGTGTTTTTATTTCAGTTGTCGATATATGTTATTTATTCAATTTCTTTATTTCATTTTGCATGATTGTTTTTTTTTGTCAACTCTATTGCTCCATATCATAACAAACACTTTTACTTTGAAATTCTGTGAAATATCATTATGAATATCATTGACAAAAGTGAGCTCTATTCATGCTAATGGTGGCAGACCCCTGCCTTAGCCTAACATCATTCTAAGATGTCTCTAAAAACAGGTCTTCAACAGACCTTTCACGTTGTCAGGACTGGTCACAGCGTCTGCACTACGAGGTCTATTAAGACAAACTGGTCCTCTCAAAGAGAGGATTATCAACACACATACACACACACGCCATGAGAATGACAGCAGGGAACATTATGAATACTGTAATCAAAGGAAACATCTCAGACGGCTCCAGCATGTTAATACTGAATAATCACTCCCTCATCTCCCTCCCTCTCTTCTCATACATTTGCCCTCACATTCACACACACACACACACACACTCAGTCACACATTCGGAATAAAAATAAAGCTAAAAGAAGAAATTAGAGGGCTGGAAGAAGAAACACTTACCCTCCGGCTGAGGGGACTTCAATTACAATGGAGAGTCATGTTTGGCAAAAAAAAATTTAAATAATCATAATTTTTTTTTTAAAAGAAAAAGAAAACAGAGGATTTGCTGCTCGCCTCACCACGAGAATCAATTTGTCATATTCAGGGACAAACATATATGAGAAGCAATCAATTTTTCACTCTGACAGAATTACTCTTTTCCAATTTCCCTTGTTGACATTTGAGCCATGGGGGCAGTGGCAGAGCATTTTTTATTTATTTATTTACTGTTTGCCTCAAACACAACAGTAAAAATGATAATAACAATAATATAGTGTAAAATAAGTGGCCAGGTTTTGTTAGAATGATGAAAAATGATGTGGTTCACAGATTTTTTCATTAGCCTCATGATGACGATGACCCTCATATCGTTGCCACCATTTTTCATCCCGACACTGCGTCCATGTTAGAAGTCTGCTAAGAAAGGGAAATTATTTTTCCTCTACCAGTCATTCCTGACTGGTTCTTGACACGGGGACTACATTAGCAGTTGCTAGGAGACAGTGATACCCCCGTGGAAAAAAATAGGCAAAATAGGTTAAAATTGTTTTACTTCTGCAATTCAAATGCAAACTTGTACATCTTTGCTGATCTCAGCAGACTAATTAACTTGTGAAACTTCAGTTTTCAGTCATACTCCAACTTGTTTGCAACACAGAAACACAGACAGAGTCGTGTGAAGCTGCTGGCTCAGAGTTTTGTGGCAATGGTTTGAATGGAACAACAGACATGTAATATTTCAAATGTATGCACGACTACAGCTTATATTTATTACTGCAAACGCCTTAAATCAGGGGTGTCAAACGTAGAAATCCCAGGTTGTTCCTGATATGACAATCAACGTAAAACAAAGGGAACTTCTTGAGAACAAAGTGCGCTGTATGTGGCCCCTGAACTGAAATGTGTTCAACACCCCTGCCTTAAATGATGTCATGCTGTCACCTGTAGCCTTACCTCGACAGTGTGTCATCCCTCTATATTTCACCGATGTGTCATACAGTCGTTAAACTCATGACTCTCACTCTTACCTCACAGATTCCTCTTCCACTTTCTCGCCGTCCTACACTCACACTCTCCGTCTCTCTCTCTCTCTCTCTCTCTCTGCTTGGCTGCACCGCCAACTGGGGTCAATTAATCATCAAATACTATTTGCATATTTACAGTGGGGCCAAGCTAAGCTGATTACTGCTATAGTCCAGTAGCCGCTGATTCAACAGGGCTTATGCTGCAGCGTAATGTGATGAGGATTTGGGGGGAAATGGTTTTAGAGAGATATGATTGGATCTCGTGCCAAAAAAAACAAAAAAAAAAAGCTGAAATAACTGAGGGCCACAACGTAGGTGACCTTCACTAAACACCTCGCTGTCATCTGGACCTAATTCTGTGTCTGCGTGTGTGTGTGTGTGTGTGTGTCTCCGTGCCACGGGAACATACACTATATGATGCAATGTTTTCAAATGAAGTGTCCTACGGTCATATATTATTTTCTGTTGTACTTTTCGTTACACTACTTTTTCAATGACCTGCATAGAATGTGGTGTCATTCACCTCCGCGTGAAACACCATCAGACAGAGGTCATTATTTTGATGAATTAGATGAATGAGCGGATGTATAAAAAACATAGGTAATAGAATATTAATTAATTAGTCTTTTAAACCTGATTCGCTCCAAATCATTTGAATTTAGCGATATCTTTTATTGGTGATTAAAATATAACGTAATGACTGTTTTTCTTGATAAACGGCTTTGTAGCGTGAACAGCAAGTCTGACAGTTTATTACATCGCCACCGTCTCAGAGTAAGACGAAGAAACGGTCTTTGTAACGACTTTCACTCAAACTGGACTTCACATACGTCTCATTCAAGTTGTTATTTAAGCTTGACTTAACCAGGTGAAAGACCCATTGATATCAGGATCTCATTTACAAGGGTGACCTGGACAAGAGGTCAGTAGCACACGTCTTAAGAAACATCCCTAATACAAGAAACAAGTAAAACAGTGGTTTAAAAGTGCAAACATGTTGACAGCTAAAGAGCAGGGCGTTGATCAACGGATTTCCGTAGTCTTTCATTTAAAACGGGGGAAAAAAAGCTTCAAATTAAATTAGTTTTTTTATTTTAAATTCAGTTTGGAGATAATTCTTTTTTCGTTTTCTCTTTTCAAACAGTTCAAATTAAAGAGTGTTGAGTTGATTTGTGGAGTCGTACGTTTTAATTATTAAATAATTCACCTCCTGAACTGGTCATAGTAACAAACACACACGCTCACCTCTCTACATTCCACCTTCTCACACCCTCTTGCTTTCCTTGCTCCGCAAAATGGTCTGGGAAGATTGTGTGTGTGCGGGGGGGGGGGTTATTACAGTGGGATTAGGGCCGTTTCTCAATATCCATACTTGTGCGTACTGGTGCGTACTTGCGTACTCCCGTACTTGTGAAAACGTCATCAGCCTCAGTCCAAGTGCTGTTCCAATTCTCAAGTAAGCGAACAGCGAGGACGGTTCTCAAACCCGGAAGTGTTCTCGCTCCGCCCATTTTTACCAAGTATGCATCGGAGGTGACTTAAGCGTACTTGCGATGGCCATGTATCCCAGAATACATTTCGGCGGAGCATAGCAGCAAATAATAGAAATATAAATCTGAAATAAATATTTTTCTGTGTCCAGGAACAAAGTTTTAACATCATTTGAGGCGAGAAATTAGTCATTTAGAATTCAAACATGTGGTTTGTGTATGAAGATATGACGTATTTATAGTTTGGCAATGCTGTAACATATCTATTTTCCACATTGTATTATTTGTATTGTATATTTTAATAGAAATAAATTAATAAATGAAGTTAAATATTTAAAATGTAAAAATAATAACAACATATATATGCATTTATTAAAAGTATTTCATATGTTCATTTATCAACACCGTAGGTGGCGGTAATGAGGCTGCAGCACTTGGCACCAGCCACCATTCAAACAGCAGAACAATACATACATACTTGCATACTTGAGTATTGAGAAACAACCACATACTTGTGTACTCCCGTACTTGGGAAGTATATACTCCCAGCGTACTTCTCAAGTATATACTTCCCAAGTAAGAAAGTACATACTTGCTTACTTGAGTATTGAGAAACGGCCTAGGACTCAGCCGGCTTTAATTCCACTTCCTGAAATGAGATCCATGCCGTAGCCAAAGAGGAGCGCACACACACACACAGACGCAGTCCTCTATTTCTATCAGTGTTTGTGTGACAGAAGAGCATGCAGGCTGCATGTCAGATGATGACCGATCAGATATTTAAAAATTAACACATTTGCCTTTGATTGGTAGCAAAAAATAATTTCGACCACAAATTTAACATTTTGTAAACCCTTGGTCCTGAAAGCATCCACATTACTTCTGAAATATGCATCCGTCTTTTTCCTTTTACTGTTTGTTTTATTACAGACAAAACAGAAATAGAGGGGAGTTTAAAACGGTTTGACAGCACAGTAAAAAAAAAAAATTACTTAAATTGCCATTATGATTTGATGGTCTGTCGATAGCAGCCGTTTGCGAACGGTAATATTTCTAATAGTTTTAGTAGCTTTAAAAACTGACAGAGACGCTGAGATGAGGAATGGTGGAGCACTAATCACTTACAATAAAAACCAGCTTGGCTTAATTATTCATGATGGAAATAAAAATCAAAATAAACTAAATGCAGTGCAAAGACAATGTTATTGGAGGACATAGAAATACAAGGATTTTGGGGGGTAAAACATGTATACAAAATACATTTGTGAGAGAGTGGGGTGTGGACACATGAAGACAGTTCTCATGTGGTCAACATGTGGACTTTTACTGCCCCCTAGTGGCAACATGTACACAGAGGGGCAGCTGACATTTTAGGACCCGATCATGTGTGAATGTGTGTTTTGAAACGACGGAGGTTGTAATTAACAGCATTGATGTGGACATGAGAGGAACAGGAGACACCTGTGACTGTTGTTCACCTGACGAATCCAAGAACATGTTTCTAGTCTGACTTTTGCTTCAGAAAGAACTGATGTTCTTGTTTTTTTTCCCCTCATTTATTTTATTGTGTGGTGCATGAAAGCGCCTGTGTGGTGCCTTCATTCACCACAGTGCAGGGACAATGACAGAACTGCATGTGCTACTTACATTTTACCACAGCACAATGGAGACGGGAGGCGGCAAAAATATAAAACATGGGGATAAAGCTCACAAGGTCAGCTGGGGGAAGAAAAAAAGAAAAAAGGGTACATTTATACGACACAGGAAAGGACAGAGGTGCAGAGAAAAGAGAAAGCCAAAAAACTAAACGAGGGAGCAGACCTGAACATTTGCTGTTTAAGGGATTTATACGTGATATAGTGCAAGACACAGGTCTCACATTCACTTATTCATTAATTCATTCTTCCACTTAGGGGTATTACTGCATGAATGAGCAGATGCAGGAGTTTCTTGTTTAATTTTGCAGAAAGGTGAATAAAAAGTGTCCAAAAAAAGCTCTGAGATGTCGGGGGGGGAAAAAAGAGCTGAACTGATTCTGCTGCCATTACAGTACAGTGAGTGTTGACTGGTGTTGGATTATGGCACATGGATTATTCTGCTTGAGACAAACACGACCCCATTACAATTGCTTTTATAAAGTTATACCTGTAAGAATACAGGTTTAATCTGTGTGGACTTCAAGAGAAATGTGCTGATCCTCAACGGGTTTCCCTCATTATCACCTATTCTGAAGTGTAAATCAAAATTAAAACTCCTGCTGAAGCTTGTTTAAATATTCTTTCTAGACGATCACACAAGTCCACGTCTACACTGTGCACTAGGTTTTGAAAAGCCGCTGGGGGACTCGTCACAGCCATTGTGGTTCCTCTCCACTGAGGCTTCCAGCCGTCTTCTCCTCTGCCTGCGCGCTCTCCAGTTCAAAACAGCTGGGATGAGACTGGCGGTGACTGGAGGCCTGATTAGATGCCGGGGTTGCCAGATTGAGCTGTGAAGTATGGGGGCAGAGAGCAAAGCCAACAGAAAACCTCTGCTTACTGGGCCAAAGAGCAGCTATAGCTCTGGAGTATCCATGTTGGCAGGAGAGGAAGCAGAGCTGCCTGAATCTGTGGATACTTCTGTTAATATGTGATCATCTACAGCTCCGCTCACACGGCTGCAAATATTACCTCAGGAGTTGGGAAGTGTGTGTGTGTGTGTGTGTGACTGGACTCGGTCTTCTTCAAATGCACAAACAATGTCTGTACCAGGCACAAACAAAGCAGAGTGGCGTCATGTTGTTGTTTTGCAAACAGAAGTTTGCAGAGATCACCTGCAACCAGGCTGTCCATCTTAACTGACACCAAAAGACTGTCAATTTCTATAGGTCTTCTATGGTTCATAGCAAAGTGTGACCAGCAGCTTAAATCTTTAATAAGTGACAGACATATTTTCAGAACTCTGATGGTCTAACTTCCCTCGCTCAGAGACTTTCACCCATTTCTGCTGCAACATCTCTACATGGGAAGACTCTCATTGCTGCTGAATGGCATCTGCTTCAGCTTTTTATGCAAGTTTCTAAGTACATTTCACATCTTTGCTTGATATAAACAGTCATTTCTCCTCCAGTGAAAACAAAAACAAATAAGCTTTGCTAAACAACAATTGTTCAACTGTGTTGCTGCGACTCCACAGTATCTTTGGCAACAAAGCAACCAACTGTAAACAATCTGCTCCCTAATCACTAAATATAATGTACGACTGTTGCGTAATTTAATCAATTTCCCATCATGCAGAACAGACCGGAGAGGAACTCTCGTTTGATTATAAAGACATTACATAGGATATGTTTCCACACAGAGCTCTACCAGCTGTGATCTAAGCAACATTCAGGAAATCATGCCGCTATTAAGCTCAACACTTTGTCTAAAACACTTTGAATGCTCAGGAACAAAAGGGCAGTTAAAAAATTAAGCCATGTTCTTTGAAAAAGGCAGAAACTGTGAGTTTTGGCAATGGATTTTTTTTCCACGACAGCTGTTTTAACATCTTTCCAATGGGATGTTAAATTAACGTTTCCTTTAGAACAGAGAAGACACACGTGCTGGTACTAGATTCTTCATATGGTAAAGTGGAGGAACATGAAAAAACGGGAAAAATTACATGAGAAACGAAGCTTTAAATTCACCTCAACACACAACTCCTGGTTTTTGAAAATGACTAAAGTGGCAGCACTTCCCTCCTCGTTCACAGCTCCAAGGTGTGAGACGTATATTTCGCATTAATCCCCATTAATCAATGAATTGTAGTTGTAGCTCCTCCAACACAGGCTTGAAGGGCTGAATAATTATTAGAGAGAAATAAGCTGTGGACAAGTTTAAAAAGCCCATGATGATAAAACTCGGCGCTTGCCTTGACACGGACCATGCAAACTTATTTTCTGTGACACTGTGGTTAAAAAAAAAAAAAACCCATACACTGCTTTTATAAACAAGTTTAATAAGTTAATCTCCACTTTAAATGTTAAATTAAAGTAGCAGCTGTTGAGTGCAGTTGAAAAGACACATTGTGATTCAGGTCGCTGCACGACTCTGCATCATTTACAGCCATAATGATGAGGGTTATTTGGATTGTATCACCAAGGCCCCTTCGTGAATCAATTAAGAGAGGTTTCTTTCTGCATAACAAATCTGAAGGTAACGTCTGTTAGAGCAGTTTCACCTTTTTTATTTGCAAACAACTCGAGGTTCAAAAATCCAAATGATTAGTAACACATGCTGACAAACATGCTAAACATTTATTATATAAATGTTTTTTATATAAATTATATTTTCCTGTCATATTTTTAAAGAAACATTGCACTCACAGAAGCATGGGGTCATTTCATTAGATCACCCACACATAAGATAGTGGTTTCACTGATCATAAAACCATTAGATAGTAAAGTACAAAATGTGAGATACATGTAAAATTGCAGTATTGTTGCCGGAAATCATATGGTGGTGGTTTGATTTTCAATATTCTCCTCTGGGGGTGAAACCATTCCTCAATAACCGATTATTAAATTCATCATCAACTATTTTGACTATCGATTAATCGGTGTTTGAGCAACTAAAACAAGTTTTCTGATTTTTCAGCTCCTTTAAATGTGAATATCTTACGGTTTCTTTGCTCCACATAACAAAGAAATCATTCAAACTGAATCTTTTTTTTTTGGTTTTCGGACAAAACAAGACATTTGAGAACATCATCCTTTCCGGGTTTGACAAACACTGATCAACACGTTCTGACATTTTATGGACCAAAGATTACGCGATTCATCGAGAAAGTTATTGACAGATGAATCGATTATGAAGATAATTGTTAGTTGCAGCCCTGTTCTCCTCCGCGTGTATACTCGGACTCTGCAAGTTATCCCAATTGCCCGTCTTGGACTGCGCCCTTAGCTAAACGGTGCATGTTTAGGGGCTAAGATTTGAATTGTGGTAAGGTTAAGGTAAAAGTGTCAGGCTATGAGGTGGTAGACAAGTAACAATTACTGCTTTGACCTTTGCATGAATAAAATCCAAAAAGAACAAGGTCGATTACGGTGCCGTTCACCACATCACATGAAAATCAAAACCATGTCATTTCACAGTACTTTTTCCCCCATAACCTTCAAAACGGGAGTCTGCCTTATTTCAGGAAAGGGGCTTTTAAAGAAATGCTTACATGCAGATTATTGGCATATTGCAGATAACTTCCTCCGGGGCTCTTGTAAGCCTCTACATTGGTTGCAGGTTTGACATTTGTCCTGACTACTGAAATGTGTCCAAATGAACGCAGTCATGTTGCAAATCAACATTTGAAGTTGACAGTTTCTGTGGAACGAGCCCAAGGTCATCATTGTGAGGTAAGTGGGTTTTGGTACAAAGAAATATCGATACGTAGGCTGCAGAGAACAAAACCCACGAGGGGGATTAGGTCTCATTGTGCATGTCTCTCACATTTGAGCGGCAGCTGCTGTAGAAACACAGGCATCAGTAATGGTTGGAAACCTTAAGAAACAGCCTGCTTATCTAAATGTAAAGGGTGTTTTGTTACCGCTAGAGGCGGCAGTGATAAAACAGCAGAGATATAGAGTACTGGAAAACTTTTATAAATCTGCTCAAGGAGAAAGTTCTTTTGCACCTAAACTACACCAAACTTTTAGTTTAAAAAGATCCTTCCTTAGCTTTTTATTCGTTCTCGTGTGTAGTGGTAATACAAGTGGCTGCTTTGTTTTGTTGACCTCCGGCTATTCTCTCTTTGCTGCGGCGTCGTAGAAGTTTACTTCGGGGTGTTATTACACTGTGACATTACAGTTGGGGCGTGGTTGCAGGTGCAACATAAAACCCCAGCTTTGCCAGAGGGGACGCGAGCGCGCGGCGAAACAGCTTCTTCGGCCTGATATTAAAAAAGCTTTATGTACTGACCTTTAAGTCTTAAACCTCAGTGTTTGTGACAGTGTGTGCACGGAGCGACCCTGCTGCGTGCGGTGGCCGGACGTGAAGAAGTGTAATCCTAATCTCTTCAGACATTAGCTACGGCTACGGAAAGGCGTTTCTTTCACGCGGACGGCGATGAGTGGCGTCCCCGTTTAATGCTACCAGGGACGACCAGCCAATTATGTTGTCTTCCCTCTCAAGTCCATTAATCACCTCATTACAAAGGCCTTCTTTGCTTTAAGGAGAGTTCTGTCCTGCTATCACACTTGATTACATTAAAGCTTAATTAAGAATTATGTCCTAACATCTTGGTTTTAATTACATGAATGTGTGGCTCCATTCGTTAAAGTAACTGCAGAGTTCCGTGCTAACGCACAAACCGCTGCAGAGCTGGACCGTCACACGCTCCAACCATAAGTTGAAGTAATGAACTAATGAAGCCTCCCAGGCCCCTTTTTTTTTTGTAATAGATTTCACCGTATGCATTTAAAAATGAAGGGGCTGTGAGGTATTTATGTCACCTTACAAGGCCGTCACTTCATCACATCCCTCCTCAGGCAAGAGTATAATTCACTGACATTCAGGGCGGAGATACTTTGAGCACAACACGCGGGGATGTTCATTGCCGCTTCCTCGGCTTTGTGTTGAGCGGTGAGGGTAAGAGCCGTTACTCACACGGAGGAACATAAGGATCCTGCATCTTTGTTGTCAAAGTTTTAGACGCTTGTTTTTGCGGGCAACACATTCTTAGTCTGACTAACTCTTGGGTTTAGTTGCATTCACGTGGAAGACCGAGCAATGATCTTTTTGTGACGGGCAAGCAGGGGGAATTTCTGGAAGTGTTGTGACAGCGCCACATGGGGAAGTTCACCGCAGGAAATGTACTAACCCTTTAACACCTTATTTTAACCATAAAAGAGGCCAGAAAAGGTCCTGTGAGTAAGTGCTTTTGCCCAGTTTTCCAGAAGAGCTTTCAATGTCTGGCAGTTATTTACAGTTTACGGCATGTGTTCCAAAAAAAGTGGAAACTATGTACAAGCATTTTTCCAACTGCCTCAGTTGACAAGGTCTGACAAAGACGCTGATTCTCACAAACCTCTGTGTAATTAACGGCGAAATTAATTAATTAAGATTTTTACATTTCCTGTATGTAAAAATCACCATTCCCTCTCATGTCGTGAATCATATCGCTATTCCTGTCAAAATAATCGCAATTATATTATATACAGTATATATATATATATATATATATATATATATATATATATAGATATTTCTTCAAAATTGCAGGGGATTACTGGCAGGGGAAAGGGAGGAGGACAGAGGACAGAGCTGAGTCTTATCACAGCAGCAGGGAAATAAAGAGGGGGGAAGTGTCCACAAACTAAACCCTCCGTGACACTGCACACCAACCACAAACAGGATTGTGAAGAAAATGCCACCACCAGGAAAGAAGACTGGCCCCTAAGCTCACAGCACCTGTCCAACAGAGAGGGACAAATCAGCAGCCATGCCACATGGCAACCATGTATGAGACGGCAAAAATAATAAGCACAGCACAACAAAGCAAACTGCAAATACAATAAAGCAATATGTGAATAATGAGGTGAAACCAAAACCAACCACAGCTAATCCAAATAGTTAAAACAATCAACACACTTGGCAATTTACGGAAACTAAACAAACTAACCTTAATTTACAACAAATACACAAAAATGTAGAAAAAAAGCACAACAAGGAAAATGATCAGGGCCAAAACAGCAGCCAAATCCAGGGCTGCACCATCACCAGAGACTCTAAACCCGAGACCAGAGACTACCAAACCAAAGCAGGCATATAATCATGGAATTTAATTGAAATTTTAATTATTAATAATTGTAAATTGAGTGATTAACAATCTACAGTTGTGTTCACTTACACTCCACAAGCAACCACAGGATAAAAGAGTTTAACCACACAGTGCAGCAGAGAGCGCACCGCAACAATCCACCGGGAGCTCAGTGACGGACTGACGGACAGACGGACGGACAGACAGACAGACAGACGGGCAAGAAAACGCAGACCTACCTTCAGGATACGACACTGAACCCAGGAGAAGCTCGAGCGGAGACACAGCCACCACCGGACCACTGATCATCAGCCACGCTGCAACAAGTGGAGAACACGTTATCAATGCGCACTTTGCGCACGCAGGAGACGGGAAAGGTGCGTTTACCTGTGCCGCAAACACGTGGGCAGACCACGCCACACAACCGTTGACAGGAGAAAGGAAGCGGAAGGAGAAGGAGAGCGCAATTACCACACCTGTATATGTACCTGCGCACGACACCGCCCAGCAATCAGTGAGATCACTGCGCCAGCTGACCACATCTCCATTGATACTACTTTCTTTCAGTCTTGTACAAGTATCAAGTGTCTTGACTTTGGTAGAAGTTGAAGTCACTTTTTTTTCAGAATATTACTTAAGTAAAAGTCTTAAAGTATATGACATTATATATATATAATGTTAACTTACTTAAGTATCAAAAGTCATTTTCTGATATAGAATCTACTAAAGTTGTAGAAGTGAAAGTGAGGCATTAGGATTGAACCATGGTAGCTCAGTGGTAGGGCAAGTTGTCTTTCAACAGGAAGGTTGTGGGTTCACTTCCTGGCTCTGCTAGTCTATATGTGTCCTTGAGCAAGACACTTAACCCCATGTTGCATTGTGTGAATGGCAAAACTGTCGTGTGAAGCAGCTCATCAAGACTAGAAAAGCTCTATATAAATACAGACCTTTACCAACTCTTCTTCTGATTTTATTTGGTAGTAACGAGGAACAAAGACAGTGGCGTACAGTAACAAAGTATCTGTACTTACATAACAACACTGCTTTCTTTCACAGTGTTGATATGAGGTTCAATGAGTGTAATTCACTTGTGACATTAATGCACAAATCAAAAGATTCTGAATCATAAGCTATGTGTGAAAAATGTGTTCATACTGACAGAAAAGTGTTTGGAGCTGACAACTCGATCACTGGTTGTTAACTGGTGTAGCCGTGCTGGAGTGCACCATAACATTTGTGCCGTTATATAAAATAAAGTGACTGTCAAACTTGAACAGCTTGTGCTGCATCCTGTGTATGTCTTCATATCCAGTTGGACGATAAACATCTCCATTTGAGGATGAGATGCTGAGAATGTGGTTTCATTTACTTAACACGACGAAATTGAGCACTACTTGTGCTCAATTTGGAGAATTTCAGTGGTCAGGAAATGGCATTTATGACTGATTATTTGTTATTGTAGATGTAAATGTTTTGGTTCCTGTTTTTTAAGCTCAGTGTTTAACTTTGTTTTTCTTGTTTTGAAACTGTCACCCACCAAACCGCAACTACGCTGACTACTCTCCACCCATTTGTACATTTTAATGTGAAGAGGAATCCCAACTGTCATAGTTCCCTCCTCAGAGAAGAAAGTTTCCAGTCTGATAAAGTCTGGTCTTTCTCATAAAAACCTCCCAGATGTTTATCTTGATAAACATTTCAAGATTTGTTACCAAAAAAGAAGTTTTTGAAGTTTTATGTCTTAAAAGATCCATAAACAAACTCCCCAAACTTATGCATTTTGAAATGTGTTTGCAACAGAGGGGTGCTGTGTTACTTTTACTTAGCAAAAGAAATAAGTCTGTTCACTGAAGTGGGTGGAGATAATAACAAGAGTGTTGGATGTGATAATGATCCACTGGATGATCTAAGCACTAGAGGGAGAGGGAGGGGCTGATGAGGACTTACCAGAGCATGATGGGTGGTTTCCTGCCAGGGTGGACTTCTGTCAGATAGACGATCAGACACAGTGAACGCCAATGTCTCACTTTTCAATTTGTGCACCAGTGGCTCATCATCTCCTGCATAATGTCTGCAGGTGTAGCTCTCTGCACCAACAATGGCTTTGATAACAGCTGGATACAAGATCCTACATTGATTTTGTGTGCATGGATTGGATGCTTTGTTTTTGTGACGTGACCACACATTACATTATTAATGTGTGTGTGTGTGCGTGCTTGCACTTAGATGTGAAGTTAATTTAACGTTAGAACATCTTAAGTAAGTCGGAGTCTTCAATCTTAGCAATTGTCACTAATCAATGGCTAATGGGTGTTTAATAGGACGAAATTAAGCCCTGTATTAAAACTCTTTTCATATGCACGTGTAAGTGTGCGGAATAACCTGTGGGTGATTAGAAAAATATAAGGAACTCTCCAGTTCATAAACATGCAGATTTTCGGATTAGGCAAATTGGACACTCTAAATTGACCGTAGGTGTGAGTGTGAGAGTGGATGGTTGTTTGTCTCCAGCATGTTAGGTCCACATTTTCTGCATTTGCTCTTATAAGGGTTATCTCTGTTTGTCTTTTTGACTGCTAAAATGGATGGTGCCATCCTTAGATAGGGCTGCTCTGTCACTGTAAGAGGGCAGAGGCACCGTATCTGCTCCAATGTGCGGTGGACAGCCGTCACCCTACAGTCATGACTAGAAGCTTGCAGCAGCATCCTCTGTCTGGGGGGGGTATGGGCTGGTGTGGATGTCAGGTGTCAGGTGCCTTTGGGCAGGATAACTGCATGTCTTATACCAGCACACAGACTTTTAAGGTGTTGAGCGGTCGTGCAGTCCTCTCACCACCTTCTCGCCTTCAGCGGGTCATTGCTCGACAGGTGTAAGGTCACCCGGGAAGGTGCAGCTCTGTTGTTCGGAGTGTGCTTTTCCAAGCCTGTCCCTAAAAAGGAATGACCTACCAGGCAGCAGGCAGTTTGGAATCAGATTTTCTCTCTCCTATCCAATGCTAAAACATTGGACGTGCCATACAGACATGCAGGAGGACCAGGTCTATCAGTAGGGACATTTTCCTCAGCTAAAGGACCTTTACTGAGGTAAGATTTCACCTCTCTGCAGCCTGGGGTTGCAGTTTAACGTCATGCCCAGGACACTATTTCAGTCACTAGCCGCTTAGTCACCAGTTCAACTGCCTGTTACTGCAAATATCTAATCAGCCAATCACATGGTCAACATGACCCGCTTAAGATCTTAAGGTCTGAGTATTTCACAGAGAATGGTCAGGAAAAACAAAAACTATCCAGAGAGCACTTTATTAGGTGCCCTCTCACGGTGTACCTAATAAAGTGGCTGGGGAGTGTATATGTTTTTGACAACTGCATGTTTCCTCATGACATTGGTGTACTAGTGCCCCCTGTTGGCTGGCAGCCGCTGGGTAAAGGCATGGGGGGGATGGAGAGATAATCTCACCAGCTGACTCTGTTGACAATTAATCAAATGAACACTTGTCCCTCTCCTCTCAATGGGAACAAACATGTTTCCTTGTAATAATTCCCTGGCTGTTAATGTTGACCCTCTGAAATGACACGCGCACACACCCCATCACACACACACATACACTCGCCATTTTCTCTGTGATGCAGATTTAATTTAGTTTTATTCAAATGAAATCCCTCCTACGGCAGCGCAGGTGTGGCAAACGAGCAGAGGAGGATAATTAATGTCATTTAAAGCGTTCCCTCTCCTCTTCCATCTTAGCTTTTTTTAATTATGGGAAGGAAATCTCTCTTCTCTCACACACACACACACACACACACACTGTCAAACACAAACACACAAGCACGCAAGCACATACAGACGATACTCACACAAACACCTGCATATGAAAATACTTGTGTGCTTGTATCCATTTCTAAACACTGGCAAACACAGCACAGAGAACCATGCAAACCTACACACACACACACACACACACACACACACAGGCGTGTACATGTATGAACATATGTATATATATATATATATATGTATATATATATATATACTGTATATAGAAATATACTACATATTTTCTGAGGAACAGCAAACATTACAGAATTCACCATCACATCTGAGTTGGTGTTATTTAATCGTTAGTGTTTATTACAAATTTCAGCAGCTGTTGATTGATTGATGAAACAAGAACAATGTTGAATAAAATATGAATTTACCTTAAAGCACAGCAGAAACATCTCCCCACTCTCCTCTTCAAATGCAGACGAGGCGAGCAGGACTGCTGCTGCTGCTGCTGCTACTGATGCTCCAAGGTCGTGTCCTTGGTGCTGATTGAGGATTTGAGGGTTTGCATTTTATAATTACACACAAATTATGCATGATGAGTCTTGAGCTCTGAATTACTGAACATTGTTAAGTAATACGTTTGTTTTTTTTCCCTTCTTTCCAGTCATGACCCAGGGTTATAGTGGTCAGACAGAGGATTACCATGCTGTATTTCATTGGGCAGGCACTGACTTTGCTGGGTGTCCTGCAGCTACTGAGAACATGGACAACACGGCTGCGGGTAGGGACACGGAACAAAAAAATTCAACCAATATCTGAAGAATAAGTTTGCCACCTTTTTAGGATTTCAACCTGAATTAGTACACTGCTCACTCAAAAACAGCCCTAAAGAAAAAACAGTGATTTTGTGCTCTCAACCTTGGTTCGGATTTGTCTTATAGTCACACAAACTTAACAATAGACCAGCAGCTTCTGTGGAAAAAAGTGCATAATTCATTGTTGTCTGTGGATTAAAGACTTCAGTTTCAGTTTGAGCTGAAGCTGCAAACATTTTGTTAAAGGAATACTTCACCGATTTGCATTTAGCTTTGTATTACTAGAACAGGGGCAGTATTTTTTAAAAAATTTGCTTCCCAACCTCAGTTTCCCCTGAGTTGAGAAATATCTTCATTCTTTTCTTTCTTACGTGCCCAACAGTGACACTTGGTCCTGTTAGCAAAGATGGCGGACACTGTTTACATTCTGGGAATGAGGTCCGTCCGAGTGGGTCTAAAAAGTGCGGAATTGGTGTTGCAGTTTCAAGCCTCGGACCAAGTGTCACTGGTGGGCACGTAACCAGAGAATGAAGATATTTCTCGACTCAGGGGAAACTGAGAGTGGGAAGCACAATTTAAAAAAAAAAAATACTAGCCCTATCTAGTAATACAAAGCTAAATGCAAATCAGTGAAGTATTCCTTTAAGATTCATGCAGGTGCACATTATATTTCTTGCTTTGTCTTGCGTCCCCACCAACAGCGGCCTGAGCGGTGAGTGAGGTCAATGCTAAAACTATATGTCAGCATCTCATGCAACCAAACTTTAAGTCCTTATTTCCTTTTCCGTCATTATCCTCCACACCCGCTTTTTCCTTCTTCTGTGTCCTACTGCGTTGGCTCCCCGATGCTTGACCTTGAGATAGCCGAGCTCTTGGTGCATTATTACGCTCAGCTTTGTCTCCACCCTTCACCTGCTGAGATCCTCCACACCTCACACTGCCAATTGCAGCAGGAAATAACAGTCATTTCACAGGTGGAGGAGGTGACACGCCGTGCGGCTGAGTGCCAACACATGACAATCTCAGTATTTACCTAAAGTTCAGGGAGGAGATTTTTCTTTATAACCCGAGTGGTTATTTCTGATTGCTTCGTAGAAGGATTTAATGTCTTTGTGGTAAGAGTCATTTAGAAAATTATACATGTAAAAAAAACATGTAAAGACATATACATTGAAGCACACTTGGTACATTTTACTCCGAAAGTCTGTTAGAAGTTTGTTTCCTTTATGGTGTAGAATTTAGAAGAAAAAAAAAGGGAAATGTTCAAATACATGTGTATATAAGGATATTTAGCATTTACTTTTCATGTTTCGGATGAAAGAGATGAGCGGACGCTCTTGCTCGAGGGCACTGGCTGCTGCAGAGACGGCGTTTACTTTGATGAGCTTACAGTTAAAAACATCACACTGTTAAAAGTATAGCACAAAAAAACCCACTTTGCTAAACAACTGAAGTGCAGACAGTTTGCTTTTCAGGTTAAGAGCCAAAGAAACATCAGGATAACCTATAAACGCTTTGTGGATAACAAATGTTATCAGGTAGCTGAATGACTGTCTGCACAGATTTACACACACATTTGGACAGCCTGACCAAAACGTTACCCTAACCTTAACCATAACCAGTTAATGCCTTACACTAACCTTAACTAAATGACATTGTTAACCATAGCCTTCACTTAACCAGTTCTTCAGAAATGAGGTTCTGCTTCATTTGGACCAAGTCTCGGTGAGGATGGACTGGTTTATACCAGAGAAGGTCATGAAGACGTAACAAACACACGGTAGCTCAGAGACAGAGCGAGTCGTCTTTCAACTCAAAGGTTCTGGGTTTGATTCCCGGCTCTAGTCTATACATGCCGATGTGTCCTTGAGCAAGACACTTAACCGCACGTGGCTCCTGACGCCTGTGCCGGCAGTGTGTGAATGGGTGATCATACAGTAGCTGCACTGTATGAAAGTGTGAGTGAAAAGTGCAGCGTAAAGTAGCTCTGAGTGGTCATCAAGACCAGAAAAGCACTCGATAAATACAAACCATTTACACGCAAACACATAGAGACACATTATGCACTTAGTCACACACACACACAAAAAAAAAAATCCAAATGTGCATTGGAAGAATCAACCAATTCTGCGGAGTAAAACTTATGAGTGTCATCATTCTGTCAGCTCTGCAGCTGAGAGTTTCCTCAGCAGCAGGTCTGGGCTTTGCGTCAGTGAAAGTCTCTTCAAATGCAAAAAGTGTGTAGTAGAGGAATGAAATAAATGCTTCCATTATTGATAACCCTGGTGTGGCAACAAGCAAAGGTTTCTACAGTCTCTTAATGGGCCTGCTAAAAGGCCCTTTTGGTGTTTTCTCCTGTAAGTGATCGGAGCTCCGTTTAAGTATCCTCAATAACGATCTTTATCGGGGAGTGGAAATGTTCACGAAGGATAAAAGGGAAGAGGGAAAAAAAAACACAGGTTGGATGGGCTAAAGGCTAATTGTGTCTGAAATGAGATTTAAGCGGCTGAATTAGCAGAGGGTGAAGCGGATGGCAGCTGAGAAATGGAATGAAAGTGGAGAGAAAATAAGTGCAGGTCACATACAGATAAGCATGCCAGCTCTCTGAGAGTCTGACTGTGTTTGCGCAGCTCTGGAAGCGGCACAGAACGCCGTCTGGTGATTAATTAGGCTGACTTAGAGCAGCAAACCCTGTCATTACTTAGCATATTCATCTGTTATAGTCATTTAGTCACTTTCCGTACAGCGGGTCACAGAAGGAGTTTGAATGAAATGAGATTCGAGTCATATAACATATATCCCACAGTATGAACATGTGCAACATTAACAGAGCAAAATGAAATGCTATAGATATTATTTCTTTTTGCATCTGGAGATGATGCGAGGGAAGCAGACGTAATGAAGCGTCTTGAACAGATGAGTTTCCCGGTTACTTGTGAAAAGGAGTAATGTGAGTATTTAAATGATGGAGCGAGGAAAGGAGGCAGGCTCGAGATGTGGAGAGCAGTGTTTATTGCACAAGTAAGGGAGTAAATATGATGTAGCATCTCCAGCTGTGCACTCCGCTCCGTCAGCGTGTGTGGTCGGCATGCAAATGTGAGGTGATGGATGGATCTGGACTGGTCTGAAGGGAAAGAGCCAGAGAGGGGGGGAAAAAGAGGAGGCTGTGGTCGCTCAAAGACTAATGGGCCGATTAAGAGCTTCAAGGGGGTGGCCATTTATTTGTCGTGTGTGACTGGAGGAAGATTCACTTTGTTAATAAGGCCCGGCACTTAACAGCAAGGCCCCCCCCCCCCCCCCCCCCACCGCTCTCTGACAATCCTCTCTCCATTTCAGTTCATTCTGTCCCGAGGAAGAGGAAAACAAATGGAGACTTGTTAGTAACATGGCTGCAAGTCAAACAACTTCCTCACACCCTACATTCGCTCTCATAACACCGGTGTTCAGACTTCCTGTTGAAACACCAACCAATGACGCTCTTGGACGCTGATGGATATAGGGTTTCCGGACAGTGCCTATTCAGCTCAGCCACGACAGGATGTCTTAATGGATCTGAGAAGAGACAGTGCATCCACGGTCACGTCACTCCAAAGAACCTCCATGTTTATGGGAGTTCATAAAGATCAGCTGCATTTCAACCACTCAATCCAGTCCCCTTCAAACAGGGGACATTGTTGACAAACTGAGCTCCACCGAGTCATTATGATAATACTGCCTCTGTGATGTGATTTACTAGGCAGACATGTAATAAAGGCTTAGGGCTATAATGGAGCCTGTCATATCAACCAGCTTGTCAACATAATTGCCACTTTCATTTGCAATTAGATCCCACTGCATTCACCCATTTCCATTTCTGTGTGAGACATTCAGCTGTCTGACAGTCATCGAGCAGGTTAGAAGTTTTAATGTCAAACTGAAGGACACTTTGGTGGAGACTGGCTGTCAAGACCTCTGATCTTAGAAATGCACGTAGTGTATCCAAAACACCAACAACACGCAGAGTATTTCTTTTGATACTTGTTAGTGAATAGAGTAAAAAGTTCCCTGTTCTTTTCCTCTACTGAAGCACAGTCGGGTCAGCATAAACTTTTGTCCTTTGAAGTCCTTTTCCTTGTGTTTCTCCTTCGTTTTACCCCTGGCTAAGTTCAACGGAATAAAGAAATCAAACTCTGGAGTTGTTAAAGTAATTGCCAAGCTGGCACATCCCCAGTTGCTCTGCAAAGACACAGCAGGCACTTCAGAATGTTAATGGCCACCCTGATCCAGCGAGGGCAATGCAGCCTGGGCATATGCACAGTGTGTGTGTGTGTGTGTGTTTGCACGAGAGAGAGAGAGAGAGAGAGAGAGAGCTAATGCCCACATTAACAGTTTGTCCATAAGAGACAGATTTCTTGTTCCTTCAGTGACCTTCTCCTGCTCCACTTCTGTCCTCCTCTCTTTGGGATTCCACATTTAGACGGTCTTGGCACTGAAGAGTCAAAGAGTGAATCCCGTCAGAGCACCGGGACGTGAAGGATAGAGACAACGACTCTAACTTCTACTGATCCCATTGTGATGGTCAGTGGTGGTGGTGGTGGTGTATTTTTATCTCTCTCGTTTGACGGCAGGACATTTCGCAGAATGAGGTCTTCTTAAAAGCCCTTCGTCTATCCCACATACTAATCTGGAAATAAATGATTCCTCTCACTCATCATCTCCACCTTGGAGGTTGTGTACTCAGTGCTGTTTTGTCTGACAGTAAACATGAGTACTCAAAAGCTACTGAAGCAATTTCCATGATATGTTGTCATCGTGCGGGGCGAGGCGTGTGGATCAGACCGGGGGGGGGGGGGGCGTGGATAACCCTTATTTGTTTATCTGTTCAGCTTTCTATAACTGTGGACAAACGAAAGGACAGCCTTAGGAATTGCATCATTTGACTCAAAAGTGTGCTTCCCAACCTCAGTTTCTTTTCTTTGTTACGTGCCCACCAGTGATGCTTTTGAATGAAATGAAAACAAAGCAGCACATAGATCAGCTTGAATTAGGAGAGAAACACTGGGAAGAACCTGAGTGAAGACGCTGCTGGACCCGTAAAAATGAGCATGAATACGAAGACAAAACATTTAAATGCACTTCTCTCACAGTGTACTGACAAATAATTGCACAACAACATAATCACTTGTGCTTTGTTCCATTCAGATTAAACACTGAGCATGATGTGGCGACGTGAGGGGGGAAACTTGACTTAACTTGACTAATGTGCATCTCATCTAGATTCCTTTTGAAAGTGAGTCAAGCACTCTCTCACAGTGGAGCCACTTGCAAAAAAAAATAAAACAAAATAATTCAAATGTTGGATTCATATAAAGGGGACTCTGGGTTGATCTGGACGGTGGTTCCAGCTAATTACACACTAAAAATAACTTCCATGATGAACCCAGCAAGCAAGTGCAAAGACAAACCTCCCTGCTGTGTGCTTAATGTGCAAAGCCAGAATTCCTGCCAAGGAGACACTGCAGAGGGGAATAAACAACATGGCTGCTGTTTGCTCTGCCAATTATTGAATATACACTTTACGATCTCTTCTGTGGGGGGGAGGCAGCGAAGGATCGTGCCTTTAACAGGCGATTACATGCCACAGACCCAGAGTAACCCCGGTGGCCTTAATTAAATTTCACCATTATTAAAGTAAGTGAATTGATAAGAGAGAATAAAAATGACGCCGAGACCTGAAAGGAAAAGAACTGGTGATACTTTCAGATGCAAAATGATGGATCTCCCACAGGCATCGTGAGGACGTTGTCAAAGCAGAGGGTTGGCTTTACAGAGATTACACAGGTTTCAAATGGTAATGTTTGATTTCAGCCTTCAAAGGGACCGGGGTGAGTTGTTTTGTGCCATTATTAACAGATATTTCATTAAGAGGAGCTGAAGCGTGTCACACTCTAGATAATCTACACACGTGGACTCAGAGCAAACCTCAGTCACACAACGTGTAGGTACTTCGAGAGTAGCTCTAAATCCCGGATTTTCAAACTGTTTTTCATGATTGAATACAAGGTATTTTGGGTTTACAGGTTTTTAAATGCTGCTCAGTGCGGCTCCGGGAAGTCACTGGGCCTCATGAGAACCCGGCGAAAACCCACACACACACACACACACACACACACACACACACACTCGGGGAGAACATGCAAACTCCACACAGAATGGCAGAGCAATAATGTAAATAAAAAAATAAAAAATACTGTTTTATGGCATCATTGAAATCATAGCACTTTGATTTTGTCATTACCACTTGATTAACTAAAACAAGAGATTCATGTCTAATAATATATCCTAAATGGTATCTTTCTAGAAATGTACATGACCATGCTTAATAATCATATATTAGTAGTTACCCACAATTCTGTTTCTATTCCCCCCCCCCCCCCCCACACTATCTGGTCCACTGAACAAACCATAACACAGAGGAGCTGGCAACTAGCAACCCACTTTAATCCCTATGAAAGAAGATTTCTTGATGGATGTCATTTAGATACAGGAACACAAAATGTGTTCCAACATTTCACTTGTTGTGACGGGGGGGGGCGTTGGGGGGGGGCAAAAGAAAATACATTTACAAATCTGAGTCACAATACACAGGGCCTGCGGTATGTACAAGGTGACAGTGTTGGGGCAGGAAACATCGTCCGTCAGTAGTTTTGATATCTCTGTAGCACCTCTGTAGCACAATTTGGAAAAAAACATTTGTTGTCCGTAAAAACTGAGCAATATGCCTGAAAAAATCTGTCAAAAATAAAGGTATTAATCTTTCTTTTTGATCGGCCAGGTTTGTGAGTTCATCTCAGAAAAAAAGCATACAGTGATAGAAAAGACAGATGACATTAACCATATACAATATCATTAACACATACAATTCAGGCCACGTACAAATATGCCCTATTCCAGATTTTAGGGTTCCTACATACATTTTTGTTCTCTCCCAAATATCATATATCATATTTTCATTTCATAGAGATTACGTGACAGTAAACAAAGCTCTCGCTCAGTAGAGCAGATTAATGGTTAACCAGGAGCAAATATGACAAAAGAAGCAACAAATATTCATGTGCCGAGTACGACTGAGGACAAAGTCGGAGACAATTTATCCTGGCCTTAACTGTGTAGGAACCCTGAGACAGCTGTGGGAGCGTGAAAATAGTGGCTCTATTTGTATGACATTAATATCAAGGTCTCATCACTTAACGACAGTGACACATCTTCACAAAAAAGTGTATGCATCCTTCAGACGGATCAACTAGTGTTTGCATTCAAAATTATTTCCCTATTACAAATAATGCTTTCAATATTGGACTAAGACATTTAAATACTGAGTTCCCCCTACAATACTTTTTTGTTTTCTTTTATACATCCATTTCCCCATGTACCTCTTGCAATCCAGCAAAAACAAAAAAAAAAACCTTTGTTAAAATATCCTGTAGATGGTTAATGTGACACTCTTGTTCCACCCGTTTTCAAGCAAATGGTGGCGGTGTTGAAAAATAGATCTTTTGTTGCTGGTTATTCTTAAAAAGAAAACAAAAAAAGGAGAGAGAAGTCCACCGAGACCTCAGACCTCACTGCTGAGAGGCCATCATAGTAATTAGCTTCTTGTCTAAGAAAGTAAATGTGAGTGTGCTGTTACTGAATTATTGCAGCGAGGTATGGAGTTGATACCACCCAGAGACATTATATTCATATTAAGACAGAGGAGAAAAGCACAGCAGCAGACCAAAAAAAAACCAAAAAAAAGAAGAATAAATTTACAAAAAACATTATTAATAATAATAATAACAATAATAATAATAATAATAATAATAATAATAATGTTGAAAATACAAAAGCCTCTTTAGCTGCTGCTTCGGAGCAGACAGGCCAAAGCACCACTGCAAATACATCAACTCAAAAATAGAAAAGTAACATGCATTAAAAGAGTGCTCATGTGTCCAAGTTACTTCCTGCTCCTGCCCTGAGCTCTCACCACCGCTCCAGGAAATGTTTTTGTCCATTAATACAGCACTCAGTAGAATCCACCTCCATTAGCTTACTTCCTAGTGGCTCAGCCTCTGTTGACCAAGTAACGACATAGTGGAGTTGGGTTTTTTTTTTTAATGTTTTTTTAAATTATTATTTTTAATACAGGGGTCCAGGCCCGTCGTCCTGAGGGAAATGTGAATTGAGGAGCGTCTCCATGTAGGAAACGTAGCCGCTGCTCGGTGTGTACATTTGCTGATGTGGCGGGGGAGGGGACAGGGCCGACAGGAGGGGGTCAGAGTTCAATGCCGACTGGAAGGGGGTCATCATCTGTGGAGTCAGTGCGGGGTCCGACACCAGGGATGACCCCATTACAGCTTGAGTGAGGGTGAGGCTTGTGTCCATCGGGGTTCCAGCATCCACCGGAATACCATTGGCTTGGGCGGCTACATCCTGCGGTATCATGCTGTGCCGGGACAGTGGCTGTGAGGTCAGCGGTGTAGTAAATCTGTCGTGTTCTGCTGTGTGTGCTGAGGCTGAAGTTACGGTGCAAGTGGACGGATTGGTTGTTTCCATGCGAGTCAGGGTGGGAGGGGCTGAATCAGAGGGCAGACGGCGGCGCTTTGCTGCTTGGGCTTCGTCGGGCGAGGAAACCTCCTGGGACGTAGGTATTGCCTGAAAACCAGACAGGAAGTTAAATCAATCCCTCTTTACCACGTATAGAAGTACTCAACGTTAATGGTCAGCCATGTTATTTGAGTGTCTGAAATTAGGCTGATATCCATGATATAGTGGAATGGAAAAATGACCGAGGCATGTACACTAAATTACTTCCGGTGAACTATATGAATGCAATGAGCCTCATTTTAAATTCTTGTCTCTGTGCCAAGTTAAAATGTGCAAATTGGATTAATTCCAATTTGAATCATTCAATAATTTCCCTGTTTACATGAACTTAAAAACAAGTGACGTTTGTATGCATGCAAGTGTCGGAATAAACCATTTTAATATGTGTCAGAAGAAGCTTCACTTTCCGCCTGTACTGTAAACAAATGCCATTGTTGCTGTTCTTTAAACAATACTTCTGTTTCTTCTGCTCTCCGTAATGAAGCTACAAGCTCAGCAGTTCAAACTGCTGGAGAGGTGGAGATGAGAAAACTGTGTTGGCTTCAGATGAGTGTTTTGTTCCCACCACGTTTCTATCCATTTTCCAGCAATACCAAAAGTGTAATATGTGGACAGACACGCGTTTACCCACACCAGAAAGCCATGATCGGAACAGTGGCGATCACAAAAGCACCCCAGGTTTTATTATTAATAACTGTGTTATTATTATTGGTGAATGTAAGGGACGTACATTGTACCAGTACTAAAACTTTAAAAGCGATTCTATACTGTGTTTGGCGTACTGTCACGTTCTTTAATTGAGAATGCCTGTCTGTGCCATAGATGATCGACTATTAGTCTAACAGACGATCTTTGCAGCGTCTCCGGCCGCCAACAACAGTGGCGCTGCTGTGTGACGTTTACGGAATTGGTGAGATGTAATATGAGCCGACGCACATATTAATGCGGAGGAGGGAGACAGCGCTGAGACAGAGAGAGAACGGCAGCTGCAGCAACACGGGAGCAGCCACCACTCATAGAAAAAGAGGGCACCCGAAGTGCAATTTGGAAATATTTTGGCTTCAAGGCAAATGCAAAGGGTGGGAACCCAAAAACAGTGGCACGTCGGCCTGCAGGTGGTGCTTCAAAACTCGCCATCGGTGAGAATGTGTCAAACTTTGGCGAAATATTTGAAGGATAATCATCCAGACCTGTTCAGACTTCAATCAACGGTGATTAAATTAAATAAGAAAGTCAAATAAGATAACTCTCTTTTAATAACTGGATGCTGAAATATTGACAATGTCTAATTCATTTCTACATATGTAATTTAAAAATAATTATATGTTATACACATATACATATATATATATATATATACACATATATGTGTATATTTATATATATATATGTATTCCATGCACAGATCCCCGTCCATCAGAACAAGTTAGTAGTTTGCACATATATATGTATATATGTGTGTGTATATATATATATACACATATATATACACACACACATATATGCATATATATATATATATATATATATATATATATACACATATATGTATACACATATGTATATATGTGTATATATATATATATATATATATATACACACACACACACACACACACATATTTATATGTATTCCATGCACAGATCCCCGTCCATCAGAACAAGTTAGTACTTTGCATTAAAGTAGACTCACCTTCACTCATTCTGAATCAATACAGCTATAAAATTTCTGCTTTTTTCTTATTCCATTTTTCTGCTCTGCTTTAATAATACATATGTTAATACATATTCATTTTGGACTGCCGGGGTTTGTTAAATATTAGAGCTAATGGTCTGTCCTGTCCAACCCATCCACTGTATTTAATTTGACCAATTATTTGGTTTCTTTTAATCTGTTATGAAGCTTTTTTGAATTTAACTTGGATTTTCAAGCCAGGCTTTGTCTGTACAAATATTAAAATGTCTCTGGCAAGGCCGCGCATCCGAAACTACTCAGATGTTAAAGCTGAATCAAAGTTAACAAAGGACACCACTAATGTTTTATCCGATAAAACAGACATCTATTCAATCTGACAACCTACTAACACTGGCTCCCTCACAGCCCTTCATCCTCTGAGCAGTCAGTTGTTTGATTCAATAAAAGGGTTTTTTTATATCTGCAAATACTTGAGTCTACTTACACTGAACAATACAAGCTATGTTAGAGTGACCCTTTATTATTTACAGAAGGAGAAAATTCAGTAAAAAAAAAATACTTACAAGTCGGGCACGGACCCTCTTAGGCAGTTCCTGGTCCAAAAAGTGGATCTCCGATTGTTTGAGCAGCAGCTGAGTCTGATCGTGAAACTCAACCTGCGCAGATATAACAACATTCTGAATTAATTAACATTTCCAACCGCTTCGTCTCCTGTGATTAGAGAGCACACTCGACTTGATAATTACTTTGGGCAAAAGTGGACACATGAGGGATTTATGTGGAAAAAGAATGTGTGGCTGGCTTAGTGAGTAAAAAAAAAAAAAATACAAATACCAGAAAGTCACAGGCTTAATCTCAGCCAAAAGCAAACAAAGTTTATCAACAACCACGTCTTCTGTTTGAATGTCCTTGACCACAGCACTGAACCCCAAAGCTGCTCACTGACTGTTTTAAATACAAAAGTAGTTTTTTTTTTTTTTTTAAATATTGAGGAAAACAAGGTGATGGTCAGGGTTGCAGTCCTGACACAGCCACCAGCTGGAGACGTGTTTTTTTTATTTTACTCAACGTAACAGTGTTCCTGGTCTCAGGCTACACGAGGGCATGAAGTGAGCAAACACAAGGACACCACCCATATTTTAACTCGATTTCTTTATTACAGACACATCATTAGGAAATGTAATCAGAAGTAAATTGTTGTAGATGTGCGTCAAAAACAAATAAGTCTGTTATTGCACTCCTGCAGCCACTTTCATTAAAGCCTCCTGACACCAGTTTCAGAATCATCTTCTACAATCCTGAAATTTCCACTCCTCATATTTGCCCCTTGGATTCCCCATCATGCACCAGTGCTCTCTCAACCTTATGTTTTAATACCATACTGTATCAAAATGCTCAGGCAATTATCTACAGAAGCAGACAAGCTTTTCACAAATTGATAAATACAAGATCCAGGACCCGAAGCGTAGGGTGGAAATCATGAGACTGAGCGCCCTGCTCCCAAAGTACAATCACTTACAGTCACACTGCAGAGGAAGAGCATCCGATGAAGTAAGTAAATGATGCCATTGATCACAGAGTAATTGTTTTTTTTCTACACCATACTGTATTTGCAAAAGCATTTCACAGCTTGATTTGGACAGGTTTATACCTCTACACATATTGCGGTCAAGAATGACATTGCTTAAATGTCCGGTGTGTAATAAAAATGAGGGTTTTATGGATGTTTTTTTTCATGTATTATCACTTTTATATAGTTTTCACAGCCTTAAAATTAGTCTTTTATGTGTACTTTCGGCAAGGCTCTTGCTTTACGGAAGTTGCCATTTCGCACTACCAAGTTTCTACATCAGCCTGAAACAACAATATCTTTTCTGGTATGCAAAGTCCACCATAGTTCCTTGACATGCTCGAGAACAATCTGCAGTCTTGCCATTAGATGTCTCTAATCTTTACACATTGGACCTTTAAAGGCTTCAAGGCAGTTTAAATCTACCCATTAACCCATTCAGACCTGGCATTAACATTCATCCTAAGCACCAAGTATACGTCATGAATACGTCCTCAAATCTGATTATATTTGGAGGTGGTTAGAGGTAAAATGAAGCCACATTCTCGCCACATTCTGTATGAACACAATCCATTCATTACAGAACACGTCCAAGATCCCCTCTTCCTCAGCTGATGTCCTCTGTCCTGCTGTAGTTTCACATCATTTTTTGCACTTATCTGTGGCAAGTTAATTACTTGTGGCTACTGCATAACATTAACACTGATCAACACATGGTGTGTGATTCATTCGACGCTCTTTGCCTGTCTCTGTCTGTCATTCACACACACCCACACACACACACACACACACACAGTGACATGTGTGACATATGTGTACTCAGACTACATACACATCATTTTGTTCCGACAAACAGACATGACATCAGTGTTAATGTGAATAGAGAGCGGGGGACGGCCAGTTCTGACCACATGTGTTCACACACTGTTTGTTTCCTCACCTGGTAGTACTTGTGAGAGTGCTCTTTGATGAAGGACGCATTGAGGATCTGACCCTCATTTGTGCTGACCAAGATCATCTCCCCAGCTTCAGGAGGACCGGTATGCAGGCAATCGTGACTCTGAAGGAGGATGGGAAGGATCAGAGGATGCAGACCAAGGAAAAAAAGAACAACATTTTAAAGATTGTCCGTTTCATTACAGACAATCATTACTAAAACGTGCTTTCAAATGCTGATAAACGTCTCTTGCCAACTGGGAGACCCTCGCCGAGGACCGCACTGAGTGGAGGCGTACCAACATTCAGGGAACAGACAGCATGGAGAATGAACAACGTTGCGAGATAGATGTCAGAGGATCGCTAGGTGGCATACAAAGAAACTAATCTCTAGATATAAGGAATAACATCTAATTTAAATGCATATAGTAGTTACACTAGAATAGATAAGTATCTACATATTTCTGCCCCCAGGTACTGATGATGCAGTGTTTCAATCATTTCACTCAGTGGTCAGTGCAAATGTGCTGTCACTGCTGAGGCTAAAAGGATTCAAGTATTATTTAAAACTGCTTCAAAAAGACATTTTAACCTTCTTATTATTTACACGTCAGACGCACTGCGGTGAGTATAAATTAAGCTTAATTCAGTATAAGGGATTAAGAACATTGACTCATAAAGGTTTATTGGCAACATTTTCTTAAGGTCCCTCTACTTTCCACTTGACAGCAATTCAAACTGCTTTTAAGCGTTTTAGTAGGCAGCAGAACATTAAGTTTTAAATGACCTGATTGCATAAGATTTGTTCTTTACAACATTAAATTCTTTGCAAATGTTTTAAGTCCAACCACTTTCTTATAAAATAAACAGTCAAACCATATTAACGTTATGCTTTTAGCCAATTTGCAGCAGAGAGCCATTTTATGTCTTTCTGAATTTACATTTGGACATTACATTTTCATTGGCTGAAACGATCAAGTTACAAAGTATAAACCAGTTGCACACAGGTATGCGGGGAATGAAAAGATGACTCACTACTATGTTTTCTGGTTGCAGATTGTCACAATACGAGCCGTCGTCAAAGTTAACCTCGTAGAATGTCTGCGTTGCCATGCCGATAACGGTACAGTGGTAGTACCAGCTGTCACTGTTGCGACCAATCACTTTCTGGCCTAGGTTTGGACACGGGCTACTTTTAGCTGCTGCCGGGCGCACCTGGAGAGAGGGAGAGAGGGAGGGTGTGAGAGAGAGAGAGAGAGAGAGAGAGAGAGAGAGAGAGAAAAAGAGAGAGAGAGAGAGAGAGAGAGAGAGAGAGAGAGAGAGAGAGAGAGGTTAATCTCTGTCTGTAATGTAACACCTTCATGTGAAACATGATTGCAGTGAAAGAGTTACGGTAATTAAAACTGTGTGTAATTTACACTTCCAAGACTGAGTACTTACACCTACCTTTGGAGTAGTGACTTTTGGAGGAGTGACTTTTGGAGGAGTAACTTTTGGCGGAATGACTTTTTTATGTTTGTGACAGGTCACAGACACCACATAGGGCCAGTCAGCTGGTTTCATGACTACACCGGCAATTTGGGCACAGGTGACATGGAAGGAGGTGGCACAGTTCTCATACGAGCATTGGATGCAGGCGCCACGGTTCTGACTGACACTCTTACTGTGACAGAACATACACTTCTGCAAGGAGAACATAAAAGGGTTTTTAGTTTGTGATTCATGTTATAGAGAAATCACCCTCAACCTCATAAGCTTTTTTTTCTCCCCCCACACTTTTGGTCTTCTTTTCATGGACTTTCGAACCACCCTGCACATACAACCTCACAACATTCATGCCATTCGCTTCAAATTATTCAATTGTCTTCAACTGTCTTAACGCCTGCTCTCTCCATCTCCCATTTGTCCCCCGCTTTAGTTTAAGCTGGGGGAACAAGGGAGAGATAGATGAAAAGCTGCAATGCAACAGGGAAAAAGAGCAACAGCATGAAAGAGAATTTGCACTGTCAAATTGAGTTATGCTCTCAACACACCAGTGCAACCTCAGGAGTTTCAGAAACATCGTCTTCCTTCAAAATCCAAGTGAAATTGTTAATTTTCTGAAAACAATAATCTGCAAAGAAATATATTTGCTTCCACAGAGGGGTTATACAAATTGTGCATACTTTATGTTTCTCATCAAAGCATAGTGTAATAAGTAATTTGACTGGTATTCTTCCATGTACTTGTATGTGTTTGCAATAATTATCTGTCGCACAAGCTAAGCCTTCCCTCCCCCACCTTCTCCTTCCCCATCCACCTCCTTTTGACACATCACACAGTGAGCAACTGCATCACAGCACATGGCCAATCAATAAAAAAAAATATTGTTATTAAAGTGCCAATACTTAATTTTTGTACTGGTGCAGGACAAAAATACAACCGCTCCCAAGAGAGATGTGCTGAGTGATATTTAACCGGCTGCAATGACTTATAGCAAATACAGCTGAATATCAGTGCTCAGTTCTTCAATCACAGGCACATAGCACAGCACTTACTGCAGGGCTATTGAGGCCACACCCCCACATGCATGCACTGTGCATTCCTCCATCACATGTCATGGAGGTATAAGAATTGAAAAGCAGTCTTATTTCCATTTTTCTCATTTGCAGTTTTAATAATACACTATTGAGTCAAGTCAAGTATGTTTTGACGATATTATAAAGCAGATATTTGATCCATGGTGTAAAAAATTTACTAGCAACTATTAAATCAAAATGTATTACAGTGCTTTACTGAGTGCAGGTTTTAAGCCTTGACCTTTGTTAGAAGAAAAACTTAGAATGCAAATGAATACTGCATCTACCCTCTCGCATACACTGCTGATTTAGAGTTGTGATTTTCCAAGAGTAGTTAATCAGTTATAGAACTGATTAAATGTTTTGTAGAATGTTGAATGTAACAGGAGCCTTGCTGAGAAAATCTGAAATCACTCCATAACAGCTTGAGTGAAAACTCTCCATTCCACAGAATGCTGAACATGGTGCGATATATCAACTGGTTTTTAAGGGTGCGTCTTAACACTTGTTCAGCCCAGCCATCCAAATCATTAGACTGCAGAAATTCTTCTCATGGCCTTTTATGTACAGATGGAAGCAAATGCTTTGACAGCGCTCTGATGCGACTGTCACCAAGCTCATCTGGCAGATTTTCAGAGAGAAGTTGAGGAAGATTTTTTTAAGATTTGAAATAATGCACCACCAATCACTGCAGAGGCTTGGAGGAGGGATGGCAGAAGGATAGGAAAGGAGGGGACAGGTTGTCTCCAAAGATGTGGCAGCAATGGGTAAATTGCTTCCTGCCCACGGGATCGATACAGTTCATTTGGCACAGTGAGAAATGACAGCTGATTATTCAGCCATTCCTCTCACCACAGCTGTTTTACCCCATGCCATCCACTGCTCACAAAAAGAGGATCTATCCCTGCACCAAGGAAGGAGTGTCGGTAATGGATGCAGATAGTGGCAGATACAGAGGCAGTGAGTAGGAAAGTCAGGGATTTGCTTCGATAAAATGCAAGACGGATATCAAGGAAAAAGTAAGGTTCCATGAAGGAGAAACAAGCAAGATACAGAGAGTCAATGGATGTAGATTTTAACTGTTAAAACTGCTTAAACGTTAACCTGCCTGAATAAACCTTTTTTGCTTTGACTCAACTTACCAGATTCTTGCGTGTTTCTGGAACAGCACTGATGTCCACTGGCTGCCTTTCAATGGCATTAACAAAGTGAGCTTCAGCCACAGCGATTGCACAGATGACATGGACCCAGCTAGTGACAAAGACAGAGACACACACACACACACACACAAAATCAAAAATGAAGGTGAAAATCAGCAGATAAAACTTAGCTGATGTTTGACTGCCAGCAAAACCTTTTGTGTATATCTGACAAAGTCAATTTCAACAATGACAAATGAGCAAATAATCAGTAAACAAAACAACATCCTCCTTAAATTGAACTTGTTAGATGTCTGGGCTCAGATCTTCATTGTAAACTTTTTTTTGATGAATTCTAATAATTATAATTTTGTTAATATTTTAGCTAGTGATACTATTTACCTTGGCCACTGCATTAAGACTTTGAGGGTATCAATCAAATTACCCCCATTAGGTTATAAGTGCTTTTTACTTGCTTTCTGAAGTAAGGATATCTAAATGAATTTTCTGTTAATTTAGCATTTCTTAAAAGCCACTTCAGGAGCCAAACATGGGCCACTTACCGCTTATCAACAGTGATCTTAAAAGCTCCTCCACGTAAGTTGCAGAGACAACACTCCTGAAAGTAAATGAGTATGAAGGTTAGGCAGTAATAGAGTGTCACAGAAGCACAGATTTCTTACTATACATTTAGAGATGGATGCTAACCAGTCCTGTCAGCACTAATGGCGTGTTTCCATCATGTTACTGTTTGGTTTGCTACAGTGCAGTACGGTTTGGAACGGTAACACCCTCGGTCAGGCTTGGCTTTTGACTGAGAACAGTACCTTTACTTGGTAGACGGGGTGTGTACTATGACGTTGTACTGGTGCAACGACAAAGAACAATGTTGACGTGACACAACAGACAACAAGGGCGCAGCTAATTTTTTACTGCTTGGTTTGTGGCTGTTTATCTCATCAAGACGTCAAGCTTTGTATGAGGATGGACTGTGGACGTTGAGGAAACACCGGTCGCAAGTAAGTGCCACCTTTCTGTCGCCCAATCAGCCTACTGTTGTGGGTCTAGCTCCACCCATACCATACTCTGGTACCACAAGGGAAGGGTATTGAAAAATGGAAATTTGGACCCATTTTGTGTTGCATATGAATACTTCTTGTGGAAGGCAAAAACATTTTTCTTGTGGAGGGAGGCTTTAGGTTAAGGTACTGCTGCTACTCACCACTGTCCAGGCTCCTGCAGTACATCTGGAGCATATCCAGGAATCACTGACTGAGTCTGGCTTTACACCGTAACAACCTATGAAAATATGTAAGAGACACTCAGTACTTCACATATCTTTTATGAACCATTCTACATTGTTTCTAAGACACCAAGGTGTAATAATGTTCAATATGATTAGCCCTAACAGCAACTTCAACACAATATTTATTAAATACCCTTTTCCTTTTTAAATAATTTTCTATTTTTGCTTGTTAACCCATGTTCACATTTTATATATAGCTTCACTATCGACAATTTGTGCTTTCAGAACTAAATAATGACACATTTATGTAACATCTAGGAAGGTTGATTTTTATTTTGGATGTCCACTCAACAGCGAGCACAGGAATCCAGCACAGAACTGGTGTTTTTCAGAGGAGTTCTTTCTGCTTCATGTCATCTTATCAATAGCAGCACTGCTTCCTCCATGTGAGTCCGCTTCATCCCTTGACGACTAATGAACTGGCCTTTTTGAAGTGCACTTCAGCTTTAGGGGTAATAAGAACCCAGGAGGGTTAGTGTGTTTTACTGACTGCATGTGTGCACTTTCACTGGCTGTAATTTCTATGGTTAAATGTGCAGCCCAATACATGCAGACTTTAAAACCTATACTGTTCCATTGTTAAAAAACACCACTGACCTGAACATATTATTTACTATTATTAAGAAACAAACAGATAACCCTGCCCATCATTTCTAACTGACTGGAAACTCGGTTTACTTTTTAAAAAGTGTGCAAAATGTGTCAAATAAGAGCTAAGGATGTATATGTTATGCTGAATTCAGAGATATTGGAACCCGTGGTTCGAGTAGCCTCTTTCTAGTTTAACCTGAGTAAAGGAGAGTTAAACTAAGAAGCTTCATTGAGCGTACCGAACCTGCAGGGGAATTGAGCTGACAGTTTGTTGCACTGCTATAGTGGAGTCTCATTTTCACTGCTTTCTATTTTTCCAGCACTATTCTCAGGGGTCCACGGATAAAAAAAGAAAGTTGTGAATAGCGAAGAACAGTGGAATACCCAGTAGAAGCTGTGTGTAAAACATGTCAGCTTGTGCACAGACTTGTATGATGCTGAGACCAAGTTTTTTTAAGTGTTGTGAATCAAACACTGCAGTATGCCTACAGCTGCTCGTGTCCCACTGGCAGCACAGAACCAAGTATAACTTTTTAACAACAACTTCAACCTGTTTCTTAACCATTTCAAATCCACAAAATACGAACATCCATACTGATTTAACAGCCCTGTATCACAGCCATGACAGTGTCAGAACATGTAAAATTTACCTTTGTTAGTCTTCATATATAAACCATATTTGTTCAATCCTGTTGATTCAATTAACACTGAAAAACATCACAAGACCACATAACAGCGTTTAGAAATGTGTCTGTATTGGAGGTTTTGTACTTACTAGCATGAACCTGCATTTTGCAAGAACAACAGCAGAGTAGAAGACTGGTTCCATCCTCTCCAACGTGAGGGTTAGTGGGTGGAGGCTCTGTGTTTTCTGCCCCAACGCTAAAGCACATCTCTGGGACCAGTGGACGAGTCATGTCGCCATGACAGGGAGGGGTGGTTGGCGCCACATTTGCAATGGTGACATCCTTTTGTGGCTGGAGAGTAAAAATGATAATTATGATTGCATGTAGAAAAGAAAAAATAATTGCTTTCATTGCCTTTATGTCCCTCATTTGGTGGTTCTAGAAGTCAACTACTTAATGAGCTGGGAATTTGCTGCGATTTCTGCAAAAAACGTACGGGTCTACCATGACTTGTGAGGCTGTACCTTAATGTAGGGACAGAAGATTGAACAGACAGCACAATATGGTTGAAGTGCTGCCACTGCAACATTGAAGGCTTTCTCTGCCAAGAAGTTGGGTGAAAGATTCCGCCAAGGGTTCTCCTTTTTCTTAAAACTGCTGTCCAGCAGCATGGGTGAGGACAGCTCTGTGGGGGATAAAAGTACTTTTAAGGCAATGTTAAAAAAGAACACCATTATCTGACGTGATGGATCACTGTTAATGATTGTATTTTTCTGAGCAATGCATACAAAAAATGAATTGGAAAATGATCTTTTTAATACCAGAGCCCTTGCCAAGAATCAAAAATAGTACATTCTATTGAACAAACCCAACCCACCTCTGAATTATTGGCCGATGAGCCCCAATAGCAAAGACATCAACAACTTGCTGCTGTGGGTCAAGAATCAATTTGGCAGTGAAGCCCCTTAAGCTACTGATTCGGACAGTTTGTTAGACCTGGACAGACAGCTGGCCATTCTTTTCACAAAATTCCCATTTAACTCTTTTTTTCTTTCAACACTGGCCCTCTCTTTCTCCTCGCCTCACATGTTTTCTTCTGAAGGACATAGTCAAGTCCCCTGCGGCCAACGTAAAGTGACTTTGAAAGCAGGTAATTGAAAGTCATGATCCCCAGATCAATATGTGTCAATCAGGAAAAAAAAGTAGTTTTTTTTTTTTTTTTTTCCAACTGGGAGCTTTAGCCCTACTTGCTAAAACCAAATTGACGTTTTCTTTAGAGCAGATCATCTTTCAACTGGAAGGTTGTGGGTTAAATCACAATCTCCACCAGTCTACATGCCAATCTGTCCCTGGGCAAGACACTGAGACCCAAGTTGCTTCTGATGGCTGTGCCTGCAGTGTGTCACTTGAGTTTGGATAAAAGCATCTGCAAAATGACCAAATCGTATGTAATGTAACACGCGCGATGACACTCAGACACTTAATCTATCGCACATATTACATACAAAGAAAAAGGTTACAATATGATGAATTAATAGATGAATAATGCCAAGTGCTCATCTGACAAAGGTTTTTAGCTAAATATATTTTTATAAATCCACTTTCATAACATCCCCTTGATGTTATGAAAGATTTCCAAACCGAAATTTAGAATAAACTATATTTCAGCTTAAATAAATGCACACGGCCACATACCTTGGTCACTGGTTAGATCTTGCTTGACAATGGACAGAGGGGAGCGCATGGGCGGTTTGCTAAGGGGGTGACGCCGACTCTTTTTCACCTCTGTTGGCATCTTCACCTTGGAATAGCACACCTGATAACAAATACATCATATCAATTTGAACCCCTTAAACATACATACAGAAATAAACACAAACCAGGCAAATTTGCAGCACTGCATTGTGTTGCTGCATTGCTGTAGCAGAAAAACATCTTTATAGCACTTATATGCAATAACCATGGTGGATTCGTAACAATAAAAGTCTGCTAGTGTGTAACTTTTCAAAAAACAAAAGAAAAAAAAATCTATTGACATTCACCTCCAGCTTGTTGTCTGCTGGTACCTCTGGATGACTGACCGTGGCACTGTCTGAATTCATGATGCCAGATGTGGCAAACTGCTCAAATTCTTTCTCAAATCCAGTGATGGCATTGTCGATAAGTGACATCTTCTTTGGCTTCTTCTGCTTCTTTTTTTCGCCATCTTCTGTCAGGGGCGGTGGTTCTTGCACTTGCAAAGAGAGGAAAAGAAACAAATACTTCAAATGAAGGTGAAAGGGTAAAGGAGAGCATGAGTTACTGCTGAGTGGGTGAGTGAAAATAATGGGCTTTGAATTTTGAAGGTTCCGATTTTGATTTCATGAAACTTCAAACTGATTTTCAACTGAGACTTAAAAAAAGCATCTGTATTGATTGAGTGACACAATGTAGGATTTCTTTCTCCAAATGTCTCCGGGGTTATTTTGATGGTACATCAAGTTTATATAATCGTTTTGAATGTTTTTATAATTAGTTTATAGAGTTTATAACAACATGTTCCACACTTTGACCTACACATTTTCTCTTGTTTCATGTGCATACAAAGAAAATAAAAGATCTTAACTGTTCACATCGCCCTCACCCTCTGTGGTTGGAGTTTCAGCTGCTTTAACAGCAGCCTCAGCGGCCTTTTGCTCCTCGAGCTCCATGGCCTTCAGGGTCATCATGGCCTCTCTGGCTAGACGCTCCTCCCTCTCCTGCCTCCGCTGGGCTTCACGCTCCTCCACTTGGCGCTGGTAATCAGCATGATCGAGCGGAATGCCTTCCTCCGCCAACACTTTCACCTCTTCCAGCTTTAGACGGCGGAACTGCTTCATCCTCTGCATGGCCCTGGTGTGGTACAGAGACGGAAAATTTAATTTAATTTAATGTTTTTTATGAGCTCTTTCTCTATTGCAAACACACGCATGGTAATAAAAAATAAAAAAAGAGAGAGAGAGAGAACAGCTACTATGACCTGCAAGGACAGGCCATGGGTAAAGAAACTGCACAATACATTATCCCTGATGAATATATTTGGACATGAACATAACTACATTTGTACCATGTGTATAAAACCTGCATCATCTTACTTTCTTAGGAGGTTTTCTCGGAATGTGACGCGATGCTTCCTCCACTGCTCCAGTTCGGGGCTGGTGAGCTCAGTGGTCTTATGATGATCTATTACTGTAGTGTCTCTGCCCTGCTTCCACAGGTCATAGCGATCGGGCTGCAGGCAGCGCACAAACACGTCCATAGAGATTTTCACCATGTCCTTACGACAAGAACACTGGAGGAGAAAAAGACAGCAGAGGAAGAGGAGATGACTGTATGATTAAGTGGACAAAGACTCCAGGTGGGAACTATTGAAGAGCTACTCTCGACAGCAAGCAAACCAAAAGCATGGACATTTGAACTGTACCCGGGAACCACTTTACAACACATTCGGGTATTTCCGACGACCCGGAGGTATACGTGACACTGTTGTGCAGTTCACAAAGAGCATGTCTCCATTTTGCTTAGTGACGAGTGCCACATTTGGGTCAGATTTGGTGAGGGCAACTGTGAATGAATGAAAGTGTGCTTGAATGTCTCAAAAGTACATCACGCAATCTCTCATCATTTGCTGGAACCCTAATGTATGACACAAGTAACAACTGACTGTGAATGTCCGGTGGAGTGACCAACAAATCACTTCTACAGTGCAGATTGTTGTACGTGCGTCATCAAGTAAATCAAGCAAAACACAGCATTTAAATAACTTGTGAATGTGGTGCTTTGCCAGTAGTTCATACGGAAATAAGACAGACAGCTGTGTCTGGTAACGTCCTAGACTTCATGTCTCCACAACAACTTCATAATGACATTACAGGTGAATGAGTCCCTCTGCTGACTGTCGATGGAGAAGCAGCAGTGACAAAGCCTTAATATTAAACTGCAGTGCTGTGTACAAGTGAGGTGGGGATGCCAAACAAAGGGGGGGGGGGGGGGGGTTAGAGAGAGCGCGCAAGTGTAAAATATTTTTCTGTCTTGCTCGCTGTATTACATTCTGGCCCTATTATTATTTCCCAAACTGTACTGAGAGCCTTATGTTCAATTACTGGGAACACAGCAGCTCTCCCTCCCCGGTAAAACAATATCCAGTCTACATTTCATCTAGACACCACTTGTCAGACAGAAACATTAAAATATGGTGTCGGGTGGAGGGTGTTGGTGCGGAGAGTGGGAGGGCAGACATGGGAAAGTGCGCATGGTTACAGCTGATTGATACCATCATGAAACCTTTGGTGGAAACACCATCATGCCAGGAAACTACAAACATAAAAGCACACCAGATAATAACAACTACATCAACTATACCAGCTTAACTTTACCATTTATAAAAGGATATAAAGGCTTATTCTAAAATGTAGAAAAGATTATGAAGATTGTTGCCATCCTCAAGGGCCAGGATAAATTACTTTTGTTTATCATATAAAAACTTAATTAAATCCAAGTAAACACACAATCAAGGTACAAAAGATCAAGGAAAACAAAACTCACCACGAGGCATAAAATCGATGAGCTCTTTAGTATATCTGAGCTCCTAATAAAGTTAAATAGTTAAAAGTGACAGAAAACCAGGAGCCTGAAAACTCACAAAGGCATGGACTGGACGAGCAAAGGACTAATGACGAAACAGGGCTTGAGGGTGACCTGTCTGACTTGAACCACAGTCGCTTTGAAATCCACATTCAGAATTCTCTATGCCTGCTTTTATCACACCCTGGCTGAGGAGACAAATAACCTGGTCGATGATCCAAATAATTGGGAATGATTAGAGAGGTAATTAAAAATTGATAAGATGCAGAATAAACCACACAATGGGACTGCATATGATCTCCCTGCTCATGCTGTTTAAACCTAGTGTGAAATAGGACAAAACCTTCTCAATGTTTATGCGCTTGTGTGCACTTTCTTTTATCGAGATGCATGCTGTGGAAAAATGCTGACTACATTTCAATAACAACTAATTATCTTTCTTCGTCCCCAAAAGTTGTTTCTTTCCCACTCTGTATTTCCTCATATACACCCCAAACAACAACTGGCACTTACTGTGCTGACGAGATATTTAAACGCATAATGAAGTTGTGCATAAATATGGTGTATATATAAGGATGTATGGCTATCACAACTGTAGACCAGGCTCAGTGCACAATACAGTACTGCTGCTTCCTAAGTTTATTTGCTGCACCAAGTTTCCCGTTTTAAACGTCGGCAATACTGTAATTGTGATAAAACTGTGTCCACTAAATTCACCATGTCATTCTCTACCTGTCTTTGGTTTCCTTTCCTCTCAGCTTCAGCGTGTACTTCTTTACAACACGGCTACCCTCTAATGGCAGTGACTGGTGGCAGGGTGGGCTGGGTCTGAATTGACACTGAAGCGGTTGTTTTGTGCCCATGATTCAGAGGAGCAAATGTCTTGTATGTTGCGTATTATGAAAGCACACTAATATGTTTTGGATGACGGGTCCCTGTTGGTCTTTGATTAACATCAAAACAGAGGGAACTTTCAGTGCTTGTCAAGTTATTGCACAATGTTTCTTAGGACTTGTTTTCAAACTGAATTCTAATTAAGACATTTTAATTGCTTAAAGCCACATCTGCAGTGTACCGGTGTTCAAATGCTGCATTTGTGCTGCTGCAGTTTAACTGTGATTATGGCTGTCAGTATGGGTGCAATTACAGGTTTCTGGTGTGATAATGATCCTATCTTATGTGTGCATGTACTGTGAAAAAGGAATACAACACCATTTATACATATGGGACCATTTTGGAAAGGATTTCCTACTGCCAGTAGATCTTATTTTTGTGATATTGGCTTATTTCTCTTTTTCCAATTTAATAATGCAGATTTTGTAAACTTCTGCTACAAACTACTAATAAAAGATCAGTACGTCCAGTCACAGCTTTTCTGCTGACCAAAACAAGATAGGTCTGAAAAACATAAATAGTTGAGTTATCTGCAATTCACTTTCAAGATGAATATGCGATGTAATTTGGCCTTGGAAATAGAAGGGCAATTTCTGCCTTTCTCCCAGACTGGAAAAAGAAAAATCCAGCTGAAAGCATCAGGGGAATGGCAGCAAAGTGTGGATGAGAACCAGATGAATGGAGAAAGGCTGTCACTGACAATACTACAGTGCCTGGACAATGAAACCATTCAAATTCAAGCAATGGAACAGCATATCAAACAACTGTTTTTAGAAGGAATATCCAAGATCCTTTTCACAATCTTTGGCAGGGGTTATGCTGGCTTCTTTTTTTGTATTCTTAGTGCCAGCCATACACAACCAGACATACATGTTACATTTGCTGCAATAAAATATACACTCCACAGTCCCAAAAATGTGTTTATTTCTATTGATGATTAAATTGCCAGGGGCAAATGTTTAGTCAACAACTGCTTGCTATTCTGGTCCTCTCAGATCCTTTGGGAGTTTATTGGTTGTGCCTATCACCTCTTGCTTAACATTCAAGCTGCAGGTGAAGGGTTGCACAGAGCCAATGTCCATGTTTTTTTTTGTTTTTTTTTCCACTGGACTGGAAATGCTGATATTTCCATCGGTGACCAAAAACGACGTTCTAATGTACGTTCTTATTTATTCCTCTTACCAGAGTTTATATATGCACTGGCTGTACATGCACACACAGAGTATACAGACATGCCGTCTGCTTTGACTGCAGCTATGTGTTCCCCTAGTGAGTCAGAAAGATGGATCTGCATTTGAGGGGCTTGTAGTTAAGAAGACTGGAGCATAAAGCACACCCAAGCTATCTCTCCTTCTCTCTCTCTCTCTCTCTCTGTGGTGAGCTGCCAGCCCCAGAACAGTGACAAATTCGATACCAAGCCCCATCTTTCACTGTACCATTTGGTTGACAGAAAAGGGCTCAGGAGGGAGAGGGAGGAGAGAGTCAAACGAGTTAGGAGATGACTGCTTGAGCTGAAGACAAAGAGAATGAGAAACCTTATTGTTGCCAAGCAAATGGATGATGTAGGTGAAGTATATAAAATTACTGTGTGGGTGGGGATTAATTTGTATTACCATAAGACACAACTATAGTTTGAAACTATTGTAGTGGTGACATTTTGGGACGGTGACGATTCAGCCTGAGCCTCAATTTATGGCACACCTTAGAAAGGTTGCTTGAGAGTTAAGATTAGGGTAAATCTTCAATGCAATGTAAAATAATGTCTGCTTGATGTCCTTAAATGTAATCTGTGAATGTGTATGTGTGTTAAATGACTAGATTGTACCAACAGTGTTGTATTTCATATCTTAAGTTTGCATGGCAACAAACAGGGAATGTAACTGATGTTTTCAGGAGATGAAAACATCTTAATTAAATACCAGAAAGCAATATCAGTTGACATTTTAATTTCTACAGATACATCACGTGTCTGATATTACTGCACAGTTGAGAATTAGAACCATAGCGAATCAAAATGTAATCTGCATACGCATTTGACACAATGAGACAAAAACAAGATAATATGAATCGTTTTAGAGTGGTGACCCAGTGGTCAAGTAAAGATCAACTTTACAATTATTACAAAAAATCAAAATGGTGCCTTGACAACAGTTTTAGACTCTCGACTTAGGCTTATGTATGATGTGCCATTTTTGCCAGCCACACTTTAAAAGGCACTGAGCCTGCTTTCTTATTCACAGTGAGGAAAACTAAAAAGGTTGACTGCTTCTGTGACTATGTTTAAGCAGAACTGGTTATGGAACAGTCTCTGTCACACTTGTACCACCACACCAACCTAACAGACAAAGGGAATGAGGGAGAAAGATGGAGCTACTCTGCCTCACATTCCTTTGATTACTGGGTGTGGTGCTGTTTAGTCCATTTGTCAACTTGGATTTACAGTGCAGAATGGACCACTCTTCTTTATCAGACAGAGAGGGAGGTTTAGTGTACTGGGCATGCTCCCTTGAGCACTGGGTTAGGTGGAGGGGAGAATGCTGGAGCCAGGACTACTGAGTCTTAAATTACAACTGGCCACATGGGACTTAGGAAGGTCGAAAATGAGAATGAGGGAGAGAGCTGTAATAAACCTGACGAAAAAAAAGAAAAAAAAGAAGAGAGAAGCGACACACGCACTCACGCGAGAACACTCGCATTAGAAGAAAAAGAAGAGGAAGTGAAAAGGAAAATGAAGTGGAAAGTATTGAAAAAGACAAGGGGGAGGTTCTTCCACAAGACATTGTAGTTGGGCCCCCGTTCACAACCAAACCATGCCCTCTCAATTTCATGCTCAGCAGCCCACAAGCAAAGAGGCAGTTAGTGTCAATGGCAGGATGTGAGTGCAAGGTTAGTGTCGGGAGAGAACCAGATAACCAGGAACTGCTTGTACATTATAAAATGACCTATAAAAGAAACTTGTTGCAGCTGAATCCCAGATCAAATCAGTCCTCATCAAGTGTCCTCACTTGCCAGAAACATTGTGATATTCATGCAGTGAATATATTGATGCCATTAATTGACTGTCTACTAGTAACTACTATTACTGCCCCCATACTAGTCACCCTATGTCATCTAAATTGGTATTTCATTGCAGAATGCCCACAAGCAGCAATTAATTTCCTTACTAGTGACTTAAGAAGCTCTCCGTCCATTCTTATCCACCTCATTCCAAGTGAATTCAACACCCAAACATTATGTCCCATAATATTTCAGATACTTAAGTATGCTTTCACATAAATGCCCAGATTTTATAAGATGGATTTTATTACTATAGTGTTTTCCCTGTTATGCCGTGACTGTTTCATTGCTACAGGATGATAAAAAGACAGTCTGTCTTATCTTACCTGGGTGGCCATCTTGCCATAGTCTACCCAGCGCAGGGTTGCAAAGTTTGTGGACTCTGCGCAGTTGAAACCATGGTTGAAGCCGGCATGATAGCCATAAGGAAATGTGACTACAAACTCCCCTTCATTCTGAGTTACCTGTCGAAAGAGAGAAAGAGGGGGGAAAAAAAGTTTAATTTCAATTCCAACTAGCCTTGAAGGGTAAAGAAAATCCTTGGGTCCACTGCTTCATGTCCAATAATGACAACTAAGAATCTCATAAACTAACTGACTAAATAAACAATAATTAGATCTCTCATCAAGGACACCATTAATCTCCATTTTAATTGGCTTGGGAGACAACACTTGCATCTCAAGTTTTCAAATTGGCACTTAATGTGCTGCGTAACCTCTCCATCACTGTATATTTTATTATTATTATTTTTGCACATCTTAAAAAAGATTCTAATTTAGACATGACACATTTCCTCCTACATTCACCTACATGAAATGACCAATTCTCTGTTAATTACCAGTGCTTGTCTGATCCAAGGAAGAAACTATTGGATTTTGGTGGTCATCCAGATATGGATCCACAGTCAGGATATTTTCTAATAATATTTTGGTACTTTCACTAGTTAAGCTATTTTCTCATTTATGAGTTACAGTTACAAATGTTTCAAGAATTTCAAATGCATTTCACAAACTTTACAGTTGCCATTACGGATTTTCATTGTACAGGGAGTTCAACTTCGCAGTAACAACTTTTCTCCAAACTTTTCCAACTCGTGAACAAAATGAATTCAACCTAACACATGACTGCTGCTCAGGGTTGAGTGTTTCCTCATGAGCTCAGCATTACTCTGAGAATGTTTAAAAATGTGAACACAAGTTAATCACAATCTTTTCTGAATGCAGAACCTTAAGCCCATCCATGACTGTGGATCTCTACTTCTTTGTGAAGCCTGGATTCCAGCAACCAAGAGATACATTACAGACAAGTCTGACAAGGTGACAGACATAGTGGGAGGGGAACAGAAAAACGAGCTGAGAGCGTGATATAAACTTCAGCTAAAGGCAGTGGTTTACATATCAAAAAAAATCCTTTTTAGCTCTGGTAGAGACACAAGACGGCAGTTTTATTTTTATACATGAATAGAAAGAGATACTGTAGGTGTGTTACAAGTAACATGTTCGCTGCGTTAATGATTTCCTGAAGGGGGAGTAAGAAAGGCAAATGGGATGGGGGGGTACCCTCTGTTGAGAGTAGAAAACTTTGTATGCCTGCTCTCTTGCCAGTTTCCCTCTTCAAACTTTATATAGCCTGCTGAGCATGATAAACAAAAACAGCAAATTAGTTTCCTATGGCAGGCACATAAGATTATTACTCATAGAGTATCATAGCTATGTCATCCAACAGTTGTCCCGTTTGCGTCAAAGCTGAGCCACTTCCTTTGTGTTGAAAACAAGCCAATTATATTTCAGTGAATTACACAAGACCCACTTATGGTACCAGCAAACAGCAGGTATGGAGTGTGTTTCAATCGTTGTATAATCAAACTTCTTCTAATTTTATGCTTCTTCTGTTATGTATTAAAAATGTTCAAATAACTCTGAGTCAAAGTGGGGAAAACACTTTAAGATTATCAGGGCTCTACCTTAGTGTAAACATCATGACCATAATCTAATACTGAGTTTAGTAAAAACATAGAGTCTTCCAACTATAGACTAATTTAGCACCCACCCTGTCAAAAGGAATGCTGTATTTTTTAAGGATGGATGGCGATATCAACGTCATCTTGTGGCGAAGGAAGGCGTCACAGCCTTGGGAACTGCCAGGGAAGAATCCTGCAGAGGGTCACAGTACAAATGTAAAATTGAGAAAATTTCACTGACACTGATGAGAGAGGAAAACACCAAAAAACTACAAAGATTCATGTTGTAATTTATGTACGAAATAATCTGCTAATATTTTAAATCAAACAAACTGTGTGCTTCAAACTGCAGCATGGGTTCCTAAAAAACCCTCAACGATGTTTATTTTTTCCTAGTTCCTTAATCTCCTCAGATTGTGATGAACAGCTCTGAGGTTTCAGTCAGTATTGGAAAGGCACAGCATTAAAGACATGCATAGCATTAAAAAGACATTAAATACAGATATACTATGTGATATAGACGTTATAGATGCAGCAATTACTGTGGGCATTATCAGGGATCAGGGCTTAGTAATGCACTTTGGAATAACACCTTTTTCCCCGGACTCAACAATGATACAACAATTGTAGCAACAAAATACAAGAAACTGGTTACCAGATGAATAATCACTACAGTTCATGTTTCTAATAAAAGAAAAAAGCTTGATGAATTACCAAGAATGTAATAAATAATTTGTTTTCAGTAAGAATGACATAGTGCTTCCTGATTAATAATTGTTAATCCCACAACTAGGAAAATGTCATCTGGCTATCCACATAAATGCATTTATTGAGTGTAGCATAATCACATTACCCCAGTGCATGTTATTGCATTGTTTGTGTACCTCCATGTTGTACTTCTGGATACATTTGATGGAACACATTACTGCTCAAAATCAGCATAAAAAAAATATCATCCCATTGATGTGCAACCACAGAGAAGATCTTGCCTGAAGATGATCTGCTTTCCTCTAAACAATTGTGTACTTTCATTTTATGTAAGAAGCAGCAGTGCTGCCATTTTATGTTTTAAAAGTTAGTCCAAAAACAACACAATGAGATATAAAACTACAGTCTTATGGGGATGGTTCTGTCCCCAAGGTCACTAAAAGGAAATGCATGCATTCTACTTTTTGAGACCATTCACACGGTGCAGCTGACAACTGTGTGACTGCAACTACAACAGTTTTTAATGTGCAAACGCTGCTCATTCTTAGCAACTTTACCCTTTTTTTTAGAAAACAAACCTCCTCCTGAAAACACAGACTACTTTATGATCATTTTATATCCCGCCCCAACTGTCTCACTCTAAAGGGAATCACTTCTGCTGCGGCAGACTGAGAAACTCAGATAGCCTCTGCATAATCAAAGCGTTTCTCCTCCATCATTTACTGTCTCTCTTAACTGTCTGTACCCGTCTGTGACTCGGGAGGGGGGGGGGGGTCACGCAAGCATCCACCCAGTTAAAGTTTAATGTGACTGACAGTATAATCGGTACCCATTTCATCCTTCATTTTCACTGCATTGTTTCAGCCTCTGTTCTACTCTACAAAGCAAGAGAGGCAGAGAGGGCTCCTATTCTCTCATCGCCTGCCTGCTTGTTGGAGCTGATAAAGGTGAATAATGTGCCGTCACAGCCTGGGTATTAATCCCCATTAAAATGCAGCTGGCTCACTGAGCCCTCTGCAGGGTAATACTAACTTAAAGGCATTATTCCCTCCTTTAGAGTTTCAAAATGTTGTCCCTACTAACAACCATTCTAAAAAAGTTTGGAATACTGTCTAAAAAATAAATAAATATATATATATATATATATATATATATATATAATAAATAAGGAGCAATAAGAGCAACAGCTGTCGCTGGGTCAGATGTTTGGAGAGGAGCTTTCATGTAACAAGACAATTGTCACAGCAACATTAAACATTCCTACTACACTCATAACTGTCTTTTTAGGAACTCGACAAACAGTTGGCTGCATGCCCTCATGATAGCTTTGATAGGTCAGTGGGTGCTTATTAAATAAGGTTGGCAGTGCTTTCCTCCCACTGCCAGTTGCTAAGATAAAAGGAGAGGGAAGGCTGACTGTGATGGAGAGCTGGGCACTGACATGAAAAATGACAACAGATGTCTACTGCGTGTATTTTAAGAGTGACATTTGTGAGCATTTCATCAACATCTAGGATCAACCCAATCATGTCTATCATATTAGAAATCCTCATCAGTGTGACAAAAAAAAATAGACCTTAGACATAAGAAATACTACGTATGCTAACTTACTTAATACTTCAATCATACATTTTACTGTTATAATTATATCTTCTAAATTACCTGCTGTATAATTAAGCTACAGAATAAACATAAGCTTCACTGAATATGAAAGGATGAACATTGAACAATATTTGAAAGCAGTGACCGCACATCTGACAAAGAATCAGAGGCAGATGTTTATCGTAGTGGAATTTTAGAAAATTAGCCATATGCTGAGTTAAATCTGGAGATATTTTACAGTTTAATTTTCAAGGGAAGCCTGGTTGATGAAACATATTAACTGTCAGCAGTGCAGCCTCCTTGCCCGAAGTTTAACTAAGATAAACTCTGATTTAGCTGGTAAATATCACCTGGACTGTGCCATGCTCGTTTTTTGTTTTTTTTCTTGTCAGGTATTCTTCTCTGACTCGTTTGTGTATTACATATTTCACCCACTTGAATATAACATAAAGATAGCAGGTGACAGGCAATGCATTGTGATTATTGATTTGCTCTCAGCTCTTTACACCCACAAGGACAAGTGATGTGTCTATTTAATGTAGTATGGATTGAACAACTCTTCCTCACCATTCCATGTCTCCTAGCTCACTTCGGACAACATGCAATACACAAGATGATGTTCAGTGATCAAAACGGGTAGCGAGCATGGGTGGAAGAAAGGAAGCGCAGAGATGCAAGGAGACGTGTTATGTCAGAGAAAGGGGATAGATGTTTGATGAAACACCGAAGGCAGAAGGTGTCAAAATGATTTGAGTGTGGCTGGGGACACATTATTATGTCCAAACCTGAACGGGCACGAGAGATTATTGACCGAACCCGACCTGAACCTGCCAGGCAACCGTATGTTTCTGTCCGAGCCCAAACCAAATCAGACATGCATTCTGTATTTATTTTTGTTGGAGCCTGACACAGTTAGAGTGAGCTGAAGCGTACACCGACTGTCACTGTTACGCAGGTGGTTGTAACCTTTATTCATGGTGACGGAAAAGGAGCAAGAGGGAAAAAGTGTGGTGTTTCTGTGTGCGGGTGCGTGTGTGTGCGTGTGTGTGTGATCTATTGGCATCTGTGTGTGCGCTGCATCACTATAGGAAATGAATGAAAAGTTGTCATTTCTTCCAGGAGGAAGCAACTACTAGCCCCACGATGAACGCACCCACTGATAACCACTGATAACCATTTACATTATCCAACCATCGTGGTGCAAAGTTTAGCATCCCCCGTGAATGCCTTCAATAACTTTAACAGAGACACTTGATCAATTACTTATCAATTTACGTAATGCTTAAGAAAATGAAAAGGTATGGTTTGACACATTCATTTAAACTAGTTTTGATGTATTTGATTGTCAAAATCTACAACTCGCTGTGTTGTTGTTTTACGCAGCAGTAGCAGCAGCCATTGCTTGCTCCTCAACAGCATTGATAATCGACCAACTCAAACGCCAAAGCACAGATTTCTAAGTTTCCTCCTCTTAGTGCTGAACAGATATTTGATGCTGCTGAACTCAGCTCAGCCAGCCTGTGCTCCAAATTTGACATATGACATGAATTGACTGCACACATTAAGTGCTTCAAGCTGTTCATCTTTTTCATGCTCCATTTTAGATTTTTATACCCACTGAAAAAGCAGAATATAGCAGTTTTCATTCCACTGAATACAAACAAAACATTTTTCTCACAGTGTTTCCTTAATGTTTGTTGCGAGGCCCACTGTGTCAGCTCGACAAGAAACTGCAGAAAGGTTGTTTATTGTAAAGCGTTCTTACCAGTGCTGTGCAAGCTGTGAATAAGACATGGTGCAACTGAGAGCTGCCACTTTTCTTTCTATGCTCCAGTGGAAAATGGAATCGGTAAGTGTGTTTGGGATGTCTGCTAGGGTTTATTCTGTGCATGTGTTAAGTGTCTACTATGTGTATGGTTTCAGTGTTTGGATGGGTACAATATAAAAAAGCAAACAATAACTACAATTTTAAACAGAAAAATCCTCACCTTGTGCCAGCCTCTCTAGCCTCTTGCCTTGTTCGGGTGAAATTGAATACCTGCATAAGAAAAAAAAAGGGGGGGGTGTTAATCATTTTATAAAGGTTGACATTAGGAAGACACCTTATTCTTTGACCTGCTAAAACTAATTTTCTAAATCTTCCTCTTTCAATTATCTAGTCACTTATATAACATGCTCTATTTTCTCTCATGCAACTTCTAAAAGCATTCAATCACAGAAAAGACTTACTAGGCAACACTCATAAAGTTATTCTCACAAAGGTGGAGGCAAAACAACAACAGCATATCTTGAGCAAGATATATGCAAGTTTTGAATCATCACAACCACAATCCAAATCATCAAGAAAAAAAGAAGAACATGGCCAGTAACACAGCAAAGAGATGACGAGTGATGCAGCACTGGCACAATCCACAGACATACTGCCAAGTATATGTTGCTTGCTGGCTTTATGTAACAATATTCTTTTCACTGAGGTAAATAAAAAAGAAATTAGTTTAAAAAGGACTACAGCAAAATTCCATTATCAACATTTGTAGACTGAACATAGCTCAAGAATTAAAGCTGACAAAGTATGACACAGAAAGCTGCTCCTCAGCCTTGTCTCAGTGTTTCTAAGAAGCTATAATTTGAAGTAAAAGGAAACAGGGAGGTTGGTGGAAAAGATAAAATGACAGATGAAGGGCAGGACTAGGTAAAATCACTGTTTTGGGAGTGCTGGGTTATTTTATAGCCCTCAGCACTTAACATTTTAAGATATGAAATCACCCAAGCTGTACACCTCATCACCCTGCCCAATTTTTCATGCCACACACACACACCAATCACTATTCTCGTCAATGTTTGCAATGAGGGAGGTAGTAATTTATGTATTTTCTTCAAAAAAAAATATTCCGATGTGAGATTTGCTGCCAGATTGCTTTGATCTGTTAACTGATTTTGATCTACACCAGCTTTTTTCAATTACTGCTTTTTATATGGAAAATTACCATTTGACAAGCGACATGATACCAAGAAAGCAAAGTGTTTGCCCTTAAAAATATTAAGGGAGCATATTTGGGTCCATATCATAACATCAAATTTCAGATGTGACATTTAAGAACCAAATGTATAAAATACAGAGAGGGAGGGAGCATGCAAAGCTAAACTCTCATCCGTTCATTTGTGAAGTTATTACAATGTTTTTATAACTGCAATTATTTCCTCTGAGTGGCTTAAGCCTCCAGAGAGATAAAGCAATGAACTCTAGGTGGAAAGAAAGCCTGTACTTCTCCTTTGTTACTCAAGCTACAACAAACAGAAGGGGAGCATTATAAAGACTGAGTGATGTGAGGGGCAACAACACATGGGGGGGACAGGGGCTGACAGAGAAAGAGAAAATAATAAACAAAAGACAAAAATGACTCCAGACATGGGAGCCAAGACATGGAGCCACACTGCCCCCTGTAGTTGTAACATTAGAACTTCACAGAGGTGGTGCATTTTTCAATGTTTTATTATTATTATAGTCTGGATTTACACAGCTATCCAACATCAGAGGCGCTTAACCAAGGTCCTTAATGCAATTTGGGAGCACAGAAGTGACAAGGACCACATGTATTTAAATTCAGGTTGTAAATGGTCTATTTTACGGAGTTAATATACAGTTAATTATCCTCTGTGCATTTGCTGCAGTTGTAAGATCGTTATTTTAATTGATGTGGTTTACTCTTGAAGATAATGGGTAATGACTCATACAATTAAATGGATACGGTTATGAGTTGTAATTGGTTTTGTGGCTCTAAAACAAATGACAACAGATATGTGAGCTGGGGGTCCACTTTATTGGCAAGGGATAAATGTAATATAAGAATACATAATATAGTTAATTAATAATGTAATTACTCATATCGTTATACTTGAACCTATATTTTAGTCTCTCACTAACACAACACTGCATTGTCGTCTGTCAAATTGTGTGGTCATTTGGATTGGAATGGTGTAACTTTTTAGGAAATAGAAGGACAAACAGGTTTCACCAGTAACTGTAGCTAGGCTTCCACTGTGAGGGTTTAAGGGTAGGTCCCAATAAACTTGACACCACGTACAGTACATGTTTCCTATAGGATGTGCTCCAATATGGTTGAATTTTACTGTATGGTCATTATAGCATTGCAGAAACAACAAGCAAATGGTTGAAGACAGACTGTCACCTAGTGGTCAGGGGTTGAAGGACAACAAAGAAAAAAGATCATGAATAAAAAAATTAAAATTTTGATCATAACATTATATTGCAGTTTTAGCAACATTTTTCATCATACTGTGCACACAACCACCGCCGCACCATACACCCTTCATCATTATTTTTCTGCTTTTTTTTCTATACTGTTTTGCTACCCAAAGCATCAAAGTACTTTGAGAGTATTTCATTTATATTAAAAGAACTTGTTTACAGTTGTTGTGTGAACAATTCTATTGACTATGGGGAGTTAAACGAGATGGGCTTTAAGTAGCGTATGATATAGTGGTTGTGTTTAGCTAGTCTAAACATGCCATGGTGCTGATCTATTATCGCCTTTTTTAGACTACAAAAAGGTACATATCCTAAAAGGCTCAAGCATTACTTTAAAGGTGCTTTGCCCAGGGGGAAATCACATCACAGAGTTTCCTGTGTAAATATGCACAAATCTCAGTGCAGCCTGTTCCACAAAACATCCCTCAGACGATCCCTTTCATCCCAGCATCAAACTAAACAACTCCTCCTGTTCCTGCCCTCCTAAGACCACAGTTGCCATAGCAGCAACATGTCTGTCACTCTGGCAGCAGAAAGAAAGAAAAACACTAAACAAAACGAACGGCTTGAAATAATCTCAGAGGAAGGGTAGGATTTATCTATAGTGAGAGTTCCTAGTATCTGGACAGTATGATGAGACGCAGAGTGTGTGTTACTGTTTTTAACATTTGCAGACATGTTAAATATGTGCACATTCTTATTTAGTGTTTTACAGTTCAACGTTATTTCTATCAAGCCTGCTGCAGTAAAAAAATATCTGAGGTTTTGCCTGTTAAACTTTTTACTGATTAAAACCTTCACTGCAAACTGGTCACAATTGTCTTGTGAATACATTCCACCCAGTTCACAGATGCAAGGTGTATTTCATGATTTACAGATTTGAAATTGGACTGGAATTCAATGTTCTAGTAAATGTTAGGGTATTAAAATCTAGAGGGTTTGCCTCTATATTACGCTCTTATGACAAAATAATGGCGAATATTTACGTACCGCAACAATCTCTGATTCAGACCCCCTAACACACACAACAAACTAAAATCATCTCATAAATGTCTGTTTTCCTCTATTATTTGAACAGTGTACAGCTCCTGGCAGCAGATCTCAGAGTGATTTTCTAAAACCCAAGTAGACTAACTGTTGGGAGCTGTAATGGTGTCATCAATTACTACAAAATCTAACGAACATCTCACCCATCGCCCACTACAACTACTCAACAACTCATCTGATGCCATACACACATCTTAAATTCTCCATTTAGCAAATGTAAAATAAAATATTTGTGCCACAGAATTTTGAAGGGGAAAAAAGTCAAACAACTGCCTGCCCAGTGGTGCAACTTCACCACGAAATCAAGTCCATCATTCACAGGGCTCTAGTGCTGGACTATGGTGAGGCCAGCCAAACAAAACCATCAAACAAGAATGGTTCAAATTCAGAGGCTCTGTTCTACAGAGGAGGCTGAGGCCTGATGGACTCATGAAAAATTCCTCCATTCCCTGAAGTTACAGCTGGGTTACACTTCCAAATATCCCTTTAAATTCTCTTTCGTCAGCCTCTCCCAACCTTCCCCTCACATCTTCAGAGAAGAATCTTTCATCTGACAGCAGATCTGCAGATGTGTGCTGGGGAAGATGGGTGATTGACAAGGTTTCAGCAATAAAAATAAACACAAAGAGAATGACGGAAGGATAACAACAGAGAAAAGGTGATTGACTGCTTGAGCTGGATTTCTTTACACACACACACCTGTTATTACCCCACAACACACAAATATGAAAGTGAAAATGATTCAAAATAAGACAATCAGTCAAAGACAGAGAAGAGTGAAAACAATAATAATTCGGGAATTAATTACTCTTAAATCACAGGGTCTACTATGAGAATAATCTAAATGGAGAAAGAAAGCAATTCATGCTTGGAATGAATGAACTGATGTGTTGGCAATCTTCACACTGATTAAGGTATGTTCCTGCAGCAAGTGTGGCCTATAAATAACAGGTTACAATTTAGACAACTTGTCAATTTAATAGCAGGAAATAAACTGCAGGTTAGTCAATGTAGAGTTTAAAATTAGATTCTTAAAAAAGACAAATACTTGACTGCATCTTTAAGGGCAGCACACAATAGTTTACCAACTGTGCACCTCAAAACACCTATACTGATGGTGTCTTCTACTCAGAATCAAGTGGACATCACTGAAGTGCTACCTTTAAAATTAAGAACATAAGAGGTAAGTTCTTTGCTGGCAGAGTTGCGGATTCAAATCACTGTCTCGAGTCAAGTCCACAAAAGTCAACATGTCAGCTACATATCTCTATTTCCTGTCAACATTGGTACTTTTTGCAAAGGTTCCAAACTAAATATTTTAAACTTTCAAGAGAAAAATGTTCTCTGAATCTTCTGTAAAGAGAGCCCTTGATTTTAGCATTGCACTACCATCACGTCATTGAACCTCCATTCTACATCAAACTGATGCAGAGAAAACAGATACTGTTTTTCAATTGCACATATTCTTCTTCCTTAATGTGACACCTACATGACCCAGAACAGAACCAAAAACTCAACAGCTCATTAGATATTGGTATGATGTTTCGCATTTGTTAATGTAGCCTTAAATTACTAGATTTTAATGGAAAAAACTGAGGTTATATATGCTTCTTTGACACTTTTTTCAAAACTTCCAAGCCACAATTTTTTTTCAAACTTGTAAATTATGGACTCAACTGTCATACTACCTTTTTCCACCTCAAGGTCAAAGAACAGAATGAAAAAGGCTTAATATCAGTGCCCTTTACATGCTCACATCCACAAACTTACTGACGTTAGTCAAGAAACTGTCTGGTACATTCCTGATTGAAACTATTCAACTAAAATGTCAGGTCGACACGTCGGGGAACAAGAGAGTTACGCCAAATTTGCACTATATCAGTTAAACATTTAACTAGATTGGGGTTTCGATACCAACTGTGGTCAGGCTGCCATTACTGTTTTCTGTAACATGGCACTCCCACTGATACATTAAAACTAAATAAATCAAAAAAGTGAAAATAACAGCTTGATGATTTTTTTTACCTACACACAGAATGTGTGTTGGCATCAAGTTACATATCCAACCTGAGATGTGTGAAAACAGGACAGGTAGATGGTTGTTATGAGTTTATATCAGAGAGTAGGAGTTGGATCACACACACACACACACACACACACACACACACACACACACCAAACAAACACTATATCAGGAGGAGGAAAGGTGTTAAGGAAGCATACTGTGACAACAAGGTAGAAAAGTGAAGGAACAATCAGTGTGGGGAAGCTCAGTAACAGAAACACAATGACATATACTGCAAAGAGCATGTGTGCACAAACGCATACAGTTGAAGACTTAGTTAATAATGTAATCTGAATACTAAGGGAGTGGGTTAGCTCTGCTCACTGCCTGCAGCATCAGAGATCTACAACATTGAGGGAAAGAAGGGAAAACATACACAAACTCTCTCTCTCTCTCTCTCACACAAACACACACACACACAAAATCAAGTGGCAGAAAAGAAAAAAACAGACAAGTATCAGGAACCTCCAGAGATGATTGCCAGAAAGAAAAAAGTAAAAGTGTTATGAAGCATGCACAAAATGGAAAGCCAGTGGGCAAAATGACTGCTGAAATCCCTATAGTGTAACTACACTGGTACACTGTTTTCAAATGAAACCTCAAATTCAGTATATGTGCTGTTTTTTTGATTGTGTAGAAATGTACTGCACAAAATAAAGAGAAAAACCTTTGCAACAAAACCCCAAAATGAAGAAAAACATAGCTGAAGTCTAGAATGTTCACAAAGCATTAGTTATCATACCTAGTATTGCACAGACAACACCTCTATAGAATTGCACACTACTTTTCAGTTCTAAGACGCGAGCCTGAAGCATGTAGTTGGCAAGTTGTCAATCAGAATATCCAAAGTGAAGTTTGACTTCACTTAGACTGTTTTAGATCACAGACATACATGGGTTTGGGACCCAATTATTTGGCATACGGATGAGTAGTTGAAAGGAAGCCAATATCATTAATACATTAAACCCTCCCTGGGCCAATTGTTGATTTGAATCAATAAAGAAATGTATGATACGAATGAAGCTCAGACCTGGGCCCATATGTATGGAGAAAGATTTGAGTCAAATGGGAAACAAATTTCGGCTGTTTGTATCCACTTTTTTCACATCGTCAGTCCCGCACAGATACACAAATGCAGTCTGTGTTTGAAAGAACAGGAGGAAACTGTCTGAAAATAGGGACATCTGGGCTGTCTGTGAATTCATGTAGAAGAACTGACAAAATAGCTCATCCAATACAAAGCGAACATTTGTAAGTATTTTTCACAAGAGGATGATGCTCTAACTGGCATTTCATTCTAATTTCTGAAAATCTGCTCTTTTCTGCGGTCAACCATAGCACTGACAAAAATGGCATATGACAAGTAGCTATATTACATGCTTTTGGCAGTTAAAACTTTTAAATGATGAATGGCATGATAATGTTGTGTCCATAAAGCATCAGGAAAGTTTAAAAAATAAAAAGTGACCAACCAGGATTTGGACTGTCCAAAATGCAGGTAGTTGATGCTGTAGAGGTCCATGTCCTCAGTGTGCCAGGCAAATGTGGTCTTCCACATGCCAAAATACAGATATGGAGTATTGACGCCCTCAATAACGATGCCACACTCCTGCTCCACCATATCCAACAGTGTGTTGAGACGGCTAATGTTCCACTCTTGAATGTCCTGGATAAAACAATATGCATTTTTATGAAGTGTGCACATTAGTCCCACCAGATGGTGCTGTAGTCGAGCCAAAATAATCTTCCCTAGCAGATACTGGCATCAGGTAATAAAAACATAATATTTAAAGCAGCTTGTATTATGGAAATATTTTTTCCAATAAACAATTATCACATATCAGTCCATTTAAATTACGATCATTATAGCTAATAAACTACTCACATGGTATACTTTGGATCATGTTATCCTTTAAAAATATTAAACATACTGAGTGAGTAGTGGTTAATAGATTAGATCATGATGTCCAGCAAAGTAAATTATGGGCACTCATGCCATCTCACCTCATCATAGATGGAGCCACTGACATCTGCACCGTATATGGGTGACACAAATGTCAGGTTTTTCCAGTATTTCCTCTCAAGGTCATCAAAGTCTTTGTGGCGAGGTGTGCAGTACCTAAAAACAAGAACCACTGTAATGTCCGCAGAAAGTATGGAAATTGCCCTTTGGCTACAACATCACCATCAACACCATTGCTTGTAGGTTAGGTGTACTGACTGTACACACAACCCTCATATGGCGGACTGAAATTACTTATTCATACCGACATCCATAGTTTTTGCTTAAGAAAAAAAAGATGATGCAAGATATTAGGAAACCATGCAACATTGCATACTTATTTATCACATTTTTATGTGCAAACGGTCTATACGGGAAGCTCAGTGTGAAAGGAAGTGATAATGGGTAAGAGGAGTGAAGCTGACGGTGTTCGTGTGAGAAAGAGACGGGACAAATTAATTACTATTTTATTTTCTTTTTAGCTGCACAGTATAGGGGCTTATAACAGCTCGGTTATATTATTAGAACTTTAATGTCATGTAAAATAAAGTCTGTCCCCACATGCACGGTGTGCGTCTCACAGATACAGCATCTGCTGCATCACCGCCATGTTACCCGACTCATGGAGGATGAGCGACAGTGCGTTACATGCGCTGATATTTGAGCTGCTCGTCTGTGATTTCCACGTCGATTCATTATCCTTTTTTTGGAATGAAAATACAGCTGTAACAAAATCGCACCAACTCACTTTTTGCTGTTGGCCAGCTTGCGGTACTCGCTCACAGTCATTGACTTCTTCTGGATGTTGTATTGGGTAAACAGACCAGACTGACCGGTCACCACCTGCATGATAGGAGCTGGAATCACCATGTCCTCGATGGTGTCGTAGCATCTCCTCGGCTTCCAGCCCTCTGGGGGAATCACCTGTTAAAATGGAACAAATGGTTTACATTACAGCAGTAAACAGACAATCAAAGTGAAAGTTTAACAGTTAACTCCTGCCACATCAAGGTAATAGGTACTCAATAAATGCAACACCTGTGCAACAGCGTTCTATTTAATTTTCCTGTTGACAAAACACTTATTAATTGATTATCAATCTATATTTCTTTAGCTGAACATGACATTATCAACATAAAAATCAAATGAAAATGTCAAACATTTGTTACTGTCATCTTCTAGAGAAGTGTAATTGTTATCATTACTTGTGCAGAGCTTGTTCAATACATGGTTGTTACCTCATTAAAAATTCAATATGTTATTTTAAATAAACTTAAATCTACTCTAGCTAAATATCTAAATACTCTTTAGAAGACATACTACAAGTTCAAGAGTTGCAGCGTGCATTTGGGTATATTTACCTAACCATTGCAATCCATGATAATTTAACACGGTTGTATCCTCTGGGGCTGGGGCCTCAATACATGTGTGTGCAAGGCGTGATGGCTGCATCTTGCACACCTCTGTTGTTTACACAGAGAATGTATCTGCTGCTCTATTTTACATAGGGTTTGCCTTTGAAGTTGCTATAAATTATATACTTTTAAACGTGGTCCTACTCAATTAAAATACAAATACAAATACATCACAATGAATACTTCACAATAAAAGCCTTGATGAAAAGTGAATGGTACAGAAATGGGCTCAGAGGGTGTTGTGTTTGTACCATATTTGACAGGTACAGACATTGATACTGTGGTCAAGTACTACTACTACTACTACTACTACTACTACTACAACTACAACAAAAAACAATGTTGATTTCTCCATTCAGTTAAATAAAAATACACCGACATGCAAACAATGACAATCACTTTAGCTAAAATTGGCAGTGCAAAAAAGGTGTAAATGAACAGTAACTCCTGTTAATCTTCTGTGTAGTATAAGACCATGTGTAACATATGTGAATACTATACAGTACATGTGTGAGTGTGCACTGTCCTCACCTTTGCAACACCAGCACGGTGAGCTCCTTGGGACTCCATGTAGGCTATGTATTTTGCGAAGTCTTTGAACTCTTCCATAGTGGGCCGAAAGGTCATAATCTTGCAGCTTGGGTTCTTGGCAGTGGCTGGTGGTGGTGGTGGCAGCAGAGGGGCTGGGGGAAGCTCAGAACCAGGAACAAGTCCTGCAGCCACATCTGAGTCTGCAGGCTGAGCTGCATCGAGATCTGGAGCAACACTGCATTCTGAGGTCACCGCTGTCTGAAGGGATTCAGCTAATCCTGGATGCTGGCTAGATAACTGGTCTCGAGCTGCACTTGGGCTGAGAGCCGGAGGTGCAGGGTCTGGTGAAGAGGCTAGGGCAGGGGGAGGAGCTGACACCGTGTCCATAGGGATCTCGGTAGCCATTTGGTCAGTGAAGTTTTGCAGGTGAACCTGGAAGTGAGAGCAAGGGAAATCAGAGCTTATTCAGTATTCAGCTTGTTAAAAAATCCCAGGAACCTTTGGCAAGCTCAAAATCTATCCACTGAGATAAGTTTGGGCATTTTTCATAATCTAAACTATTTAAAAGGTATGTGCAGTGCTTTTTTTTAAAATGTGAACATTTGCAACCTCACATAAATTGATATGTTAAGTTCTTTTAGTGAAACATGGTGTGAAATACTTTGGATACAATAGGGCACTTCTTTAATTGCTTTGTTGAAAATATGGTATGAACATTTAATAAATAGATGTATAATGAATAAAAAATAAATGATAATAAGTGGAAACTGATAAGTAATTTATCAAGTGTCTCTGTTTAGTGCAAGGGTAATTAGGTCTAAAGGTCAGTCTGACATTTTATTATACACACAGGTGCTGTTGATAATTCATGCGTGTGACTAGTGTGACTTGTGGGTATCTGTGTGGACGTGTGTGTTCATCATAAGGCTAGTAATTGATTCCTCCTGGATGTACCAATAACTTTTGTCGTTTGCCACTGTGACAGAGCTGACTGCAGGGAGTGCGCACACACACACACACAGAGACACCAATGGAATGCACACGCATCTAGTGCCAACAACACACTGACACACACACGCACCCACACACCACACCTTTCCCATCTCCCTCTCTTCCTCCTTTCCCATCGCAAAAATTAAATGCTTCATCTTACTCCAACTGTGTCCGGCTCCAATAAAAAATATAGAATGTATGTCGGGTTTGGACAAAGGCCACATTCTAGTTCATACTGAGACAACAGGCTTACAACTGACCTATTTATGCAAAGATCAACATTATCTAGGGTTCTGTCTAACTGAAGAAAACAAAACGTCAGCAAAAATTTAAAAGTGCAGGACTTCTCTATTGATTCACTACACAGAGAACAGAAGTGCATAAACTCTATGTGTTGAACATGGATGGGGCATCTCTTAACGTAGCTTTCTCCGCTATTACCCCGCTGTAAACTCCCTCTTCTTCAGCCCAAGTTTCCCTCCATTCCCTTCCATTTGAGCAGTGCTGCTGTGGGGAGACATCAAGTAGTGGCGCCCAGCGAGTGAAACTGGCAGGGACTGTTTACTTTAGAGCACCTTAAATTAATAATTAAAATATCAGTCTCTATTAAGATGTATCGATTATCGTATTGCACAAGGAAGGACGACGATATATCACCAAATCGATTTTTTGACCCACCCTTAGTCTAAGAATTAGGAAGCGACCGAAAGCAAACCAAGAAATAAAAGTCCCTCCAAGGGGCACTTAACTGTATTCATGATCAGTTGAGCTTAACATCGATAGCAACTTCTGTGGTTGTTTCAAGTTACGGCCTTGTGTGCCAGTCTCTTTTTACCAATCAAAATGTCTTTCATCAGTTATGTTTTCTGCATGCTTGTGGTTAAAGATTGAATATAGTTTGGTTCAAGAACAGAAAAGGTGAACCGTCTTAATGAAAAGCAGACCGACACTGAGGAGTAGTAAACTGCAGTGTAATTACTTTATTCTCTTAAAGTATCTAATACACTTAAAAGGGAAAATAGCACACTGGAATCATTGCATTTTCTGAATCTTGCACATGCACCCTTAATAATCCAACTAATGCAAGGTCAACACAACGGACAAGAAACACGACGGTATTAAACAAGTCAGTTTCTCTTTCTCTCTCTCCGTGTGTGTGTAGTTTGTATACAGTTTGTTGAATGGGTGACAAGAATTTCCTCTGCTTAGAGATGAAATTGACCGACAATGACATCAACTTCACTATTAACTAAACAAACTCTATTGATTTCTCAGTAACTGTCTTCAAATAAGTCAACTTTAAATGTTTAAAGAGACAACAGACAATGTGTACCTAGCAGTTCAACATGGATAAATACACAGCAGTTTCAAGAGTTTAGCATCAGACTCATTTAAATGTACATCATTTGCATGGCAAAAACATGCACATGGTTTGCATGGTGTTGAATAGTGAACATTAAAACCATCAACACTTCATCGATTCATTTGTATTTAGCCGTTTCTAATTTATTCCTTATATACACCTGTTGTGCAGCAACACATACTAATGAATGTTTATTCTATCACTGAATTAGTTGTCAAACAATTGATTAATAATTTCAGTGGGTTTTCTGAGACTTCTTCAATGTGACCATGCTCTGGTGTATTTGCCTCTCTTTAGAAGAGTAAACTGAATATGCTTTTGAAAACAAAAAACGATGTCACCAGAAATAACTATTTTCCAATATCACTTCCTGTAAAGAAACCTCTGAACAATTTTGAAACAGTGACCACTGATAGAACTCATGTATAAGCAAAGAGCAGCTTTCTAACAGGGTCTGACAGGCCACATGACCCCCAGCTGTCCAACCACAACAGAAAGGGGCCTGCAAACACCATTTAACTCCATCTGGGCCTGCAGCTAACTTCAATAGTGCATCAGGCTAAAATTGTAGTAAAGTTGGGACTGAAATAATTATACTATTAAACCTCATGTGTTACCCTTACATCGCAACAGGCTTGATGAGAGGGAAATTAGGTTTTTAGTTACTAGAGCTGCAGTTGAAACAGGCTGCTGCGAAAGATGACAATGGATAGGCACCATTAATATTAACAATACGAATTTAAGCAAGGATGAAAGCAACCAAAGACCGTGGCCGAAGCTCATCAAATGAGCAGTGCAGCCCAACAGAGTTGCAAAAACACGCAGAACCATCAACAACAGAGCTACACTTCACTGTGTCCTTATGCAGAGGGGGTTCTTAAGCTAACGCTAGCTAGCTTCTCGCTAGCCCCCTCCATATCTGCAGTAGAAAAAAACAAAACACGGCGACGAAAGAGCAAACACGTTAGGACTAAACGAGAACACGGTCTTTACGATTGAATAAAACAAGATGTGTTTGAGAATCGTTACCTGCTGCGGTGTGGTATCGTGCTCGCCCTTTGATGTTCAATCAGTTTGGTTTCGAGTTGTAAAAATTCTCAGATTCGGTTTTCCTTTAGCATTAGCTAAGAGACTATGTTGGGTCACGCCCACTTCAAGGACCACGCTTTGTGATTGGTTGAAAGATACGGAAGTTGGGATTTGTGGTCATAAAGCCGGGTCATGTGGTTGGTCAATTTCATGATCAACACGCGATTGAACGAATTAAAATAGACGCTCGCGTATCCGCGATGCCCGTCTGTGAAGAATGTGCACGCCCCACACGTACACACTACCGGATGGATTGACTTCGTCAGCCATTAAAGCAATTACATACCGCCAGTGCCAGTAAACACGTTTACGCCAGTATTTTCTGTATATCGAAACCATTCGTCACATTTACCTTAGCGTGTTGGTCGTTTTTTAAGGCGGACAGTTAATATATCTGAAAATATGAGCTATAGCTGTCAGAGCTATATCTGTTCAACCGTGGCTTAACAGACAGTTGTGCTTGAGAGAGTGAGTGGGAATATAAACAAAAAAATATTTAACCCTTTTTATTGAACAATGGAAATTTATTGACACAAAATTTGCACCAAACGTGCAGGCATTTCTAAAAACTACATATCAAAACTAAAACAGACTAAAAATTTTACAATTTTAGAAAATATACATTTCCCCATCTATGCAAATCTTTGTCTCCCCAAAAAAACTCCAAAGTGCTGCCATGTGGTTGGACACTGTCACACACTGCTGTTGAAATTAAATACCAAACATCGTATCTTTTACCAAAAAAAGAAAGCAGTTAAATCATTGATTAAATATTGAATTTCAGGAGCAGTGTGTTCAATTTACTCAGGTTTTTTTTAATAAATGAATGCTTAAGACAAATTAAAACAGCCCCCTCCCACAAATGACCATAAGATTATAAAAGATTAAATGTACACATTTTAATTTTACACAAAAAAGGAAGAAGCGGCAGCTTCTAGACTGATTAGGTTTAAGTATCAGGGACATTGTCTAAAGAGCTAAAGAGACGGGAGTTCTACATTTCACCCAAGGTTAAGCACATTTTCTTTCTTTGGACATTATGAAAGTGAACCTTTTCCAAATGGGAAATCCAATTATATCACTTAAAATTCTAACATGTTAGGTTTCTTAAGTTTCTATCAAATTCATAGAAACTTTTAAACCAACTTTCAGAAAATGTAATCTACGAAAAAAAGGAAAAAAAAAAAAAAGGGACCCAATACACAGGTTTGATGACACCGTTTTCCTAACATGACACTTTCCGTGACTGCTGCACAGGGAAAAATAACTTATCTAGTCCAGTTTATGCTGGTTCGAGAGGTCTCCTACATTTAACCAATCAACTGTAGATTGAAATGCCTCGTTTACCCTACTTTCCGCCTTAATGCAATGTCAAATGTGATCATTCCAGGTCAAAACAAAGTGGCACATTTGTGATTCGTAAGGACAACATGACCATAACAGTGTTGTTTGTCAACTAAACAAACCACATCACGCAGCAGTGTTTGTAAACACAGATTTTTTTTAAAAGTAGAAATCCCCCATACAGAAAAGTACAAGAAAAAAAGAGATACACAAGTCTTCCAGGTCAGATGAATACAAACCAATTAAAATCCTGACTGCATGATAAGAATGAAAAGATTGCCTCAAAACAATGACTAGCCACAGCCAAATTAATATCTGATCGAGATTATAATCCTTTACGAATAAATCTCCAAACTGGTAAATGGCTCAACGTTCTCCTGAGGAGTGCTTAACAGAGAGTTTACTTCATCAGTGATAACATTTGCATTAGTTAATGGAACAGAAGAAAACACGGAGTAAAATCACAGTTGAACATATTAACGGAGTAATGGGACAGGCAGTTAAAGAAATTTTCAATTTATCAGTAACTAACTACAAATCATTGCAGATTCAAGGTGAAAAATGGCAACACTGAAGTCCACAAACATTGTAGTTTTATAGTCATAAAAAATATATTAAAGAGAAACCGATTTTTTATTGAGGTGACTGAAAATTCCCCTTACAGTTACATTGCGTTTCCTCGAAGACCGAGTGAGCAGAGCCAGTGATCATCGCCCGTTGCTGTACCCTGGGAAAAACTGATTAAGAATGTCTTGCAGAGGTTTGTTGACATCCATCGAGTAGTTTTTGCCCAGGTCGTGTCTGCAGGCCGGGCAGGTGTGCACATCTGCTTTGAAGGACCGCTGAAGACATTCCTGGGGTGTATTTAAAAGGCATGTATTTAAATTCAGCAAAGCCACCAAGACATTTAAGATAGCAAATCACTGCCTCAGAAACATCCCTTTAGTGTTTAGGAGTTGTGAAGTGACCCACTGCCTTTATTAATTAGATGCAAATGTATCAAATGCTAATTAATGGAGGGAAAAAAGCCAATTAACGGGGACTCCTTAGTCTATATTGTTGCACCCGTTACATGCTGGAAATCTTGAACGAGTTGGCTCAATAATCGTTTCTTACCCTGCAGACGTTGTGTTGGCAGTCTGTGGTGATGGGCTGAAAGACCACTTCTTGGCAGCAAATGCAGAGGAAAACTTCTTCAACCTTATTCAAAAATTTCTGCAGAAACAAAATATGACACAGTTGAGGAGCTTTTACAACCAAGCTCTGTAATTTCTTTCTAATGCACTGTGCCACACAAACACATACACACTTTAGTAGAGACCCAAAGCAAGTGAACATTACTGTTTGTTTAGAATATAAAAAAGGTAAACACACCTGTATCAAACCACTTATTTAACAAACATGTAGAAAGTGAAATTTTCACCATTTTGTCATGACTTTAATGACATACTTAACACAAATACAGCATGTTCTGTGCCACAACCCTGCCCTCAGGTCTTGACGGTGGTGCCAACCTGCTGTAAGTTGATGTACCATCAAAACAATCTTGGAGTCATTATTTAAAGGTCAAAATCCAATATTGTTTTTATCCAACTTCATAATTCTTGAATTCACAGGTGTATTTCTTTTTTCAAATGTTCTCAGCCACTATTTTCTAAACATACTGTATAATATATAAAGAAGAGAATATCTGCAACCGTTTAACTGGTGTTAAACAGATTTGAAGTTTTAGAATATCATGTTTTGATATTTTTCCACCAATCAAAAACCCTGCAGCTAATTTGACGAGACACAATGAGTCATCCTCACCGGTCCGAGAGACAGTGACTCCATGGCTTCATCCCACAGCTTCTTGTTTAGCTTATCGCTCCTGATGAGGGCCTTCTGCTGCTGAGAAAGCTTGAATACTTCCACTTTGATTTTCTTGGGAGTCTTGGAAGGTGAAGTTTTGGAGGATTCTGACAGAAACCAAGACACACACAATTTCCATTTAGTTTGGGGTTGTAAAATATCAACCTGCACACAGATTATTTCAAGCCAACCAGCAATATTGTTTTCTGAATGCCGTAAAAAAACAAAAAAAAAAAACACTGCAACAAACTGTCTATGAATACTAAAAACAGTGATTTAACCTACCACTGCCCTGAGATTTTCGCTTTCTCTTTGCCTTGTTGGGCGTTGCCGACTCCTCATCCACTTCATTTTTGTTCTCCTTCTCTTTCTGGTAGCCAGCAGGATACTGGAATAACAACATTGGGTCAAAATAAACACAGGTTGACAAGAAGGTATAACATTGACTTTAATAGCTACTAGATTTAACATTAACATTAGAACAGAACCAAGAATCTGTGTGCAGCACTCTGACCTGAGCTAGTCTCTCTCCCTGGGAAAAAAAAATAATCAGAGTGCTATAAAATAATCACCTGCATGGTGAGACCGAGCTTCTTGATGCGTTCCTTGCCATCTCTGGTCCATGGCGCTGGCTCATCATCGTCACGTTTCAGCAGATACCTCCAGACCAAGAAACCAGACTTGCCTTTTGCTGGCCAGTACTTTACCACCTGACAAAAAACAAAAACATATGAAGTCAATTGAAAATGCCCATACCATGTTTAAGGGTTCAATGTGTGGAATAAGTATGCTGTGGAGCACTTTGACAACATAGCACCATACCTTATAAATTCCATCATATCGGTTTCCTTCCTCCGGGCAATATTTGCTGTGCTTGCGACCCTTGCAGCTGCGCACAACTCTGACTGGTTTGCCTGCCTTCCAGCTCTTGGACTCGGCACCGTTTTTGTCATTGACTGGGACATTGCAGTTGAGAGCCACCGCTCTAGTGGGGGGGGGGAGAGAAAAAAAAAAAAATAAAAAATAAAAAAAAAACACAGGACAGGACAATTTAAAAATGCAAAATAAAATGAAGCAAAGCCTGTTGAAGATTCTGTTGAGTTTGTCCTTAAGCATCATACCGGTTCATGTG